>NW_004443960.1:20969334-20978491 GCF_000243295.1 Trichechus manatus latirostris | reverse complement strand
TGTTTTCCTTCTTCGTGAAGAACTCTGTTCAGTGTTTCTTTTTTAAACCTAATGATGCGTTCTCTTCGTTTTTATTTGTTTGGAAATGCCTTTATTTTGCCTTCACCTTTGAAAGATGTTTTCACTGGGAGTAGAATTTGAGGTTGGTAGTTACTCTGTTTCATAACCATTTCGTGGTCTTCTGGCTTTCATTGTTGCTGTTGAGAAGTCAGCAATTAGTCTTAATTGTTGTTCCTTTGAAAGTAGTATTTATTTCCTTCTGAATGCTTTGAAAAGCTTTCTCCTTGTTTTTCATCAGTTTTACTATGATAGACCTATGCATGTTTCATAGGAGCCCTCGTGGCACAGTGGTTAAAGTGCTCGGCTTGTTGATGGTTCAAACCCACCAGCTGCTCCACGGGAGAAAAGGTGTGGCAGTCTGCTTCTGTAAAGTTTTACAGCCTTGGAAACCCTATGGAGCAGTTCTACCCTGTCCTCTACGGTCGCTATGAGTTGGAATCGACTTGACGGCGGTGGGTTTTTTTGCTATTGTAGTGCATTCTAACTCTGTGTGTGTTTTGTTTGTTTTTATCCTGAATTTCCTGAATCAGATGAGCAAACTTCGCAGCCATTGTTGTTGGGTGCCGTTGAGTTGATTCGACTCATAGAGGCCTCATGTGACAGAGTAGAATTGCTGCATGTGGTTTTCTTGGCTGTAATCTTTACAGGAGCAGATCACCAGGTCTTTCTCCCGTGAAGCCAGACATTGGGTGGGTTCAAACTGTCAACTTTTCTGTTAGTAGCCGAGTGCTTAACCATTGCACCACCAGGGCTCCTTTCCCAGCCATTATCTCTTAAATATTTTTCTTGATTCATATTTCTGTCCTCTCCTAGGACTCCGAGTTTATTTATTGTATACCTTTCACCATGTCTCAAATGTCTCTTACACTCCCCTTTGTATTTTGCATCCTTTTGGTCTCCATACTTCAGTCTGGATATTTTCTGCAGAACTAATCCTCTTTTCAGGTGTGTCTAGGCTTGCTAGATAAAATACAAGCTGCTCAGTTAAATCTGAATTTTTGATAAACAGTAAATAATTTTTTGGAATAAGTATATCCAAAATACTACATTTACCTTTTTTTTTTTTTGTGGCAAGTATGTGTGTAACAAAGCATTTGACATTTCAGCAGCCTTCACATACACAGTTAAGTGACATTGATTATGTTTATCATATTGTTCAACCATCACCCATTTTGAAGGATATTTTTACTGGAAATAGAATCCTAGGTTGGTAGTTATTTTGTTTCATAATCATTCCATGGTTTTCTGGTTTTCATTGCTTCTGTTGGGAAGTCTGTTAAATTCTGTTAAGAAAGGGCATACTTATACTAAAAAATTAGTTATTTCTCTGAAATTCAAATTAACTGGACATCCTGTATTTTTCTTTGCTAAATCTGGCAACCCTAGCTATTAAATCCATCTAATTGATTATTTTAAAGCCCATGTCTGATAACAGTGTCTAATCACCTATTGATTGCTTTCTATTCTGGTTTTTTTCCCCCACTTTTGATTCTACTTCTTGGTATGCTTTTTTGATCAGTGCTAGGCAGTGTATAGGAAAAATTGTAGAGGCTCTCGGTGATGACATCTTCCTCCAGAGAGGATTTGTCTGTTCCCTGGTAGGCAGCTAGGGGCTGGATTGACTCAAAGCTAGGCTGTAGTTTTTATAAGACTTGACCTACCTGTGGTTCATCCCTCATAAGATTGGTCATTCATTCCGTAAATATTTGTGGAGCACCTACTATGTGCCAAGCACTGGTCTGGGACTTGGACTTGGGGTATATCAGTGAACAAGGCAAAAAAGAAAAAAAAAAAAGAAAAGCCTTCCTGAGGGGAGCTTACCTTCCAGCAGGAAGAGGCAAAAAATAAATAATTGACCTTAGCAGGGACCAGCTTCCTGGGGGAAATTAACAGAGGTACAGACAGATTGGTATGAAAACAGCATGAAGATATACATCAAAGCATGCTTGACTCCCCACCCTCTCCCCATACCCCAGCCTTCCTATCTCAGTAAATGGAATCACCATTCACCACAGTTACTGAAGCCAGAAACTGAGAACCCATTCTTGACTCTGCTCTTTCCTTCAGCCTCCTCTCAACATCTAAGCCATTCACAAGTCCAGTTCAGTTTGCTTGACTTCAACAATATATCCTAAATCTGCCCACTTCTCTTTCTCTCTACTGACAGTACCTGAGTCCAAGTCACCACAATCTCTTGATTGGGCTTCTGCACCAGCGTCTTAATCTGCCTGCTTCTCCAGCCCCATCTTAATCACTCTTCACTTCAGGCACAAAAGCCACCTTTGGTTTCTTGAACACAGGGCTTTGGCCCTTACTGTTTCCTCTGCCAGGAATGCTCTTCCCCTAGATGTTCATATGGCAAGTTCTCGCTCATCATGCAGATCTCATCTCACATGGGAATTCAGAATGTCCTCCTTGCACTGCCATATCTAATCCTACCCTCCATTACCCTGTTTTATTTTCGTGGTACTCCTCAGTCTCCAAAATTCTTATTTGTTCACTAGTTTATCTTCTGTGTTCCCCACCAGAATGTAGTTACTATGAGAGTAGAGTCTTTTGTCTATCTCACTTAGTATGTCATTTTGGATGCTTTCAGTTATAAGGAACAGAATATCCAACCAAATTAAGTTTTATTATTTCAGCTTTACCCGTATGCAGACTGAGGCTCAGAAAGAGTAAATAACTTGTTTACACAGGTCATAAGTGGTAAGTCTTGACTTCAAAGCTTGAGTTTTTTTTGACATTTTTACTCCAATCTCCTATACTGTATTAAACAACTAAATTGAATAATCAACATATACACAACTGCATTTAGTAAGGGGATTTATTCTAGGTTGTATAAATCCTTTTTGTAATCCCTGAATAATTTTTACTGCAGTAAATCCAAGAAGTGAAGAAATTTCTACTTTTTGGTAACAGGATTTAGGAGAGTCTCCTGGGGTATTTTTTTTTTAACTTAATTTTTTTTAGACTTACAGAAGAGTTACAAAAATGATTCAGAGAATTCCCATATACCCTTTACCTGTCTTCCCTTGATGCCACCATCTTGCATAAGCATAGCACAATTTTCAGAGTTAACATTCGTATAGTACTGTTAACTAAGCTACAGACTTTATTTGGATTTCACTAGTTTTCCCACTTGTCTTTGTTTCTCTTCCAGGATCCAATTCAGGGTCCCACATACATTTAGTTGTCATGTCTCCTTAGTCTCTTCCAGCTTGGGACAGTTCCTCAGTCTTTCATTGTTTTCCAGGATCTTGACACTTTAAAAAAAATTTTTTTTATTATGCTAGAAGTGAAAGTTTACAGCTCAAGTTAGTTTTTCATACAAAAATTTATACATACATTGTTATGTGACCCTAGTTGCTCTTTCTATAACATGACAGCACATTCCTCTTTTCCACCCTGGATTTCCCGTGTCCATTCAACCAGCTCCTGTCCCTTTCTGCCTTCTCATCTCGTTTCCGGACAGGAGCTGCCCATTTAGTCACATGTATCTACTTAAACTAAGAAGCACACTCTTTACAGGTATCATTGTATGTCTTATAGTCCAGTCTAATCTTTGAAGAGTTGGCTTCGGGAACAGTTTTAGTTCTGAGTTAACAGAGAGTCCAGGGGCCATGTCTTCTGGGGCTCGTCCAGTCTCAGTCAGACCATTAAGTCTGGTCTTTTTACTAGAATATGAGTTCTGCACCCCAATTTTCTCCTGCTCCATCAGGGACTCTGTTGTGTTTCCCTATCAGAGCAGTCGTTGGTGGTAGCCGGGTGCCATCTAGTTTTTCTGGTCTCAGGCTGATGGAGTCTCTGGTTTACCTGGCCCTTGATCTTGACACTTTTAAAGAACACTGACAGTTATTTTATAGTATGTCTCTCAGTTTGAGTTTGATTCTTTCTCATGATTGGATTGAGGTTATGCATATTTGAGCTAGAACACCACAGAAGCGTTTCGCCCTTCTCAGTGCTTCACAGGGGATGCGTGACATTGATGCCTTATCACTGGTGATGTTAACCTTCATCACTCGGTTAAGGTGGTGTCTGCTGGGTTTCTCCACTGTAAAGCTACTATTTTCTCCTTTGCAATTAATAAATATCTTGGGGGAGATACTTTTAGGCCATGCCAACATCCTGCTTCTCTTCAAACTTTGGCCCACTAATTTTAGCATCCATCAATGGATCTTGCCTGCAGCAGTTTTTATTACTGTGGTATTCTAATGGTGAAAGAAAGCCATTTTTAGAAGCTCACTTAACAAGAAGTTCCAAGACAGGGTAGTTGCAGGGGTTGGCTCAGTGCCTCAACAGTATCATCAAGGACCAAAGGAGTTGCTGTCGAGTTGACTCTGACTCACGGCGACCCCATGTGTAGAACTATGCTCCATAGGGTTTTCAGTGCTGATTTTTCTGAGGTCCATCACCAGGCCTTTCTTTCAAGGCAACTCTGGTGGACTTGAACCTACAAGCTTTGGGTTAGCAGCCGTGTGTTAACTGTTTGTATACCTGGGCCTCTCATCATCAAGGACCAAGGCCCGTCTTCCTCTTCTCTCTGCCATTTTCAGCAAGCTAGCTTTGTCTCCAGATCTTGCCTCCAGTGGCTGCCACAGCTCTATAAACATGACCACATCCAGCTGAGGAAGGCAGGCCCTCTCTCTGCCTAGGTCTCTTTTGACAAGAGAAGAAAATATTTCCCAGAACCACCCCTGCTCCCTGAACATCTTCCCTCGGAGCCCATCAGCCAGGATCTGATCACCGGCCTATGGCCTTGCTGCAAGGACAGCGGGGTGAGTTACAGCGTTTTCAGTCAGTGTTGGGGAGCAGGGTATGCTCTAGCATAGAAGCACCTTGGGACAATGACTGTTGGGAGTCAGCCCACGGAGTCTGCCCGCTTGGGTCATCCCCAGCCCCTCAGGCAGCCAGCCCTGCACTAGCAGGTGCTCGGTAAATCTTTGTCTCTTGCCTGGAGGTATATAATCTGCCTTTATCCAGAAGCATCTGGGCTACGGAACATCAGAGGGAAAAGAGTGACTTGGAGAGTAGACCAGGGTAATGGTGAGATCAGCGTGATGAGCCAGAACAGCAAGTATGGGTTCCTGATGGGAGAATCCTCAGGTCAGTGACAGCCTGGCTCCATCCTGCTGTGCCCTCCACGGGGGGCTGCCCCTCTGGCCCTGGAGAAACCTTACAGAGGCATGTCTGAAGGAAGCAGAGAAACCTGTCTGCGGGGCCCCACCACATCTTCTGGAAAGGTTCTTGAGAGGGAGAGGGGAGCTGAAGGGACGTCCGTCCCTCTGCACTCAGTAGTCTCGCTCTGGGGGCCTCGGATGCAGCCTGGTAGCTTGTTTGGTAAATAATGACATTGTTATAAATATTTAATAAGTCAAGAGACTGCAGCACATGAAAAACTGATGAGGTCCATGTGTGGGAGACACCGGCTTTTCTCTCTGCGTATGCTCTGGGGGATGCAGTTAGAGGCTGACGTCAGCTGGGGCTGATACCTGTATTTGTGGTGGGGCTGATGAATGGCCGAAGAAATATTCACCATGTTTAGGAAGCATCAATCCATCATGCTTGAGTTCAGGCTGAGGGAGGAATTCGCGGCCATCAATATTCTCCGTGTTTATTAAGCACTGCGTGTTGTGGGAGGTGGCGCGTCTCGCCTGGTCCTGGGAGCAGCGCCTCTGGAAAGGGCATGGAGGCTCCTTGATGAATGGCTTTAATAAGGAGCAGCTTGGAAGCGCCTTCAAGTAAGAAACTAATAACAATAATGAGATGTTTCTTAATCATTTATTTATTTTATAATTTATGCCCTGCCTGCTTCCAGGAAAAGAATGGAAGTGGCTTGCAATTAAAACACATCTACCCAGGATGGTTTAAATGAAGATAAGAGATCAGAAACCATGTTGAGGGAGTGAATTTTTCTTAACTTTCCTGCTGCCAGCTGAGAATATTGTATGTTCCCTTTCCTTGGGCGTCCCCATTGCTTTCGTAGAGCCCCGAGAGCAGATGTAGAGCAGCGGCCGAAGGTGTCATGGGGACAGGTGGCTGGGGCGGGAGCATGAGGTGACCTGTAGCCCCAGGTTCTCCGTCCGCCCTGGGCTCCCAGCCACATTTGCATTTCATTTATCATCACGTCAAACAAATCTGTGTGTCTGTGGCAGGGCGGCATGAAAAATTAATGCCCCTGTGTCAGGCAGAGCTTGTCAGAGTGACAGTGCAGAAAAGGATAACAAAGGGGTGACATGCATGGTACTTTCTACTTAACAGCCACTCTCGTGTTCCCTGAATGCTGAGCCCGTGTGTCAGGGCTAATGGGGCTCCAGGAGCCACACTCTCCCTGCGGGCTGAGGGCACAGAGCCTGTCTCTGCAGAAGCCGTGTGTGTGGAGTGCATTTGCCCCCACCCAGGGAGAGCAGGATAGATGGCTGTGGTCCAAGCTGGGTGACACATCTCTGCTGAGCCCACCCTGGGCACAGGGAAGGAGAAGGAGGGCAGCCCCTTACAGGCCCCCAGGGAGCAGGCTGGGCCTGAGATGTTCTAGGGAGGCTCCAGTTGAGATTACCTGGGTGTCTTAGTTTCTTAGTGCTGTTGTAATAGAAATACCACAAGGGGGTGGCTTTAAAGAACAGAAATTTATTTTCTGACAGTTTAGGAAGCTAGAAGTCCAAATTCAGAGTGTGGATCTAGGGGGAGGTCCTTCTTTGTCTATCTTGGCTTCTGGTAGCCGACAATCCTTGGTTCCTCGGCGATCACCACGTGGCATCTATCTAGCCTGTTTGTGCTTCCTTGTCTCTGTGTCTATCCGGCTCCTTATACATCAGAAGTGACTAGGTTTAGGACAGGCCTTACACTGCTATGGCCTCATTAACATATCACAGAAAACCGTATTCCCAAACAGGATCACATACACACAGGCACAGGGGTTAAAATTTCCAACACATATTTTGGGGGGACACAATTCAATCAGTAACACTGGGGAACAGTGGACGAGAGGACAGGGAGGGCAGGAGGGGGGACTTGAGGGCCTGTTGCTCCAAAACCTTCTTGAGATACAGAGCAGAGGTTTCCCAGCACATTTATGCTCAACAAATGTTTGTTCAATCTGAATCTAATGCTGGCTTCTTTCTGACCTGAGGTCAGAGTGGCACTAATAGTTAACCGCTTCCTGCAGCAGAGATGGTCCGGTGTAGCAGTTAAGATCACGGGCTCTAGAGCCAGACTGCATGGGTTCAAGTCCCAGCTTTGCATGTCCTAACTTTGTGAGCTTGTGTCTGGGTGGTACACGTGGTTAACACTCTCAGCTGCTAACGAAAAGTTTGGAGGTTCGAGTCCACTGGTAGGCACCTTGGAGGAAAGGCCTGGCAATCTACTTCTGGAAAACCAACCATCAAAGGCCCTATGGAGCATATTTCTACTCTGACACACATGGGGTCGCTATCAGTCAGGATCAGCTCAGCGGCGTCTGGTTTAACTTTGTAGTCTTAGGCAAATTGTTTAACCTTTTGTGCCTCTGTTTCATATATGTAAATAAAGCACTTAGAAAAATGACTGGGTGTGATGTTAATTGGATAAGCTATTAGTATTTGCCTAATCTCCATCCAAGGTGAGTAGATGAGGAAGAGTCCATGGAACTCAGTGATCTAGGCTTGAGCCATATCTAAAGAGTTGTGTGGACTTCTGGAGCTTTGGAGTGGGAGTTAGGAGGTTGCTGACTTGCTGGGTGGCCTTGGGAAAATACACATCATCCTCTGTTTGAGCCAGTGAAAAAAAGGAATCCCTTCTGTGTCCCTTCCCTCCCAAGGATGAGAATAAATGTGATACTAGGTTTGTAAGATGAACTACCCACACCCAAGCCAGGACAAAGCAAAGTACTTTCTTCTTAGGAGGTAGAAAGGAAAAAGCTTTTCTGTCCTTGATGGGAATTTAGTAGTGATTTAAAATTTTAAGGCACTGGGTCTCTCCCTTTGCTGCACATTTAGAATTCCCCTCGGAGTTTTTAAAAATAACTGATGTCCAGAACCCTTGCCTAGAGATGCTGCTCAGATGGTCTAAGGTGAAGCCTGGGCAGCAGTATATTTTGATGGCTCTCCAGGTGGTTCTTACGTGCAGCCGGGATTGAGAATCTCTGGTTTAAGATACTCTGATTATTGCAGTATTTAATTCTATAATACACTTCCCTGTGAAAAAGGCAGGAGGGGGAGAGTGAGCCAGGAGAGTCTGGAGGAGATGTGTAGGACCAATGATAACAAGATCAGCAAGGGTGCGTGCACATCTGGTACTGGGTTGTGACATGAATAATAAATGTGGCAAAAAATTGTGAAGATGGTCCTCAAATGGCTGGAGTTTGGGAAAACTCTGGGGCATATCATGCACTGTGATTTGGGTTCTGGATGTTCCCACTTCCGCCCATGAAATCGGAACTTCTGCCAACATTTAGGCAAGTATTAAGAGATGTTGAGAAATAAACTTCTTTCTTTGGATTAATGATTTTGTTCTCTGCAGTAGAAACTTCTAATTGTCCTCCATGGATTATGCCCTGCTACAGGCTATATTTCCTAGCCTCCCTACAAATAGGTATGGTCATGTGACTAAATCTGGCCAGGAGGGTATAAGAGGAAGTAACATGTGCAACTTCTAAATCACATCTTTAAAGAAGCAGCAGATTGCCCTCTGCTTCCTCTCTTTCCCTCTTCTTCCTGGCTGGGAAATGAAAATACCTGGAGTAGCTGCCTTGGACCTGGAGATGGAAGCCACATGTTGGGGAGGGCAATACAATCCTGCAGTTATCTGAGAGAAAATAAAAACCAATTATTTTATATAAGTCACCTATTATTGGGTCTTTGTTTCTACCACATAGCCAGTACTCTTAACTAAAACATCCTTCACTTGGCACTAATTTTGACACTCCCGAATTCTAGGAAGAGGACAGAGAAGAGTAGAAAGAGGAGAGGGAATAACCATAAGGAATGAAGGAAAGAGTAGGAGGATTTTTCTCCTCCTTTGTCACCTAGTTGATTCATATTCATTTCTTCTCAAGTACCAGAAGAGTCTTCCCTGACTCCCTGACTTGGTCAACCCTGCTCCCAAACCACTATCCAATGCCTCT
>NW_004443960.1:20966569-20968408 GCF_000243295.1 Trichechus manatus latirostris | reverse complement strand
GCTAGAAGTCTGGATTCAGGGGAAGGCTTTCTCTCTCTGTCAGCTCTAGGGAAAGGTCCTTGTCATCAATCTTCCCTTGTCGAGGAGCCTCTCAGCACAGGGACGCCAGGTCCAAAAGATGCGCTATTCTCCTAGCTCTAGTCTCTTGGTGGTATGAGGTTCCCCTGTCTCTCTGCTTGCTTCTCCCTTTTATATCTCAAAAGAGACTGGCTTGAAACACAATCTAATCTTGTAGATTGAGTCCTGCCTCATTAACATAATCATGCTCTCCCACTAATCCTACCTCATTAACATCACAGAGGTAGGATTTACAACACATAGGAAAATCACATCAGATGACAAAATGGTGGCCAATCACACAATACTGGTAATCATGGACTAGCCAAGTTGACACATATTTTTGGGGGACACAGTTCAATCCATGACGCCCTCCAACATACCTGACATCTCAGAGGGGGTCAGTGAAGAGCTCAGTGTTGGGGGAAGGAGTGGCCCACTGAAACCCATTGCCTTGAGAAGACACCTGTCAAGAAAGTTATGAAAGGATTCCCCCCACCTCCAGCCTCGCTAAACCCCTTAGTAGCTATTGCATCAGCGAGGGGATAGAAACACGGCATGCTGAGGTCAGAATAATCAGAGGAACAGGTCCTGAGCATCCAACCATGGATGAAGGTTCTAGGGAGTGGGGATTTTATGGTACTGCCAGGAGCCTATGAGTCAGAATCGACTTGACAGCAATGGATGTGGTTTGCCAGGAGACTGCACTCACAAGCTCTAGGGGGAAGAAAGTGGGGAATCCTGCTATAGTCAGCACATGCCAGGTAGCCAGTTGGAGAGGGGATTATGAATTAAGGAGGAAAAATGAATAACTGAACAAACATATAATAAAACATGAGGGCTTTGCACAGACTGAAGATGATAATATTCCATCAACTGAGGGGCATGTTTACTTCAACTTGCTGCAACTTCTGAAGTCAATTAGATAATCAAGCCAATGACCAAACAATATAGAATTTTCTGCTCCTTTGTTCTTGCTATTCATCAACGTGAAGAACTGTTGATGAAGTTCACTCTTGGCTACTGGCTTTCATCTACCTTGATCTCATTTCTGAGAAAAATCTCCAGACACATGAAGAAATTCTTCAGTGTGAAATAAGTGGACCACTTGAGGACCCAGAACAACTAGTATCTTGTGAAACCAAGTTACTGTAATGAGATTTAAGAGGATAGACAATGATATAAGCAAAAGCAGGATACTATGAAATGCTGCAATCAGAGAAGCAAAAGGAATTTTTAGAGATGCAAAGCATGGTTTAAAAAAATTGAGTAGCATGATTAATGAATTAGAAGTCTTTGCCACTCCTCCCAACAATGAGCTCTCTGCTGACCCCTTTTGAGATGTAAGGTGTGTTGGAGGGTCTCTCACTTTTATATCTGGGTAAAATATACGTAGGTAAAAATGTGATTACTGAAAAGGAAAAAAAAAAAAAAAAAAGACTGGCATTGGGTTGCTTCCAGCAATGCTGAATGTTAGAAGGCTTGGAAAGAGGTTTATAGAGTTCTGCGGGAAAAGGATTGTGACCCAGAATTCTAAACCCTCCTA
Source organism: Trichechus manatus latirostris (assembly GCF_000243295.1). NCBI lineage: Eukaryota > Metazoa > Chordata > Mammalia > Sirenia > Trichechidae > Trichechus > Trichechus manatus. The sequence continues at coordinate 20,966,805 of NW_004443960.1, read as the reverse complement.
AACTATTGTTTTTTCATAATAACAAAGTAAAAATATTTCTAGATAAGAACCCAAAAAAGGATACCATCCACATATATAAGAAGTGTACTTGGAGAGGCTCTTCAGCAAAATGAAAAAAAAATAAAAATAAAAATGAACCAAATGAAGGGAAGACATAGTATTCAAGAAACATTGGTTTCAAATAGATCAATAATAATGTAAAGTATGGATGGATTAAACAATCCAATCAAAAGGCA
>NW_004443960.1:20956648-20957752 GCF_000243295.1 Trichechus manatus latirostris | reverse complement strand
CAGGAACCCCACAGCAGAGTTTTACTTATATCTGTGTCACATAGCCACCGCTGGCTAGAAAGTGGGTGGAAAAAAGGGGGTTAGAAATGGGAATGAGAGTTGGGTCACTGTCTATAGCAGTCCCTGGTACATAGTAGGAAGTATCTCTATAGTACTATATAAATATCTGTTGAATGCATGTGGTAGACTGTTTATTCACAAATCATCAGCGACTCTTTCTTTTGGAGAATTAGACATTCCTGCATTGTTGAACTCAGGCATTTTAATTTTCTTTGTCAATAAAATGGACACAGAAGTGGCTTTAAGAGCAAAGCTCTCTTTTCTCTGCTTCTGAGATCATGGAAGCAAGTCGGAAGTGAGCCTCCATCAGCTTAGGCTCCTGGCGACTGTGATGAAAAGAACCCCCAGAATATGTAGCATGAGAGAGGAATAATGTTTGTATTTAAGCTACTGAGGTTTTGTTGTTGTTGTTATTACTGCAGCCTAATCTAACATATCCTGACTAATATAATGCATGTATCAGGTTATACAGAAATCCACAACAAATTCCCCAAATTAAAATTTTACAGACTATATTTCTTGATCACATTAATAGCAAGAGTATGCCTGAGTTGAGATAAATGACAGTCACTTGTAAATTAAACAAAATAAAAATAACTTCTATCGAAGTGGAAATCAATACTGAAAGAATAGACTAGTCAGACATTTCAGATAATGAGACCACTGTAAAAAATACATATGGGATGTGACTAAATTTATCTTAGTAAAATCCATATTCTAAACCTGTTATTACTAAAATGTATATGCATAAATGTTGAAAGATTGAAAATAATTGAATTAAGAATTCAAAATAAGAAGTCAGAAAATGAAGCAAAAATAAAAGTAAAGTGAGAGGAAGCAATTAATAAAGATAAAAGCATACATTAATCATGAAGCAAGAAGTCAGTGGAATTGATTAATCAAATCAAGAACCAGAACTTTGAAAAGACAGATAAGATAGGCAAATCTCTGAAAAGTATGACTCCCTCAAAAGCAGGAGAAAACACAGATACTCAAGGTAATATATGAGAAAAAGAGGGTATACATTGATCCAACATTTCTGGT
>NW_004443960.1:20954338-20956265 GCF_000243295.1 Trichechus manatus latirostris | reverse complement strand
TGCCCTGGTCCTCTAACAGACAAAATCACTTCCTGGATCTTGCAGCACTCACAAGTTCTATCAACGCTCACAGTGATGCCCTTTCTATTCACTGAACTGTCCCCTGTCTCTGATGCCTCTAGGGAGACTCCTTGGGTCAACTTGCCTCTTCTCATGCTTAAACTAGGGTCCTTTCTGGGCTCAGGCTGAAGCTCTTGCCTCTCACCATTTTTCCCTAGACTTAGAAGAATCAGCACTTATAGTTGGCAGACTAGGTCTCATTCTGGGCTCTGAATCTCTGTCTGCCATTAGCATCTCCATCTCCAATGGGAAGAGTTCTTCTTAAATGCCCAGAATTCTAGAATATAAAGTGCAATGCATCCAAGCTCCTGCCCTAGAGTAGACTTCAGCCGTTGTTATGGATTAAATTGTGTCCCCCCAAAATATTGTTGTAAGTCCTGATCTTTTCTTGTGGTTATCTTATTTGTGAATGGGTTGTGTTATGTTAATAAGGCAAGATTAGGTTATGTTAATAAGGATTATGTTATGTTTGTTATGTTAAGGAGGCAAGAGTATGGTGTATTTCAAGTCAATCTCTTTTGAGATATAAAAGAGTTTAAACAAGCAAGCAAGAGAGCAGAGATGGAGAAAGAAAGATGACGAGTCACATGAAGACTGTCCAGGAGCAGAAGCTCAAAAGAGATATGGACCTTCCTCTGGAGCTGACAGAGAGGGAAAGCCTACCCCTAGAACTGGCACCCTGAATTCAGACTTCTAGCCTCCTAAACTGTGAGAAAATAAATTTGTTTGTTAAAGTCACCAATTTGTGGTATTTCTGTCCAGATAGCTAAGATAGCCATTGAAATGTATGGCCAGAAACAAATGATAGATCATTCATTCATGCATGTATGTTTACATTTATTCATTTACTCATTCATTCACTCAACAGGTATTTATTTGCACACTTATTTTATGCTGAGCATTTTCCTAGACACTGGGGCTTAGGCAGCGAAACCAGTAGATAAAAACCCTTGCTTCATGGAGCTAACAGTCTAGTACCAAAAAACCAAACCCCATTGCCAGCAAGTTGATGCCTACTCATAGTGACCCTATACGACAGAGTAGAACTGCCCCATAGGGTTTCCAAGGCTGTGATCCTTACGGAAGCAGACTGCCACATTTTTCTCCCCTGGAGCAGCTGGTGGGTTTGAGTCACTGACCTTTTTGTTAGCAGCCGAGCTCTTAACCACTGTGCCACCGGGGCTCCTAACATTCTAGTCAAAAAAACCAAACCAAATCCTTTGCTGTCAAGTCAATTCGTACTCACAGTGACCCTATAGGACAGAGTAGAACTGTCCCATAGTGTTTCCAAGGAGTGGCTGGTGGATTCAAACTGCCAACCTGTTGGTTAGCAGCTGAGCTCTTAGCAACTGTGCCACCAGGGCTCCAACATTGTAGTAGGGGGAGATAAATAGATGAACTGAATGGTATGTCAGAAAGTAGTAAGATCTATGCAGAAAAATGAAAAGGATAGGGAGTGTGGGGTGGTTGCAATTTTTAACAGCTTGTTAGGGAAGGTCTCACTGAGAAGTGACATTTGAGTAAAGACATGAGGAAGGGGAGGGAGTGAGCCATGAAGATTTCTTGGAGAGATATTCTAGGCAGAGAGAATAGCAAGTGAAAAGACCTGAAGAGGAAGCACATGAGGAGCATTCAAGGAAACAGCAAGGAGGTCAGCTAGCTGGAACTGAATGAGCAAAGAAGAGAGTACTAGGAGATGAGGTCAGCGGCAGAGTAAAGGGCATTGTCAAGACCTTGGCTTTTTTTTTTCTGAGTGAGCTGGGAGCCTTTGGAAGATTCTGAGACTGGAAGGGACATGATCTGGCTTGTGTTGGGAATATGCTCTAGTGACTAAAGCACAGAAAAATTCAAGAAGGCCAGTTAAGAG
>NW_004443960.1:20951771-20953389 GCF_000243295.1 Trichechus manatus latirostris | reverse complement strand
CTAATAAATTTCCCCTGGTTACTCAGCTTTGAGGATTTGGAAGTAACTCCAGACTATCTCATGAAGGGATTGCTTCATTGCAGATGGAAAAATACCTGCTCAGTGAATTGCAATCATAGCAGAGTGCTTTAGGGGTGAAGGTTTGAGTCCTGCAGCCAGGACTCCTGCCTATGCATCTGGGGATGTAGAAGTGCAAACTCAGATCACCTCTTTCCCTTTATACCCTCTCACCATCTCCAGTCTCCTCTCTGGAACACCTGGTGTGTCATGAAGATATGGGCTGGATATAGTCCTTGTATGAATCAGACCTCTTGGGTTACAAGTGACAGAAAACCCAACTGAATTTTGTTTAAGCAAAATTGGGATCTGGTTGGCTCATGTAACTGAAAAGTCCAGGGCTATATCTAGCCTCAGGCATGACTGGATCCAGGTGCTGAAATAATGTCCATAGGAATCAGCCTCCCTGTCCCTTGGTTCTACTTTCTTATGTGTTGGCATCACTCTCAGACAAGCTGTCCCTTTGTGGTGGCAAGGTGACTTCTGGAAGCTCCAGGTTTATGCATTAACTTTTCAACAATGGTAACAAAGAAACTACTTATCTTCCCTAATTGCTCTAGTCAATGATCAGTTTGGGTTATGTGCCTATCCCAAATCCAATTATGGTGTCTAGAGGGGTGAAACATTCTGATTGGCTATCCTTGGGTCACATGCCCAACCCTGAATCCAGGGATGGGATCTACCTCTACACAAACCACATGGTTTAGAGTGGAACAGTGTTGGTTTCACAATGGAAAATCAGAGTACTGTTACCAAAAGTGGTGGATATTTGGTGGGAAGTAATAATAGATTCCACCACATATCTGTCAGTTTGTCATACTATGATGGCTTACATATTTCTATGATGCCGGAAGCTATGCCACCTGCATTTCAAATACCAGCAAGGTCACCCATGGTGGCCAGGTTTCAGTGGAGCTTCCAGACTAAGACAGATTAGGAAGAAAGGCTTGCCAATATACTTCCAAAAATTAGCCAGTGAAAACCTTATGGAGCACAACAGAACACTATCCAACTCGCTTGCTTTGGACACATCATCAGGAAGGGTCATTTGCTAGAGACGGACATCACGTTTGGTGAAGCAGAGAGCCAGTGAGGTGAGGAAGACCCTTGGTGAGGTGGATTGACACAATAGCTGCAACAATGGACTCAAACATGTTGGTGGCTGTGAGGATGGTGCAGAACTGAGTAATGTTTCATTCTGTTGTACATAAGGTTGCCATGAGTCAAAGGTGACTCAACGGGAGCTAACAACAGCACCAACAACAGATTACCCCATATTCTTGCCTCCAAATTCTCAAAGTCTTGGCCAAATGCTTGTAAGTCCTCTTAAGATCAGACACACACTGGCTATGGTAGGCTTGCTGGTGTAGCTTCACCAGGGATGCAGTGCTCAGTGGCAAGAGCCATGCTGGACATGGTAAGATGATGCAGATTCTGCCCTTGATCTTCCAATATCTTTCAGGGTCTGAACTCTGGACTTGTAGTTCCTTCACCCACTTCAGGCTCTTGTTCAGGACCAGTTATGAGTCAGGGAGGAACACATACACGATGAGGTACAGAG
>NW_004443960.1:20944733-20949113 GCF_000243295.1 Trichechus manatus latirostris | reverse complement strand
ACTCATTAACAACCTGTGATATGCAGATGACACAACCTTGCTTGCTGAAATGAAGAAGACTTGAAGCACTTACTGAAGAAGATCAAAGAGTAAACAGACAGCATAATTTTCCTGGCACATTCTCTCTCTTGAGAAACCGTGATGGCATCAGCAGCTGAACATGAAGTCAGAGGCCCTGAGTCCTGGCAAAGCTCATCATGACCACCAAATCTGAGGTTGATCAAACTCATTTTATTCAGTTTTATTTTTTAATAGACAAACTTTTGATGATAAGTTGGCTTCCCATGTGGCTTTCTCTATAGCAAAGAAAGTGCTGATCATTGGGCTTGAGTGAACAATTGTATATCTCATTGTAAATGAAGACTTTGGAATTACAATTTATGTATCAGCCTCAGTTTCATGTCTGTCTAGCCTGGAGGGATGCATCTACTGTCAGAGTCTGGACAATACTTTAGCCTAATAAACTGAGGACTGGACTGTGAACTTTGGGAGTTCACCATGGGTAATGCCATCCTACAGGCTTTTTGGAACTCAGGAAGGCTGGTTTCCTTAGATCCTCTTTTACTTTGTTAAACTCTTCTTTGGACCCTCTACCTTGAAAATGTATGAGAAGGTTGTTCAGGTGGATGACAATCACCAATGCTTGTAAGACCTGAAGGGCCCCATCACTCATATTCGTCTGTAACACCATGGGGTAATGCAGAGACTAAAGACCATAAGCAGATTTCAAAACCCCCAGTAGTTGGTCTGAAGGGCACATGGCACCCAACTAAAGACTACGTTTCCATGACTTCTTTGCAGCTAGCTGAGCATGGCCGTGTATTTAAATTCTAATCAATAGGATGTGGGGATAAGTGATGGGTGTATCTTCTGAGTCATGTCCTTACAGGGAAAAGAGTATACACTACCCACTCTCTCTTTTCCCTTTTTTACTAGCTGGGATGTGGATGTGGATGTGATGATGGGACCTGGAGCAGCCTTCTTGGACACAAGATGGAAGCCATGTAATGAGGCAGGCAGAGCAATAAGATAGAAGGAGCCTGGTGTCCTGATGCTTATGCAGACACTATACTAACCATTAGCTGCCTATCTAGACTTTTTTATGATACAGAAAATAATTGCTAATTTTTAAAGGCACTATTATTTTGAGTCCTTCTCTTATAGCAGCTGAACTAGTATCCTGATTAACACAGTCCTTTTATTCCTCATGTATATAGTGAGAGGAGGATCAATAACAACAGCTTGCAGGCTCTTGACAAATATCTTGGAGTATTATATAGGGCACAATGTGGCCAAAGGGGCTGTGAGCTGAGGGTAGTGGGGTGGTTGCCAAAGGAAGTTCTGTGAGGTGGATAGCTCCGGCCCCAGGGCCAAGATCTTGTCCAACGGTGAAAATAGAGGGCAGGGAATAGGACAGAAAACTATTGAGTGCTTTTTGTGCTCCGGGCATGATGACACCTCTTTACATATTATATCTTACCTAATCCACTGACCCATACATCCCAGGAAAGTAGGGGCTTTCTCTTTGGTTCTCCATTATATCATCAGTGCTAGAACAGTGCCTGGCACATAATAGATAGACAGACAGACAGGTAGATAGATAGATGCCATGTGTCAACTCTGACTCATGGCTACCCTATATACAACATAATGAAATGTTGCCTAGTCCTGCATCATCCTCATGATCACAGGTATGTTCAAGTCCATTGTTGTAGCTATTGTGCCAATCCAGCTCACTGAGGGATCCCTCAGCCTTGTTGGCCCTCTACGTCACCAAGCATGATGTCCTCCTCTAGGAATGATCCCTCCTAATGATATGTCCAAAGCAAGAAAGTCAGACAATATTTTGTGTAATCCATAAGGTTTTCATTTCATTGACTAATTTTCAGAAGTAGATCGACAGGCCTTTCTTCCTAGCCTGTCTTAGTCTGGAAGCTCCACTGAAACCTGTCCACCATGGGTCACCATGCTGGTATTTGAAATACCGGTGGCATAGCTTCCAGCATAATAGCAACACACACGTCACACACACACACACGCGCACACACACACACACAAACTGACAGATGGGTGGTGGTGGCATATAGTGTGCCCTCAATAAATGTTTGTGGAATAAATGAATACAATGTCCTACGCCAATACAATGAGATTGGTAGTAATATCCTGATTTTAGTATGTGAGGAAACTAAGGTTTAGAGATGTTAGGTAACTTGTTCAGGGTTGAACAGGTAGAAAGTAGCTGAACCAGGGTTCAAAACCAGGCGAGCCTGTTGCACAGCTTTGGCTAGTTCCTCTACTTGGGTATTATCTCTTTTGGGAGTACAGAGGTTTCTGCTTATAAAGGCCAGAGGAGCAATATTCCTTATGGACCCAAACCTGTTGATGTTGAGTTGATTCCAACTCATAGCAACCCAATAGGACAGAGTAGAATTGCCTCATAGGGTTTCCAAGGAACGGCTGGTGGATTCAAACTGCCGACCCTTCGTTTAGCAGACATAACTCTAAACCACTACGCCACCAGGGATCCCATTATGGACCAGTGTTATTCAAACAATGAGGATCAAAATTCTGCTTTGAATTAGCATAGGGTCACATCAGGATGCTGGGCCTGTAAGCAGCCGGGGTGGAAAGCATCATCTGAGTCCAGGGCAGAGGTGGGTCCACTGGGAGTAGAGAAAAGAAGAATCAGGAAGGAACATGGGTTAGCATGGGTCAGACTTCTATGCTTAGGTCTCTATTCAAGACAAGTGTAACATTTGGGAAAACCCCATCAGAAGTATGGGTGTGGATATGAAGGTCAGCCACCAAATTTTGTGTATATTCAGGAACCAGAGGGGCTGCTGGGGAGGCAAACCGACCCAATCAGTGTCCTGAAGTGTGTGCAAAGCCATCATCCCCCAGGTATTTGAGAGAACAGACCAAGTTACAAACAGAGGTTTTTTTTTTTTTTTCTGCCTTGGGGCAGGGGACAGACTAAAAGCATTTGATAGCATTTTAAGAGTGGGGGGGTTCATCTGAAAATCCCATTTCTAACTTCTCTTATCATCTACCACCACCCATCTGTCAGTTTGTCATACTATGGTGGCTTATAAGCTGCTATGATGCTGGAAGCTATGCAACCAGTATTTCAAATACCAGCAGGGTCATCCATAGTGGACTGGTTTCAGTGGAGTTTCCAGACTAAGACAAATTAGGGAGAAAGGCCTAGCAATCTATCCAAAATTAGCCAACGAAAACCTTATGGATCACAACAGAACATCGTCTGACTCCCTGAGAACATAGTCTAAAGACACATCACTGGAGGATCAATCACTGGACGAGAACTTCATGTTTGGGCCAGCGAGGGTGAGGGAGACCCTTGGTGAGATGGATTGGTACAACATCCAAAACAATGGACTTGAACGTGCTGGCAAATGTAAGGCTGCACGTAATGTTGCCATGAGTTGGAGGTAACTCGGTGGCAACTGTCTATCTTATCATCTAGAGCTTGAGCAGCGTCTGCCTTCCTTAGGTAGGGCCTGTGTCTCTACTCACTGCAGCCTCACCTGGCCAGCTGCCCTTGTTTATATCACCATTTGGGTCCCTGTAGGATTCTGTGTCTGTGAGCCTCTGTTTCAGGGAACAGAACAAACAGCAATTCTAGAAGACAGAGATGGGTGTGGCCGTTCCCAATGTTCACAGAGTCTAGGATAGATCTCAGGGTATCTACTTGTGGATGACCAGCCTGGGGCCCCATGAGGAACCGGGATCCTTATGCCTGGTGGGAGACACACTTGTAGTGCCGAGAACTGCAACTCAGGACTATGAAAGGCCACAGGAGAGTGGAAACACCCAAGGAGTGAGAGTTGAAGCTACTAGAGCTGCCACATTTTCCTAGGCATGGGAAGGTTGACCCCTGGTGTCGTGGGGCTCTGGGGTGGGTGAATGAATGAATGAATGTGTGTGTGTGTGTGTATGTCTGAATGGGCGGGGGCTGTCCGTGTATGGAGCTGCTCTCTCTGGGTGGTATCTGGGTGAGCAGCATGTGGGCTGAGTGAGAGGGTGTTTTGTGTCTGTTGGCATCAAAGGGAGTGCATGAATCATGTCTGTGTGAATGTGACCCACAACAAGCCTGTGCCTTGAATTAAGGGTGGCGCAATGGTTAAGAGCTCGGCTGCTAACCAAAAGGCCAGCAGTTCAAATCCACCGCTGCTACTTTGAAACCCTATGGGGCAGTTCTACTCTGTTGTATAGGGTTGCTATGAGTTGGAATGTTCCTTAGAAGTGAGGATGATGAGACTTCGGCTCACTTCAGACCTGTCATCGGGAAAGACCAACTGCTAGAAAAGGACATCACGTTTGATCAAGCAGAGGGTCAGCGAACATGAGGGAAACCCTCAG
>NW_004443960.1:20884064-20944417 GCF_000243295.1 Trichechus manatus latirostris | reverse complement strand
GTGTGTGCAGCATCTGAACGGATGTGCTCCATTTTCACCACCACAGAGCTCTTTCATCAGCCTATTTTTTCAGTTTAATTGATACCAGCTCTCCCTTCTCCGTGGCGATTCATTCAGGTTTCACGTGGAAAACAGGTAAGAGCCATCCATTGTGATTTCACAGGGCGTTGGGGGCTTGTCTCCTGGTCCTGGCTTGCCTATCTGTTTACTTGGTTAGTTAGCTGTTTGAATGCTCAGATTTTAAGTCACCTCTGTTGGTTTCCTCTTTTTACCAAGTCATATTTTTGGCTTGTTCTGTAGAGTCATCAAACCCCTGTTCTCTCTGCAGTCCACTGCTGCAGCATTCTTTTTTTTTTTTTTTTAATTATTTAAATGAGTTAAGATTATCTCAGAATAGAGTAGATTGCCCTCTCCCTTGGGTTGGATATTTGTAGGGATGGAAGTAAACTGAACATTTAGCAGTCATCTTTTCTTCTTTTTGTAATTGAGTAGGGGCTAGCTGCCGGGAGGATTGGTTTGCTGCCCAAGGACCTCCCAGCACCTCCCCAGCTGGGCTCCAGAGGGTCTGGAAACACACAGGCAAGTCCAGGGCAAAGGTACTTCAGCATGTACAGCCAGAACCTTGACTTGTGAATACAGCCCGATCTGAGACCCTCTCAATCCATCATGGCAGAGTCCTTCCCTAATTGGTAGCCCATCTGCCTTGGCTGAGAGCCCATGCCAGCCAGCATTTAGGCAGTTTCCTATTGTGCAGAATGATTCCTAATGAACCAAAGATCTGCTCTTCAGATGACCTATCAGGGTAAGGGATGTCGGAGGACCTGCCGGGTGGGATCCACAGAAGAGGAACCTATCCACCCCATTCTGAGAGGCAGGAGAGCTCATGCCGGGGCAGGAGTAATGCACACCACGGCTTGCTGCTGCTTGTTCACCGCCTTCCTGTGAATTTGCAAAAGTGCCCCCTCTGGATGGACAGACCCCCATGGCCACACAGCTTGGCAAGAGGAGGGATCCTTGTAGAAGAAAATGTGCCTCTTTCTCCTTTTCAATGGCCTCACATGCATATGAAAGTTGGTTAATGAAAAAAGGAAGACAGAAGAAGAATTGATGTGTTGGAACAGTGGTGTTGGTGAAAGCGAAGAGGACTTGAAGCACTTATTGATGAAGATCAAAGACTACAGCCTTCAGTATGGATTGAACCTCAGTATAAAGAAAACAAAAATCCTCACAACTGGACCAATAAGCAACATCATGAAAAACAGAGAAAAGATTGACGTTGTCAAGGATTTCCTTTTACTTAGATCCGCAGTCAACACCATGGAAGCAGTGAAGAAAGCAAACGACACATGAGCTCTCCTGCCTCTCAGAATGGGGAGGATAGGTTCCTCTTCTGTGGATCCCACCTGGCAGGTCCTCCGACATCCCTTACCCTGATAGGTCATCTGAAGAGCAGATCTTTGGTTCATTAGGAATCATTCTGCACAATAGGAAACTGCCTAAATGCTGGCTGGCATGTTCCCTGCTGCAAAAGATCTCTTTAAAGTGTTTGAAAGCAAAGGTGTCACTTTGAAGACTAAGGTGCGCCTGACCCAAGCCATGGTATTTTCTATCACCTCATATGCATGCGGAAGCTGGACAATGAATAAGGAAACCCAAAGAAGAATTAACGCCTTTGAATTATGGTGTTGTCGAGGACTATTGAATATACCATGGACTGCCAGAAGAATGAACACATCTGTCTTGGAAGAAGTACAGCCAAAATGCTCCTTAGAGGCTAGGTTGGTAAGATTTCGTCTTACATACTTTGGACAGGTTATTGGGAGAGATCAGTCCCTGGAGTAGGACATCATGCTTGGTAAAGTAGAGGGTCAGCGAAAAAGAGGAAGACCCTCAAGTAGGTGGACTGACACAGTGGCTGCAACAATGGGCTCAAGCATAGCAATGACCGTGAGGATGACGAAAGACCACATTGCTATGAGTTGGAACCAACTTGATGGCACTTAACGACAACAACAACCTGCCTTTAAGTTGGCCCCTGACCGATAGCGACCCCAGGCACAACAGAACAAAATGCTGCCCGATCCCTCGCCATCCCTGCGATTGGTTTTGGATGGTACTGTCGTGATCTGTAGGTTTTCATTGGCTTATTTTTGGAAGTAAATTGCCAGGCCTTTCTTCCTAGTCCATCTTAGTCTGGAAGCGCCGCTGAAAGCTGTTCAGCATCATAGCAACACCCAAACCTCTCCTGACAGATGAGTGGTGGCTGTCCATGAGGGGCATTGGCCGGGAACTGAACCCTGGTCTCCTGCATGGAAGGCGAGAATTCTACCACTGAACCACCACTGCCTGTCCTGGGAAACCCCTCCGTCACAGGCAGACTGGGATGGGTGGTCACCCTACACTCAATCCTAAAACCTCTGCCTGTGTCCTTCATGGGATGACAGAGTACTTTGCAGAAAAGAGGGAGCGAGCATTTTTTCTTTTGTTATATTTTTTATTATACAAGTCATACATGTTGGTTGCAGAAAATAGAGATCACAGAAAAGTACTATGCTAAAAAGGTTAATAAATACAAGATGTCCAATTTCACTCTTAATTAAAGAAGGGCAAATAAAACAAGATATCATTTTCACCTCTCAGATTGGAAAAGAAAAAGAAAACATTAAAAATAGTGGTAGCTGGAAAGACTGGGGGGAACATGTGCCCTTTCACTCCCTGTGGTGGGAATGCAAACTGGTGCAACATCTTGGAGGTCCATTTGGTATGTCTATTAACATTTGAATGTATATATCTTTGTCCTAGCAAATCTATTTTTAGGAATGTATCTTACAGAAATACCTGCATGGGTCTACGAAGATGTGTATGAAAGAATGCTCAGTACAGATTTTCTGTTGTTGAAGGAAAAGATTGGAACAAATCCAGGAGTCCATCAATGGAGGTGAATGATGTAACAGTTCCACAAGGTGGGATTTTAGGCACCCTCTTCCAGTGATTCCTATAGACCCTGTAAAAGCCAAACCGGTTGCCATCAAGTCGATTCCGACACATAGCAACCCTATAGGATAGAATAGAACTGCCCCATACGGTTTCCAAGGAGTGGCTGGTAGATTCCAACTGCCGACCTCTTGGTTAGCAGCTGAGCTCTTAATCACTGCATCACCAGGGCTCCCATTCTATAGAATGAAAATCCAAAACCAAACCCATTGCTGCCGAGTCGATTCCGACTCATAGTGACCCTATAGGACAGAGTAGAACAGCCCCATAGGGTTTCCAAGGAGCAACTGGTGGATTCAAACTGCCGACCTTTTGGTTAGCAGCTGAGCTTTTAACTGCTGCACCACCAGGACTCTTTCTATAGAACAGGGGTTCTTAAATGCTAGTGTGCATCAGAATCACCTGGAGGGCTTGTTCAAACAAATTGCATTCAGGAAACAACTCCAGCTCTAAGGCAGGCAGCTGGTGAAAGAAGGCCGGTCCAGGCTCAAGAGCAGAGGTCCCCAACCCAACTCCCATGGACTAGGCAAGCAACATCAATGACTGGAGTGAGCTGGGCTCAACTCTGATGAACTGCGTAACGCATGATACCTTTCTCACTTGTGCAGCTGCTACTCTGCTTGTTGCCACACAAGATCTTCGACGTTTTTCAGAACACTCTCACCCCCAGAGTCTCTGTTTTAGCAGGTCTAGGGTGGAGCCTGAGAATTTGTATTTCTAACCAGCTCCCAGGTGATGCTGTTGCTGTTGTTCCCAAAACCACACTTTGAGGAACACCGATGTAGAGATGGGAAAACCTTCTTCAAGTGTGACCTAGTTTGTCCAGATGCGAGAACAGCACAGAGAGAGAGGTCCTTGGGCAGGAGTAGAGGGGAGAGACAAAGGAACCTCTGGTTGCCCCCCACCCCCACAGGCCTGGGGCCCCCACCTGCTCCCTCCGGGGAGGGGTCAGGTAAAATGAGGCTGGATTCCTCGGCAAACGTGAGTGCCAGGGATTCCTGCAGAGGTTGTCTCAGCTGTGGGCAGAGGGAGAGAGTAGCTTGTGGGCTTCAAGCAAAGGCACAGGGTTGGGAGGGCCAGGGATGGCCAGCTGGTAACTTCTGCCAGCTGTGTTTGCCGGTGTCTTTGCTCCTCCCCAGGAGGCTGATGCTCTGGTTTCAAGGACAACATCAGATGCTTGGGGAATAGAGGAGCAGCTGTTCCCAGGAACCAAACCTTGCAGATAGATTACCAGGTGTAGATCGTTGCCAGGCAGGCTGTATTATGTGTGGATACTGCTCTCTGCCTTCTTCTCTTTTCAATCCCAGGCCAACATCATCACCCTACCCTGCTCAGCTACAGCAGCTCTTGAACTCTCCTCATGTGCGTCCAAAACCCACTGCCATCTAGTCGATTCTGACTCATGGCAACCTTGTAGGGCAGAGTAAAACTGTCCCATAGTTTCCAAGGCTGTAAATCTTTATGGAAGAGACTGTCGCATCTTTCTCCCACGCAGTGGCTGGTGGATTCCAACCGCTGACCTTTCGGTTAGCAGCTGAGCGCTTAACCACTGCACCACCAGGATTCCTTCCTCGCGTGCATACTGGGACTTAATTTGAGTCTTTTCTCAAGGAAAAAGCAAGCCTTGTGCCTGGCCACACGCAGTCACAGGGATGTAAGCCTGACAGTGTTGGGGCCCTGGAGCCTGCCACTTGGGCTTCTCAGAGCCCCGAGGGTGTCTTGCCTGCCAACAACTAGCACTTTTCCGTCTGAGGGTAAGTTACTTTATTATCCGTATCTGTTTCTGTCAGAATATTTCGTTCAGGACATTCTTCTTAGGATGAGCGCTATAGTATTTTTTTGTTTGTTTGAAGAAATACTTCTCTAAGCTGCTTGGGCTTGGGGGCATAGTGAGACCTCAAAGAGCATTCTCAAGTAACTTAAGGTGCCTCCACTGCCTTATAGGGGAAGGAGGGTTCTATTAACTGGGGTGCTGCGGTTTGTTCATTCATTTATTTAGTCAGTGAATATTTACTAAGCACCTACTGTATGCCAAGCCCTGTGCTAGTCACAAGGAACGTAACAGTTAATGAGGCAGACAGAGTTCTTCCCCCAGTGGAGCCCCCATTGTGTGGGAGATGGACAATAAATGAGTAAATAAATGTTGATATGTGATAAAAAGAAAATGAATAGGAATACAGTAGAGAGTGTAGGGCTGGGCAGTGATTATTGTAAATCAGATATTGAGGAAGGCCTCCTGAGGAGGCAGTATTTAAGTCGAGACATGAAGGATAGTAAAGGGTTGGGCGTGAAAAAGTTGGAGAGCAGTTGTCACTTCTTGGTAGAACCGAGAACCAGAATTGTCTTAACTAGGTCCTCTCTGTTGTTCCATATAGAAACCCACTCAAATAATGTTGTTAGTTGCTGTTGAGTTGACTCTGACTCATGGCAACCCCGTCTACAACAGAACAAAACATCACTCCTTCCTGTGCTATTTTCATGATCATTGGTATGTTCAAGTTCATTATTGTGGCCACGGTGTATTTTTAGTGTCTTCCAACCTAAGGGACTCATATTCCAGCATTCTATTGGATAATATTCTGTTGTGATCCATGGAGTTTTCATTGGCAAATTTTCAGAAGTAGATCACCAGGCCTTTCTTCCTAGTCTGTCTTAGTCTGGAAGCTGTGTTGAAACCTGTCCACCATGGATGACTCTGCTGGTATTTGAAATACCAGTGGCATAGCTTCCAGTATCATAGCAACATGCAAGCCACCACAGTACAATAAACTGACAGACAGGTGGTAAAATAGTAGGAATTTGTTATTAGGCTACATGGTCACTGTCTTGGTTACCTAGTACTGCTCTAACAGAAATACCACAAGTGGATAGCTTTAACAAACAATTTTATTTTCTCGCAGCTTAGGAGGCTAGAAGTCCGAATTCAGCATGCCATCTCTAGGGAAAGGCTTTCTCTCTCCATCAGCTCCGGAGAAATGTCTTTGTCTCTTCTGAGCTTCTGCTCCTGGGCAGTCTTCACGTGTGGCTTGGCATCCCTCTTCCCCCATCTCTGCTTCTCTCACTTGCTTATTCAATCTTTTTTGTAGCTCAAAAGAGATTGATTCAAGACACACCCTACACTAACCCTGTCTCATTAACATAACAAATAAAACCCATTCCCAAATGGGATTATAGCCACAGGCATAGAGGTTAGGATTTACAACACATATTTTTGGGGAACACAATTCAATCCATAATAGTTACCTCACAAAATCCAAGGACAGGAACACAGGGGGTCTAGAGAAAGGAACCAGAAGTCAGTCAGGATCCGAGCTACCACTCTCTCTCTCTCATGGTCTTCAACCTCAGTGTGATGGTTAAGATTGTGTGTTAACTTGGCTGGGCCATGATTCTCAGTGTTTATATGTGATCACTCCCATGATTGAAAATACTGTGAGTAGCCAATCAGATGAAAGCAGTTTCCTTGGGGGTGTGGCCTGCATCTGAATATAAGCAGATGATCTGGCTGTTTGCTCTCTCTGGATCCTGTGACTGTCTCCTGTCATCTTACCTCTAGTTCTTGGGACTTGAGCTGTCAGCTTATCTGCTGAACTTGGGATTTGTCGATCTTCATAGCCTGGGAGTGGAGCTCTGCTCTCTGACCCGCCGATCTTGGGTTCACCAGCCCCTGCAGCTACATGAGTCAGGAGAAACCTTGAGGTCTTGCCTGCCGATCTTGGAATTCATCAACCTTCACAGCCTGTGAGCGGGAGCCCTGCTCTCCGACCTGTCAATCTTGGCCTCGCCAACTTCTGCAACTCCATGAATTGGGAGAGACCTCTACCCTGATCCATGGACTTGGAACGTTCTAGCTTCTACAATTGTGTGAGCTGTTTTCTTGATATAAATCTCTCTCTCTATATATATTTATACACTTTACTGGTTTTGCTTCTCTAGGGAACCCAGCCTTAGACACTCAGTTTCTCTGAATATCTGGCTCATTTTCCCATCACTCTGGTCAGACTCTCTGCTTCTCTGGCTTCATGGTAGAATTTAGCTGCCCTCCTGCCCCCAGTTTTTGTCCTCAAAGTCTAAGTGACCTTCAGAGACTGGCTGGAATTTTTGAATCCCAATTTCACGTTTCCAGAAGACAGATTTTGATTGGCCTAACTTCCTGGATGCGGTGTCAAACCCTGGTCCAAACACCATTACCATGTGCAGTGTGTGTGTATGTATGTGTGTGTGTGTGTTGGGATAGGGCACACGCAGAGAAAAGGAACTGTGATCTGAAGAGACAACTTCAATGCTGTGTACTACCACATATGCACTTCAAATTCAACAAATCCCAAGACAACATTTTAATCTAACTCACAGGGTTGCTTTGATTCTTGACATTCTTAAAATGGTTACCCAGTTACTAGCCTTGGAGTCATCTTCAGATACTTCCCCTCCCATCCTATGCGGGTGTGCATGTTCAATTTGTGAACTGTTTCTTGAGGGCATCCAGTCCTATCCTGCCACTTCCAGGATTTCCACAGGCCATTGGAGGGAGGGAAAAGGAAAATACATCATTGTTATTGCACTGCTCCTCACACACCAGTCTGAGCCTTGCTCCATTTCTGGTCCTCCATCTTTTGATCTCAGCTCCTGCACAGGCTGACCCAGCTCCTTTAAAATGTCACACCTTCTCCTACATCTTCTATGCTTCACCTAGAAGCAGCATTCTGGTGCCTACTCACTATTCATGGTTTTACTCTTGAACCACTTGCATCCATTCATTGCACCTTGTTTCATTCTGGATTTGACTCTTCTGGCTATTGAATTTGCTACTCATCCTCCCTTTTGTCTCTTTTCCTCATCTTTCAGATTTATACCAACTTGGATCTTCTCAAAAATTATTTTTGTTTTCTACTGAAGCTACACTGTCTTAGGTTACTTTGGGTAATGTCCATTCTTATTTCTTCCTAGCAATATTGCCTCACCCTTTCTATTCCAGCACCACACCTCAAATGTAGCATCCATCTGGCTTTCCCAGCCCCAAAAGAAGAGGCTGGCAATTTCTTCTAGTGGAATCCCTGCCCTGAACTGGGGAAGAGAAATATGAATTTGTAAGACATTGTCCCCCACTGATGAAAGCCACAGCACCAGACTAACTCCAAATCGAATGTACAGCTCACAGGATGTCTTTGAACCATGAGCTGAAAGGAGGGGGTCACAAAGTGTGGTCTTGTCTTGGACGCTTGGAACTCAGTGCTAACCTGGATAGCGTATCTCTGCTGTCCACGGTGCTGAATCTCACCAACCATTTACCTCTAGAAGAGGAAAAGGATCAAGAAATCCACATGAGAAATATCTCTGTAATCTATGGGAAACAGCCAACTGCCTTGGACCACCTAAGCTCCCACTAGAAAGGTGCATACCACTAAATTAAGATCCAGTTAAACTGTAGTTATTTGAGGTCATCTGGTTGGACTTGGGGCCCACTAATGAAGGAGAAAGGAAATAACACTGAACACCTGGCCAGGCAATGTGCTTGACATTTTATTTATTTATTTATCTTAACCCTTAAAATAGCCAGGAGGGGTACTATCCTAATTTTACTGATGGGGAAATAGAGGCACAGAGAAGTTCCTTATCCTTTGACCAAGCTCACACAGCTATTAAGTGGTGGAGCCAGCACTCAAACGCAGAGGTATTCATTCCCAAAGCTGGAACTGGTGACATGAGACCCATATGCCCCTAAGGCTAGTGCCAGTGGATCTTCGTTAAGAGCTGCTGACGTTTGGGCAGGTCACCAGATTGCATGTTTTCTCCCTGGAACATTTCAAATTTCAAGTCTTTGAGACTCTGAGACAATTTCAAAAGCCCTCATTGTCCTAAAAAACAGACGCTACACCCACACAAATGAACAGGCTTCATGTACTTTCTCATTTTTAGGGGAGGGATGTGACTATAAGCAAGGCATTCAAATTAAAAGCGACCATTTCATTTTAATTGACCTTTGAGTCCCAGCTCACTATCTCCCTCGGGTCCCTGCTCTGGCCTCCTCAGTCCCTTGCTGTGCTCTGTGATTCATCAGGGCCCGAGGCTCAGCAGCTGTAATTGGTTTGTAACTTCCTGGAATGTCAAAGCCAAGATGGAAATTTTACATATCACTCCACCAGTTCCGCCCTGGCTTTAATAATAAGTTGGCAAAAGGGAAGGCAGATTTACAGCTGGAGAGAAATGTAATCAAATTTGGAGGTGAAATGCAATAAGTACAAATGCTAGTTTTCATCTGGAAGCTTCTTAGACAAATGTGATCTCACCCAGCTCCCCAGCCAAATCCTTTGTTTCCTTGAAGTCAGTGGAGGGCCCAAATGGAGTAATTGTGTCTGGGATTTCCCACCCTGGACCCAGCGGAGTGACCCTGGTGGACTGGCATGAAGTGTCAGTCAGGGGGACAAGGCTTAGTTGGTGGCCTCCAATAAGTTAAATGGAAGCAGAATTAAGTACTTGCTAGGTACTGTGTTAAGTACTTTACATGTTATCTATGTGAGTTTCATGGTAACTATATAAAGTACATAAAAATATTCTTCCCATTTTATAGAGGAATAGAGTGAGGTTTGGAGAGGGGCTTCTCAGCCATAATAGAATGAGATTCTGCTTGACTCTGAAGCCTATGCTATTATATCCTCTCTTATAAGAATTGTAACAGGTAATGTCTGAATACTTACATGCCAGGCACTGTTCAGGTTCTTCATGAGATCTTCCACAACATGTCTGTATGGAAATACTCTTGTCCCATCATCCTCTTTATTCCAGGTGGGAAAAACTTTCTGCAGAGGGATCTTCTTGTAAAATTCTGTGAGAGCCACGTGAAAAGATGTTCGACAGCAGTGGCCTTTAGGGAAATGCGGATTAAAACCACAGCAAGATACCGCTGCATGTCTATCAGAATGGCTAAAATAAAAAAATAATGATAACACCAACTTCTGGCGAGGATGCAGAGAAACTAGATTTCTCATATATTGCTGGTGGGAATGTAAAATTGTGCAGTCACACTGCAAAAGTCTGTGTCTGTGTCTATCTATATCTCTCTCTAAAGCATCCACTCCTGGACTTCTTAGGCAAGTGAAGCAATATATTTAATTTTGGGGTGCTTAAGTAAGTTTGGGTATCATTTCTATTGCTTTCGACCCAGAGAGTCCTGACATATAACCACCCTGCTTGTCGTACTCTTCCTAGCACTTTGCCCACCAGCCCAAGTCCTCCTCAGTGATGGGCATTGTTAGTGAATTCACATTCCTAGACATGTCAAGACCCACCGGTTCCCCCAGATACTTGAGGATTCTAATCTGCTTCCCTCTGGTGGGGTGTTCTGAGCCCAATCTGGGGAGGGGAGAAAGGAGGCAGTGTGCTGAGATGGGAGCACCTTATCTGGGGTGAGGAGCAGCAAGCCCCAATCTACAGATGTGTTTTCCTTGGGCCTACACCTTGGAGTGTATTTCCCACTTCAGTTGTCATCCCATCTCCAAGATGATTTGATTGGGACTCTGGGAATGTAGATTCTCACCAAGATTCTGACACTATCTGTGGAACGTGGGGCAAGTCACCTAACCACCAGCTTCCTCACCTGGCAAAAAGAAATGAGAATAGCTGCCCTTGTTGCCTATGATTAGATGCCCAACAGTGCACACTCGCTATGGGAGCCTGGCAGCCTCTATTGCTCATTGTTGTTGTTAGCGTCCATCAGGTCAGCCCTGACTCATGGTGACTCCAAGCACAAGGGAATGAAACACTGCCCAGTCCTGCACCATCCTCATTAGGGTTGTGGGTAAGACCGTTATGATCCATAGGGTTTTCATTTCTGATTTTCAGGAAGAGATCACCAGGCCTTTCTTCCTAGATGCCTCTGGGTGGACTTAAACCTCCAACCTTTTGGTTAGCAATGAGTGTGTTAAACATTTGCACCACCCAGGGACACTTTGTTGCTGTACAGGATCATAAACGTGGATGAAGCCAGGTCATAGCGTGCTCACTAAGGTCCTTGTTGAGGGTTTAAGGTAATGGCTGGGTTCTGGGAGCTGGCTTGCAGGTCAGAGGAGAGGGAAGCAGAAGTCTTGGTGGCTTTGAAGTGGGCATTTGTCAAGAAGGACACTTAGGGGTTGCCATACTTGCCACTTGTACAGTGGCCTCTCCCCTCCATGTTTTCTCTATCCTATCCTCTTACTGATCTTACCAAGGAGGACAGTAGTCCCTCCTCCCCAAATCATTCTCTGATACCCTATTTAGATAATGACCATGTTTTGGGAGCCACATGGTTTGGTCAGGAGGCAGGTCCCATCCCATTTTACCCTTCACTCAATTATGAATTCCCCTTTCCTTCCACCCCACAGGACCTCACCACTCCTTTCTCTTTCCCTCACCCATTCACCACACCCCTCCCCACTCTAACCCATGCTCCTTCCCTACCTTCTCCTCCACTTCCCATCGGCTCCACTCATTTCTTTTCTCTTTCACTTCAATGATCCCATTTCATCCCAGCCCTTTCCCCTTCACTGCATTCCACTCCATTTCATCCCATTCAACATGGAACCTAGAATACAGCCTGCCCAGCAGTGCAGACTCAGAGTGACACGGGCGGCTGGCACTCAACTCCCACCCAAAACACGGCATGAGAAAATAATCTAAGGGGAGTGGTTCTCAGGATCTCAAATAAAGACAACAGCTGTTACCTTTGCCAGGCATTGTCCTAAGCACTTTAATTCTCTCAAACAGCTTAATGAGGTAGATACGACTATTATCTCCTTTTTCAGATAAGCAAACTGTGGCATAGAATGCTAAGGAACATTTCCAAGGTCATCCAGCCACTGAGTGGAATAGCCAGAAACTGAACCCAGGTGCCCATGCTTTTATCCATACCCAGTAGCAAAGGCAGATGTCTCAATGAGATGACGGTCAAGACCTGTTTGTATTTTTTACCTTGACGAAGTATTTGTGATGTTTAAACATTTGCAGTTTGGTAAAGTAGAAGGCCAAGGAAAACGAGGGCAACCCTCGATGAGATGGACTGAGACAATAGCCTCAACAATGGATTCAAACACACCAGCTATCATGGAATTGGTGCAGGACCTGGCAATGCTTCTGTTATACCTGGGTTGCCCTGAGTCAGAGCCGACTCAACAGTAACTAACAACAACAACAAAACATTTTCAAGACAAACGAAACAGGAAATGGTATCATATTCACATATCCATATATCAGGAAACGACCCCCTGCCACTCTCTGTCACTGTAGTCCAGGGCTGACTGACCCCTACTCTGGCTTCAGGAATGGCCGCATGACCAGGTCTGTCCAATCAGGA
Source organism: Trichechus manatus latirostris (assembly GCF_000243295.1). NCBI lineage: Eukaryota > Metazoa > Chordata > Mammalia > Sirenia > Trichechidae > Trichechus > Trichechus manatus. The sequence continues at coordinate 20,932,098 of NW_004443960.1, read as the reverse complement.
TCCATATCCTCCTGGCCACAGTGATTAATTCAGAGACGATTACTGGACACAAGCCAGATCAAAGAGATTCAACTTGGGCTTTTTGATGGCTAACGCAGTTGTGCGGCATCATGTGTTGACTGGCCAGGCCTGGGTCACATGCCCGGCTCTGGACCAATCACTGTGGAGAGGGGATGAGATAAGATGATGGCTTGCCATGGGAGTCCTAGGCCACGGTTACCTCCACTCAAACTGTATGAACTGAGAGTAGGAGAGGAGTGAGTCCCCAAAGAAAAACTGGGGTACATACACCCCAGGGGAAGAGGGAATGGATGCTGGGAGGGCAGAAATAGGAAGTTCACTCCACCACTGCCATGTTCCTGGTCCTGCCCTCCTCAGATCCCCCTGAGGCTGGACTGACTTCCTTTACTGGCCCAGCCCGGCCCCAAGCCTAAACCATGACAGAGCAGAGAGAGCATGCATGGTTCTATGAGGCGAAGCAGAGTGTCACCCCAGGAGGCTGATCCTCAGGATCCCAGAGACCCAGACTACCCTTCTGCTGAGATGCTCCTATCTGAGCAAGGGGCTCCTGAGCCTGAGTCCTGAGCCTTCCTCTCTGTAGGTTATAGGATGAGGCCTCTATTTGGGTTCCCATCCCACATTCCTGCTATAGGTACTGTCCAGGCTCCCAGCTCCTCCAGAAAGGGAATTGCAAAGTGGCAGTCCATAGATGTGTTTTCTTTGACTCACACTGTTTAAAAAGAATGAAATTTATTAGCATCGCTGAAAATAAGAGGATATTTCATTTAAAAATCCAGACTTCCAGAATGTTTTGAAAAATGCAGAAGATCTTGTGTGGCAACAAGCTGAGTAGCAGCTGCACAAGTGAGAAGGGTATCACACGATAGTCAGTTCACCAGAGTTGAGCCCAGCTCACTCCAATCATTGATGTTGCCTACCAGGTCTCCATGGGCATTGAGTTGGGGACCTCTGCTCTTGAGCCAGGGCATGCCTTCTTTTATCAGCCCTCTGCGTTGGAGCTGGAGTTGTTCCCTGGAATGCTACTCAGGCTTCCCCTGAGCTGAGATCACAGATGCCATGAAGAGCTTCCTACCATACTCCATGGGTAGCTTTGGATGAACCGCAAAAGCTCTGGGACTCAGGTGGCCATAGAAAGAGACAATGTGATAATAGAAATGAATGTCTTAGAAGCAAAAGTGCTTAAATTCTTGGCTTGTCACTTTTTTAGTACTAAGATCTCATCTTTTAGTACTTTGAGCTTGTTTAGGTTCTGAGGGGAGTTTAAAGTGTGTCTAAAACTCATCTGGTTGGCAGTAAATTGAGGAATTTTATTATTTTAAGGTACCTGATTACTTGCTCCAAAGTAATTTGCACCGAAAGGTTGGTGGTTAAAACTCACCAGCTGCTCTGCAGGAGAAAGATGTGTCATTCTGCTTCTGTATAGATTTACAGCCTGGGAAACCCTATGAGTCAGTTCTACTCTGTCCTACAGTGTTGCTACGAATCGGAATCCACTCGACAGCACTGGGTACTTACTTGCTCCAAGCCTTTTTCCAAGGGGATGTTTTTGCCTGAGACTTATAGGCCACAGGAAGCCTTTTCTCCCAGGGCAATACTGACCATTTCCAATTTTAGTCTCCTCCCACAGAACATTAGAACTAGCCACATTGTGGTCTGGGCAGGATGAAGGGGTGGGGAAGCAATGCTGTTAGAAGACAAAGGAGCAGTCAGCTTCTCATCCTGCCCCCATCTTCTTATCCTCAACTCTTCATCATCTTTGGACTTGTAGCACCCACTCATAGTTTTTGAAGAAGGTGGGCCTTTTACTAACCATTGTGGTGCTTGGGTCCTTCCCTTATGGCCTCATATCCAGATGCATACCAATATCAAATCAATCCTTCACAACAGTGAGACCAGCATTGCTCAGCAGGTCCCATGGCCCAGGCGCCACCCCAGGCTCCCACCCTACTGGGCCCAGGAGTCTTGCATTTTAACAACCACAACCTAACCCAACTCACAGTGACCCTGTAGGACAGAGTAGAGCTGCCCCATAGGGTTTCCGAGGGGTGGATGGTGTATTCGAACTGCTGATCTTTCGGTTGGCAGCTGAGCTCCGAAAGATTGTGTCACCAGGGCTCCAACCACAACCTAGCCAGGTAAAACTTATTCACATGAAAGACTGGAATACAGTCACGCACCTCATAACGTCTGTTTTGGCAGTGTCTGACTGCGTATACATCCATGGTCCCATAAGGTTATAACAGAGTTCAGAAATCTGGATCAGCAAACGGATGTGGCGGACTTAACTGGACATAGTGATGTTTTCATAGAGTCATGAAGTAGTCGGTGCGTTTGTTACTATGAACCATTGTATTTAACTCAAATTTTTAATATAATAGGATTTATGGCAATCCGTTCTCAAGTACAAGCTGTCTGTAAGTCAGACATTCGTAACCCGGGGACTGCCTGTAATACGGTGTTCACACAATGTTCCAAATTACATAACATCCTGTCTCACAGAATGTATTGTGGATGTTAAGCATAAGACTGTGTACTGATTTAGACTCTAAATTTCTGATCAAAGTTTAAAAGCTACGCAGGCAACAGAAGCTGAATTTTTCACTAGGTGGCTCTGCTATATAGGTAAGGTTTGGCCAGGTGGAGAGCTGCAGTGTGTGAGGCTGGATTTCAAGGCTTTGAGCACTGAAAAGATTCCAGTGTCCCCCAGACCTGCCCAAGTTAATTCAAAATAAAAGCAATACTAAAGCCCAAGATTTACATGTTGAAATAGGTTCTTTCTAGATCTGCTAATTGACAAATGCTGAATACGTTTATCGCAACTGAGTGAAGCATTTTTATTTTTGGGGTGTTGCTGCTTAGCTGGTTCCCACGTCAATGCTTGTTCTGCCTCATGAGTAATCTTGCTCTTATAGTGTTCGTTGTTTTGTTCATTCATTCATGCACCAAATATTTATTGAGCTCAGCACAGCCACTAACAAAAAGGCAAAAATCTTTGCCCCCATGGAGCGTAGGTTCTGGGGGGCAGGGGGAAACAGACAGTAAACAAAGTAAATATGTAAAATATATGGCATGCGGCGATAAGAGATGGTAAGTGCTCCTGAGAAAAATAAAGCAGGGAAGGGAGACAGAAGTTCGTGGTTGGGGAAGGGCTGCAATTTTAATTAGGGTGGTTGGGGAAGGCTTTATAGAAAGTCAGGTTTGAGAAAAGTCCTCAAATTGGTGAGCCAGTGAGCCATTTTACCTGATCCTGGAGCAGCCAAGACATAGGACCCCTGACCCTCAGTGGAAAGCCCCAAATAACCTGCACCCCAGAGGGGAGCCAGGCTAGGCCACTGCTGTCATCTCAGCCAGCAGCAAAGTGACTTGCCACCCGAGCCTACTGACAGTTACCACACCTGCCTTCCGGGTCAGGTCAGGTCTGCTCAGGGAACATCAATTAAGCCAGACACAGAAAACTAGAATCTGCTAAGTGTGTGAGACAGAAAAGGGGCATCTAAGTCTAGGGGGTGCAATCAATCCCCAGCTCCTACAAGACCCCAATGAGCCGGTCCCTGCCCACCTCTTTGACTCCTCCCACTTCCCCTGCATTCCCTACTCTCCTGACACCCCGGCTTCTTTTTGGCCTCAAAGATGTCAAGTCTGTTCTTGCCTCAGGACCTTTGCACTTGCTGTTCCCTTGCCTTGGATTCTGTTCCCCTAGATCTTTCCATGGGTGTGTCCTCACCGTTCAGCTTCAGGAAGTCTTTCTGGACCACCCTGTGGCCTGCGTCACCATCATCCCGTGTCTCCTTGTCATCTGCTTTATTCTTTCCTACCCCTCCTCTCGCCACGAGAGCTGGGGCCCAGTTCCTCTCCTTCACCCCTGTATCCCTGAGCCTGACAAATAGGAAGTGCTCAATAAATATTGACGAACACACTTACTGAACAAGGGGCTGTTGACACATACTCGGACAACCCATGCAGGCTGGCTGACTCCTCTCCTGCCTGCATCCCTCTGCCTGCTATGTAGGCCTGCTTAGTACATCCTTAAAAGAAGCCCTGGTGATGCAGAGGTTAAAGTGCTTGGTGACTTTAACCTGGGGATACAAGGCTGAAGGAGAGGGACTGGGCCCCTGCTCTCATGGAGAGAGGAAGGGAGAGGCAGTGAGGGTGACAGGAAGGAATAAAGCAGATGACAAGGAGACACGGGGTGATGGTGACACAGGCCACAGAGTGGTCCAGGATGGCTTCCTGAAGCCTGAATGGTGAGGACTCACCTGTGGAAAGATCTAGGGGAGGAGAATCCAAGGCAGGGTTGGCTGTTCAAACCCACCAGCCGCTCCGCGGGAGAGAGATGTGGCAATCTGCCTCCATAAAGATTTACTGCTTAGGAAACCCTATGGTCTGTCCTCCGGGGTTTCTGTGAGTCAGAATCCACTCCACAGCAATGGAGTTGGTTCAGTTAGCACATCCTTGGGTCCTCTTGTGGCCGTGGAAAACCATTGTCATCCTTCCTACAGGAGTCAGGGCAGTGCAATGGTGAAGAACATGGACTGGAGATCCAGATGGGCTTGCTTTGACCTCTGGCTCTGCCACTTTCAAACTGTTTGCTCTGGGCAAGTTAATTAACCCCTCTGAGCCTCAGTTTCCCCACTTGAGCAGAGGACGTATTCAGTACACAAAAAACCAAATCAAACCAAACCCGTTGCCATTGAGTCGATTCCGACTCATAGCGACCCCATAGGACAGAGTAGAACTGCCCCACAGGGTTTCCAAGGAGCAGCCGGTGGATTATAACTGCCAAGCTTTTAATTAGCAGCCATAAGCTCTTAACCACTGCACCACTAGGGCTCCATTCAGTAAAACAGCAGCCTCTGTCTGGAAGGGTTGTTTGTACCATCTTTCTCCCAAGAGGAGAATCCTGGCCTGGGCTGGAGCCCCCAGAAACCCTTTGGAGAGGTGGACGAATGAAAAGTCCAGCCTCAGTGATCGTGCCCCTCGAGTCCAGGAGTTAACGATCCAGGGATGGCTAATGAGCTTCCTCTCTGCTCTTTCCCACTGCAGGTGGCCTGGCAGCTGTCCAGCCCCGGTGGCTGCTTCCCGCACCTGCCCCTCCACAGCCAATTTCTTTGCAGTGTCCCAAAAAGCTTGCCAAGCTGAAAACACTTACACCAAGGCTCTCAAACTCTTGCACCGTATTCAGTGTTCTCAGAGGCCCCAACCTGGGCCTTGCGTCCCCACGTTTCCATCTGTTGGGAGAGGGTCGAGGACTTAGCGGTGGGACTGCTGAGACAGCCTCTCTTCAGGACTGAGGTCTGGCCCTGCTGGGAGTGCAGAATGGGTTTACCCTGGAGAGCTTGCTTTGCTTTGTGGATTTCGGCAGGGTCTCTTCTCTTCCCTGGGCATTCTTCCTGGTGCTGCCCTGAGGTGGCCCCATATATTATCATCACAATTATATTAGGATGGAACAAACACTGCCATTGATTCCCCCGGAAAGGTAGCATGCTATCCCATACAGATAGTTCTTAAAAGTGCCTTAGAGCATAAAACCCATAAACCTGTCGCCATCTAGTCAATTCCAACGCGTAGTGACCCTACAGGACAGAGTAGAACTGCTCCATAGGATTTCTAAGGCTGTCGTCTTTACCGAAGAAGACTGCCACATCTTTCTCCCGCGGAGTGACTGGTGGGTTCAAACCACTGACCTTTCGCTTAGTAGCAAAGCACTTAACTATTTGCATCTCCCAGGCTTCCACTGCATGGTGATACCGTGTGTATATATGAGTGTCACTGTGTGTGTGTGTGTGTGTGTGTGTGTGTGTGTGTTTGAATGCTGTGTATAAACCAAACCCATTGCCGTGGAGTCGATTCTGAAACATAGTGACCCTACAGGACAGAGTAGAACTGCCCCCTAGGGTTTCCAAGGCTGTCATCTTTACGGAAGCAGACTGCCACATCTTTCTCTTGTGGAGTGGCTGGTGGGTTTGAACTGCTGACATTTTGGTTAGCAGCCAAGCACTTAACCCCTGCACCACCAGGGCTGCTTCCTTACAGCGTAGACTCTGGGAATCAGGTTGCCCGGGCTTGAAGACTGGCTCCACCATTTTATAACTGTGTGACTTTGTTGTTGTTATTAGCTGACATTGGGTCAGCCCTGACTCATGATTACCCCATGCACAACAGAACAAAATGCTGCCTGGTTGCCCTGGAATTGATTCCGATTCCTGACAACCCCGTGTGTGTCAGAGTAGAACTGTGCTCCATAGGGTTTTCAATGGCTGTGATCTTTTGGAAATAGATTTCCAGGCCTTTCTTCCAAGGCACCTCGGGTTTGATTCAAACCACCAACATTATGGTTAGTAGCAAAATACTTAACCATTTTAAATGAATAATTTCTTTTATAAGAATAAGCACAAAACTGGTTCCTACAAGGCGGAGGTTAAAGATGTCTCAAATGTCCAACTTTTCCAAACTGCTGTACCACTCCATCATCTCTAACAACTACTCCCCCTTTCCTCAGTACTCTGCCTCTCATCTGTGGGGTTCATGAACCCACAGAACTCATGAACCGTATCAAGGAAGTGGCTCACGTGGTTGTAGAGGCTGGCAAGTCCCAAATCTATGGGTCAGGTGTAGGTTTCTCTCAACCTACATGGCTGCAGGGGCTGATGAGCCTAAACCGTCAGTTCAGGCCACAGGCTGTTGGCTCACAAGGCTGCAGAAGCTGGAGAATAAGGTCAGATGATAGGCTGCCAGCCCACGGGGCTGCATAGGTGGGATCCAAAGTGAGAGAGAGTGAAAGCCCCACCAGGGTATCTACATATATAACTTGGATGCAGGGAAGGGCATAACTTGAGTAAGGGTGGGGCTTGAGTCAAGCGCTCCTGCAGAGCTGTGACTCAAGATACACCCCACACCAATCTTGCCTCATTAACATGTAGAGGTTAGGATTTACAACACGTAAAATGGAGCATAATTAGGATAATTACATCAGATCACAAAATGGAGGACAACCAACCAATACTAGGAATCATGGCCTAGCCAAGCTGACACATAACCCCAATCATCATAGGTTCCATATACCTTATTTGCATAGTCCCACTCAATCATGTGTGTGAGTCACAAAGACCATGGCAAGTAATTCTTTGCACGGCATGTTTGCACCACCCAGGGACTCCTACTAATAATAATGGCTAATATTTATTGAGAGCCAGGCAATAGTTCTTAATTAATTTACTTTATCTCTAGGAGGCAGACATGTTTATGGATAACTATGGTGGGTGGTCCGGCTGTGTCTCAGATTGCACATGGAAGCCTAGGACCCCCAGGGGTCTTTTCGCATGGGTGAGTTGCATGAGGGCAAGGGACTATGACGATGAAATTTTAAGGGTGCATCTCCAGGCTAAGAGAGGAGGGGATGGCATGTCCCCAGCCCAGCCCCAGGGATTGGGGGTAGGGGGGATGAGGGAGTGGGATAGAAGCACATTCTTCCCATTCTAGTGACTTTGGTTCCATTTCTGAACCTGAGGGTTGCTGAGCAGATGCTTTTGGTACCTCACGCCACATGCCCTTCGCCCTTTTCAGCAGCAGCCTTGGTGGGCAGTTCTCAGGCGTGCTGGCAGAGTCCCACCTCCAGTACCTGCCTTCTCTCTGCTTTTCTGCCTTGGTGGGAACTGGCTCAGCCCGGGGGCATGCAGGGGAGTGAATGCCCCCAGGGGTAGTCCTCAACCAATGGGGATGGGAGTTGGTGCACAAATTTCCCAGCCTTCTGCCCTTCAGAGGGACAATTCGTCAGAGAGTCCACAGTGGGACTGAGTCCTGGTTGTGCACACTCATAATCAGGTCAATCACACACAATTTATTGGCTTTTCCTTCTTCCCTTTTTATCCTTTCTGCTTCCTCACTTCATTTATTGGGATCACCTCTCAAATAAACTGCCAGCATCGAAACCCTTGCCTCTGGCTGTGATTTTGGGGGACCCCAAACTAGGCAGTCAATGCTAGGAGCTGCGGGGTTAGCCCCAGTCAGGGCTTGGTGGTGATAACCTATTGACGAGCCCCGGAGCAGTGACCTGGCAAACAAGGCTGACACTCAGGAGTCCTGTGGAAATAAGTGGTGTTCAAGCACAGGTGAAACATCCCCTAGAGAATCCCAGCAAAACTTGGGGCAGTGCTGTGGCAGAGACTCCTTATTGCCCACTAGAATCTACTCTTTCTTTCTTTTAGTAATAGAATCCAATTGCTACCCAGTGTAGAGTATATTTCCCAGCCTCCCTTGCAGCTCGGTGTGGCCATGTTTTTGACAATGGCATGTGAGTGGAAGCCATGTTTCACTTCCTTAAAAGGAAATAGCTTGGCCTGTACTTTCTTTCCTCACTCTCCCCACCCCCCATGACCCCACCCCCGGGGTAGGGGTGGGGAGGACTAGATGTCGACTTGGTTGTGGTAGTGCCCTAGCTTTGACCTCGTGGCTGAGAACAACACTTGACGGGAAGGTGGAGAAATAGGGTAGAAGGAACCTGGGACCCTGAATGACATTGTGGAGCACAGTTGCCTCCCTGTCCAGGACAACCGTCCATCTCTGGAATGTTATGTGAGAGAGAAACTTCTATCCTGTTTGTGCTACTTTGTATTTGAGTCTCTGTTCCAGCGGCTTGTCCTGTCCCCTAATGCAGCTGGTGAACACAGGAAGGGGTCTGAGCAAGCAAATTATGAGTGTAAGTGCTGATGTGACCTCATTTGTGCCCAGAGGCTAGTGAGGCCTGGGGGCATACTGGTTACCTGACTCTCCTGTGGTGTGCTAAGCATTACAGACAGAGAACCTGGGAGATAGCGAAGCTCCCAGGGCACTGCTGGGACTAGAGCTCCTCTCCTACTTGTCACAGAACTCCTGGGCTCCCTCTGAGCTTGATTCCCCTTTCCTATAATGTCCACTTCCATACTATTTCTTCCAATTTCTCTCCCCTCAGGCTTAGCTGCACGTTGGGGCTCTGGCTGTCTTGCGTGGAGGGGGCTTAAAAAGGAATATTCAATCAGCTTCCAGGAATCGGGCTCCACAATAAACGGGCAGAGGTCTAGAGCAAACATGCCCTGACTTGTGTTTTCCCAACTTTGTTCTCCAAGTATGGGCAATATTTCATCTCTGGGTCATCTTGGGTCTCCTTATCTATTGAAGAGAGCCAGGTGGTGATAACCTATTGTATTAGTTTTCTGTTGCTGTGTAACTAATTACCACAAACTTAGTGGCTTGAAGCAACACACATTTATTATCTCACAGTTCTGGAGGCCAGAAGTCACAGCGGGCTCAGCTAGGTTCTCTGCTTAGGGCTTCACAAAGCTGAAATCAAGGTGTCAGATGGGTTGGGCTCTCCGCTGGAGGCTCTGGGAAGAAACCACTTCCAGGCTCACTCAGGTTGTTGGCCGAATTCAGTTTCTTGTGGATGTAGGACTGAGGTCCCCATTTCCTTGCTGGCTGTCAGTCTGGGGTTGCTCTCACCTCATAGAAACCACTCTCCAATCCTTGGACATGGCCCCTTCATCTTTAAAGCAAGCAACAGCACATTGAATCTTTCTCATGCTTCAAATCTCCATGACTTTTCCTGCTACCAGCCTGGGAAAATGCTCACTTTCAAAGGGCTCTTGTGCTATATTAGGCCCACCAGATAACATCCCTTTTGATTAACTCAAAGTCAACTGATTAGTAACCTTAATTACATCTGCAAAACCCCTTTGCCAGGTAATATAACATAATCACAGGCATGCTATTGCATCATAGTCACAGTCCCAGGGATTAGAACAGGAAATCTTAGGGGCTATCTTAGAATTCTGCCTACTACACCCATAGTCCCTTTTATCTTAGAATGTTTAACCCTAAACTGTATTTTGGGGAGAACCTCCACTATGGCCAAGGTGTCCAAGGGGAGTGGGATTAAGAGCCAGAAAGATGAATTAGTGTTGGGGAAGGACAGGAACTTTATTTGCTCATCCAGTCATATGTATGGAATCTCCAGTGCTAGGTACTCAGGATATGGTTGGGAACAGAACAGGTACAGTCCATGCCCTTGTGAAAGTGACGGTCTTTGGTGTAGCTGGTATTAAATGTGATGAGCGTTCCCCAAAAAGAACAATGGGAGGGAAACTGAGACTGGAATGTCAGGTAAGCGTGAAAAGGGCAGGAATCCATATAGGGTTGAGGTAAAGTTTTTACAGCTTCTGTGAGGAATGGGAAAGGGACCATCTCCCAGTGAGGTTAGAGGTCAGACACTTAAGAAGTTGGTTTAGAGGACACTGATTCCTCTGACAATCCTGAGTTCTCCTTGGGTTCCATGGGTCACCAGGAAATGCTATGTCTTTGCTTTTTAGTTAACCAGCAACCACCCACCATCCAGTTGATTCTGACTCATGGCAACCTTATGTGTGTCAGAGTAGAACTGTGCTCTGCAAGGTTTTCTTTTTTAAGTTAATTTTTTTTTTTTTTTTAATTGTGCTTTAAGTGAAAGTTTACAATTCAAGTCAGTTTCTCATTCAAAAATTTATACACACGTTGGTATGTTAACCCTACTTGCTCTCCCTGTACTGTGACAGCACACTCTTCCTTCCCACCCCAGATTTCCCGTGTCCATTCAACCAGCTCCTGATCCTTTCTGCCTTCTCATCTCACCTCCGGACAGGAGCTGCCCATTTAGTCTCATGTATCTACTTGAGCTAAAAAGCTTTATGTCCCATAGTCCGGTCTAATCTTTGAAGAGTTGGCCTCGGGAATGGTTTCAGCTCCGGGCCAACAGGGAGTCTGGGGGCCACATCTTCCAGGGTTCCTCCAGTCTCAGTCAAACCATTAAGTCTGGTCTTTTTACTAGAATTTGAGTTTTGCACCCCACTTTTCCCCACTCCACCAGCGACTCTCTGCTGTGTTTTCTGTCAGGGCGGTCACTGGTGGTAGCCAGGCACCATTCAGTTCTTCTGGTCTCAGACTAATGAAATCTCTAGTTTATGTGGCCCTTTCTGTCTCTTGGGCTAATATTTTCCTTGTGTCTTTGGTGTTCTTCATTCTCCTTTACTCCAGGTGGGTTGAGAACAATTGATGCTTCTTAGATGGCTGCTCGCTAGCTTTTAAGACCACAGACGCCACTCACCAAAGTGGGATGCAGAACATTTTCTTAATAAACTTTGTCATGCCAATTGACCTAGATATCCCCTGAAACCATGGTCCCCAGGCCACTGCCCGTTCTGCAGGGTTTTCAATGGCTGAGTTTTCAGAAGTAGATCACCAGGCCTTTCTTCCAAGGTGCCTCTGGGTGGACTTGAACCTCCAGCCATTCAGCTAGCAGCTGAGCTTGTTAACCATTCACACCACCCAGGTACTCTAGCTTAGCTTTGTTGTTGTGTGCTGTTGAGTCAATTCCAACTACTGGAGACGCTACGTGACAGAATAGAACTGCCCCATAGAGTTTCCTAGGCTATAAATCTTTATGGGAGCAGATTGCCTGGTCTTATTTCCCACAGAACCCCTGGTGGTTTCAAACCATCAATCTTTTGGTTAGCAGCTGAGAGTTTACCCATTGCACTACCAGGGCTCCTTAGCTTAGCTTCCAAAACCCACTGCCGTCGAGTCGATTCTGACTCATAGCGACCCTATAGGACAGGGCAGAACTGCCTCCCATGGTTTCTAGGGCTGTAAAGCTTTACGGAAGCAGACTGCCACATTTTCTCCCACGAAGAAGTTGGTGGGTTCAAACTGCCAATCTTTTGGTTAGCGACTGAGCACTTAACCACTGCACCACCAGCCTAAACCAAAAAAAACCCTTTGCCATGGAGTCAATTCCAACTCATAGCAACACTAATTCAAGTAGAATGTCTACCAGGGTAGGAACTTAACATAAATAAATGAAGTAGGCTGGGCGTGCACAAAAGGAAAAAATAAATAAAAAACTAAAACCAGGGCGAGTGTGATGCCAAATGGTTTCATGTCAGGGAGTAATACTGAATGGTGTCAACCAGAAATGACCATAATCAGCTTAAAGCAGCCCCAGGTGCTTGCACCTAAAAACCTACTTACCTGGTATTTTCCAAACCCGCATTCTCTTGAGATTTCATCATGGCAAAGCCAAGAACGCTTGCACCTATTTCAAATGAAAGAAAGGACTTGTGCCTCAATCACAAACTCGCCCCCACTTAGAAAGGACCCACCTTTGCTTAAATGACAACCTCCCAGAACCTATTCCTTTGTCTCAACTAACTTCCTCAAAACTTCTTATGTAAGAACACTACCATCTTTCTCAAATCAAAGCCCTGGTATCTCCACTTGAATGCCAGTCAGGCTTCCTTCCGTAGCCATTTGGTTTACTCCCAAAGAAAATGTTTGTTAAAATTTTTATAATTCAACCCCAGAAGCTGTCATTTAAAAGATCTTAGCAAACTGGTGTGTGGCACCTCATCCAAGGGGTAGCTGGAACTTAGTCCAGCTGATTTTGCCCCGGGTAATGTGGGCACCATTGCCAGGCTTTCCGATTTTAGCAAAATTTAGATTATTTTGTGAAACAGGCTAGGTTTTCAAAAAACATTATGAAATACTTTGTGCAAAATTCCAGATTTTAAATTTCAGTAATGTAAAATTTAACTAATTTTTGTAAAGTGTCAGGATCTTGATGGTGGCAGTGGCGGCTGGGTGTTCTGTGAAGTTGTTCATGTCCAGCCCACAGGCTTCTGTCTGTGACCCTGGCAGCGTTGCCCCCGTTGAGCTGTGTTTGGATGCCATCAGCTTTCACCGAGAACAATTTTGAGAATGGAGGTTGCCTCTGCATCTCAGGGTTCCGGATTCAGTTCTTCATCCGAAATGCCTTTTAGATTTCAGTGGCAGGAGAACTTGTATCTCCTCCTTTAAATTTCCTCCGCTCTTTCCTCTCCCACTGTGATCCTGAGAACTATCTGCCTTATGTGTTAGAAGCTCACTGTGCAATTTAACTTATTGCTCCGCCTGAATTCAGTATTTTGTCTTCTTTTTCCTTCTCTGGGGCTCTGGTGGCCCAGTGGTTAAGAGCTATGACTGCTAACCAAAGAAAGGTCAGTAGTTCGAATCCACCAGCCGCCCTTGGGAACCTTATGGGACAGTTCTACTCTGTCTATAGGATTGCTAAGAGCCAGAAACGACTGGACGGCAACGGGTTTGGTTTTTTTTTAATTTCTTCCTTCTCCTGGTCTCCTCACCGCAGGCAACTGCACAGGTTTCTGTTCCATTTCCTGTTGTTGCTGGATGCGGTCAAGTCGATTCCAACTCATAGCAACCCCATGTGACAGAATAGAACTGCCCCATAGGGTTTTCTAGGCTGAAATCTTTACGGAAGCAGATCACCAAGTCTTTCTCCTGTGGAGCCTCTGGGTGGATTTAAGCCTCAAACCTTTTGGTTAGCGGCCGAGTGCTTAACCGTTGTGCCACCTAGCACTTCATATCTGATTCTTCCACAAGACTGTGGGTCCCTCAGGGCCAGGGAAGGTAAGCATTGTATTTACCTTTGTATTTCCAGTGCCTGGCACATCGTAGCATTGAATAAATATTTGAGCGTTGGGCAAATGAAGTGTCAGCCATTATTTTTGGTTGGACGTATTGTGAAAAGACATAAGTAAAAAAATGGACATATGTAAAAGAACTCTGTACTCTTTGTAACCACTCTTATTGAGGACTCATCCCTTCCATTATTCAATGTCCATTAGTTTAATTAGAGTGAACAGCTGTCCCAGTTTGCCTGGGACAGATGGGGTCCTTGGAATGCAGGACTTTCAGTTTGAAAACCTGGACCGGTTGCTCTGTAAACCTTCATCTAAAGGACAACTAAACAAAAACACCCGGACTGAGAGGTTTCCCAGGACATTAGACTCTCGGTGCTGAAACTGGAAAGGCCCCAGGAAAGCTAGGATTAGTTGGTCACCCAACCCAAAGGAAAACCAGATCCTCTTGCGATTACAAAGAAAGACAAAGGCTGTTTCTCCTGCTAAACCGGGGTGTGTCCTTTCATCTGCGGATGAGACGTTTGAAAGTTCTTATGTTTCCTTCTTTGCCTTGACCTCAAAGAAGCTCCAAGGTACGTTTTATTTTTTTAGAATAATTTATTTTATTTATTTTTTGTTGTTGTTGAGAATATACACAGCAAAACATACACCAATTCAGCAGTTTCTACATGTACAATTCAGTGACACTGATTACATTCTTGGAGTTGTGCAACCATTCTCACCCTCCTTTTCTGAGTTGTTCCTCCCCCATTAACATAAACTCACCGCCCCCTGCGGTTCCTAGCTAACCTTTCCAGTTGCTATTGCCCATTTGATTTTTATGGATAATGTCAGCAGTCTCTGTCACTCTAGGTTCTCTGAAATAATTATTTTGTTGCCTTTAGTCTTTCTTTTTATCGGCTCTTTTCTTTTTAAACATTTTTAACATAGGGTACAAATTGCACCCAGCATTATCTTGAATTATTCTTACCAACCAAACATGAGATAATGCCTATGCCTTTTGCCTTATACTTTTCTTTAATTGGCTGTTATTTCCTTCTATGAGTGTATTATACCCGGGGTTGACAAACTATGGCCTGCAGGCCAAAGCCAGCCTGCTTCCTATTTTGTAAATAAAGTTTTACTGGCACACAACCATGCTCATTCCTTAAGTACTGTCTAAGGCTGTTTATGAGCTACCAATGGCAGAGTGGAGTAGTTGTGACAAAGATCCAAGGACCTGCAAAGCCTAAAATATTTATTATCTGGACCTTTACAGAAAAATTTTGCCAACGACTGTATTGTATCACAAAACTTCTCAAGTTCTTTTGAAAGAATTTATACGTAGTTTCAAAATTTACGTATATGTATGTTTTCTGTTTCAAAATGTATAGCTGCAAAATTTATATAGATGTATATTTTCTGTTTCCAAAAGTAATGCATGCTCATTATAAAAATGTGAACATCACAGAAATATTTAATGATACTGGTGACCATTCTTTTTTAATTCAGTTCCTATCAATGATCTTTGTTGACAAGCTAGTATACAGTATACTCCTCCAGAATACTTTCAGTGCATAAACTGACATATTTGTCATTAAAATAATGCTAAAAAAAGAAACACACCTTGATATGAGCAAATTTTCCTGGGTAAGCATTCTTCAATTTTCCATGAGCAGCGTTGTCCACTCCCATCTTCACCGACATATTTGCAGACATTCTCACTCATTGGTTCCAGCATCTTTCCTCATCATCTAGTTTAATCAAACCCCTTGATTTTGGATCGATTCTGACTCATAGTGACCCTATAGGACAGGGTAGAACTGCCTCATAGGGTTTCCAAGGAGCGGCTGGTGGATTCAAAATGCTGACCTTTTGGTTGGCAGCCGAGCTCTTAACTACTGTGCCACCAGAGCTCCAGTTTAATCAAAAGCCTTTTGTAACTCATGTTCACAATAGCAATGTCATTGCAAACTCTAATTATTCCTGGTACTTGGCATTGTAATAATTATTCTTTTTTTTTTTTTTTATCATTACTAATTACTTGTACTGTAGAACATCTCTCAGAATCAGTAAGGATGGTAGATGTCTGGAGACTCTTGCTTTGCTTTCAAACCATCAAACTAAGTACTCGGGACTATGGCTTCAACTGATTATCCATTCACTTTTAGGAGGCTCTCAGGACCAACGTGTTCACTTCACACGTATCTGAGGACATCACTCACCACCAGAAGTCCAAGTGTCCTAGATCATCTCAGAATCTTGGATCCATACACTCTACAGCCCCAAATGGCCCAGCTTTTCTTCTCTTCTTGCCTTCCTTCCCAAATGTCTCCTCTGTGCCCTCTGGAATTCCCAATCTGTGACAAGCAAACATCTCTATATTCTAACCTCTTCTCCAAACATTTTCTTCATTTTCTTGCCTTAACTTAAACCCAGTCGTCTCCTAGCTTCCTGGCCAGCCTTCCCAAGTGTAGGTTGCTCTCTCTCTGCATGTACTTCAGGGTTCCCCTTTGCCACTTCTGCTTTCAAAAAAAAATCACAGAAGCTTGCAAGTGAATTCCTCAGATTATGCCACCAGCTCTTCTTCCTCAAAGTCATCACCGCCCATCCCTTCAGAGTCCCTGAGTGGTGTAAATGGTTAATGTGCTCAGCTGTTAACCAAAAGGTTGGAGGTATAAGTCTACTCAGAGGTACCTCGAAAGAAGGGCCTGGTGTTCTACTTCTGAAAAATCAGCCACTGAAAACACTATGGAGCACAGTTCTACTCTGACACACGTGGGGTTGCCATGAGTTGAACTCTACCTGATGGCAACTGTTTTAACCATCCCTTCAATCATTAATGACTCTAGTATCTATCTTTTCACCCCTTTCTTCTCATCATTCTTGGTGACTTCAGCACTCATGTAGATGCCTCATGCAACCCTTTGACTTCTCTATTTCATGGTCTTCCCACCCCCCCATGATCTTTTCCTCCACTCTACCTCAGCCACCGTTTTCCATAGCCAGTCCCTGGATCTCGCCATTGACAGTAACTCTACAACCTCTTAAATCTGGATTTCAAGTCTCCCACTCTGACCAGTGTTTCCTCTCCTACTCTAATACCTCTACTCCAAGCGTTTTCCAACTTGGGGAGATCTTTAGTTCAGCCTTGTCCAGTAGAAATAAAATGCAAACCACATATGTAATTTTAAATTTTATGGCAACCACATTAAAAAATGTAAAAAAAAAAATCAGGTAAAATTAACTTTAATAATACATTTTATTTAACCCAATAGATACAAAATGTTATTATTATGTCAACATGTAATCAATATAAAAATTATTAATGAGGTATTTTACATTCTGTTATTTTTTCACACTAAGTTGTCAAAATCCTTTGTATACTTTACATTTACAGTATATCTCAATTCAGATCATCCACATTTCAAGTTCTCAAAAACCACATTTGATTAATGGCCACCATATTGGACAAAGCAGCTCTAGTTCTTTGACCCAATTAAGTTTTCATCCAGTTCTTCAATGTCCTCTTATTCTTTTTCATCCAGTGTAGATGCCATGTCTCATTACTGTCATCACACTCTTCAAGTGTTCGTCACTCTTCCTTCGTCTATTCACCTAGTAAAACTCATTACTGGTTGGACCCGACCATCAGTCTGTGCCCATGCAATTGAATATTACAGGAGAAAATCACACCGCAAGAAAGACTTGGGCGGTGCAGTATATTACCTGATATTGCCCTTCTAGCCATAGTCTTTGTAACTCCTACCAAATGACTGGGTGGACCTATGCAAATTAGGTGCTTATGGCTCACCAAGGGGATTGGATAGCTTGCTAATAATGTAAGTAAGATGCATGGAACCCTTGTGGGGGTGAGACCATAGAAGTAAGGTATATGAAACCTTAACGAGGAGATTGGTCAGTTTTTCCATCCCGCTAGGCTTAAAGAGAAACACACAGAGAGAGAGGAGCTGCAACATGGAAGACAGCAAGATATGGTGGCACGAGATGGCAGGAACCAGGAGACTGGCGCGAGACAGCTGCAGTGAGGCTTGCTGACCCACAGAGCTAAGAGTTGTAACACCTGCCCAAGAAGGCCCCCAGAAGAGTCCAGCAGCAGGAGGCCCCCAGCAGGGCCTGGCAGCAGAAGGCAAGAAGAAGCTGTCCTGATGAAAAAACTGTATCCTGAGTTGTTTCAGATCCTTATCCTGAATTGTACCCTATTACTTCTCTTGTAAACCACTTAACCGCAAGCACAGTTTATGAGTTCTGTGAGACGTTGCACCAAATTACCGAACCCCAAGGTGAGAGGGAAAGTACTGAGGGGAGTTGATGTTAGAGATGATGGAGTGGTACAGCAGTTTGGAATAGCTGGACATTTGGGACATCTTTAACCTCTGCCTCGTAGGAACCAGCTTTGTTCTGATCCTTAGAAATTATTCATTTAACTTGCTTCACCTTCACTTCATGGCTACAAATTTCAAATGGGCATATAACACTCCCTGGAAACCTTATCTCATTTTCTTGGTTAGATTTGCTTCCTCGCTCTGTGAGACTACCTTTTCATATGTTTTCCTCTCCTCGAACCTCCCTTGCCTTCTCCCCTACCTCTACCTCTCAGCAGATACCTTGCTTCATAACTCACTAACAGACGTCACAAATGTAATATGTCCAAAATGGAACTCCACACCCCCACCCAGCCTGTTTAACTCAGGTAATGGTACCACCATCAAACCCAAAACCCAGGAGGTGGCTTTAATATCTTCCTTTCCTTCACACTTCCTTGTAATTCATCAGCAAGTCCTATTGTCCAAAATGAGTCTAAAATCTGTCTTCTTCTCCTGTCCATAGCTAGCTCCCTGGATCCAGTCTCCATCACCACTTGCCTGGGCATCAACAACAGACAACTGGTCTCTCTTATTTCTACTTTGTTACCTTGCAATTCCTTTTCTAATCAGTAGCCAGAGTGATCTTTAAATAACATAAATCAGATCATGTCACTACCTTTTTACAACTCTTCCATGGCTTTCCACTGTCCCTGGATAAAATCCAAACTTGCTTCCATGGCTACAGGGTCTCGCATGATCTGGCACTTGCTCACTTCTTCAATGTAATCTTTCATTACTCTTCTCGCCCCCGACTAGACTATAGTTACGCTGGCTTCTTTACTGTTTCTTGAACACATCAAGCTGTTTCTTGCTTTGTGGCTTCTTCACTGCCGTTCCCTCTGCTTGGAAATATCTCCGTCTGGCATTTCCCATGATTGGCCTCTTTTCCCCTTTTGGTTTTGAGAGACATCTTGCCTTCAAACTGCATCTAAAGTCTCTTATTCCCTTGCCCTGTCGGTGATTCTCTTATCAGGTCTCTCTGTTATTTTCTGCATGGCATGTGTTATTTGAAATTTCCTTGTTTGCTTCTTTGTCATCTGTTTCCCTACTAGAAAGAAGTTCCCTGAGAGTAAAACAAAAAAATAAACCAGTTGCCGTGGAGTCGGTTCCAACTCATGACGATTCAATATGTATAGAGGAGAAATGCACTCCACAGAGTTTCCTTTTGGAAGCAGATTGACAGGCCTTTCTTCCTAGGTGCCTCTAGGTGGGTTCAAACTGTCAACCTTTTGGGAGTAGTTGGGCGCTTAACCAATTTAGCCACCCAGGAACTCCTCCAGGAGGGTAAGGATTTCGTTTTGTTCACCATTGTACCGTGAGGGTAGCGCAATGCCTGATACACAGCAGAAACTCAATGACTATTCATTGAATAAATGAGTGAACACATGAATGAATGAACCAAGGGACTGGCTGTCCCAGTATTTCATGGCCCCTTTCATGACTGTGAAATGCACAGACTTACAAGATCGACTTAACAGCCCTAGCAAGATCATTAACCTCAGATCTGGGACACAGAGAGTGACAAAATATCCCCTTTTCTCCTTGATAGAGATCATGTCTATAAATACTTTTGGGTGTTTAAGTTCTTTAAATGTGATAAAACAGCAAGTCTAAATAGACTGCTTTCCTGACAGGGTTGGGTCAACAGACTATATTATCCCAGAGAAGCAGATGGGGTTGAAACCTCAGGGCTACAGCAGTTACAGAGCTCAAGGGATGTTCATCACTCAGGCTGTACAAATAGGCTGTGACCTAGTGGTGGTTCCAAGAACTTATTATATATTCACTTTAAAAAAATCATGCTGGCTTCTGTGTGGAGGAAGACTTGGAAGGAGGCAAGAAAAGGGATAGAGCACCGTTAGGAGACTTTTGTTTGTGGGCGACAAAAATTCAACTCAAAATGATTCTAGTAATAAAAGGAATGTATTGACTCATGTAACTGAGAAGGCTGAGGGTATTTGGCTTCAGATATAGCTGGATCCAGGGGCTCAAAACTGTCATTATCTAGGATGTGGAGCTTAAATCCTCCCTCCCTTGAGCATGGACTGGACTTAATGATTTGCTTCCAAAGAACAGAGTCTGGAAAGGGGAGAAAACAAAGTAACTACATAGTGGAGTAACCTGGCAAACATTACATTGGCCATTTGATCAAGGTTAACATCAGCAGTGATAGGTCATGTTGGTGACACATAACCCTGAGTGAGGAGGAGACCACTTCACTTTTGTGAGCTTCTTCCCCCAAACCCATGACTCCAGTTTAGTCATGAAAAAACACGGTTGTTGTTAGGTGCTGTGGAATCGGTTCTAACTCACAGCAACCCTATGTACAACATAACAAAACGCTGCCCGATCTTGTGCCATCCTCACAATCGCTGCTATGTCTGAGCCCAGAAAAAAACACTAGACAAACCCAAACTGAAGGGCATTCCACAAAATACCTGACCAGTACTCGGCAAAACTCACAAGTTCTTCAAAAACAAGGAAAGACTGAAAAACAGATTAGAGGAATCTAAGGAGACGTGACAACTGAATGCACTGTGGTGTACTGGATGGGATCCTGGAGCAGGAGATGCCGTTGGTGGAAAAACCAGTGAAATCTGAATAAAGCCTGGAGTTTAGCTAACAGTCATGCACCAGAGCTGGTTTCTTAGCTGTGGCAAGCGTACCACAGTGATGTAAGATGTTAGACATTGGGGAAACTGGGTGACAAGGCATAAGGGAACTCTCTCTACTATCTTTCAAACTTTTCTGTATATCTAAGATTATTTCAAAATAAAATTTATTAAAAAAAAAAAAAGATCATCAGGACCCAGTTTCTCTCTATTTCTGAGCTTTGATGACCAATCACCCCGGTTTGACTGAGACAGTCCACTTTGTGCCTGTTGTCCAGGCATGATTATTAATAGTGCCCTCCTTTACTCTCAAAAGTGTCCAAATCGCATGACAAATTATGCAGTCACCTACTCTCCTTGCGTGGACCCTCAGAAGCTGCAGGCCGACATCCTCCCAGCTTTAAGGTCAAAATCAGGAAGGGGGTTTGTTTCTTAACAGTTCTGACACAGGGTCCAGTATTGAGTCTGATTGGCTCCAACTGAGTCGGGTGCCCTATCCTGAAACAACAGTCTCCCACGGGCAAGTCTGATTGGCCAAGTCTGGGTCATATATGTCCACCGCTGGCACCCAGGCCGCATTAGAAAGGGGGGAGGGCTTGTTTCTTGGGCAAAACTGCAGGTGGAATGAATGCTAGACAGGCAACACCATGAATGTCAACCAGAGGGGGAGAGTGGATAAGATAGTTTCAAATGATTTCCTCTCCATACCCGCAACTTAGAATGGATTTCAGGATGAACTTACAGTGCCTTCACTCGCTTCCCTCACAGTGAATGTGTTAAGATCATATGTAATGTGCAGACTACGTCTTGTTGGTCATAGTTCATAGCGATCCATTGTTGCTCTTGTATTTTTTTCTTAACTGTGATAGTTAATTATTGTACTGCTTGTGAGTTGTGATTTATAGTTGTTTCTAGTTTCTTTTACATTTTACCCATGGGGACAGAGGAAATTTTGTTATGCCTATAGAGTCCCTGAATGATGCAAATGGTTAAGCACTTGGCTACTGACTGAAAGGCTGGTGGTTCAAATCCACCCAGATGTGTCTAAGAAGAAAGGCCTGGTGATCTACTTCTGAAAGATGATGGCTATCAAAAATCCTATGGAGCACAGTTCTACTCTGAAATGCCTGGGGTCGCCATGAGTCGGAATTGATGCCAAATGGTTTGGGCTTCAGCGTGGAGGTAAACTGTGAATTCCATCGAGTCTGTGTGTCCATATTGGGAAATAGGCTGAGATCTGTTGTTGCAGTGGCCGGCCGGCCTTTCCTTATAGCAGAAGGTCTAAGGGGCACCCAGCAGGGACGCTGGATCCTGGAAACTGAGCCCCACTCAGTTTGGCTAATGTATGTACTGATTAAGATCACAGCCTCTAAAGGTGGACAGACTATGTTGGTACCTCAGTACTGCCAAAGCTGTGTGACCTTAAGTGACTTACTTAACCTCTCCGAGAATAAAATGCGAATAATAATTGTACCTCCCTTGTAGCATTGTTTTGGGATTAAATAAGATAACACATACAAAGCGCTTAGCAGAGACGGTTCAGCACTTGACTACTAACCAAAAGTTTGGCAGTTTGAACCTACCCAGAGGCACCTCAGGAGAAAGACCTGGCTATCTTCTTCCGAACAGTCACAGCCTTGAAAACCCTATGGAGCGCAATTCTACTCTGCAACACGTGGGGGTTGCCGTGAGTTGGAATTGACTCCACGGTAACTGGTACTGGTAACACATAGCAAAACCTCAATAAATATTCTCTGTTCTTTTTATTAACTTAGTATAGCTCCAGAGAACTGCCTACAAGATGTCAGGTTTTAAACGCAAGTTGCCTTGAGGCCGTGCGCCTCAGAGTGTGAGACATGCAAACTTGTGGGCCCCACTCCACACGTTCGCTGTAAGGATTGTGTTTTAAGAAGTTCTCCAGTGTTTTGTACGCATGCAAATTTTGTGAACCATCGCCTTCAAGTGCGTTTGAATGAGCCCTAGCTGCAGACGGCGATGTTGCCAAGCCTTAGCCTCGCTGTTGTGAGACATGGTGGGAGAAAAGAAAAGAAAGCAAAAGCAACAGGTTTGGGGAGGGAGGTGTTTGTGCTCCGGGAGCACTCTTTGCCACGGAGACCTCGATTTTGTCTGTAGGTGCAGAAGGCTCTTCCCACAAAGTGAACAGACCCCTGAGGCTGTGTCCTGTCTGGAAGACTTCAAGAAGCAGAGAAGGAGGGTGGTGGCTTTTCTTTTCTGAAGCATTTACTTTGCAAAAGTCTTCCTCTCCTCTTCTGGCTTCCATGACCCTAAATTATCCTGATTTCCCCTGTCCTAAAAAAACAAAAACCAAACCAGTTGCCGTCAAGTTCAACTCTGACTTATGGCAACCCCATGTGTATCAGAGTAGAACTGTGCTCCACAGAGTTTTCAATGGCTGATTTTTCAGAAGTAGATTGCCAGGCCTTTCTTCCGAGGCACCTCTGGATGGACTTGAACCTCCACCATTTTAGTTAACATGTTAACCATTTGTACCACACAGGGACTCCTTCCTTGCCCAGCAAAGCTCCTTTTCCATCTCTTTCCTCCTCTGCCCTCAAACCCTGCTGTTCCCAGGACTCTACTCTCAACTAGTTCTTACCACTCAAGTTAATCTTCCTGTGTGATCTCATCCATGCCTGTAACTTCAACCCCCATGAGTCTAAATCTGGAGATTTTAGTTCTCTCTGGAACTCCATGTAAGTGCTTTTAATTGCCAACAGCACTTTCCACCAGGAGGTCACTCAGCCACCTCCAACCTGATATGTCCGAGGCAGACTCAATTATCTTCCTCTCTCAAACCTGATTTTACCTGTGTTGCTTGTCCTGTTGAATGACTTCTTCCAACCCTCCCTCCCACCCCCACACACCTCATACTCCAACCGCATTACCCTAGCAGCAGAGTCTCAAATGTGTACTGAATTTTCCTATCTGGAGGCTTCATTATTACCTCCACCCTGAAACGTTTTAATCTATTTTCTGCCCATAAATTGCCTACCTGTTGCCGTTGAATTGATTCCAACTCACGGCGACTTTATAGGACAGAGTAGAACTGCTCCATAGGGTTTCCAAGGAGCAGCTGGTGGATTTGAACTGCCCACATTTTGGTTAGCAGCCGTAAGCTCTTAACGACTGTATCACCAGGGCTCCATAAATTGCCTACTCATCCTTATTTCCCGTTCCAACAAATGGCACTGCTATCCATCCAGTTTCAGAGTCTCTTCTCACATCGATTTTGGTATTTTCTTTCTTTCTTGTCTTTCATGGAGAAGGACATCGTGCTTGGTAAAGTAGAGGATTAACGAAAAAGAGGAAGACCCTCAATGAGAAGGATTGACACAGTGGCTGCAACAATGGGCTCAAACACAGCAACAATTGTGAGGATGGCACAGGGTGGGCAGTGTTTTATTCTGTTGTGCATAGGGTTGCGACGAGTTGGAACCTACTCGGCGGCATCTAAAAACAACAACAACATCCACGAAGCCAAAAACCTAGGAGTCGTCACAGCCTCACTGTTTTTTGTACCGATATCCAATACATCAGCAAGCCCTGTGTCGGAACCTGTCCAGTTCTTTCTATCTCTTCCTTAGTCTGTGACCTCCTTAGTCCAATCACTATCACCACTCAACTGCATTTTGATGAAACCTCCTAACAGGTCTCCTTGCTTCCATTCTTTCTTCACCTAACAACCAGAACTATCTTTTTAAACTGCAAGATGTATCACTCCCCAGCTTTAAATCCTCCAATGCCTTTCCATTTTACTTAGTATAAAACCCAAACAGTACTCTTCAAGGTCTTTCATGATCTGGGCCCGACTTGCCTTTCTTCCTCATTGACTCTCGTTTTGCCACATGGATCTTCATTCTGTTTCTTAAACATACCCATCTCATTCCCATCCCAGGGCCTTTGCACTTGCCATTTCTTCTACCTAGAATCTTTTCCCCTAGATCTGCACATGGCTGACCCCTCTGACATTTAGATGGAAGGCCACCCAACCCAAAGGGGCCCTTCCGTGGCATTTTCCATCATATTATTAGCTAAAACCTTTTTTTTTTTCCTTTTCTTCTTCTTCTTAGGAGTCCCTGGGTGGTGCAAATGGTTAACGTACTTGGCTGCTAACCAAAGGGTTGGAGATTTGAGTCCACCCAGAGGTGCCTCCAAAGAAAGGCCTGGATATTTACTTCCAAAAAATCAGCTATTAAAAACCCTACGGAACACACAGTTCTACTCTGACATGCATGGGGTCACCATGAGACAGAGTCGACTCAATGGCAACTGGGTTTGTTAAAAAAATCTTCTGAACACTTCTCACTTTGTTTCTTTGCTGGCTGATGACAGCAGTGACTGGATCTGTCTTGTTGACCGCTGCATCCTCGGTGCCTAGAACAGTGCCAAGTTCAGATAGCGATTGAATAAATGTTTAAAATGCCTTTCCAAGTCTTCTAGCTTGAATAAACCCCTTGTCCTTTGTACCCTGTCATAGGTTGGGTTCTGGGGAAACAGGCTCTGAGACAGAGATTTGCCTGTAGGACACATACTGGGGCGTGCTCTTGGGTACAGCACTCGTGAAGGAGCAAGAGAAAGAGGATTGGGCCAAGGTAGAATTTGAACAGTGAAGGAGTTGCAAGAGAGAGCTTAGCTGATCCCATGGGGAACTCTAAAGCAGGGATGAGCCTTCAGAGATATCCCTAATTGAGGCAAGGGTTTTGTAACCCCAGTCAACCAGTCATATGATGAAGTGGTCCCTAGGGAGGGGCATAAGCTTAAGTGTGGTAGATTCCTTCGGCTGAGGTCAGCTACTGGAGAAGCCTCCAGCTGTGAGCTGGTGGCAGCCAACACTCCTGGCAGCCGGGGTTTGAAGGTCATGAAAAGGAGATCTGGGCAGCCCATACCATTTTCACATGTCCCATGCATAGCATTTAGCAGATATCTGCCTTATATTACTTATCTGTGTATGCCCATCTCCCTCTTTAGACTTATCAGCTCCTATAGGGTGGGAATTACATTTTTCTTACTTTTGGGTCCCCCATAATTCTCAACACACAACATGTGCTCGGTAACTGGCATTTGCATTTAGTTTAGTAGGAGGAAATCGTAGCTAAGTACATCCTTTATGTTTGGGAAATTCTCAATGTGAACTCTGTAAGATGGTTACATGAAGACCTTCGTTGGTTTTAGAGAGGGGAGGCCATGGCCAGGCTCCCACAAATGTAGGTGAGTGAACTGAGCAAGTAAATGTCCTATTTAGTGAATATGTTTCAAAGACTCTTAGCCGTTGGATTGGGTGCTTTTCTCTACTGCGACAGGAGACCATGAGTGAGCGCTGAGCATCACAGATCTGGTCTCTTGGCACATAACACTTTAGTGTGGGAGTGTTTTTATAAGATGGAAATTTGTTGGGAAATTCAATGTGTTTTTCTTCATTCCTTCCAGACGCAATACCTAGAATACATAGACTTGAGGAAGAACTCAGAAGGAAGAGAAATAATTGAGAAAAAACAATGGGTTTCAAACTTGAGTTATAACCCTATTTTAGTAAAAAGTTTGATGTGTCTTTCTAATGGGGGAATAATTGAACAGAATAAACAGGGAATGGCAAACACAAGGCTCTTGATGAGGACTGTCAATTTAGGGTTGAACTATTTTAAATCTATCCTTGTTCCAGATTCTCCAAACCAGCTGGAATGGCTTATGTCTCTCTCTCTCCTTGTTTCTGAGACTCACAGCCCTACCCCAGTTGGGTGACCAGTGAGAGGAGCCAGGACAGTGGCAGAGAGCGACCCATTGATTTAGGAATTGGAGGAGCAGCTGGAATGGATAGAGGAAAATATACTTGGATTGTAACAAAATGCTGTGACTGTCCCTTTGGACACCTGGGTTAACACAGAAAAGCCAGAGACCATAATTGATCGGAAAACCTTTGAAGTTTTATTAATGTTCTGATACTGTTTACACTATGGGAATAAGACTATGGATGTCCACAGCTAACTCGAAAGGGTTACACGTGTTTGAATAGGGTTTAAATAAGTCACTAACCAATTCAGCCATTCTTCCTATCGTCTTAATAACCTACACCCCATATCAAATGGTAAGAGGTACCCTTTCATTGAAACAGGCAGTTTAAGCGAACTTCACATACATTTGGTTTTGGAAGGTGTCAGTTTCCATGCGCTGCTGTGTTACAGAAATACCACAGGTGGGTGGCTTTAAAGAACAGAAATTTATTTTTTCACAGTTCTGGAGGCCAGGAATCTGAATTAAGGGTGTAGCTCTAGGGGGAGGTTCTTCTTTGTCTATTTCATCTTCTAACCAGTAACCTGTTGTGTTGAATTGACTCTATCTCATGACAACACCAATTCATGGTGACCTCATGTGTGTCAGAGTAGAATTGTGTTCCAAAGGGTTTTCAATGGCTGATATTTTGGAAGGAGATCACCAGACTTTTCTTCCAAGTGGCCTCTGGGTGGACTCAAAGCTCCAACCTTTTGATTAGCACCCAAATGTGTTAACTTTTTGTACAGTAGCTGGCAATCCTTGGAGTTCCTGGGCTTGTAGATTCAGCTGATCTGTTGCAGTCATATAACATTGGTCTTCCTCCTGTGTGTGTCTCTGTCTATGCTGCTCTTTCTATAACTAAGAAGTGATTAGGTTTAGGATCCACCCTATACTGGTATGGCCTCAACCAATTGATTGATTACAATACATTAGTTTGCATTATGGAAGGTGATTGCATTACATTAAGTTAAATTACGTCCACAGGTAGAGGGGTTAGGATTTCAACACATATTTTAGGGGGCACAATTCAATCCATAACAGATGGTTTCTTTGTATTTCTCATTTTTGAGATCTTGGTGACTTATGACATTCAACACATACTGAGGGTGGTGGACAGTTTCAGAAGATTCCAGGGTTTATTCAGCAGCCTTGTCCCAATAACCTTACCTGGCTCCTCCTACCTCTAATAAATAAGACATACCTTTAGTAGAACCTGGCCAGAGTAAGAAGATTGACAATAGGAACAGCTGGTTTAGAGACTAAGTGTATTGGATCATGGTAGGCTCAAGGGACCTGAGTGCTTGCCCTGAGGCATCTCAGATGAAGTCTGCGGGCCTTGGAGGTGGGTGGAACCCAGTGGGGGACAGAGACAGATCCCACAGTACCAGAGAGGCCATTTGGAAAGTAGGTGAGTCTTGTCAGGGAGACTCTTCAAGGGTAAGTGTGGCCCAATAAGTGAGGGCAAATACCACAACATCACATGTTAAGGAGTAGACTTTGTTAGGGAAGCTTACAAGCAAGGGGTCATCAAGATGAAGCACTCAACACCCATCCTCCCCTCCAATCTCTCATCATCCCACAGAACAGCACGTAGAGACCAGGGAGATGTGGACATAGCACGGGGCTGTACTGCAGGGACTCACAGCGTCTCATAAGGTCATTATGAGTTGGAATCAACTCGATGGCACACAACAGCAACAGTACTCCAGGAGAAGAACCTTGCTCCCCTGCTACTCTGCCTTCTTATAGTGCAAGCATGAAAGTGGCCTCGTGTATGGGAAATACAAGGCTTGGGCATGGGCAATCTATGTTTCTAGGCCAGCTGTGCAGGGCTGGCATGAGATGGCCAGCCAGCTTCTTGCACCTGGAAAACTGTGGAAGTTGGATGGGAGCTGCAGCCTTGTCTCTGAGAGAGGCGGCAGCTCTGATCCCTCCAGCCCACTGCAGGAAATCTCAACTTCCAGGATCACCAACTGGACAATCCTGCTTGTCTCTCCATAGGCAGCCATTCCTTGCCCTAGGCTCTAGGCAGGATTCAGGAATATGCTTCTATGCCCTGGATGATGCAAGAGAAATACAAGAAGGAAGGAGGAGAAGAGGACATTTCAGATAAAAACTCTGGAGGGTGGTAATTCAGGGCATGGCACAGAGTCCAGCAACTGTCACTTGGCACTAGATTTCAGGTCAGAGTAGAGAAAAGGAGATAGTACGTAGGGAGGCAGCCTGGGCGTGGGCACTGGGGGTGCCCAGATCCCAAGTCTGGAACTATGACTAATGCTGCATTCCAAGAAGAGAAAGAAGGGGTGGGTGTAGGAGAAAGAGGCTGCTGAAGAACTCCAGTTCAGGAAAATCAGCCTAGGAAGGAAGACTTTGTTCAGAACCTGGAGGATATGGATGATATCCAGATTTGCAAATGGAAGAAGGAGTGGGTGAGTGGGATGGGTCAGGGTTGGAGAGAGAGTCGGACAATGACAGACCACCCCAGGGAAATACAGAGGCAATGGGAATGAAGCAGGTGTGCAAAGTAGAAACAAAATCCCATGCTGAATTCCATTTTACATTGATGCTGTTAAATGGGTGGAGCCTTAAGGTCCTTGAGGTTTATCTTCGTCTTCTCGGTGCCTGATTGAGTGCTGTCACATAGCGTTGTTGTTGTCGTGTGCCGTTGAGTCAATTCCAACTCATAGCAACCCTACAGGACAGGGTAGAACTGCACAGAGACTCATAGTGACCCTATGAAACTCTACGAGTCCCTGAAGTACGGCCCTGTGCTATGTCCACATCTCCCTGGTCTCTACACACGTTCTGTGGGATGATGAGAGATTGGAGGATGGGATGGGTGTTGAGTGCCTCATCTTCATGACTCTTGGCTTCTAAGTTTCCCTAACAAAGTCTACTCCTCAGTGTGTGATGTTGTGGTATTTGCCCTCACTTATTTGGCCCACAGGGTTTCCAAGGCTGCAATCTTTATGGAAGCAGACTGTCACATCTTTCTCCCATGGAGTGGCTGGTGGGTTCGAACCACTGACCTTTCACTTAGCAGCCAAGCACTTAACCACTGTGCCACCAGGGCTCCTTTGCCACACAGTAAGTGCTCAAAACCAGTTTGTTTTTGTATGGCTTATCATTACGGTTACTGTGCGAGTAATCTGTTTTCGTATTTGTGGCTCTGTTGAAGACAGGGTTTAGTATGACTGCTTCCTTATCTGTGGGATGTTGAGCTCCCAACTTGTCCATCTCTGTGCGAGGAACTGATCCACAGTGTTGGAATGGGGAGATTGGAGTTCAATGGAGGTCAGGCATCTAACAGCACATTTCTTTAGAAATCAATACTAAGTGGGAGTGGGGGAAGGCAGAAGAGATTCAAAATCACTGAGCACATGAAGTTGGTTCACCCCAGGATGAGGCAAAGAACCTGAGTGTGAAGTACTTCTACCAGGACCTCCTCTGCTTAGTCAGTGAGGCTCCCTGGTCCTCAAGGTCATTGGGAGGATAGAGACCACTCTGGCTTAAAGAATTTTAGCAAACTTTATGGGCCTTGTGGCAAGGAATTGCCAGAAATTCAAGTCGGATTCCAAAGAGGACGTGGAACAAAGGATATCATTTCTGATATCAGATGGATCCTGGCTGAAAGCAGAGAATACCAGAAAGATGTTTACCTGTGTTTTATTGACTATGCAAAGGCATTCGACTGTGTGGCTCATAACAAATTATAGATAACATTGCAAAGAATGAAAATTCCAGAACACTTAATTGTGCCCATGCGGAACCTGTACATAGACCAAGAGGCAGTTGTCCAAATAGAACAAAGGGATACTGCATGGTTTAAAAAGGTGTGTGGCAGAGGCGGCAGCAACAGGCCCGAAAGGGACCCTGTGGCAGAGTTGGTGACAGATGGCTGGGCTAAAAGGAGCCTGTCATGAGGTGGCTGAGAGGAGCCTGTCCTCAGGAGGCTGAAAGGAGCCTGTCCTCTAGGAGCTGACAGAAGCCTGTCATCAGTGGGCTGAGTAGAGTCTGTATGGCCAAGAGGGGCTGTGCATGGCAGGAAGAAGGGCCTGCTTGCTTGCATGGCCAAGAGGAGCTGAGAGAGCTGTCCTGCACTGAAGAAGGGAGGGTTGTGCTCTCCTCTTTGGGGGAGTCTTCCAGAGTTCACCTACATGCTTCCTGATCTGAATCCTGAGTTGTAGCCTGTTACTTCCTTAATAAACCACTTAACTGTAAATATGGTTTGTGAGTTCTGTGTGGCCATCGCAGTGGATGCTGTGGGAGGGATGGCCGGTGTCAGAATTGGAGAAAAGGTTGGAGAGAGGATGTATGTATGACCTCCACCTCATAGGGATCAGCTTTGGGCTGATCCTGGTCATTATCACCCCATGAAGTTAGACAGGTTCTGACGCTACTCCACCACCATTTTACACAACCTCATGGTGCTTTTACCAAAAGAGAGGAGAAACTATGCTGGACAGAAAAACAAACGTCCATCACATATTTCTACACACCTCCAACAATATTTAAAGGATCTATTCCTTGTCATATGGGAGGTTGTCCACGCTGGGATGGGGGGAGGACAGTCTTTGTTGGTCATATTTTTTGTTGTTGTGGGATAATTTCTTTGCTTTAGATTTTATTCTAGATATAGTAATGAGACTTATGAGAAGATGAACTCCTCCCTCTTCCCAGAAGATGTTTTTAATTACTTTTCCTCCTTTTTCCCCCTTTCATTACATTATAATCAAAAGTGGCACAACTATCCTAGAGAGTGGTAGCTTTGGAGCACACCTATTATTCTGCTAGGCCTTGGGGACCCCAGTCTAATCATTCCAGCTGCCCACATAGTCATTAGCACATCCAAACAGTTTCTTCTTTCTTTCTTAAGGAGACACAAGAGACTGCTTTCTGTGCACACCCTGGAGTGTAATGCAGTCAGAGTCTGGGGCAGTGATCCTTCTGCTCCGGAAACCTCTCTATCTCTGCAAGACTGGAAACTGTGATGTGAGTAAGAATGTGAGCGCCTGAGTGGAGGCGGGGAAAGAGATCAAAGGGACGATGTCCACATAGTGGCACAGAGACTGAGGGTTCAATTCTGCCAGTAGCCAGTAAGTAAGTAAGCCAGAGGAAGCTTCTGGCCTGCGCCGACGTGGGGATGGGCTTTTTTTTTTTTTTTTTTTAATTGACCAATACAGTAGCAAAGTCTCTGTGGGAAAATGGGCTTGATTTTGGAGGTACTTGGATCTCTCTGCCTCCTAAGGAGGAAGATCTTTGGTCAGACTGAAGAGCATGTTGATTTATCTCACTTTATCCTCACCCTTCCTGGCAGACTCCTTCTGGCACCCAAACCACATATACTGAGCGTGGGCAAGTGGTTTCCCCAAAGGAAAATTATGGTGGTTTTATCAAAAGAGGGGAGAAGGATTGCCAGGGGAGCATGCCATGTCTACTACTGCCTATGAGGGCAAGTCTTCTCTGATGACAGTTGGGCTCTGTGATAAGTTGAATGCACAATAGAATGACCAGGATAGGTTAGTGTTGAGACCTTCACCTAGACCACTTAATCAGAGTCTTTGGGCCTGGAACATTCCCTGATAATGGAGCTGGGGACTGAGCCTCTCTCTGTCCTAGTTTTGTTTTCTTCCTTTTTAGAGAAACTCCTTCCTGTTTTGGGCATATAGTTTGCTTACTGCTTAAGAGTTTGCATCATATGGCACCTGGCCAATCCCACGTCTATATCTTCCTGGCGGAAAGAGAATGAGGTCCCTCTGCTGTATCAAGAGGGGTGTGTGCAGACCATCATGCCTGCATCAGCTGCTACAGGTAGTGACCTGTTGGCTATGGGAGACTGATGCCCACTGTTGAAGCTGACCTTGCTCTGTCTCTTCTCTGCGTGAGTAAAGTGTTTTTCCAACCAGCGCCTGTATGTAAATTGTGTCTTTCTGGGTGACCTCAGACCTTGGCTTGACAGTTTGGTACAGTGAGCAGGGTTAGTAAAGCCTTACCATTGTTACAGCCAGTCAGGGATAAAATGTCCATAATTGCGCCCAAGTGGAATTGTATTTTGGCTAAGCAAATGGGATAAGTGGTAACAGCCAGAATATATTGGACGTAGTATGTGTTAGGCACCGTGCTAAGCGTCTTACGTGCGTCATCGCGTTTAATTCTCTCAGCAGCCTTTGAAGGAGGCAGCGTCAGTCTGGTTTCGCAGTTGAGAAGCCCACGGCTCAGAGAAGCTATGTAACTTGTCCAAGTAAGTGGCAGAGCTGTATTTGGGCCCTGGGTGTTTGTTTTATAACCTTGAGTCCGTGAATACTCTGGATGTGAGGGAAGGGCGGTAAGTAAGGCAGTGCTCACTTGCTCGGGTTCCCAGAGTAAGAGAAGGGGAAGGAGCCGAGGAGCCCTCTGTGCCCAACGCATCTCAGGATATCCAGATGGACCAAATGGAAGAAGCCACTCAGAATGGCAGAGGCAAGTTTCAGCTGAACCAGGCCTAGAACTGCCTCACTTGGGGGGATTCTGGGCTTTGGGAGGCTTGGATTCCTCTAGCCACGGCTTGGAAAATGTTTCCTGTAAAGGGCCAGATAGTAAATATTTTAGGTTTTGGGTCCATACGGTCTTTGTCACAACTCTGCTATTGTAATGTGAAAGCAGTCATGGACAATATGTAAACAAATGGGCATGGTTGTGTTCCAATAAAACTTTATATACAAAAGCAGGCAGTGGTCAGATTTGGCCCAGGTGCCATAGTTTGCTGACCCCTGCTTTAGGGGCACTTGTAGGGACAGACTGACTGCTTACAGCCAGGCTAGACTGTAGGGAGTTGAGGGGTCTTGCCACAGAATTGACCCTTCTAGGGAACTTTTTCCTAGTAAGTTTTACCCACCCAAGACCTCTTTGTCTGGATCCTCAGTGGAAAGGCTTAGGGGCCTTGCACTGGTTCCCTCTCTGACAGAGTGAAAGATTGTCAGTCATCAGCATCTGATGTCATGTGCAGGACTTGGAGAAGCTGATGGAAATAGTCCAACAAGGCCCAGACTTTCTCCCCTATGTATAGAGTTTTATACCAAACAAAGATGGGATCATGCTACATAGGGAGTTTAGCAATTTTCTTTATTTGCTCTGTTATCAGATTTTGTCACTTCTTAGCTTGAAACTCTCCAGTGGCCCCATCTCACTCAGAGCAAATGCCAACGTCCTTGGGATGGCCTGGAAGGCGCAGTACAATCTGACCCCCAGGTACCTCTTAGACCTCATCTCCTACTCCATTCTGCCATCACTCCCTCCAGGCACACTGGCTTCCTTGCTGTTCCTTGAACACACCAGGCACAGTCCTACCCCAAGACCTTTGCACTGGCTACTCCTTCTGCCTAGGATTCTCTTCCCTCAGTTTAACTTGCTCACTTTTCATCTCCTTCATGTCTTTGCTCAGATGTCACCTTCTCATCTTATTTGACCACCTTCTTTGAAATTACAACCTTCTTGTTATGGACTGAATTGTGTCACCCCAAAAATGTGTGTCAACTTAGCTAGTCCACGATTCCCAGTACTGTGTGATTGTCCACTATTTTGTCATCTAATGTGATTTTCCTATGTGTTGTAAATCCTGTCTCTGTGATGTGATGAGATGGGATTAGAGGCAGTTATGTTAATGAATCAGGACTCAATCTACAAGATTAGATTGTGTCTTAAACTAATCTCTTTTGAGATATAAAAGAGAGAAGCCAGCAGAGACCTCATACCACCAAGAAAGTAGGGCCAGGAGCAGAGTGAGTCCTTTGGACCCAGCGTCCCTGCACTGAGAAGGTCGTAGACCAGAGGAACATTGATGACAAGGATCTTCCCCTAGAGCTGACAGAGAGAGAAAGACATCCCCTGGAGTTGGCACCCTGAATTCAGACTTCTAGCCTCCTAGACTATGAGAGAATCAATTCTCTTTGTTAAAGCCATCCATTTGTGGTATTTCTGTTATAGCAGCACTAGATAACTAAGACACTTCCCTTCCTCCACTCCTCATACTCCTTATTCTTTCTCCTGTTATATCCTTCTGCATCCCATGTACCACCACCTGACATACTATGCATTTGAATTATTAATGTATTTATTATCTGTCACCCTCCATTAGAATACAAGCTCCCTAGAGGCAGGAATTTTGTTTTGTTCACTGCTCTACCTTTAGCACCTAGACTAGAACCTGGAACATAGTATATGCTTAATAAATACTGGTTGCCTCTTTCTGGTGGATATAAATTAATCATATAGCTTTTATGAATTCCATCACGTGGTTACATCCTTATGTATTTAACTGATTTCCTTTTGATAGACAGCATCTACTGGTTCCAATGTTTTGCTATTAAAAATAGTGCTGCAAAATTTAGACTGTGAAAAATTCTACAGACAAATGACCTGGTTTCTTCAGCAAAGAAATTTCAAGGAAAAAGAGAGCAAAATGGGTGATAATGAGGGAGAGGGACTATAGATTAAAAGAAACTTGAGAGGCACATCAACAAAAGCTGCGGTTGGAACTTCATTGGATCCTGATTCAAACAAACCCTTAAAAATGTATATTTGGTATAAATGACACAATTGGAAATTTGAACACTGACTGGATATTTAATAATATAAGGGAAATATTGTTAATTTTGTAGCGGTGTGACAATGGTACTGTGGCTATGTTTAAAAAAACAAAGTCCTCATCTACTGGGATACTTCATGAAATATTTGCAGATTAAATGATATAATGTTTGAGTTATGCTTGCAAATAATGCAGGAAGAGGGGAGAGAGGGTATTTAGAGGGAACAGGGTTGGCCATGAGTTGATAATAGTTGAAGCTAGGAGACAGGTTTATGGTGGTTTATTATAGTGTTTTGTCTCGTCTATGTTTGACATTTTCTATAACAAAAAAATAATAAAGTATGTAGTGCTGTATAAGTTAGTGTGGAAGGCAGGGTGGAGTGGGTGGGGTTTGACATTAAGCAAAATTGGCCATGAGCTGATAGCTGTAATGCTGAGTGCAGGGTACATGGGGGTTTGTTATAATATTCTCTCTCTATATGTTTCACTTTTTCTGTAATAAAAAGTTCAACAGTTCTGCTGCCATCAACATCCTGCCATATGCTCTTTCTTAAGGCTTCCCTGGTCTCAGCCTCCTTAATTCTTGATGGCACTGGGCCCCAAGCTACTGTGAGTGGTCTCTGAGCAAACACTGCTTCTGCCTTGATGTACAAAAGCCTTTTAAAATAACCAACTTTATTGAGGTATTAACTTACGTATCATAAAAAAATCCCAGTGTTTTAAGGGTATAATGTAATGATTTTTAGAAATTTCACATAGTTGTGTATTTGTGTTCATAATCTAGCTTCAGAACATTTCCGTCACCCTCAATGAGACCCCTTGAGCCCATTGACACTTAACCTCCTTTCCCACCCCCGGCATGAGGCAACCACTAATTTTTCTGCCTCTATAGATTTGCCTTTTCTGGACATTTCTCCTTTTAACCAGGATCCTTGCCTGGAATTTTTGACGTTATCTTTCTTACTCTGTAAAACGCCATTTTTTATTTAAAGATGTTTCTCTTCTGTTATTTGTTCTATTATCATCGAACCATTTTTTTTGAGACATATCTTCTCAGTTCTGTTCAAAAATTTAAATGAGTCTATTACTTACATTTTAGGAATTATTATGTCACAGTGATGGTCAGTGACCTCTGAGTTACACAGAAATTAATGATATGCTAATAAGGCAGTAATGATCAAGGCACAGAGAGCTTTCTGCCAATTAATGAGTGGCTTAGAGAGTAGGCAGACAAATCCAACTCTAGAAGTCATCAACCCTGATAAGCAGCTTTCTCAATAAATGTCCCTGTGCCATGGCTATTGATAACGTCTGAGAGCCCGCTGGTGCTCCTTGAAGTCCCAGGGCTCAATTTTTCATTAATTCCATGCCACAGGTCTTTGACCCTAGATTCTATGGTATGTTGATATAATGACGTGTTAAGGTTTAGTTCCTTACTTTGCAGTGGCCCACGTCCTCCTAGTTCATTAAACAAACAAAAAACCCCAAACTGATTTTCTTCAAGTCGATTCAGAGTCATAGTGACCCTACGGGACAGAGTAGAACTGCCCCATAGGGCCTCCAAGGAGCAGCTGGTGGGTTCGAACTGCTGAACTTTTAGGTTAGCAGCCATAGCTCTTAACCACTGCACCACCAGGGCTCCTAGTTCATTAGAATGCATTTACTGGGGACTCTTAGATTTTGTGAGCTAGACTTCTCCCAGGATCTGGAATATTAATGTAGAACCTGATTACTTGGATAGTCTATATCTATTGAATAATTTCGAGGGTGTTCATTCATTCATTCAATAAATAAGTATGAATGAGTACCTACTGTATGCCAGATGCTGTTCCAGGAGTTGAGGATACAAAGATAAATAAAACAGTTCTTGTCCTTAGGAAGTTCACAGTCTGGTGGTGGAGACAGACATATAGATATAATGGCAAAAATTAAAATATGTGCAAGGTATAGTTAGTATAGAGGGAATCAGGAAGTGTTTCACAGATCTTATTGTTCAGTTTGGTTCTTGAGGGATGAGTAGGAGTTTGCAAACGACAAAAAGGGCAAGGAGAATTTAAGAGCTGAAACAAATATAAAGCATGAGGTATAACATGAGATTTGAGAGCCTCATTGTTTCCTTCTTTTTATTTTCCTTTGAGTAGGATTTTTTTTTTTCATTTTAAAAATCTAAGGTAAAATGCCTTGTTTTTCTTTTTAGATATTAGTATCATTTAAAGCTATGAAATTACATTTCTATGTTGTAGTGGATACATCTAATAATTTTTGACATGAAGTGTTTTTATGCTACTTCCCAGATCAAAATCCTTTGGGTAGAAATCCAATTATAAGATAAAGTTCTACATTTGTCACATGGCATAATAAGGGTTTGTGAGCTGACCTTTGCTTATTTCTCCAGTTGTGTCCTGCTCTTTATCCCAACAGTAGCAATATTTACAGTTCTTGAACATACCATGTTCTTTCTCACCTCCATAAATTTTCTGGACTAGGGAAACCTCAGTCATGCTTCCTAAGGACATTTAACTTTGATAACACTGTCTCCCTATAAGTCTGCCAGGTTGAGTTAGCAGCAAAATATCATGGGTTCCCAAAAAAGTTAACATGCTATAGTGATCATTTAATATTGATCAAATGAATTTGGGAGAATTTCTACAGAAGGCAATAATTTTAATTTTTACAATACTGATATCAAGCTTTTTTTTTTTTTTAGGGTTACACTTAAGTACCAGAGTTACTTGTCTCATAAGATTCATGGTAATAAATCTTGGGTTAGGACAATAAAACCATGTTCTCAGCACATGAGCGTATACTTCTCTTCCTATTTGCTGTGGATAAAGGCATGAACTCAATTCATGGAGAAGCAATATCAGATGACTAAGGTCTAAATTAGAGGATTTTGCAATAATGTAGCCTTGTTTTAAAATATGAACATTTGGTCTGCCCCAAACTAGTCTTCCTTATGGTTCTTGCTGTGAAATGAAGATACAGATCATTTATTTTGATGAGAAGGTTTATTAGTTTTCTGTGTGGTTACCCTGAAATTTACTTTTGTGTTCCTAAGTTTAAAACAGTCTACTATGTCTTGGTAACAGCTGACTTCCTCTTCATATACAAGTTCTGTAACTAGATCATTTATTACCCCTTTTTATTTTGAAGTTGTTGTTGTTTACAGGTTGATGTCTCTGATTCCCTGTTTTCAGTCTTGTAGCTTTATTTTATTTTTGAAAATTCTTTTTCTGGGTTGGCATCTGGGTTGGGAATATTATCAGGTGTCTTATCTCAGGTTGTTGTCTGACACTGTTTATTCTCTGTTCAAAGGACTTCCTTTAGTATTTCTCATAAGGCTGGTCTTGTTTTCACAAATTCCCTTAATTTCTATTTATCTGGTAGTGTCCTAATTTCACCATCGTGTTTGAGAGGCAATTTTGCTGGATGTATAATTCTTAGTTGGTAATTTTTTTCTTTCAGGGTTTTCTATATGTCATCTCATTGCCTTCTTGCCTGCATGGTTTCTGCCAAGAAATCAAAGCGTACTCTTACTGGTTCCTCT
The DNA here is from genome assembly GCF_000243295.1 of Trichechus manatus latirostris. Classification (NCBI taxonomy): domain Eukaryota; kingdom Metazoa; phylum Chordata; class Mammalia; order Sirenia; family Trichechidae; genus Trichechus; species Trichechus manatus. The sequence continues at coordinate 20,893,717 of NW_004443960.1, read as the reverse complement.
TTGTAGGTAATATTTCATTTTTCCCAAGCTGCTCTCAGGATTCTTTCTTTGTCTTTGGTTTTGGAAAGCTTACTGATGATATGTCTTGGTGATTTTCTTTTGGGGTCTATCCTATCCTATATGGGCTTCTTGGATGGATATCTTCTTGTCCTATTAGGGAAGCTTTCTGCCAGGAAATCTTCAAAAATTTTCTCTGTGCTTTTTTTTTTTTTGTCTCTTCCTGTCTTGGGTTTCTGATCACATGTAAATTATTCCTCTTGATAGTGTCTCACATAACTCTTAGGCTTTCTTCATTCTTTTTTTTCTGATTGTTCCTCCAACAGATTGGTATCAAGGGATCTGTCCTCTACTGATTCTGTCTTCCATTGACTCAATTCCACTCCTTTGTCCTTGCAATGCATTATCTGTTTTTGCAATTTTACTGTTAATCTTCTGGATTTCTAGTTGCTGTTTTTGTATGGTTTCTAAATGTCTACTTATTTCTCATTTTGGTCTTGTATTGTTTTCCTGAATTCTTCTAGAGTTTTGTCAGTGTTTTCTTGGTTTTGTCTGTGTTCCGCTTGATCTCTTTCTTGACCTTTTTGAGAATCCTATATATAAGTCTTTTGAATTCCTGATTAGGTAGTTTAATTACCATTTCTTCCTCAGGAAGGTTTTCTGGCTCTTTATTTTGGTCACTTGCTTTAGCCATCTTGTCCTTTTTCTTTATATGATTTGATATTGTCTGTTGTCTTCAAAGCATTAAGGTGTTATTGTATTTATTGATTTATTCTATGTTTGTTTGCTTTGTTCTGATTTTTTGTTTTGTTTTGTTATATCTAGGCTGATGGGGCTTGTGTGGCTCACTGTTCTCAGGTCTGGCAACACTGGAGTGCTCTCCACCCATCACAGGGTGAGTGGGGCAACAGCTGGTAGTGTGAGTGTGGGTCTCTGTTCGTTGGTTGTGCTGGGCATCTGCAGGCTAATGTCTGTCGTCTGTCCAGTGGCATGGGAGTTGCACTTGAGTGGGTAGGACTGCAGCTATGGTGGGTGTGGTGGGAGAGCAGGGACATAGTTGCCGTCTATCACTGGGTAGGGGAGAAGAGGAGGGTGGAAGGTGGAGGAGCTTGGGTAGCAGGTAGATGAGTGTGTGGGAACATGGTCTCTGCCAATCACCAGATGAGGGGAGGGATACTGCCACTCACTGTGTGAGGGGGGTGAGTGACAGGCATGCGAGCATGCAGGCATGCAGTCGCCACCACTTGGCTGGTTGGGAGCAGCCAGCACCATGCTGGAGTGGTTTGCCACCAAACAGCAGGATCACCGAGCAGGTGGGCCGGGGTTAGCAGCAGGCCTCATGCAGAGCGTCCTGCCACTGTCCAGTGGGGTTGGTGGGTTGGAGGGGCAAGGGGAGCAGCCAGGGCCACACCACAGTGGCCTGCTGCTGCTCGGTGGGGTCAGTGGGTGGGGGGTGGTTGATGGGGGAAGGTGGGTGGAGCTGGGAGGGAGCTTTTACCTTGGTCCCCAGTGGTTGGGGCTGTAGGTATGGGGGGTTTGTGCCATTAATCACCAGGAGGGTGGGGGGAGGGTGAGCATGCTCCTCTGATCACTGGGATAGGGTGCTTGGGCTCTTCCCATTGGCTGCAGCAGCAATCAGGATGTTATTTCTCTACAGATGTGTCTGTACAGTTACTTTGTGTCCTGTTGGGAATCCCATGAAATTGTCTTCTGCACTCCTTACTTGGGATTGCTGCTGTCTTTGTCTCAAGATAGCCGGGCTGTGCTGGGCTGGCTGGCAGGGCCTCTCCACTCTGTCTCTTCTAGTTCACTGTTTTCAGTCAGTTTCTTCTTCCAATTGGTGTTCAGTCTAGTTCTTTATCCTTTCGTTTGATTCTCAGGGTTCCAAGATTGCCATCTGTACCTGTTTCACTTGGTTCCTTAGGTCTTTGCTGTAGGGGGACAGCATGGTGCGTCTGACTAAGCTGCCATGTTGGTCGTAAGTCTCAGATACAGATCTTTTAAATGATTTAATTCCTGGAGATTTATCTGAAGTTCTTAGGTCTTGGATAGTTCTACTCATGGAGATAAAGGCCAAAGAAAAAAATTAATAAAAGCTGCCAGCAGTCTTAATTTTTCTCTTGCAAGAAGTTTTCATAAGGCAAAGGAAACTACAATTATTGTTGATAGCAAAGTGCCTTAAATACACTTGCTACTCATATGAGGTATCAGCCTGATTTACCCAGAATTGCAGACATTTGATAAGAAAGCTGGCATATGAATTCAAAGGGTTATCTTAAAAATTAACAACTCTGTAGCTTTCAGGAGAAGAAGGTTGCAGATTGAGTATATCCAGAGGGGAGAGTACCCTAGGGGCAATGGAGGGAACTGTTAAGCACTAATCATACTGAGCTTTCTAAAATACCAGTGGCAAAAGATTTTATGGACCTTCATGCATCGGAAGGAGAAATTCTGCACACTTTAAAAAAGCAAAAACCCCACTGCTGTCGCATTGATTCCGACTCATGGTGACCCCGTAGGTTTTCCAAGGCTGTAAATCTCTATGGAAGAAGACTGCCACATCTTTCTCCCGTGGAGCTGCTGGTGGTTTTGAACCACCAACTTTTTGGTTAGCAACCTATCGTTTTAACCCCTGTGCCACTTTAGCATCTTCAAAAAGAACACCTATTCTGCCCCACTGTAGCACACCATTGAGATGTCTTACGCTGTTATCATTCTGACCAGACTTAAGTAGGAACACCTAATCTATAAACCTGGTTGTATGCATGTTTCTTTGGGCATTTTAGTCCTTTCTTCTGGGATTGACTTTCTTTCTTCCTGAAATACTTGTTTTATTCATTCCTTAGTGAAGAACATTCTCAATTTTTATTTGTCTTAAATGACACCATTTAGTTCTTGTTAAAGAATGATAGTTTAGCTAGGTAAATAATTCTATGTGACAGTTGTTTTCTCTCAGCATATTAAAGATTTCATTCCACTGTCTACAGGTTTCCATTGTTGCTATTGAGAAGCCTTCTGTCACTCAAATTTCCATTCCTTTGTCTTTTATTTCTGGCTTCTTGTAAGATCCCCTTTCTTGGAGGCAGGGGAAGGAAAGGGAATGGAAATAGTCTGAGTATTCTTCAGTTTCATGGTAATGTGTACAGATGTGGATTTTTAAAAATTTGGATTTATATGCTTTCTGAGTCTGAGGATTAATTTCTTTATCAACTTTGGAAAATTATCTGTTATGTCTTCAAGGATTGCTTTTCTTCATTCTTTCTATTACATTATTTTAGAAATATAATTAGATATATGTTCTAGAATCAGTGTCTCCAAACCACTCATAATTTTCTATCTCTTTATCTCTCTGTGCAATTCTGGGTAGTTTTTTCAGGCATATTTTCTAGGTCATTATCTCTCTGCAGCTGTTTTTAATGTGCTGATTTATCTGTTCATTGAATTTTTAATTTAAATAATAGTTTTTTTCCCCCAGAAGCTATATATGAGTAATTTACCAAATTACACTTGATTGCTCTTACTGAATAGTATTTTATTTCTTTCTTCTTTTTAAAAAATAAATATTTTATATTCATAATCTGGTAATTATACTTTATGAAGTTCTTGGGGGTCTAATTCTGCTATTTGCTATTTCTTCTTATTTCACTCATGGTGGCTTATTTATTAACGTGTTTTGTAGTTTTTGGCTAGTAAGATAATGTTTAGTGGGGCATTACATGTGTATTCTTAGCAGGCCTGGATTGAGAGTGGGTACCTCTAGAGAGAATTTACATTTTCATCTTCTAGGCACTCTGAAGTGCTAACAACCTGGCATCGCTTTGCTGATTTTTCAGCTTGGAGTTTTCCGCACCATGTAGGGAGTATAATTTAAATCCCAAATCCATGTGAGTATAATTCCATGGTTGCGAATTCTCAGGGAAAAAATTTTTCCCTTCAGCACACAGGCCAAGACAAATAGGCTTCCTTAGTCTTATCTCTTTGCCAGTAGATGAATTATTTTCTAGTCAAACATTTTACAAAGAGTATAGTTCTTTGAGGGTCTTTGATATATGTGGGAATTTTCTTTCCATGAGCTTGTCTAGGCTTTGGTCATCTGTCCCAATGTGACTGTTAAAATCCAAAACTTTTAGCTATTGAGATTGGCAAGTATCCCCAAGCCTACTGTAACCTCAATCTCTGCGCACCACTATGAATTTCAGCTCCTGCTTTATATTTTGGCATTTGGAGATTTCTTTTATTTGCATGCCTGCTTATCTATCCACTTAGAAGAATTTCTACATATTTTGTGTCAGGGGTTTTCCCAAGAAGTCTATTATATTAGATTATTAGAAATACAAGTCCTATGTTGCTTTGTTTTCATTTTTATCTATAGCAATATATAATGAGCATATTTGGTGTCAATAAATATTCATTTAAAACATAACTTTAATGCAGTATTTACTATTTGCATATTCCTTTGTACATTTCTCTAAAAGATTTTACTTTCTTTTATTTTTAACTTAGGCAGAGTTAAACATATGGGCTGATTTCTTCATTTTGAAAGTGAGCTTTTTTTTTGGTCTGGCAAACAAGCAATTACGTCCTTTTTATTGCAGCATCTTAATGATAACTTAAGACACTCTGTTGAACTTTTGTCCCAGATGTGGGTCTTTGTTTCTTCCTCCTGCAGAATTTTTTTCTCTTTCCTTGGCTAGCCATCTCAGACATTCTTACAATTGTACGTGCTTGCCAATGCTATTTATAAAGGCAAAAGAAATATCCAGAATGTGTGTGTGTGAGACAGAGAGAGAGAGAGACAGAGAGGGAAGATACAGACATATGTATTTACCTGCTATGCTATGCAGATATCTTTATGAAAAAAGGAGAAACTATACACTCATTTGACTGCAGTTTCCCACCCCCACCCCCCCAGTAAGCTCCTAAAACACCACAGTAGTTTAATCGAGGCTGTGGCCATGACTGTTTTCGCATTTCTTAGGGCTGCCTATTGATTTCAAGGTTGCTAAATGACCATGTGGAAAAGAAGAAGCTTTTGTGGTCAGACCATTCCAGACTTGGACTTGCATGATTTACCATTCCCAAGACAACGTCTGCTGAAGTAGTCAAAGTGGGTTTTATTTTTTATAAACTTTCTGTCTCCAGTCTCGCTGTGGCTATAGATGAGGCCCAACTAAGAGAGCAGTCTGGGAAGGGCTGAGTGCCCCATGTGCCTGGATATTTAACAACGAAAAGGTCTTCACTAGGCATGTGTTTCTTCCTTGGAGGGGGAGGGGAGTGTGATGAGTCCTTGGATAAGTATTTGGATATAACATTCACACAAGGCAAAACCTTCCCACAATGTCACCCAGACAACTGTCCCTTCAGGAATATCCCCTTGGCTGGCAGACTCCTTCTCTCCCGGGGCTCCTGGGAGTATGTGCTATGTGGGGCAAGATGGTCCCTAGAGTCCTCTTTATGCAGCGTTATGTAAAAAGTGCTTACAAAAAGAACCATATGCCAAGCCCTAAGTCAGCAGATGTTTCACACAAATGGAAAATTCCTCACAGTGCCCAAATCCAAGTTTTTCGATTGTCTCTCACTTCAGTTGGGATGATACAGAGGAGGTGAGGCCCCAGTTCTGGCTTCCCCAAGCCTCTGATGAGGCTCACTCACCTCCTCAGGGTTTTGTGTCCACTTTTTTGGGGGGGAAGGTAGCAGGGGGTACTCTTGAATATCCTTAGCAAGGTGATCAGCTCCATGAATTATTCTGAAATTGACCACATCCAACTCCAGATTTGACTAAGGGAAAGTGGGGAGACTGGATTTTCCACTGCTGTCATCCATCCATCCCTCCATATATACATACGTTGAGTGGCCTCTATGTGTCAGGCATTGTGCTGGGTGCTGGGATACAGAATCAAAAAGACAGGCATCGTTCCCAACATCAGAGAGCTCATGGTCTGTCAGGTGAGCAGGTGAGAGAGATAAAAACCCAATGATTATGCAATTAATTACACCTGTAGTAAATGCTACACATGAGATGTGTTGGCTCCCTTGTAAGACTTGTCACCAGCAGAGTCATCCTTGGATTCCTACCACTTCTAACCCTCTGCACTGCCACCCTCCTTCCCAATCCTTCCCCTAGCCCCCATCCGAGCTATTGTCATCTCTTGCTTCCTAAACGGACTCCTTTCTCTGCCCTTGCTCCTCTTCATCCTTGCCCCCTTGTCTGTTCTCCACACAGCAACCAGAGTGATCCCATTAAGCGTGATTTAGATATTGTCACTTGTCTGCTCAGGAGTCCTGGTGTGGTTCAAACCTGCCAGCCACTCTGTGGGAGAAAAGACCTAGTGATCTGCTCCTGTAAAGATATACAGCCTAGGAAACCCTATGCGGCAGTTCTACTCTGTCTTATAGGGTCGCTATGAGTCAGAATCAACTCGATGGCACACAACAGCTTGTCTGCTCAAACCCTCCTAAGGCCTCCCATTTCAGAAGGCCACAGGATGCTCACTATTGGCCCACCCGGTAGATCTTTGACATCTCCTATTGTTCTCCTCCCACTCACCCATCTCAGCCACACTGGCCTCCTTGCTGCTCCAGGAACATTCTAGATATAGTCCCACCTCAGGGCCTTGCACTTGCTCTTTCCTCCGCATGGAAAGTCTTCTCTTAGATATCCACATGGTTTGATCCCTCACCATCTTTGGGTCTATATTCAAATGTCACCATCTCATTTCCCATATTTCTTTCTTTCCTTAGCACTTATCACAAACAACATATTATATGTTTCCTTTTTTCTTATTTATCATCCATATCTCTGCTTTAGAATTTGAGCTCCAGGAGAGCAGGGATATTTGTCTGTTTTGTTCTCAGCTGTATCTCCAGTACCTAGAACAGCGCCTGACACAAAGCTGGTGCTCATTTAACATTTGTTGAAAAAAAGAATGTGGAAGGAGGCAGTCTGAGCGCAGCCTGGTGTCTTTTGCCTGTGACCCATGAAAGAACATTGTGCTTTGGATCAGATGTGTTGGCCTGGTGTCTTGGATGGATGAGAATGTGGACTGATTCCCTCTTATTGGGGTGCCCGGATTCAAAACACATCCTGTAGCAGCTGGTGGGCTATCAGCACATCCCTCCACTCTTGTCCTGAGCACATGTCAACATTCTCAGAAACTGCTTAGCTAAGTGTGGGCACTATGTGCCACGTGGCCAATCCCACTTTTATATCTGTTCCTGGTGGAGGGGGAATAGGATCCTCCTCTTCTGCAGCACAACAGGGGTGTGCAGAGACCATGAACCCTGCATTGACTGCTGTGGGAAAGACCCGCCGGCCATGGGGGACCGATGCCGACTGTTGAAGTTTACCTTGTTCTGTTCCTTCCTATGTGACTAAGCATTGTTCTAACCAGTGCCTGTGTATAAGTCATGTTTTTATCGGCAACCATGACACCTGCAGGCCATGGAGTGGGTTGCCATCCTAGTGTTACTGGTCCTGGTGGCAGGCATTGCCATGCTCTTGGCTATTCTCCATGTAGTGGGACTCCTCCCCTGGAGATGGTAATAGGTGTCACTTGGTCGACAAAGAAATTAGGAATTTTCAGTCTCTATCTCCTCAGGCAATTGTCTCTCTCATCAGGCCATAGTCCCCTCTATCTGCCATAATTCTTCTACCACACCTCACCACACACCCACATCTCCTCCCACTAACTGAGGCGAACGCCAACCCACCATAAACGTGGACTGTGTTATTCTTACTTGCATCTGATGAGTTGAATTGAGCCCACAGAAAAAGGCAGTATGGGAGTGATCTTGGGAGTTACAGGCAAAGTGCAATAATAAAAATACTCCTCTGGAGTTCAGTCAGAGCCCTGGTAGCGTAGTGGTTAAGTGCTACGGTTGCTGACCAAAAGGTCGGCAGTTTGAATCCACCAGCTGCTCCTTGGAAACCCTATGGGGCAGTTCTACTCTGTCCTACAGTGTCAGTACCAGTCAGAATTGACTCGATGACAGTGGGTTTGGTTTGGTTTGGAGTTCAGTCAGTAGGACAATCTAGAGCCAGAGCTGTGGGATCTGGGCCACTCCTTCATGAAGCCTCTCTTGATCACCCTTCAACCTCCAGGTCCAACTAAAAACTACCTCCTGTTGTCCTCCCCTGTGCCCTGTCTAAACTTCTAGAACAGCCTCTCTTCCACTTGTTGCTGTTATTTATCTTTCTCATCCCTCTTCCTACGTGTATTTGTGGGTTTTTTTTTGTTTTTTTGAATCAGGTTCTGTTGCTTGCCTCCAAAAGAAACTGTACTAATATAGCCAGTTTACCTTATCGTCTTCATCAAAGGAATAGAAGTCTCGAGAGAGCGAGGGAGTGAGTGTCTCTCCTGCAGGAGTGTTATGTCTTATCTCTCTAGGAGCCTGGGAGGAAGAGAAAGTGTGGGGAGAGCTCCCTTCACGGGCCGTGGCCTTTCGCTTCCCTTCCTGGGTTAGTAGAAAATCTTAGATGTCCTTAAACAAACTAATCCTAACAGCACTCTTTCTCCTCGTGGTAAGAATGTGTTGCTCTTGATCGTGACACCTGCTTGGAGAGAAGTGAGCAATTGGGTGAGAGTAGTGACAGAGAATGAGAGCCTCAAGCTACGTTTTTAGAGGCCAGCACAGGGCACCTTTATAGACTAACTGGCAGCCCAATTTGGCAGCAGTAATTTGATGATGCCACCTTGCTGTGGTTTGGGTTCTTTCTGGGCAGGGAAGGGTTAGTTTCCAGGTCTTTGGAAGTTTAGTTCAGAACAGTTTACTCCAGAATCTAGGTGGCCTCTCTAACTGGCCACATTTCCAAGCAGAGAAGAGCAGCTCTTATTCATAGTTGGGGCAAGACCAGCTAGCTTGAGCCAAAATGATGGTGCAGATCTTAATTTGTTAGGGTCGAAACATACATAGTATTCAACAACGAGATAGTTGAGTCTAGAAAATAGATATCCTAACCAAGTCAGTTGTCAAGCAGTAAGCCAAATAACCACGCACAAAACCCAGGGGCAAAGCAGTTTAGTCCAGAATCCAGCTGGCCAAAGCCCAAACAAGCTGGAAAGGCAGGGTTGTCTTGGGGTGAGTGCAATGGCAGAGAGTGGTCCAGGAACGGACCTGGGAACACTTGCTAAGATCACTGAGTGGCCAGCCACCTCTTTCTGAATTCAATGTCTACGGTCACATCAGACCTTTCTATTCACCACCCGTGGGGGCAAATTTTTGGCCGTCATATTCTCTTATGCCCAGTAGAGCCTGCAGTTACCCCCTTCAGCCACTAGGTGGCGATCCTGCTTCAATGAGTCAAAACTCAGATTATGTATAATTGGGTGCTGGGCACTTTGATAGGCAAACACGTTACTTGCATTATCTCATTTAAACCACGACAACTGTAAGGAGTGAGTGCTATTATTATCCCAATTTTACAGACGAGAAACTGAGGTTTAGCAAGTTTTAAGAGCTTTGCCTAAAATCACTCACCCAGTAGGTGGCACCCTTAACACATTTCTTTCTGCACGAATTTGTGATTGGCAGAAGTGGAGCAATGACCATTTTAGAGGCAAGACAGGAGGAGGGCTCTCAGAGGAACATATACATAAAAAAAACCATAAATAGTGTTTGTTGTAATTGTTGTCAGTTGATGAGTCAGTTCTGACTCA
>NW_004443960.1:20880914-20882626 GCF_000243295.1 Trichechus manatus latirostris | reverse complement strand
TGTGCTTGTGGATCACTTCTGGCTCTTGTTAAAAACACAGGTTCTGAATCAGTAGGTCTCGGGCAGGGCCTGAGAGTCTACATTTCTAACAAGCCCCCCGGGTGATGCTGATGCTGCTGTTCCGGGGCCCATACTTTGACTAACAAGGGTCTGGAATGGTGTTTTCCAAACTTTCCTGGTGGTGAGAATCATCTGTTCTTATTAAATACACAAAGTCCCAGGTCTCTTGCCAGCAGATGCAGGAGGTCTGGATCAGATGGCTGGAGGATACTGGTGGAGACCACATGAATCAGAATCACCTAGGGGCACTTGTTAACAGTTGATACTATCCCCTACCCTGGACTGAACGAATCAGAATCTCTAGGGGCTCTGGAGATGAATCTGCGTGTTTCCTAATATCTGTTGTCTATTCCTGAGTAAGGAGCCCCAGTGGCACAGTGGTTAAGAGCTCAGCTGCCAACCAAGAGGTCCGCAGCTGAAATCCACTAGTTGCTCCTTGGAAACCCTATGGGGGGTGTTCTGCTCTGTCCTATAGGGTCGCTATGAGTCGGAATCAACTCGACAGCAACAGGTTTGGGTTTTCTTTTTTTTTTGGTTTATTCCTGAGTAAGAAGCCCTGGTGGCACACTGGTTAAGAGCTCGGCTGCTAACCAAGAGGTCCACAGTTTGAATTCACCAGCTGCTCCTTGGAAACCCTACAGGAGCAGTTCTACTCTGTCCTATAGGGTCACTATGAGTTGGAATCGGCTCGATGGAATGTGTTTGGTTTTTTTGTTTGTTTGTTTGTTTTGGGTAACAAACCGCTGCAAGCTGCAGTGGCTTAAAACGATAAGGATTTATTATTATTCACGTCCTGTGGGTTGACTGGGACCCGCCCCAGTTTAAAGATCCTGGCTCCCAAAAGTGGTCACAGAAAATCCTCCCAGGTCTGGTATGTGCCCAACAGGAAAGAACTTTTGTAAGTGCCTGGGAGTCATCAACAAATTGTGTTAAGTGAGGACCTAAAGGGTGTTTTGACAAGTTTTGAGCATAAAAATGCAGTGATTCCAAGGGACTCCAAGAGGAAGTTTCTTTTAAGATGATGCAGTGACTTTAGGTGTTTAATTTACTGTGTAAGGCAAATGGAACTGCTGTAAATGTTTGAAAGTTTTGAATGAAGGGGTTGGGAGAAGGTACATTTCAAATAAGCCTTAATAATGTTGTTGTTAGGTGCTGTCGAGTCAGTTCCAACTCATCCTGCGCCATCCTTACAATTGTTGTTATGCTTGAGCCCATGGTTGCAGCCACTGTGTCAGTCCATCTCATTGAAGGCCTTCCTCTTTTTCACTGACCCTCTGCCTTACCAAGCATGATGTCCTTCTCCAGGGACTGGTCCCTCCTGATAACATGTCCAAAATATGTGAGACGAAGTCTTCTTACCAGCCTTGCTTCTAGGGAGCATTCTGGCTGTACTTCTTCCAAGATAGACTTGTTCATTCTTTTGGCAGTCCATGGTATTTTCAAATTCTTTGCCAACACGATGATTCAAAGGCATCAGTTCTTCTTTGGTCTTCTTTGGTCTTCTGGCTTTCGCATGCATGTGAGGCAATTGAAAATACCATGGCTTGGGTCGGGCTCACCTTAGTCCTCAAAGTGACAGCTTTACTTTTCAACACTTTAAAGAAGTCTTTTGCAGCAGATTTGCCCAATCCAATGCATTGTCTGATTTCTCT
>NW_004443960.1:20873751-20880241 GCF_000243295.1 Trichechus manatus latirostris | reverse complement strand
TGAAAACCTCCCTCAATGGATTTTGAGCTGTAGGTTACCCAAAACACCCTTCAGTGGTAAAGCCTACACCTGCCTTCAGGATAAAGCCTACCTGTTTAACCTGACGGATCATCATCTTCAGAATCTGGCCCTTCCCTTTCCTCTGGCTTCATCTCTCCCCTTGTCCTCATCAAGTTCTCTACTCTTGATGTATTGAACTAATTGGTTCTCAGTTTCCTTGCTCTCCATCACCTCCAAGCCTCTGTACGTGTTGTTCTCTGCCTAGAACACTGTTTCCTTCATCTCTCCTCCTGCTTTACTCATCTTCAGGCTTCAGCTTGGATGTCACTTTCTTTGGGAAACTTCAAATTATCAAGAACTGTGAAGGGTCTGAGTTTTACCTTACTTGCACACTAACTTAGCTTGCCACAGCTTCTTGGATGCTAGAAGAAGACACGAGACTCCTGAGTCAGAGACACAGGAGAGTTTATTACTCACAGCAGTAGGAGCAGCCAGAGTATCATCATTTTTGCATCAGTTTTCCAAGCCCCAATTTCCACAGGGTGATGTGAAGAGGGTCAGACGACACTTGTATATGCAGTGGGATACATTGTAGGAGAGGAATCTTGAGCTTTGGGAACCTGAATCTTTTATACTGGCCAGTGAGCAGGCCTACGCATTGCTCCAGAGGGATACATTATCTCTGTCTTCTAAGGCTGTTTGCTGTACAAATATCCTTGAAAAGATAGTCCAGAACAAAGGCAGTCAGTACCTCTGCTTTCAAGATGTGCAGAAACAACAAGTCTGGCTTCAGTTCAGTGCTATCTCCCCTGGTCCTCCCAGTTAACTTCCTCCCAACTGTCCTTCAGGGGAGCCTTCCTTCATTCCCCCGCCCTCCACCACCTAGCGTACATCCTTTGTAATACATTCTCATAGAACTGGGCGCTTGTCCTCCAGAGCACTCATCTCAGTCCGTATTTATATGCTCACTACTGTGATTATTTGATTAGCCCAAATGTTTACCCCATTATGCTTCACGAGCTCAAGGACTGTGTTTATTCTCACAACTGCACTTGTGTTGTCCAACACAGTGGGAACTGAATAAATACTTGTAGAATGAATGGGATTATTGAATTGAATAAAATAAAATGACTGAGGTCCAGAGAGGTGAGGTGATCTGTCTAAGATCCCACAGCTAGCATCAGGTACCTGAACTCAAATTCTGTGCTTTACAGTCCATTTTATTTTCTATCCATACTCAGTCAGATTCTGTCTCCACACAAATGTGGGCCTGCTCATTGGTTGGGGCAATGGGAGAAGGTCAGGAATAGCTTGGGCAGGACGAATTGTGTTGGGTTCCTTTTGTTTTTGAGATTTCTCTGAACTGTTCTTCCTGAACTGAACTGTCCTCTGAGCCAGAGTTGGGTTAACATGATTAAAAGCCTAAGAGGCAGTTTAGTGAGTGGTTCAGAGCTAAGACTATTGTAGAGATTGTAAAAATGGTCCCTAATTGCTTCCTTGTCTATGTTCATGTGATTGAGTAGTCCCCTCCCACCATGACTCTGGGCTGCTTTGTACCTTGCTTTGGCCAGTGGGACATTAGCAAACATGATGCAAGCAGAGGCTCAAACAGCTCTTACGTATTGGTCTTCCATCTCGTCAGCCTTGGAACCCCTGTGACCACCTCCATGTGAATAAATCCAGGGTAGTTGCTAAATAGTGAGGCACATAATCAAGTAATCCCCATTGTCCAGCTGACTTGGAGCCAACCACAGACATGTGATTGAGGCCATCCTAGACCACTCAGCCTTGGCCGAGCTACCAGCCAACTGCAAGGCTCAGCTGAGCTGGCCCAGACCAAAAGAACAGCTAGTCAACCACATAATCATGAGACATTATAAAGGTATGTTGTTTTAAGCCATTGAGTTTTGGGGTGGCTTGTTACATAGCAACAGCTAATTGATAAAAGTATGGTGCAGACTTGTTTAGGTTTAAATCCCAGTCTCATCATTTAATTGTCTCACCTGGATAGAGTTCCTTAACCTTCCTGTGCTGTAGTTTCTTTACTTTAAAATGAGGATGACAATGGATCGTGCAGTTTAAAGGGTTCACGTACGGATTAAGTCAATTCAGATTTTTCAAATTCTCAGAATGGTGTCTGATGCATAGTACGTCCTATACATGAACATAGCTGTTATAAGAGATTCTGGTTTCTACCACCCATCCCATGTGTAATTAAAACAAAAACTGTTTAAAACCGTAAACAAACGTAGGGACATCTACAAAGTTTGTTTTGGAAACATTGGCTACTAATTGACATCAACTCAACAGCAATAGGTTTGGTTTTTGGTTTGGTAAGTGACATTGGCATTTTCCTCTCATTTTGGGTGCACCCCCCATTGCTGATGCCTGCCACATGTTCTAGTCTGTGGGGGCCCCTGCTGGGAACCTTGGGTAGGGGGATTCTCTGGGTTTCCTGGCAAACAGACTACAGCAGGCCCCTCCCTGCAGTGGCCACTGCGTTCCTGCAGGATCCATCCGTATTCAAGGCAGGCAGTGACAGCACAGAGCAAGACATTCAAATGCACATTTGAGACCCCATGAAGCCTGTTCTCAGGGCCACAAGCCACAGGGCGGGCAGAACCTTTCCTGAAATGAGCCGACCTCCAGCCTCTTCCCTTCCTCCTTGAGGCTGTGCTCATTAGAAGGAGAGCTTAGCTAATAGAGTGCTTGTGGGCCCCATGGCTGGGACCCTGCATGTAGTCTACAAGCCTGGCCTTGCAGGGTCCATGGGGTTACAGAGACCAGGGCTTCTGCTTAGTTCTCCAGCTGTGGCAGCTGATGAGTATCTATTTCTTTAATGAAATTCCATTGAAAGGTATTAATAGAAATGAATGGAGCCATCTCCCCACTCTTGAAGGAGATGATATCATGAAATTGTTCCATGGGTGGGAGATGTCATTGTGAGCAATTGTCTCTCCTTGAGGTCTTTGGTTTACACCCAGCTCATTGTTGATTACCAGGTCCCCAACATCCTGAAATGCTTAACAGAGCAAAATACTACAATCCAACACACATAAGAGAATAAGATGCAGAGCTGAAATAAATATTATAATCTGTTCCAGCATTTATCAACCCTTTTTCTTTTATAAATATGTTTTCTTCTGAGCATGCAGACTGTGGTGTAGATAAGAGGTGCAGGGAAGGACTCAGAACACTGGCTTTGATGGCAAACAGATCTGTGTTCAGGTCCCAGCTGAGTTACTAACTATGAGTTTTGGCATGCACTTCATCTTGCCAAGCCTCAGTTTCCCCAACTGTAAAAGGAGGATGATATTAGTTCCCATTGGATAGGGTTGTTTGAGGATTCAAAGAGTTAAGGCAGGGATTCTTTCCCAAAATTTTCATGCCTTCCTAGTCTTAGATTCTGGAACACCTACCTAGGTGCACCCACTCCTTCATCTAGTTGATGGAACTCCTTCATTTTACACTGGATGAAAGGGAAGACATGAAATGGGAAGTAGGTTTCTCAAAGTGAAAGAGTAAATTACTGATGGAGCCATTCTAGGATGTAGGTCCTTTGATCTCCAAGTCCCTGACTTGTCACTCTCCTCCTCCTATTAGGAGTCTCTCCACATCAACATAGTGTCTGCCTTCCGAGAGCAGACTGGACCAGGAGCAGACACCCAGCCCTCGGGCTGGCCAATCAATTCTTGCTTTCAGGAATTTGACCTGGGATATACAACTGAAGCTGAAGGGGCAAAACCACATTTGAACAGGTCATTGGGTTGAACTGGGGCCATACCAGGGCAAGTGTGTGTGTGTCAGGAGGAAGGGTAGCTGTGAAGCAGCAGGATTCATAATGAAGAGAAAAGATAAAGAGTAGATGGTGGGGACACTGGTGGGAAGCTCCAGGGGATGCAGATGGCCTGGAGAGAAGCAGACATCAGAGAGCGGCTGGGTTGACAGCAAGCTTGGTATGGAGCAAGCAGTCAGCAAGAGTTTGGAATGAGTGGTGGATGCTGGAGGGGCGAACAGAAATGTCTGGACATCCTTGGATTCTGCTTAACCCCTGCTTCCAGTCTCACCAAGGCTGGCCTGGCTATGATTCCTGCTCTTGGATTTCTGGGGGACTCGCTGACCCTCACAAACCTGTCCTCCTCACCCTTTCTCTAAACTCTCCATTGTTGGTAACATGAGATGCATTGCTACAAAGGGAGGGGTGGTAGGGAGGGACAGAAGTTTAGAAGGTTAGGATGGAATGGTCTAAGGACAGGTGGGAGGATAACCAGGAGAACTGATAACCTCTCCCAGGTTGGACAGTGTTCTGGTTGTTTATTTCTGCTGTAATGAACCACCTCAAAACTTAGTGGCTTGAAAGAACAATTTGTTATTACCTCTCATGGTTCTGTAGTTTGCTTGGGCTTGGCTGGGCAATTCTTGCTTGGGTTCTCTCATGCAGTTGCATGTAGATGGCAGCTGGGCTGCAGCCATCTGAAGGCTTGACGTCCAAAATGGCCCAATCACATGGCTGGTAGTTAAGGCTGGCTGGTTGGGAGCTCAGCTGGAGCTCCAGGCTGGAATGACTGTGTGTGGCCTCTTCATGAGGCTTGGGCTTCTCATAGCATGGCAGCTGGGGTCTGAAAAGGGGCAACTCAAGAGCAAGTGTTCCAAGAGGTCCAAGCAGAAGCTGAAAGGCTTCTTATGACCTAGCCTTGGAAGTTCCAGGACATCATTTTTGCTGCATTCTATTGGCCAAGCAATTCACTAAGGCCAGTCCAGAGCCAAAGACAGGGGAATTAGATCCCATCTCTGAATGGGAGGAGTGTCAAAGAATTTGTGTCCCACCTCAATCCACCACAGAGGCCAATCCAAACAGGTATGAACATGTCTCCCCACTGTTCTAGCAGAGATGGTGGAAGTACATTGATCCTTGGCTGAGGTTTTGCTGGCCAGGTGGGACTAAAAGGACAAGGAGAAAAAGAAAGGGAGACAGAAAGGTGGGATCCAAAAGGCCACTCATTTCTCTAATCATCATCATTATCATCATCTAGTTAATTAAAGTAGCTAAAACTGATTGCGGGGGACAATAATTTGAGACACTAAAACTTATCAAATGCTTCCTACGTGCTAGGCACTATTCTAAGCTCTGTCCACAACAATCCCATGAGGTAGTAACTCTTATTATCCTCATTTCAGGGAAGAGAACTGAGCCATAGAGACAGCAAATAACTTGATTAAGGTTACACAATGTGTAAGCATGGAGCGAGACTTTGAGCAAAAGGGATCTAGTTCAAGAATCCATGCCTTGAACCAATGCCTAACTCTGCCTAACCTTCAATGAGCAACTAGCAATTACTAGGCATCTGCTATGTCCCAGGCCCTGTTGTTAGTCCTTTATTTGTGTTATCTCATTTAATACCAAATGAAAATGAGGAGCATGGCTAGAACTCAGCTCTGGGATTGCACAGTGAGTGTGCTGTTGTTGTGATTACATGCCGCTGAGTTGATTCCAACTCACAGCAACCCTACAGGACGGGGTAGAACTGCCCCATGTGGTTTCCTAAGCGGTAGTCTTTATAGGAGCGTATCACCAGGTCTTCTATGCTGTGGAGTGGCTGGTGGTTTCAAACTGCTGACCTTTCAGTTAGCAGCCAAGCACTTAACCATTGTGCAACCCTCCCAGGCTAGTCATTTGCTATTGCCTATGTCTGGGTTGTGTCTATGGGGGGAGGGGTGAGTGGTCATGTCACAGTGTGAGTCTACATGCAGACAAGCCAAGAGAACCCGATCACTCAGGCCACATAGGCCACCAAGGTGAGGCCATGACTCAGGGGTTTCCCAAGGTAGCCATGCAGGTCAAGTGCTGGAATGATCCATGGCCTGATGGCTGGAGCTAACTTAGATCTAAATAGTATAGCTGCATCTTTGTTTTAGGAGATAGAGCTTAATGAAGTGTACGTATTTAATAAGAAAAGCCAGTTGTGCTTATACTGGTGGGAAAAGTCTTGCTTCCTTCCGACTCATTCATGTACCAATTCCAGGGACTAGGTAAGTCTTGCCCCATAAGCAAAGATGTTGGTTTGCTCTTGATTTCCAAAGATGGGGAAGATCTGTTGTGAAAGAAACTAGTCCCTCCTCACTCTAGAGATAAGAATGCCTCTGGACATGGCAGATGACCTCGCTCCTGAATGCCAATCACTCCGTGCATGGGCAACCTCTTGCTCACTCAGATCACTGTGCAAGGATACAGTGAGGGATGCTACTACCAGTCTCCACCGCTAGGTGGTGAGGAACTGATCCCAGAAACCTCTGAAACTGTCCCCCGGCAAGCACAGTGGTCTCTTGAATGGAACAATGGCAACAGTGCCATAACCTAGAGAATCTATTAAAACTGAGCTTTGTTCCTGTGTGGGTCAGAAGCAATGATTCATCTTATCTTTGTGACAGGTCTCTCCTAGGTAAAAGCACCAACATCTCAGTGAAGCTATAAGACTTGATTGAGTTTGAC
>NW_004443960.1:20870361-20873651 GCF_000243295.1 Trichechus manatus latirostris | reverse complement strand
CAGAAGCAATGATTCATCTTATCTTTGTGACAGGTCTCTCCTAGGTAAAAGCACCAACATCTCAGTGAAGCTATAAGACTTGATTGAGTTTGACAATTAAGGCAAAACATATTTATACTTGACTTCATTCTGAAAATGATTCCTAGACAGGCTGGAGAGTGAAGCAGATACTGGGGTTGATGCATTTGTAGTGACAGTGGACTAAGTAGCTGTGTGAATTTCTGCAGTGGTCTACAGCAGCCTGAATGGATTCTGGGATAGGCAAACACAGCCAGGTGAGGGCAGAGAAACAAGGGGATTGAGGGTATGGGTATGGGTATGGGTGGCAAGCAATTAGTCAAAATGAGGGATTGTGAGGTCTGGCTGGTGAAGGAAGGATGTGGAGCTAAGAAGCTCACAGACTGGGAAAAAGAGAAGGACAATACCCTGAAGAAATTAATATCATTGGAGTATGGGAGTGGTGGGAAGGATAGATTACAGCTGGAGAATTTAGCATTTTTGATGTGACGCACTTCTAGGAGATGCTGAGAAGTTCCAGGTCTGGTGTACAGTGAGGTGAAAAGTCATCAAAGTTGAAAAGTCAAAGAAGTGGGAGGCACCTTGTTGGACAGGTCATCCCCATGGACACAGAAATGATCCAAACTACGAGGCGGTCATGGGTGTCAGTGATGAGGTTAGAAGGAGATGTGGTTGGATGGCATGGGCTTCTGCTTTGCTTGGGGTTGGACGAATTGGTGGATAAGAAGCGCAGGATACTGTAGGGATCAGAAAGATCCAGAGGATAGGTGGCTCAAGCTGCTTGCATTTTGTATAGTGGCCAAGAATGGCAGAGCTGCCAGACCTGATAGCTTGAACTGCCTTCAAGTTTCCCGCTCAGGCTAACGCCTTTGCAGGAGCCCAGGAGGCTCTGGCTGCCTCTGGCCTTTGCTCAAGTTCTCACATAGTTTGTGGGTCAAACAATCCATCCCAGAAGCAAATGGTGGATGGGGTGTAGTGGGGCAGCCACATGGTAGACCTCAACCATCACCTGGTTAATACGTAATCACACATGCATCCATAACAACAACAAAAAGCTTGCTGTTTGTTTTCCTTTGTGGAATCATTTACCCTTCCTCACAGCTATGTTTTTATGTTTCTCTGGAATTTTGGAATGAAGAAACCCACCTATGATCTCTGAATCCAGAGGAAGCTCCCTCCCAGTGATAGATTCTACGCCTAACTTCTCTGTTACTGATCCGCCCTATCTTGTTTCTCCCAGGACCAGCTGCTATGTCCAGCATTGTTGTAATTGTGTTACAGGTGCTTCCCAGGGGTGAAAGTCTTCCTTCTGGGATGGCTTGACCCTCATCACTGAGGTGCCCCCACAGTGCCCTGCATTTTTCCTTCATAACATTTGTGGGGGACAATAATTTGAGACACTAACCAAGGCATCTCCCCACATTTCATTGCCTCCCCTGTCCATTAAGTCAGTGGCTTCTAGTGCTTACGAGGAGGACTGAGACAGCAGAACAGCAGTTAGATACCGGCTGTTTGGGGAGAAGGGTTTGGAAATAGCTGAATGACTAGACTCAGGGTCACTTTGCTGTGGGGATGAGCAGATCTCAGCAAGGATCTGCAGGGACAAAGGCCCAAGACAGGAGATGAACAGGGTGGCTCAGAGGATGGCATCCTGGTGGTGGACAGTGATCAAGGGCCAGACTCACCCCCTGGCACTTGGCACCTTCTCCCCCAGAATATAGGTGTCCCGCTTCCCCAGGGAACAAATAGGGGCCTTCTTGAATTGACTGAGGTGTTCCCACCACCCACTGGAAATAGAGCTTAGGATACAAATACAGATCAGCTATAGAACAATTAGAAAAGTTCTATTTCTTGCACCCTTAATTTGTGGGCTGAAAGTCTTATATCTGGGGGTGGGAGGGGGATAGGGTCCATCAGAAATTTTAATCAATCGTGCTTAAAGATTAAGTGGCATGTCTGCACTGCAGCCCTGAGGGAACGGGTGAGGTGGCTTCAGAGGTCACTGCCGGTTTTAAAACAATGCTACTTGTCAAAAGGATGAAGTTGAAGGAAAAGAAGTGCAGCGGAGCCGAAGATAAAAGGAAAGGAGAGAGGTAAGGGAGGCTTGCTCCAAACCAAAAAGCAAACCAGTTGCTGTCAAGTGGTCTCTAATTCTTGGTGACCCCACGTGTGTCAGAGAATTGTGCTCCATAGGGTTTTCAGTGGCTGATTTTTCAGAAATAGATAGCCAGGCCTTTCTTCCAAAGCACCTCTGGGTAGACTCGAACCTATAACCTTTCAGTTAGCTGGCAAGCGTGTTAACTCTTTGTACCACCCAGGGACTCCACAAGCTTGCTAGAGGAGATTTATCTTAAATGTGGAATTTCAGAAAGAACCAGATCTTTTGCTCAAGAGGACAGCGTGCCAGGACACCAAGTCAGAGAAGATTCTGGCATCAAACCACACCAGCTTGCCTCTTGGTTCACCCCATATATGAGCTCTTGGGGAATTCAGGGAACAGCCACTTGTTAGGACTTTTTCAGGCCCAGGCTTTCCAGGGTGGTGCGTGTGGTAAGCGTTCCCGGCCTCAGAACACGGCCCTCATTCTGAGTCTCCGCGCCCCTGCGCGTGGACTGGAATAGTTTAGACAGAAATGCCGCGGTCCTGATTGACTTGTTTCCATTGAGTCCATACCTATTAGGGATCTGTTGGTAATTATCTGGCTCCCCTTGAGCCCCTGGGGCCCTGTGTTTCCGCAGCAGTAATGAGCCTGAGCAGCCTCTCTGGCATAATAAACAGCACCGGGCGCAGGCGGAAGGGCACTGCTTTCCTCTCTCAGTCGCAGAACTTCGGCTTCAAGGACGATCAAGAGACCATGACCACGGGTGAGCTCTAATTGCTTTTGTAAAACGGCGGATGAGTAGCAGGCAGTGGCAGTCGAGTGGATGTGAGCTCTTTATTCGTCGTTTGTTTGGAAAGTAGCGGCAGTAGTAAGAACAACAACAATAGCTGTCGTTTACTGAGTGTTTATTATGTGCCAGACTCTGTGTTAAATACTTCACGTGCGTTACGTGCAACTACCTTATGATGTTGTCAGTTGCCTTCCAGTAGGCTCCCACTCATGGTGACCCCACACAACAAAACGTTGCCCGGTCCTGTGCCATCTTCATGATCTTTGGTATGTTGGAGTCCATTGTTGTAGCTATTACGTCATCCAGCTCATTGAGGGTTGCCCCTCACTGACCCTCTGTCAAACATGATGTCCTTCTCCAGCAACGGGTCTTCCCTGATGA
>NW_004443960.1:20812139-20870261 GCF_000243295.1 Trichechus manatus latirostris | reverse complement strand
GTGTCCAAAGTAATCGAGTTGAAGTCTCATCATCCTCGCTTCTAAGGAGCATTTTGGATGCGGAAGAAATACAACTTGAGGACACAGAGAGCACTATTAATGTCCCCATTTTACAGATGAAGGAAATGAGACTCAGGGGAAGTAACGTGATTTGCCCAGTTGGTGAAGGATGGATCTGGATCAGAACCTGCCGGTTGTAATTGTGGGGAGCTGAGGAGGAGGCAGGGTCCTGGCCAGAAGGGTAGGGGGAATGGGAGAGGTGGTTAATTAAGGGAGATGGAGGCAGGGCAATATTTTCACATGGAAATCTTTGTCACAGTTTCTCCTTTTGTCTCTCATAAGCATGGAAAAAAGAGACCAGCAAAATCTCCTAAAATGTGCCTGTTAAACAATCTCCAGGAGTCCCTCGGTGGGGCAAACGGTTAACATGCTTGACTGCTAACCAAAAGTTCGGCGGTTTGAGTCCACCCAGAGGTGCCGTGGAAGTAAGGCCTGGTGACCCACTTCCAAAAAATCAGCCGTTGAAAACCCTGTGGAGCACAGTTCTACTCTGACAAATATGAGGTCGCCGTGAGTCAGAATCGACTCAGTGGCGATGGGTTAACTGGTTAAACAACCTCTATGTTCATAGAAGTTATGAATATGTACTATATAGGCAATCCCTGGGTTACAGATGAGATTTGTTCCTAAGTCTGCCTTTGAGTCAAATTTGTAGGTAAGTTGAAACAGGTACATATGGTTCTTATTTAGCGTTAGTCAAATGTTTGTCTTAAAGATTAGACAGCCTATGAAACAAAAAATAACAGACATGAGGAACGTGCTTCTTAGTTCGATCAAATATACAAGACCAAATGGGCAGCTCCTGTCCAAAAGCAGGATGAGAAGGCAGGAAGGGACAGGAACTGGACGAATGGACACAGGGAACCTGGAGTGGAAAAGGGGAGCACGCTGTCATATTGTGGGGATTGCAACCAGTGTCACCAAATAATATGTGTATAAATTTTTGAATGAGAAATTAACTTGAGCTATAAATTTTCACCTAAAGCGCAATAAAAAATAAAATAAACAAATGTCTTAGTATACAGGCAGTCCCCAGGTTACGAACGAGATCCGTTCCTAACTGTGCCTTTCAGTCAAATTTGTAGGTAAGTCAGAACAGGTGCATACAGTTCTCGTTTAGCCTTACTTTAGTGCAAGAAAAAGCTCGAAGACTTTTTAATGAAAAACGGTACATGTAGCAAATGAAGGTGATTGTGAATAAGAATTTGTTGCTAGTAGGGACTGTTTCCGTCATTTCACAGTAAGGGCAAATTTATATAACCTTAAAGTACAAGTTACAAGTTGTCCGGAAGTCAGATATTCATAACCTGGGAACTGCCTGTGTAGTATATATTTTACCTTTCTATGCATATAGAGGAGCTCTGGTGGCACAGTGGTTAAGAGCTCAGGCTGCTAACCAAAAGGTCGGCAGTTTGAATCCACCAGCTGCCCGTTGGAAACCCTATGGGACAGTTCTCCTCTGGCCTGTAGGGTGCCTATGAGTTGGAATAGACTTGACGGTAGCAGGTTTGGTTTGTGCAAATGGAACACTTAAGAAACTCTTCCAAATCACCGTGTTTCCGTGAGCATCACCAAGTAGGACGTGCATTCACTATTACAAAATATTGTATTTAACTCCAACTTTTAATATAATAGGCTTTGTGACAGTCTGTTTATAAGTGAGAGTTGTCCATAAGTCAGACATTTGTAACACAGGGACAGCCTACTGTAGAACCCTAAAAAGGTCATGGTAACCAAAACACCTATAATGTCTAGGGAAGAAAGTGTCTTTTAAGACAAGTAGATACGGTATTTTTACCAAATAACGTGTGCCTTCTGGGTTTGTTTGCCGGCCACACCTTCCCCTACCCACCTCGAGGCACCATCAAAAGCGCTGGATGCCAATCCTCTTCCACATATTGCTGTAAAAAAGATTAGCATAGTGCACTTACGAAAATACCTCTGGGGGGAAGGCCCAGCTGGCAAACAAACGCAGAAGGCATGTGTTATTTGTGTAAAAATACCATAATATGGTTTTAAAAAAGAAAAAGAAGCAACCATATGCACACATAATTGGAGAGATATATGTAACCCTCTGAGTGGTAGAATTCTAGATGATTTTTCCTTCTTTTTGTTTTTATAATGAACACATTTTTAATTTAAAGTAACCTCTAAAACAGTAATTTTTTTAAAAAAAGCCATAAAAAAAATCTCTTGTAAAATCTCGTCAGCAAATAAACCATTTCAGAGAAAATGGAAATGAAAGGCAGCATCTTCTAGTTTATGGAATAAGCTAAAGGTGGATTCAGGAAAAACAATTGCCTTAAACGCTTTAGACATTAAACAAGTAAACAGTGAAAATAAATGAAATGAGCCTTGACCTCAAGAGTTAGGAAGAGAAGGACAGCAAAATAAACCCAAGGGAACAGGAGAGACAACTTGGAAAAACCATAAATTGAACTATAAAACAAAAAAACCATAAAAATTGATAGCTAAATCCAAGACCTGGTTCTTTAGAAAAGACCAGAGAAATAGAAAAACCTCCAGAAAATCCATTTAAGAAAATAAGCAAAATTCAGAATGGAAAAGGAATCAGAAGTATGGAACTAGAGGGATTTTTAAAGAATTATCAAAGGCTGCACTACAATACAGTGCAAATAAATTTGAAAATCTGGATGAAATGGATTCTTTTTGAGGAAAACACAAGTGAATAAAATTGACTGAAGAAAGAAGTGGGAGATGTAAATAGACCAGGAGCCTTGAAAGAAATGGTAAAAGTTGTAAAAAGCAAACAAACAAAAATAAAACCACTTCCCCCAAAAGACTGCATACTCAGACAATTTTATGGTTGAGTTCTTCTTCTTTTTTTTTATTGTGGTTTAAATGAAAGTTTACAGTTCAACTTAGTTTCTCATACAAAACTTTATACACACCCTGCTATGTGATCCTCGTTGTACTTACCATACTGTGACAGCACACTCCTCCTGTCCACCCCGAATTTCCCATGTCCATTCAACCAGCTCCTGTCCCTTTCTGCCTTCTCATTTCGCCTGGATGAGTTCTTTTAAACACACAAAGAACAAGTCATTTCCAGACAACTTGAATAGCTAGAGCAAATGAAAAGAAGAAAAGTTTCCCAAATTGTTTTCTGAAGCTAGTATAACCGATAGCAAAATCTGACAAAAACATCACCAAAAAAACGTATTACCAATCAACCAAACTTTCTTATGAATATTGATTTAAAAATCCTAGGTAAAATACCATCAAATCGAGTCTAATCAAATGGATTCTAACACTACTTGAAAAGTACAATAAATCATGACCCAACCATGCTTATTCTTGTAATGCAAGGATGGCTTAATATTAGGAAAGTTATTAACACAGTTGATCATATCAAATTTAAAGGAGGAATACCAAACGATCAACTCTGTAGATTTTGTAAAAAGCATTTGATAATTGTTAATATTCATTTTTTTCTTAACAGCACCAGGTCAAGATGGGAATAGAAGTGTAGTTCGTTAATAAGATGAAGAATTTCTATCTTAAAACACTAGCCACATTAACTTAAAGGTTAAACACTAGAGATAATCCTGTAGTGATAAATGGCCCATTATGGTTACCATATCATCCATATTTAACACTGCCAGTTTTTTAGCAAAGAGTTTTAAGATAACAATAGCTAAATCAGAGATGGCCTGAGGTGGGTGGGCTCTCTGGGCATGCTATGAATTTGAATTAGAAAAGCTGTATGTTTGTTGAAACAATACAAAGAATTGATGCAATTCAAATGTTCAAAGTAAAATTAATAATTTTTTCTTCCTTCTTCCAAACTAATATCCCTAATCCAAAAACCAAACCCATTGCCGTCGAGTCAATTTCAACTCATAGCAACCCTATATGGCAGAGTAGAACTGTCCCATAGGGTTTCCAAGGCTGTAATCTTTACAGGAACAGACGGCCACATCTTTCTCCCAAGGAGCAGCTGGTGGATTCAAACCCTGATCTTTGGGTTAGCAGCTGAGCTTAACCACTGTGCAACCAGGGTTCCTTAATATCCCTAATAGGCACTGTTAAAAATATTGTGTGTTTCCTTTCATAGTTTTCTCTGCTTATATAAACGTATAGAAACATATGAGTAATTATGTAGGTTCTCCCTTTAAAAAGATATTATTCTTCAGCTTGCTTTTATCAGTTATCATTTATCATGGATATTCCACTTAATACACAACAGATAGATAGATAGATGCCATCGAGTCCATTCCAATTCATGGCAACCTTAAGTACAGCAGAATGAAGCGTTGCCAGGTCTTGAGTCACCCTCACAATCGCCAGCATGTTTAAATCCGTCATTACATCCATTGTGCCAATCCATTTCACCGAGGGTCTTCCTCACCCTCACTGGTCCTCTACTTCACCAAACATGATGTCCTCCTCTAGCAAATGATCCCTCCTGATGGTGTGTCCAAAGCTAGTAAGTCAATATTCTGTTGTGATCCATAAGGTTTTCATTGACTAATTTTCAGAAGTAGACCACCAGGCCTGTCTTCCTAATCTGTCTTAGCCTGAAAGTTCTGCTGAGACCTGTCCACTACGACCCTGCTGGAATTTGAAATACCAGTGGCATAGCTTTGAGCATCACAGCAACATGCAAGCCACCATAGTATGACAAAGTGACAGAGAGGTGATGGCAATACACAACACTCTACATGATTAAAACTGATGTTCATTAAATATTTGTTCAGTAGTCATAGAGTGGAGTGGTTGGGTGCTTATGGGGGAAGAGTGGAAAAGGTGGACAGTTTACAGCAGGCTTCTGCCTCTCCACCTATGCCCCAACAATTCAGCTCTGGCTCTGAATTTGCATGCCTCACTGTGCAAAATAGAATCCTTCAGTTATTTGGATCCTCTCATCTTGCAAAGTAGTTTAATGATCATCTGTTTGTTCCTTAAGCAAGACTGTTGAGGGGCTACACGCTTCCTCTATAAATGGTTCATCAGCATATCCCTTCCAACCACCACAGAAGAGCCTCTACTCGGGAGGAAGTTTGGTAAACACGATTTTTCAGTATCATTTGAATGCCCTAGTGGTGCTTTGAAGGA
Organism: Trichechus manatus latirostris; assembly: GCF_000243295.1. NCBI lineage: Eukaryota > Metazoa > Chordata > Mammalia > Sirenia > Trichechidae > Trichechus > Trichechus manatus. The sequence goes on along the minus strand of NW_004443960.1, from coordinate 20,865,122 downwards.
ACCCTGGTAGTGCAATGGTTTCCTAATCTAAGGGTCAGTGGTTGGAACCCATAAGCTGCTCCATGGGAGAAAGACCTGGTGATCTGCTCCCGTAAAGATTACTGCCTAGGAAACCCTATGGGGCAGTTCTACTCTGTCACATGTCTTCACTGTGAGTTGGAATCAGTTAGAAGGCACATAAAAACAACAGTGGCGCTTTGATTGATGCCTCAGATAACTGTGTAGGTGTCTTGCTCTGTAATCTAGCTCTAAATTAAATGTTGACCAGAGGGTGTAGAAATGAGCACTAATACATTTTCATACGTGGTAATTTGGTGCGATCTCTTTATGTAGGGCAATTTGTGCATCAAAATTGACATACTATTTGACCAGGTATTTTACCACACACACACACAAAAATAATAATCAGAGATATAGACAAACCTTTCTGGATCAGGATGTTCACCACCAATTCATTTACAATATCAAAAAGTTGGAAATAACCTCAATGCTCAACAACAGGGAATATAATTATGGTGCATTCATGCAATGGAATTCTATACAGGCGTTAAAAATGATGTTGTAGAAGAATATTATTGTCCTGGGAAGATATTTACAATAAAATGGTTGTACAAAAGAAGTGATTATGAAATATTAAGTATGGTATAACCCCAGCATTAGATGGGTAGATAAAATATTGAAAGGGAATTTACAGAATTCCCCACTTTTATACATAGTATTTTGCTAAAAAAGTCTTGGAAGTTGACTCTCCCATTGTGAAACAGTAGGTTTACTTATTGTAAAGGATTTCTATTCCTAGAGAGGAGTCCCTGGGTGGTGCAAATGGTGAATACTCTCGGCTGGTAACCAAAAGGTTAAAGGTCTGAGTCCACCCAGAGGTGCTGTGATGGTTAAGATTGTGTGTCAGCTTGGCTGGGCCATGATTCTCAGTGTTTATATGTGGTCACTCCCATGACTGAATATGCTGTGAGTAGCCAATCAGTTGAAAGGGAGTTTCCTTGGGGGTATGGCCTGCATCCAAATATAAGCAGATGTTCTGGCTTTTTGCTCATTCTGGATCGTGCGGCTGCCTCCTGTTCATCTGACCTCCGGTTCTTGGGACTTGAGCTATCAGCTTATCTGCCAATCCTGGGATTTGTCGATCTTCACAGTCTGTGAGCAGAGTCCTGCTTTCCAAACTGCCGATCTAGGGTTCACCAGCCCCTGCGGCTATGTGAATCAGGAGAAGTCTCTATCCTAATCCACGGACTTGAGATGTTCCAGCCTCTACAATCGCGTGAGCTGTTTCTTTGATATAAATCTCTGTCTATATATATTTATATGCTTTACTGGTTTTGCTTCTCTAGAGAACCCAGCCTAAGACAGGTGCCTTGAAAGAAAGGCCTGGTGATCTACTTCTGAAAAACTCAGCCGTTGAAAACCCTATGGAGCACAGTTCTACTCTGACACACATGGAGTTGCCATAAGTCGGGGTTGACTTGACAGCAACTGGTGGTCTGGTGTAGTCTTAGGGAACTCAAGACAATAACAATCCTGACTTACAGTTGCTGCAAACCTCCCATGGAGGGGGAGACTCTTTGGAGACTCTTCAGACGTGCTCTGCCTGGGCCTAAGGGTTGGAGGACGTTGGCAGTATGGGGACACTCATTGATGTCCACTCAGTCCCTGCTAGGTGCCAGTGCCTCTGCTGGACCCCAGGGACACGTGGTGAAAAAACCTGACACACTTCTTAGTCTCATATAGCTCACAGTCCAGTGGGTGGGACATATCTTAATAGAATAACCACGTGAATGAATGGACTCGCCCAGAAAAGAACTTGTCAACTGTCCCCCATAGCAGTGATGATTGGGAGAATGGACCGAGCATCTTCCCTGATCCAGGACCTGCTGGGCCTCTTCCCTCCTCTCCCTGGGAGCCAGGGCAGGTGGTAGGGCAGCCCCAACCTTTAATCCTCCACACAGTGAAGGGGCAGAGAAGGGGCTTCCCTCCTTGTCTTAGCCTCAGGGGATGAGCGAGGACACTGCGGACTGCCCCTTCCACTGCCCAAACACCGGACGACCAGAGTGAGGCTCCTTGCTTAGAAAAAGAGCTCTCCAAGCCACTCAGTGGGGGAAGCAAGGATGCTGGGAGTAGGGTGGAGGGAGAAGTGGGCCAGGAGAGGGAAACCTCTGTGTCTTACTTATCTAGTGCTGCTATAACAGAAATACCACAAGTGGATGGCTTTAACAAACAGAAATTTATTCTCGCACAGTCTAGGAGGCTAGAAGTCCAAATTCAGGTCACCAGCTCCTGGAGAAGGCTTTCTCTCTCTGTCGGTTCTGGGGGAAGGTCTTTGTCATTAATCTTCCCCTGGTCTAGGAGTGTCTCAGCACAGGGACCCTGGGTCCGAGGGTTGTACTCTGCTCCCGCCACTTCTTTCTTGATAGCATGAGGTCCCTATCTCTCTGCTTGCTTCTCTCTCCTTTTAGCTCTTGTAAGATAAAAGGTGATGCAGGTCACACCCCAGGGAAACTCCCCGTACATGGGATCTGGGCTGTGACCTGAGTAAGGGTGTTGCGTCCCACCCTAATCCTCTTTAACATAACCTAATCTTGTCTCATTAACCACAGGCAGAGATTAGGATTTACAACACATAGGAAAATTATATCAGATCACAAAATGGAGGACAGCCACACAATACTGGGAATCGTTTCCTAGCCAAGTTGACATATATTTTTTGGGGGGCACAATTCAACCCATGATACCCTGGGGTAACCCAAAATCATTATCAGTCAGCAGATGTCCCACAGGCCAGATTAGGCTTGGTTGCCTTACACAGGGGCCCTAGTGGCCCAGTGGTTAAAGAGCTCGACTGCTAACCAAGAGGTTGGCAGTTCAAATCCACCAACCGCTCCTTGGAAACCCTATGGGGCAGTTCTGCTCTGTCCTGTAGGGTTGCAATGAGTTGGAATCGACTCAATGGCAATGGGTTTTGCCTTACACAGTGGGTTTTGCTTGTTTGTTTTTTAATTGAATTAGTTGCCAACATTTAGAAAATGAGCGATTTCATTTCACAATCCAGATTTCCAGCTGCTCGTGAAAAGTCACAAGATTCTGGCCTGACCAGGCCCATCTCCCCACCTTGTATCAGTACTCAGGAGCAGCCCTGGCTGGCCACTGTACACCCATGGCCTATAGCAGCACAGGCTGTGTATTGCACTACTCCGGAGGAGGCCATTCCCGTAGATGACCATATGAATGGTACCCCTGGAATTACACAATGAGGTGGCCTGGCCCCTATTTTTACTTGCATTTTCACCCCTGGATTAGGGATTTCAGCATATAATGTGCCATTTGCACAAAAGCCGTATTTCAGAAAGCCCCGGTTCACCCCCACACCCATGTGTTATTATTAGCTGCTGTGGAGTCAGTTCTGACTCATGGTGACCCATGTGTGCGGAGTAGAACTGTTTCATAGGGTTTTCAAAGCTGTGACCTTTTGGAAGCAGCTCACCAGGCCTGCCTTCTGAGGTGCCTCTGGGTGGGTTTGAACCGCCTACCTTTGGGCTAGTAGTTGAGTGCTTAACCATTTGCGCTACCCAGGGACAAGCAGTGCTTATTTCTGACTGGTGACATTATGAGTGAAGTTTATTCTCATCTGTGTGATTTTTCCCATTTTCTGCAATAAACATATACTCCTTCTTTAATCGGAGAACGAGGTCGGTGAGGGAAACGACAATAAATGTTACATTAAGAAAAAGGTAAACAAGGTGCCCTGAGAGTCTGGCAGGAAGCACAGCAGAGGCCAGCATCTCTTCACTTGCCAGCGAGAGGCTGGAAGCAGGCAAGGAGAGGATTTCTAATGAGGCCAGGAGACCAGGGAATGTGCCAGAAGGGGGCTGTGATTACCATCTGAATCTAACAGCCTTCTTTAGAAATTACTAAGTGCACAGTGTCCTGGGAACACGGGGAGACGTGGAAACTGGCGCGAGAGCAGCGTACATTGCCCCAGGAATGAGGGTTGAGGTTTGCTTTCCTCTCTCTCGCTCTATGAAAGGAAGTGAACAGAGGCTCCGAGCTTGGGAGAAGCTTGATTAATTGCCAAGCTGTTGTTAGTGAATAAAAGTTCAATTAGAATTGTGCCTGCTAATGAAATCCAAATGCAGGAGCAGGAAGTGGCAGAAGCAGGCCTGCTTTCTGTAAGCACAAACCAGGAAGCTGGGTTGGGGGCGGGGAGCAGAGAAGCTACGTGCCCCTGTGCCCCCCCCGCAACCCCCCGCGCGCGCTGGAAGTGTTGTGGGCAGGAGAGGTTTCACTGCAGCCCGGAGAGAAACAAATTGCGTTCCAGGGCACAAACCGTAAACCCTTTTGCAGTTCAATTTCCCTTATCTGTTTGTTGTTGTTAGCTGCCCCGACTCATGGTGACCCCATACACAATGGAATGGAACCCTCTCGGGCCCTCCGTCATCCCTGTGATTGCTTGGAGATCAGATCGCTGTGATCCATAGGGTTTTCATTGGCTGATTTTTGAAAGTAGATCAGCAGGCCTTTCTTCCTAGTCAGTCTTAGTCTAGAAACTCCTCTGAAACCTGTTCAATATCACAGCAACATGCAAGCCTCCACTGACAGACGGCTGGTGGTTGGGCATGAGGTGCATTGGCCAGGAATCGAACCTGGGTCTCTTGCACGAAAGGTGAGAATTCTACCACTGAACCACAAGTGACCCCACTCCCCCATCTGTAGAACAAGAATAATAATACCTCCTTTTTGCTAGATGTGGCTCCAGTGTCACCTCTGTGCAAGGAGAGGAGAATGCTGAGAAATGAACTTCAGGGGCGGAGGAGGAGAAGCGAGCTTCCCAGACACAGAAGTCTTGGCCTGAAGGCTACATAGTAGGAGAGGGCAGCACCTGTTACGGATTGAATTGTGTCCCACAAAATATGTATTGTAAATCGTAACCCCTATATCTGTAGATGAGCCTTGGTGGCACAATGGTTATGCACTCGGCTGCTAACTGAAAGGTTGGCGGTTCGAACCCACCGGCGGCTCTGTGGGAGTAAAGCCCTGGAGATCTGCTCCCTTAAAGATTATAGCCAAGGAAACCCTATGAGGGCAGTTCTACTCTGTCCGACAGGGTCACTATGAGTTGGAATTGACTCGACAGCACACAACAACAACAATTGCCACTTGGAATGAAAGACTATTTTCCATCCTGTCTTGCAATGAGATATAAGAGGAAGTGTTGTGTGGGATTTCCAGGAAGACTCCTTAAACAGTAAGAAGGCAAAAAAAAAACAACAACAAAAAAAACCCAAACCCATTGCTGCTGAGTTGATTCTGACTCATTGCAGCCCTAGAGAACAGAGCAGAACTGCCGCATAGGGTTTCCAAGGAGCAGCTGGTGGATTTGGACTGCCAACCTTTTGGTTAGCAGCTGAAATGTTAACCACTGCACCACCAGGGCTCCAAACAGTAAGAAGCACATCCTTATTTCTTCCTCTCTTCCCTCCTGCTGCCTGGAATGTGGATGTAATAGCTAAGCACAGCAGCCTTCTTGGGCCATGAGGTGATGGCCATGAGGATAATGAACATCAGGGGAGAAGGAGCCTTCATCCATGAGGACCATGGAGTCATCAGACCAGTCCTAGACTTCCTATCTCCTGGATTGTTTGGCTTGCAAGAGAAAAATAAATTTCTATCTTGTTTAAGTCACTGATATTTTGAAGATTTTGGGTTGTATGCATCTTGAGTGAGGAATGACAAAAGGTCACCTGGTTTAAGAGGGATACAGATAGTGTTTCTCCAAATACTCCTTATTGACCAGACATCAAGGCTACCTGTAGTGACCGTGCAGAATCCAGAGTCCACCTGAGATCTCCTCAGTCAGATTCTCTGGAGGGGGATCCCAGAAATTTGTGTTGTAACTTGTGTCCCAGTGGCTTTTATGCACATTAAAGTTTGCAACTTAAAGGAAGGAATGTATGGGAGGTAAGGAAGTAGGGTATCGACCATTTACTTAAATCCAGTTTGCCTAAAACTGAAGTGGAAGGTTGTTATCATGTGCTGTCCTTCTCTGTAGGAGAATTATATAGCCCTGGCTGTTGAGCTCTGGCAAAGCCATGAGATGTGTTTTGGTCAATGAAATGTGAGTGAAAGTGACACGTGTCACTTCTAAGCAGAACCTCTAAAAGCTACTGCATAGTTCATCACCTCTCAGCAATATTCCAGGTAGAGTCTGCACCATCAGCCTGGGTCGTGGAACAGAGCCTCAGTCAACTTGTGATAGACATACAGAGTGGGAAATGTGGAGTGAGAAATCATCTTTGCTGTGCTAAGCCACTGAGATTTTGGGGTTGTTACTGTGGCATAAACTAACCCATTCTGATTCATACTAACTAACTTATCTAAAGTAGAGGGTCAGAGAAAAAGAAGACCCTCAACGAGATGGATTGACACAGTGGCTACAACAATGGGCTCAAACATAGCAACGATTGTGAGGATGGCACAGGACGGGGCAGTGTTTCGTTCTGTTGTATATAGGGTCGCTGTGAGTCGGAACCAACTCAACGACACCTAACAACAACAACACTTTATTTAATGTCCATTCATATCATTGCCTGTTTATATAAATATAAGGGTATTTTCTTCAGTATACCTAAGGGAATGTTCAACTTAATTTTTTTATTTCACCAAAATATTTTTCAAATTTGTACCATTTTATTCATGTGGATGTCTTTGTTCTCTTCTGTCTGCCGAATAACCTTTCTTTAATGTGTATGCTTCTTCTAATAAATATTTTCAGGCCGCCAGCATTTTGTATAGGATTCCAAATTCATCCCTTTTGATTATTTTTGTCCCCTTCTTGATTTTTTTTTGCCTTGTACATGACTTGTGTGTACTTCATGAGCTGAGCCAAATTAATATGTAGCCAGTGTCCCCTCCTGTTTAAGGAGGCACTGGAGTTTTGACAGCAAGGATGAAGACATGAGATAGATGGGCTCAGAATTGTATTGAATTTCGCTATATTTTATTTTTCAGGATACTTAATTCATAAAGTAATTCTGGGAACATGAGACACAATGATACATAGAACATTACTACCATACAATACAAATACCAAATGTATTTCTTATTAGAATTTATATAAAGCTTTGCAGAAAAGCTCTCTAGACAAGCTGGCAAAAAGTCATTAAAATGTTTGAACATTCAAACATTCAACAAATAATTATTGAGTGTCTCCAATATATCAGGGGGACAGCAGGGAATAAAATGGGTGGCTGTCCTCCTGGAGGTTTCACTAGGACTGGATGAGAGACAGTGGAGCAGAATGGGTAGAGGGAGGCTTGGGGGCCAGTGGTATGACTGAGCAATTTGCTTCATTCTCCCTCACCAAGCCTCAGTTTCCCCATTGTAAAATGGCATGATCATAATTCATATGGTTGTATAAGAAATGAATGAAATCATGTATATCAAGTGACACAGAGCGGGCGGGCAGCAAATGCTTAAGAAGTGGTAGCCTTCAACATGATTAATATGGTTGATGCCACTAAATTGTACACATGAGAAATGTCAAATGGGAAATGTTGTATTATCTATATTTTTGTAACAGTAGTTTTAAAAAGGCGTGGCAGCCTTGTTGGAGTTAGACAAATTGTCCTGGAGCAAACAAGCAGGGCTGTGAACAGAGGTTGCTTTTTGGAGAAAGGCGGAATAGCGCAGGAAAGGCGCAAGAGAAAGAAAGATGGTGGCAGGACCGAGGCAGTCACGTGTTTAGCTTGGGAGAACTTAATTATGCCTGCTGACAGAGAATGAAGGAAACACTGAAGCCTCGAGAGAGAGGAGACAATAGGTGGAACTGTTGTTATTGTTAGTTGCCATTGAGTTGATTCCGACTCATGGTGACCCCAAGTGTTACAGCGTAGAGCTGCTCCATAGAGTTATCTTGGCTGTAGTCTTAACAGAAGCAGATCGCCGGGCCTTTTCTTCCTCAGTACTGCTGGGTGGGTTTGAACCACCCACCTTTAGGTTAGCAGTTGAGCGCAAACCAGAACTAAGTCCTAGCAAATCCAAGCTGGTGTTGAACCAGGGCACAGGGAAAGAAATTAGACTCGAGAGGAGAGGAGCTACTTCTCCAAGGCAGAGATGAAGCCAAGGATGAAAGCATGATGATGCCCAAGAATCCTGAGGTAGAGAGGCTGGAAGCTGAGGGATCTCAGCTGGAGGGGCCTGCTGGTCTCTGGAAGAAGAGGAGGCTCATGTGGTAGCTTGAGCGGTTGGGAAAAGGTTGGCAAAGTAGAAGCATCTCTGGTCTGATCCCTTCCCTGTGGTCCTGCTCCAGGGGACAACAGGTGTCAATAGACCAGTGGGGTGATGTTGGCAGAAACATTATCTCCTTCCCTGGCTTTTTAAATAAATTACCTTCATTCTCCCCCTGCACTCCCCCCGCACCCGAAAAGGAGTCACATGATTTCTGATCTGAGATGTATTTGTGGTCCCAGGCTTCCTAGGAACCTAAAGGCAAGCAGACTGTTCCTCTGTTCCTAGAGTGGCTGTGTGGGAAGGAGAATTTGGTCAGGTCACACATCACTGAGCCCTTCAATTACTTTCCATTTGCCATTTGCTTGAGAAAGGTCCAACGAGTTAACCTGGCTTACCAGTACCAGTCACCACTGAGTCAGCTCCAACTCATGGCGACCCCATGTGTGTCAGAGCAGAACTGTGCTCCATAGGGTTTTCAATGGCTGTGACCTTTCAGAAGTGGATTGCCAGCCTTTCTTCTGAGGCGCCTCTGGGTGGACTCCAGACTTTCGATTAGCAGCCGAGAGTGTTACCAGTTTGCACCACCCGGAGACAACACCCATTGTGATCTGGCCTTGCTTCGCGCTGCCGCCACATGTCACCACTCTTCCTCTCCCCAGAGGTGGCTCAAATTTTCTGTTAGAAGGCAGGGGCACTTGTTTTGAAGCTGTGTCTACATAACATTTTGCCTAAGACTGATTCAGCCTCACTTGTCCATCTCACAGAATGGAGGTGGTGGGACGATGGAAACTATGGAAGCGACCCATTGGCTTCTTTAACTTTGTGCTCAGTCACGGGAGACTTGGCTTGGTTGCTGCCATCACTGATGACCGAGATCCTGTGCTGCGCCCACTCTCATCACTGGGTCTTCATCCATGGTGTTTCCTCTGCCTGGAACACATTTCTTTTCCTCTTGGATCCTTCTTTGCCTGAATAATTTCTACTGATCCTTCATATTTTAACTTAGATGGTCCCTCCTGTAGGCAGCCCTCCTTTTCTTCCCTCTCTTTTCACTATACATTTATAGCGTATTACAGTTGGCTAGACTGTGGGCACCTTGTGTCCCCCAGCCTCCAGCCAAGTTCCATGCTCCTGCCACAGAGCAGAAATCAATGGATAATAATAAATCATCATAATAAATGTCTGAGTGAATGAATAAATGAATAAATTCAACAGTGATCCAAAGGAGGGGTGGCCAGCTCTACCTGTAGGTGGCAGTAGTTGAATAGACAGATCAGGGAGAAAAAAAACCAAACCAAACCAAACCCACTGCCATCACGTTGATTCCAATTCATAGCAACCCTGTAGGACAGGGTAGGGCTGCCCCAGAGGGTTTCCAAAGCTGTAAATCTTTGTGGAAGCGGACTGCCACATCTTTCTCCCTTGGAGCGGCTGGTGGTTTCCAACCGCTGACTTTTCAGTTAGCAGCCAAGCACTTAACCACTGTGCCATCAGGGCTTCTTAGACCAGTAAGGGAAGGGCATTTTTAGGCAGATCAGGTGAACAGCCTATGAAAAAGCAAGGGGGAATGAAGCAGCCTGGTATGTACTGGAATGGGAGAGCCTTTAATGGTTCACTGTAGTCGAAGGTCACCATGAGTCAGAATGGACTCCATGGCAACTGGATTGGAGTCCCTGGGTGGTGCAAATGGTTAATGTTCTCAGCTGCTAACTGAAAGGTTGGCAGTTCAAGTCCACTCAGAGGTACCTCAGAAGAAAGGCCTGGTGATCTACTTCTGAAAAATCAACCATGGAAAACCCTAGGGAGCACAGTTCTACTCTGACACATGTGGGGTCACCACGATGGGAATGGACTGGATGACAATTGTTGTTTTTTTTTTTTCTTTTTAATAGTTAAAGAGTCCTTCACTTTTGTTGCTCTTTACCAATTGTCTTCAAGTAACTGCCTTTGAGGCTGAAGTGACAGGCTTATCTTTATGAAAATGCTGCAGAGTTGTCCCGTGATTAACTTAAGACCATTGACTTTGGAGTTGGACCGAGTTTCATTCAAGGCTTTGCTACTTACCAGCTGTGCAACCCCAGGCAAGTTACTTAACTTCCCTGAGCTTCGGATCTCTTGTTTCTGAGAAATGGGCCTGATGATAATAGTGCCTCCTCTCCTCATGAGGAGCCCTGGTGGCAGCAGTGGTTAAAGCGCTCAGCTGCAAATCAAAAGATCACAGTTCAAACCCATCGGCTGCTCCTCAGGAGAAAGATGTGGCAGTTTGCTTCTGTAAATATTTACAGCCTTGGAAACTCTATGGGGCAGTTCTATTCTGTCCTTTAGGGATGCTATGAGTTGGGATCGACTCAACGGCAGTGGGTTTGGGTTTTGGGTTTACCTTCCTCATACAGCTGCTACAAAGGTAAAAGGAGACGTGAAACGCTTAGACACGCCTGCAGAGAGCAGGGGCGCGGGCAGCTTAGAGACAACGATTAGTACCTGACTCAAGGTGGTCTTTGTGGAGTCTGAATTACACAGGGGTGCAGCATCTCCCTTCCCTCCCTGCTCAATCGGGCAGATGTTGGGGTTACCCTCTGCACCCCTCCCAGCGGAGGGACAGCTCTCAGTCCCTCAGCAGCCCACCCTCCTCTGCTGCAGCTTCTCCTGAACGTGGCGGGGGATGGGGGGTTGGCAGCAGAGATTTCTTGGGTTTTGAGCCCGATTGGGAGCTGGAAAGGAGGTTGCAGGGCTTGTGGGCCTGTGGCTTCCGCTGCTTCCCTCCTCCCTTGATAAAAGCAGCTTTGCAGCTCACAAAGTGGCCCTTTAAATGGTTTTTATAGTGGCATAAAAGCGCTGGCGGGCTGCTGGGCTCCTCCGCTGTGACTTCCGAGCGGGTGGTAAATTGCATCTCTTGGCAAAGGCGGCTGCGGGGAGCGCCAGGATTAATAGTTGAGTCCTTGCCTGCCCGGCGGTGAGGGAGTGGGAGCTGGGTGGCTGTGGGAGGGAGGGCACCCGGCAGGCAGGGCCGAGGCCAGGCCATGACAGGCCCCTATGTCCCACAGGAGGATGGGATACTAGGAATTCTTGCAGGTTGGGGGAGAGTGTTGGGAGTGGAGAACCTGGGATGGGATAAAAGACTGTCCTAGATCTAAAGGGAGGCTGTAACCCCAACAAGAAGCAGCCTGCCTTATCCCCTTTCTGCCTAAGGGCTAGGCAGGGGCTAGTCTCAAATCAGGTAACTGTCATAATACGATAGCAGTACCAGTATCAGCCCTGGAATCAACAAGCTTAGGTGTGTATTCAAGCTATGCCTCTTACTGTGACTTTGGGAAAATTATGTAAATTCTTTGGGCCTCAGTTTCCACATCTGCAAAACTTCCTCAAGTTGATGTTGCTGTTCCAGGAGTGGCATACAGTTCACTTCCAGTCCTATGCCATGCAGACATGACTAATCCATTACAGCATTCTCTCCCCTAAGCCTACATAGCCTCAACCTAGTACTGCAGGCTCTGGCCAACTGATCAGAGTTGGCACTCAGGGTGAAACCTACAGGCCATCTTGCACCTCTGGCCTTGCCAGACCAAGGGCCTCAAATTACATCACAATTAAACCTCTTTAGCCTCACTTAAGATTGAAGAACCTGTGATTATTGAACATAAGCATGTTCCAGCTTTCAACTCACTGCAGGAGTTTGTGTGGGCCAATATGTTTATAAATAAATGTGCATAACTTCTCAGCTGTTACTTAGAGGAAGACCATGTATCTAGGAACATTGTATCTGCAGAATCTAATGAACTATATATTATCAGATATTCACTTCAATGAAAACTTTGATGTAACCTTTATTTGTTCAAAAAAAAAAAAAACACCAAACCTGTTGCTGTCAAGTCAATTCCGACTCATAGTGAGCCTATAGGTCAGGGTTTCAAAGGAGTGGCTGGTGGATTCGAACTGCCGATCTTTTGGTTACCAGCTAAGATCTTAACCACTGCCCCACCAGGGCTATTATTATGAGAGATCTCTGGGTGGTGCAAATGGTTTTTGCTCAATTACTAACCTAAAGGTTGATGGTTTGAACCTACCCAGTGGCATCACAAAAGAAAGGCCTGGTGACCTGCTCCTGGAAGGATTACAGCCAGGAAAATCCTATGGAGCAGTTCTTCTCAGTAACACTTGGAGTTGCCATGAGTTGGAATTGACTCAACAGCAACAGGTTTGGTTTTTTGTTTTATTATTATGATGTAATAACTCATCAAGTTTTGAAAATTAAACGAGATAATGTGTGTAAGGTACTTGGTACAGTGCCTGGCATATGGTATTAGCTCAATAAAAGTTGTTGTTGTTAGGTGCCGTTGAGCTGGTTTTGACTCATAGTGCCTGGCCCTGCACCATCCTCACAATCATTGCTACGTTTGAACTCATTGTTGCAGCTATTGTGTCAATCTGTCTCACTGAGAGTCTTCTTCTTTTTTGCTGACTCTTGACTTTACCAAGCATGATGTCCATCTCCAGGGACTCGTCCCTCCTGATAACATGCCCAAAGTACGTGAGATGAAGTCTCGCCATCCTCATTTCTAAGGAGCATTCTGGCTGTACTTCTTCCAAGACAGATTTGTTCATTCTTCTGGCAGCCCATGGTATATTCAATATTCTTCACCAACATCATAATAAAATAAAAGTTAGCTATAGCTTATATTAAGGCATTAGTGACTGCATCCCACGGGGTTGTGAATGTGCATCATTGTTTGGTTAAGATCAGGTTCTGCTTCATGAACAGAAATGACTCTGCTTGATGCTGTACGCTTACTTCATCCCTTCCTTTCCCAGTCCCACTTTCCCACGCCCCCACAGCTTTTTCCTGGGGACATGTCTAATAAACTACCTTCAGATGAATCCTTATTTCAAGACCTGCTTCTGGAGAATCCAATCTATGACAGCAACCAGCAGTCAGATTCTAAGACAGTTCAAGTCTTATTATCCCCATTTCCAGATGAGGAAATTGAGAACCAGAGAGGACAAATAACTTGTAAGCTAGTAAGTGGCTCTGGAGCTTGGGTCTTAACACCACACTCTGTAGCCAATCACTACAAGATACCCAGTAAAACTCAGTAACAATGGCAGGAGTTGTTGGTGTAAGCAACAGAGATCAATTGGAAAGTGAATTATCCATGGCTAATAAAATAATTTAATTAGAAAAGCCACCAAAATGTATATACGAAGAAATTTTGAATAAGGCTAGGCAAAATAAATAAATTTTAAAAAGTGAGTGATTTTGAAAGCATGCAGCGTGCTTTGTGTATATGTTGTTGTATGCTGTCGAGTTGATTCCCACTCATAGTGATCCTATAGGGCAGAGTAGAACTGCCCCCATGGGATTTCCTAGGCTGTAATCTTTATGCAAGCAGATCATCAGGTCTTTTCTCCTGGGGAGCAGCTGGTGGGTTTGAATTGCTAACCTTTTGGTTAGCAGCTGAGCGCTTAATCACTGGGCCACAAATGTGGCCTTGTTGGCTCTTGATTGGGGTCACCCTGACCTCTAGACATCCTGGATCTGGGGTTCTGCAACTCACAAATCACAACTAGTTTCTGTTATGGCCTCATGCATAAAGATCCAAGTGACAGGTAAGCAGGTAAGGATAGGCACATGCTCTCTCTCACACACACACACACAAACACACACCTGGAGGTGTCATCCTGGGAAGAAAACCAAACAGGCCCAGGCTGTTTCCATGAGGGCTCTGTTGCCTGAAGTCTTCCTCACAGAAGCTGGGACTGGCCTACTCAGATGATGGCCAAGAGGGATGATGTTGGGGGTCCTTGGAAGTTTGAGCTAAGATGAGAGAGGCAGGCACAGAATGTAAGGCAGGAAACTAGTATGTCCAAGATGGCTTCTTCATTCACCTGCGTGGTGGCTGGGCTGGGACGGCTGAACTGACTGGGCACTGACCAGCATCTCTGTCTCTCTCCATATAACCTCTCCTCATGGCTAGCTTAGGCTTCAACATAGTATGGCAGATTCAAGGTTGTTGGACTTCTTAAATGGTGGCAGGCTTCCCCATCCCCATCCCTCAAAGTGCAATTAGAGGCTTCCTGGTCTCTTAAAGGCTAGGCCTAGACCTGGCTCAGTGCCACTTCTGCCAAATTTTACTGGTCATATTAGTCACAGGGGCCAACCCAGATTCAAGAGGAGAGGAAAAAGAGTGCACTTCTCAATTAGAAGAGTAGCAAATAATTGGTGGCTATCTTTACTCTGCCATTGACTGTGATGCAAGCGAGAAATACAGTTGTACTGTTAAGATACTAGGGTGGTGGGATTATTTGTTAACAACAGTTAGCCTATCCTGACTAATACACTCTGCTATAACTACATGTGTAGAGGCCCATTAATTTCTTCCATCAAAAAGAAGTCCCTTTAACAAGGACCATCTAGTAAATGAAGCAAAACCAAGAGAGAATAGAAGATACTGTCAAGGGAATCATCTCTGGTTCTTCTAAAATCCTCAATTTTCTGATATTCTTCCAGTTCGTTTTTCCACTGAGGGTATATAAGTACAGGCAGGAGATACATGCACTCTCATATTTGGTTCAAAGAACAGCTTCTATTAAGGAAATTATGCAGAAAGGATTAACTCAGCAGGACTGGGTTGTCCAAATCCGGAACACGCCAAAGAAATGTTTGGCTCTTGACTGGATTCTAGAATATAACGTCTAAGCCCTTGGAATATCTTGCCTAATCAGTGTATATTTATTTACCTTGGGCTTTGGGCTATGCCAGAGAGTCAGTGCTGTTGTTGCCATTGAGTTTGTTCCGACTCATAGCGACCCTATGTACAACAGGATGAAACACTGCCTTGTCCTGCACCATCCTCACAATCGTTGCTATGCTTGAGCCCATTGTTGCAGCCACTGTGTCGATCCATCTCATTGAGGATCTTCTTCTTTTTTGTTGACCCTCCACCTTACCAAGCATGATGTCCTTCTCCAAGGACTGGTCCCTTCTGATAACATGTCCAAAGTATGTGAGAAGTCTCGCCATCCTCATTTCCAAGGATCACTCTGGCTATATTTCTTCCAAGATAGACTTGTTCCAAGACGAACAAGTCAATGTTAACAATGGGATTTGTGGTGGGGGCCTTGCGCCACGCCATATCAATTTGACCTCAGAAGCGGCTGGAGACTGTGTAACAAGGTCAGCCATGTGGACATTCTATGCCTATGTGACCAACCCTGGCATGGGTGAGCTTGGCATGGGTGAGCTTCCCTGGTTGACAATACTCCATACATATTGTCACCATTACTGAGAGAATGAAGCAGTGTCTGTACAACTCTAGTGGGAGAGAACAACCAGAAACTTGCTCCTGGTCTCTCCTGGACTTGCCCTATATGCCTTTTGCCTTTGCTGATTTTAATCTGTATCCTTTTGCTGTCATAAGCCGTAACTTTAAGTATAACAGCTTTTCTGCGTTCTAGTGAATCACTGAAATGGAAGGTGGTCTTGGGGACCTCTTACAACAGAAATCAAGCTAGTAGTCAAAATAATTTAAGACCAAAATAGACTGTCTTGGAGGTAAAGAATTTTCCATCACTGGGAGGCATTTGAGCAGAGACTGGTGTCACTGGGGTGTCCACCCAAGATTGATTTCACTTAAACTAGGTAGGTCCCAGTTTGGTGGGAATCTTTCCCAGCCCAGAAGAATACCTGGCTAGCAAGCCCTGAGTAAGCAACTAGGGAGTGGGAACAGTCATCTTTCTAATAAGTCCCACAGCCAGATGAATTGGTCACTGACATTTGATAAGTGTAAAGTATTTTACAAATTTTTCCTCTAGTAAAGACAGGGGGCTAATAGTGAAGATGTGTGGGTGTGAAATAGATGGAACCTTGGTTTCCATTTTGTGGGGTTTGGGGGAAGTCTTTTGCCATCCACTGTGAATTTCTCTAGAATTGGGATAATGTCTTAATCTTGCTTGGTTGCTCTTTTTCCCTCATCTCCAGCACCCAGCATGACCTGCCATCTCCACCTCCAAAATGTACCCTGAGTGTGTCCATTCTATCCATCTCCACTTTCTACATCCTCGTCCAACCATCACATTTCCCGCTTGTACTCGTGCACTAGCCTCATAACTGGTCTCTACCACATGATCATCTCTGCCCCCACAATCCATTCTACATGCCTGAACCTGAGAGATCTTTTTGAAACGAATCACGTTACTCTCCTGCCTCAAACTCTCTAATAGTTTCTCATGGTATTTAGAATAGAGCTGAAACTCCTGCTATGACTAGAAGTTTCTGCGTGTGTTGGCCTTTTCATGTCTCACTGACTTCATGTCTTACCCTCTTGCCCTCATTCTCACGTTCAGCCTCACTGGCTTTTTCTCATTTATTCAAATATACCCAATGCAATCCCACCTCAGGCTTTTACACCTGCTGCTCCCTCTGCTTAGAAAGCTCTTGTCCTTGAGCATCTTCTCATCCTCCTTATTGTTGCTCAAAATCACTTCATCAGACAGACTGTCCGTGACCACCTATGTAAAATAGGGACCCTCACCATTCTCCACCCCTGTACTCTATTTTCTTTCTAACATAAATTTATTTGCTTGTTTATCTTATGTCTTCCCCACTAGAATGTTATTTCCATAAAATGCCTTGACTATCTTGTTCACTGCTATATTCTTAGAGTCCAGAGCAATGCCTGGCAAAGAGTAAGCATGCAAGAAGCGCTAATTAAAGAAATAACAACAACAAAATGAATGAATGAATATTTGAAACTCCCCCAGCCTGTAGCACAGAGCCTGACACAAAGTGGGCAACCACTACCTTTGCTGAATGACTGAATGGATGCCAGAGTTGGCAATGGCTTGATGTAATCACTTGTGTCATGGTTATGTGTTTCGGTAAATGCAACACGATGATTTTATTCTTCAACGGGGTCCCACTGAAATCCCAGAGAGAATGATATGGGAAATAAACTGCAGGGTGGGCTCAGCCCATGAGCGATCCTGCTCAATTCTATCCTGAGCTTCCAAAGACTCTTCTATCTACCTCCTTCCTGGACCACCTCACACACTCAAGCATGAAGAATCTGATCCAGCATGGAGATGATGGGCAAGTGAATATCTTCAAAGCTTGGTTAAAATAGACCATCACCACTCTGAATGTAGAGGCTTAGCTGTCCTCCTGAAAGGACAGACTGTCTGGGTAGATATAACATGTAGTCTGAATTTCTTAAATGCTAGTGCCTGCAATATTGTGAGACATTAATTTGTATTTTCTCCCTTTTCCTTCCTCCCATGCAGGCAGGTGGCAAGCTTGGTGTTTGATTGCCTCGGGGGAGGAATGTGTCAGGGCTGAAGATAGAAGTATCTCTTGAGATTTCTGCTTTTGTTGCTGAAAAGCCTAAACATGTTCAGGATATGTTGTGGGAGGAGGCCAAGTGGCTTGGAAGATTCAGGAAGGAGAGAGAGGGCTTCCTTCCATCAGACTAAGAAAAAGAGATATTGCCTGGGCTGGGGTAGAGGAGGGAGACCAGTGGGTCCCCCTGGAGCAGTGAGAAGGCAGAGAGACCCCAGGGAGAAATGGGTACATGGTATGTCCATGGACAGAAGATCCCATGCCCTACACCTGGGGTGGAAGCAGCAGTGAAAACTCACAGCGGAAGGCACCAGATGGATGGAATGATGAAACTCTAGGAGTAATTGTTGTGGAAAATCCTGTGCTCCCCAGGCCTCAGCATTGCATGGGATCTCATTGAGCTGAGGGAGAGCTTAAGACACTGAGGTGGAAGTTCCTGCTAGCCCTGTGAGGTTCAGAACAGGAAATTAAGCTGGTTGTTGAAAATGAGGAGATGTGACTGTTCTTGCACCTCTGACTTTTGGGACAGAGATTCACATCCTCTCTATGTTTATTGGTGGGCTGAGAATTCTGTGAGAGAGGAAATGATTGGCGGGCCTGGTGACGGAGTTTCTGGTTGACTGAGGGGATGGCTGAGTCTGTATTTGGTTTCCAGGGTGTCCTTGAGGAGTTCAGAGGAGTTGCATCCCCTGGGCTTTTGTATTTCACAGTTGAGGAAGTAATCCATGGCTAATGATGCCATAAGCACCATCACACCTTCTTTTGTGTAAATAATGTCTGATAAAATGAGGCGTGAGCCTGCTGTTGCAAAGAACACTTAACTGTTAAATGCTTTCCTTTCCACTTCATTGACTTTCCCTGTTTATAGCTGTTCCAGCAGGGCATTTGTGTCAGATTTGTTTTTGCCAGCTGCTGGTTCCCACATCATAGTCCTGAAGGGAAACCCACAGGTGGCTCCCCAAGAGCACCCCCTCCCCATGGCTCTGGCCTCTGCTTGGGTCAGAAGTCAATAGATAAAGCACAGGGCAAGATCACTTCTCTCTTCCTTGCTCAACTTGGCCCAGAAGCTTCTCTGCCAGCTGAGACAGCAACAGTTCCTTGACCTGGGTTTGCCAGCTGGTGTAACACCTTGCAGAGGTGAGAGCAGAGGATTAAAGAATCTGGGGGAGGGGAGTTTTTTGTCTGAAAAGAGGAGGTAGGGTGTGAAGGTAACAACTAATGTAAAGACTCCAACGGCTTCCAAGGAGGATGGTAACAGACTAGTATTGAGACAGATAGTAACACTGGTAATTAATCTTTATTGAGTCGCTTACTACGTGCTGAGCACCATGCTAAGAGCTTAAATGCATTATCCATTTAACCTCACCGCAACCCCACAAGGTAGGTCTTGAGTGGGCAGTGTTGATCAGATGGAGAGTCTGCTTATTGGAGGAGATAAGGTACTGTGATTGGTGAATATAAGTAAAATGAATTACGTGAGTAAATTCAGGATAAACCATAGAGGTCAGATAAGTCTGTCTGTAGAAGGACAAAATAAGAACTGTGGGCTGTGGACTATATTCTGTTATTGACCCCAGGAGTGGAGCCCTGGTGGTGCAATGGTTAACCGCTCAGCTGCTAACTGAAAGGTTGATGGTTTGAACCCGTCAGCGGCCCTGCGGGAGAAAGAGGTGGCAGTCTGCTTCTGTAAAGATTACAGCCTTGGAAACCCTATGGGGCAGTTCTATTCTGTCCTATAGGGTCGCTATGAGTTGGAATCGGCTCGACAGCAGTGGGTTTCAGGTTTTTAGTGGGGCTACAAGGAGCCCTGGTGGTGCAATGGTTAAGTGCTTAGTTGCTAACCGAAAGGTCCAGCGGTTCAGCCCACCAATGGCTACACGGGAGAAAGGACCTGGTGGTCTGCTCCGGTAAAGATTAACCCATTGCAGTCGAGTCAATTCCCACTCATAGCATCCCTATAGGACAGAGTAAAACTGCCCCATACAGTTTCCAAGGAGCTGGTGCATTTGAACTGCTGACCTTTTGGTTAGCAGCCAAGCTCTTAACCACTGCACCACCAGGACTCCCTCCCTCACCCCTCACCTGGTAAAGATTACAGCCTAGGAAACCCTATGGGGCAGTTCTACCCTGTCCTATCCAGTCACTATGAGTGGGAATCCACTCAAGGACACACAACAACAAAGACTGAATTTTAGTAAAGACTGACTCAGGCACCACTTGTGATTACCCTGGTAATAGGACCCTCGCTTTATGAAAATGGTGTCATAATGAGAAAATGCAAATGAGGTAAACAGTAATTAGAGGAAGAGCTTCCAGTGGCCTAGTTAGCGCCACCTTGGGGGAAAGTCTGGGGAGTACTTCAGGAAGGTCTGGGGACTAGTTCGGGAAAGTTTGCATCGCAGACAGTAGAAGAGGGCAGAAAGGAAAACATTTGTGTTATGTGAAAGGGTTACCTCAAGAAAACTTCTAGCCATGGCACGCACCTTTGGTTTCTCCCACAGACTTTGGTCAAAAATAAAATGGATAATAAATCATGCAGTTGCTTATCCATATTGAACAGCTGCCTGTAGAAATATTCCCCTGGGAAATGGCCATTCTCCCGGTTATCTGTGTACATTGTTGGGTGATTCTGGCAGTCTGCTGCTTAGATTTTTCTTCCGGCCCTTTACCAACACTAGAGGGTTGGGCATGCCCCAAAGGGTAAGGGAAATAGAATAGGGAGTCAGCAGTTGTCCTCATTTGATAGATGAAGAAATTAAGGTCCAGAGAGGCTAAATAATACATGTGGTAGAGCTGGGTTAGAACCCAAATCTTTGACTCCAGTCCAAGCATATTGTTCTCTCCAGCCTCTTATCCGCCTTCCCCAAACCAAAGAGATTTAAGAAAGACAAAGAAGGTATAGAAGATTGAACACTAAAAGTCACCAGAACTCATCTATTTCCTGAATCCTTGTCCCTTGTAACATGACTCTGCAGTTTCTCCCATTAAGAGGCAGAGTTTGTGTCCCTACCCCTTGAAACTGGGCTGGCCTTGTCACTCGCTATGGAAGTGATGGTGAGTCGGTTCTGAGCCCAGACTTCAGATAGTCTCGTAGGCTTCCACTCTCTTGGAAGCCTGCCATGGCCGTATGAACTAGCCTGGGCCAACTTGCTGGAGGATGAGAGACCCCATGGAGGAGAGCTGAAGACCCCAGCGGACTGTAAACACATGAGATAGCTGATCCTGGTCCAGAAAAGCTGAACTGCTAAGACAACCCAAGGACTCATGAACAATAATAAATGTTTAATGTTGTATGCCACTGAGGTTTTGTGAGTGTTCGTTACACAGCGCTATAGATAACTAATACCGGAGGTATGGAAACTCCACCCTGGAAAGATACACACTAGAATATTGGGACAGCAGGATGGCAAAGTAGATTTGGCAGGTCACAAGGACTCTAGGAATCTGAAACCCTCTGAGGATTCTGCACTCAGAGATGGATAGAGAAAACCAGATATTTTCTAATACCATCATCTGAAGCATTGCCCTTGGAGGAAGAAACAGGACACTGACATTCTGTGCTAGATAGTTTATGTAGTCACTGTTTCATTTCCTTCTTGCAGCTACCCCACCATTTCACAGCTGAGTGAGGTGAAAGACTCTGCTCAAGGTCACACAGCTAAGAAGTGGCAGAGTAAGTACCGTCACCCAGGTCTGAGGAACTCCAGAGAACTCCTTTTTAATCTTCTCCATGTTTTCCATCTAGTCATTCAACAAGCCTTTATTATTCTAGGCCCTGCGCTAGGCTTGGGATTTCCTAGTTGAATGGAATATAATCTCCGTCCCCAGGGAACTGGAAGTCCCTGTGAAATAATGTGTTTTTGTGCTATGAGACAATGCTATTCAGTGTGTGGTTCTGTCAGAGAAATAGTGAGTCAGAGAGTTCTGGATTCAAGTAATGATAAATAGACAATGGTTTCCAATAGCCCAATGCCTTTGATGCCCACCTTTTTCCTCATCCTGGAATGGACTTGGAATTTGGGCCCTGGGTATGAGTTTTAGGCTAGATCAATTTGGGATTCCTAGTGCACTGGGTTCTGGGCTTTGCTGTGTTCTAGAATGGGTTATAGTGAGGATCTCTGGGGTTATACTTGAATTATATTTTGTTTCAAGTCTCAGTTGCCCTGGGAAATGTTGAGTCCTTGCCTAGCTTTGGCTAGGCCTGGGGCTGAGTTTTGTGCTCCATTAAGCTCTGTTCTTGACCTTGGACACTGAGGTCTTGGCTAAGCTGGGATTTGAGATGGCCTGCGTAGAACTTGACCCTCACCCGTATAGGCAGATGGGCTCAGAGCCACCACCAGCTAAGTGACCTTTTGGCCAGTTCCTCTTTGAGTGTCCTTTTCTTCCCTCACTCGATCTAACATCTCATCTGCTGGGAAGTCTTCCTCAACCTAACCGGATGAAGGCCAGACTTTCTCCTTCACTCAGGAGTGAAACTATAAAAACATACTTTGGAGGGTTCCTTAATGCTTTTGCCACTTCCCAAAAACAATGGTACCACTTTCCCAACTCTTGCAATTGGTGAATCCTGTGTTAATCGTATGTCCTAGAAACTATGGCAGGAAAAGTCTAAAGAGAGATCGTAATTGCAAAATGCCAGAGCAAACCTTTCCAGGAACCTGTGGTTTCTGGGTTGAAGGAGCCAGGTACTCCCTTTGATCACCTTCTGATGGGCTGGGGGCTAGGCTGTGTGTGTGTGTAGGGAGTGGTTTCAGCATAAGCAAATCAAGCTGAGCAAGCCTGGAGACCTGGGATGCTTTCTTGGCTGGGTTTTTCAGGTTCCCAGTCAGAAAAGTTGGTAGCTGCCCCATTTCTGCAGGATCCAGGCCAGCGAGCAGTTGTCTACCATGCCTACTAAAAAGCCCATAGGGCCATAAACAGGTTTAAAGAGGTAAATTTCAAAACCCTGTGCTGGAGAAAATAGCGTTGATAGAGTGTGGGGCCACAGCTGGAAGCCACATTGATAGAAGACACAGGAGCAGTGAGATGAGAAATTTAATAATCACATTAAAAAATTAAACACCAGGCCCCAGTAGTTGTCACTTTCCATCCGTTGAGATTCACAACACTTGACATCCAATTATAATTGTGGGTTCTTATAAAACAGCCCATTAACTGCAACTATAAATTATTATTGCTTATGTGGAATAGGCTGCTGGCTTAGCAGCTGATACTGAAGATTATGGAAATTATTAACAAGCAACAATGTCTCCTTGAGTCCTCTTGCTCTGGGGAAGATGTATGAAACCTGGAGGGCTGAAGATGGCTGCCTAGGAGTTTGGACACATCTTTTGCCAGGAATTACAACTTCCTGTTTGGTGGAGGAGGGGCTCATTGACTTCTTTCTTGACTGTTGCTCAATGTCCCGTCTAGTTGCCTTCCATGGCCATGGGGTTGCACAGCTGTGCAGATACATGCATGTGTACACACACTTGCACACACACAGGTCACAGATGTTATTAACTGCTCGCATTTGCTGAATGCTTGCTATATACCTGGCAAAGGCTAAGTGATTTCCCTTTCGTCTTTGTAACACCCTATAGGATGGAGATACCATTAGTTCCATTTTACAAATGAGGAAACTGAGGCACAGAGAAGTTATAAATAACTTGCCTGAGGTCACAGAGCCAAGTAAATGGCAGAGTTGTGATTTGGACCCAGATAGTGTGGTTCCAGTCTGGGCTGTTCACCACCTTAGCCTGTTGCCTACCAATAGAAACTCTTTCACTGATACCCTCAGACACATCTGGATAGTAATGGACATTCACAAGTATACGCAAAACACAGGCCCTCAAAGACCACTCTTAGTCATTCACTGATTCACACGGGGACACCCCAACACACACACAGACACACATTGTGTTACTTCTGCCAACTGCTCCTACTTTTGAAGAAAAAAATCAACCTACACCATGAATCCAAGGAAATACTTTAAAAACTTCTTTCAAGAGCTCATTCCATTTTTTATCAGTCGTGGAGTTGGCAACTTCCCCTCTTTCCATTTCCTCTTGTCGGGCTACTTTCTGGAAGGGAAGGGCCAGCCAAGGAGCCTTAGAAGACTGCAGCCTGGCCTTGCCAAGGATTCTATGCGGCCCCAGCAGGACAACGGAAGGCAGAGGGGGCTGAGCCAGGGGGCATCTCAGCGGTCACCAGGGTGGACAGAGGTTGATGGCCTTATCTATACCCTGCCAGCTTAAGAATCCTGAATCCTAATCTTAGCCACAAATGATTTAGGCTGAGTTTCCCACCAGCTTGGTGAGATACAGACTTGAAATTAAAATTAATTTGGTTTATGGAAAATAAAGTAAAGCAATGTTCCTGCCCACTTGAGTCTTTGGACTGAGATTCTTACCTTATGTGTACATCTGAGCTTCTTAATTATGTTACTCGGGTCCTCCATATCCTGGATTCTTAGAAGTGTGGTCTGTGGACCAGAAGCATCGACGGCATCACCTGAAAGCTCGTTAGAAACGGAGACTTTCGGGTCCAAGCTCAGAACTCCTGAACCAGAATCACTGAAGCATGATCCCCATGCATTTCTTGTGCCCGTTAAAGCGTGAGATGTGCTGTTCTTTATCTTTCTTTAATTTTTCTTTACTCAAAGTTTCAAATTTCGAGGAAGGTATGTTTAAATCTGGCACTAAGATTGAGGTTTTGTCCAAGTTTCATGTATTTATCACATTTTTTGCTTCATATATGTCAATTTATGCTCTTCTACGAAAAAGGATGTGTATAATTAATTTCCAAGTCCTTCACCTGGGCCTTCACTCATTCTCACCAGTCCTAGCTGCTTTTGTTCCAGCTTAGGGCTTTTCCAGGCTTTGCTGGGGAAACCAGCTCACTGACTCCCTGGGTGTGGGGTGAGGAGGGTGGAGGCGGAGAGCCCCTCCGTGACCAGGGTGGAGTGTCCGGCCCTGGTGAAGTTTTCCATCAGTCTTCTTCGTATCTTCTAGGAATCCCCCAGGGTTTCTTGTTTATGGTAGAACCTTTCTCTCTTTTCCAGGATTAGTGTAGGTTTTTGCTCTTTATAATTTCAGTGGCATTTTGGAAGGGAAGAGAGGTAAACCTGTAGGCAAAATCGACCCCCTACGCACCAAAAATTGTTCACTGCATTTTAAAATTTGGTATATAGGTATTTTTACCGCAAAAAGAATCTGTAACATTTAGTGACCACTTTGGCAAACACTTGAAATATATCATCACATTTAATCTTTCAGAGAATTTTGTGAGGTTGGGACTATCATTACCAGCCCTTTTTACAGATGGAGCATAGAGAGGTTTACTTGCTGGAGCTCAGACAGCTGAATAACTGGCAGAACCAAAGTTTGAATCCAAAGCCTGGCCTGTTATCTGAATCCAAAGCCTGGCCTTTTAACCTAACCTATCTATGTCTTCTTTTGGGTGAAAACAATTATTTCTTCATTATTCTTTTTTCCATCAATGCACTATCTTTTCAAATCTCAAGAAAAGATGAAATAAAAATAGTTATAAAAAGCTTTCTTATTTTTCTTGGCTTAGGTCTAACAAGAACCCCCGAGCACAATCTCTTTTGCAGCTCCTGAACCTTTTCTCAGTTTTTCTTTCTTGCCTGTAATTTCTCTCCCCTTGGACATTCTTACAGGGGGAGGCCTTCTTGTTCGTGCTTGAGCTTTAACAAACGGTTTCTGTCAGAGATTGTGTGGGTCCTTGTTCGATCTTTTTGTCTCAGGCAAAGGGGAGACGGGGAAGCTTGTTTTTTTGTGGTTTTATTTTGCTGGATTAGGGTTTTGGTTACCCACGATGAGTAGGGGAGAGTCAGCTTTGCAGAAGAGAAGTTTACTGCTGGGCAAAGCAGTTTCCTTTCTGAGTTTATTTTGGCAGCAGACGTTTTAGCTGGGGCACTGCCCTCTCCTCTAAACGCCCTCATTAAGCGCTCTCTGCGGAAATGCCTCTGCTTGGCTTGGCACGCTGGTGGGAGGGAATTGCCAGGGACAATAGCTCCATGGGCCAGATCTGCAGCCACCGCAATCTCCCATCCTGTTTCCTGCCCTCTACCTGCCACTCTGAGTTAGGGCCTTCTTTGTGGAAATGCCTCCTAAGTGTGGCTGCAGCAGGCAAGCCTCCCTGTTTCTCAGTGCTGATGAAAGTCTCTTTCAACCTGCCCATTGTTATTTCTATTCTGTGACCACGTCAGTTGGGATTTGTGAGGGAGAAGAATTAAGAGCATGGCTTGAATAGTCATAATAAAAATGCAAACTTTTAAATTTCCTTTTTAGTAAGAAAAAAGAACAGGAAGGATAAATACCCAAAAGCATATCTGGGTCGTGGAACTCGGGGTGATTTTTACTCTTTTCTTATCTCCATTGGGCATCTATGACTTTTTGTTTGGTTGGTTTTGGGTTTTTTATTGTGGTAAATATATATGTAGCAAAACATCTGCCACTTCAGTATGTTTTTACAGGCACAATTCACTGACATTAATTAGGTTCATCGTGTTGTTCAACCATCACCATTATCCGTTTCCAGATCTTTCCATGACCCTTAACGGAAGCTACTTTTACTTAATAGTTTTGTTATCTCTTAATTTCAAACATACAGAAAGTAATATAACAGACATCCTCATATTCACCATAGAGGTTTAACAAATGTTAATGTTTGCCGTATTTGCTGCAGATCTTTTTTTTTTTTTTTTAAAGGGCATCTCCTCTTTTATAATCAAAGGTCTCAGAAGAAGTTATTCAGGGACCCTCTAAAGCTAGTTCTTCTGAAAATAGCATGCTTCTGAACAGTGGAACAGGCAGCTAACACTGTCAATGGGAGACCTGAAATCTAGCTGTTAGGGGGCCCGAATGGGATTCTGGGGGCAATGCTGCTCTTGCCACAGCTATTGGGAGGGATCATGGGGGATGCACACCCAGCTCTGATGCCTGGGAGGCTTTTGCCCAACCCCAGTTCAGTGACATCCACTCCACAGCTTACATAACCACCTTTGAGAGCCTTGCTATTCCGAGTGGGACCTGCAGACTAGTATTTCCTGGATGCTTTTTAGAAAAGCAGAAATGCACTGTGCTCCTCACACTTCCGTGTGTACAGGAATCACCTGGGGAACTTGTTAAAATGCTGATTCTGATCCAGCAGGTCTGGAGTAGGGTCTGAGATTGTGCATTTCTGACAAGCTCCCCGGTGATGCTGCTGATGCCAGTCTGCAGAACACACTTTGGGTAACCAGGTCTTCGAGGACTTTGTGTTGCCCCAAGCTGAAGGAGGCCATCCTAGTTATATATGGCTGATATCTCTTTGGATTGGTCAGTCAATGTTGTATTGGTTTTTAAATATTTTGAATATCACCCTGCTCCTGGAGAAGACATTTGGCCCCTGGAATACTTTAGATTTTCTCCCAATTTTGAGCCTCCCAATTATTATGAATTAGTATAATTAATTCTTTGGATAGAATCCATTAGGGTGAACTCAAAGTGCAATCTATTCTAGCTAGAAAAAGAATAAATTTCTGTAACCTCCCAAACCATTACCCATATTCAGTGTATTCCAAAGTGGGGTAAATGTCTCATTGTTGGTACAGGAGAGGAGTTTCGGTACTGTATCAATTTTTTAAAAATATTAATATTTGCTGAGGAGTCCCTAGATGGTGCAAATGGTTAACACATTCAGCTGCTAACCAAAAGGTTGGAGGTTCAAGGCACCTCGGAAGAAAGGCCTGGTATTCTACTTCTGAAAAATCAGCCATTGAAAACCCTATGGAGCACAGTTCTACTCTGACACACATAGGGTCGCCATGAGTCGGAATTGACTTGTCAGCAACTGGACTGGTAAAATTTGTTGGGGATTGAGGGATTCAGTAAATTACACCTTTATTTTGTCCATCTGAATTCTGAACCAACTGAGAAAAAAGACAAAAGGAGAAGGCAGATGGGCGATTACAATCACATCATTACAATTAGGCTGTGCTGAGACCTGGCTTCCTTAGAGTCAACGGGCCCCACTAATGCCCTCTCCAGCTGGTTCCCCAGCTGGGACCTTGGGCAGCCCACCTGAGGGGCACATCAATTTACCCAGATCACTGCCTGACTTTGGAAGGAGAAAAAAACAAAAAAACAGAATTTCTGGTAATAAACTAGCTCTACCCAATCAAGAAATATGGATCCACAGCTGTCCCCACCAACCAGGTAAATTCTCACCACCTCGGTGAGTAGGAGAAAGGGTAGGCAAGACTCCAGGAGTGTTCTGCGATAACTCCTTCTCTTGGAAACCAGAGGGATGGGGAAGAGATGGTCCCTTATGGCAATAGTGACGCTTTTGTGTCTTAGTTAATTAGAGTGAGTAGAACTGATTTTCCATTTACAAGAGAACCGAAGTTTGAACTTAATATCATTTCACAAAATACGAGAAGGGGGGAAAGCGGAACCATTAAATTCATATATTTGACTAGATAATATGATTTTAAATACATGTGAGTAACTAAGATAAATTAGACATTACAAGTAGATAGATAACTATTTCATCTAAATTCCTAAAAGTTTTACATTAGGTTATACCATATGAAATTACCATTTTCCTAGGTCATCTACATTACAAGTAGATAGGTTTCCTTTTCAAACAAATTTAATTAAATAAAAGGGAGATAATTTAAAGAAAACATATTAAGGTAGAAATAGTGCAGGTAGTACGAGGATATGGCAAAAACTGTAAAGGTGATACTCAAAGGTCTGGTCCAGTTAATACTTCCTCAAATCTCTATGCCACTGTCTCAGGAAAGGAGAGCTTTCAGTGCCGTCAGTGGGACAGAGGCATAATATGCTGACCACGCTCTCTACTTTTCATCTGGATTCTAGACTAACAGCTATGTTTTTTGAGAAAAATGTGTTTTTCTTCAGTGGTCAAAACCAGGATGTGAAACCATATGCCCCAAGGGGTCTTAACCAAGTGACCCTCTGCACCCCTCACAATAAATGTACTCAGAAAGAGTGCTGTCTGGGTGCTGTTGCCAACAAGATATTTTTGCAAGATAGACAAAGAAAACACATGTGAGCATCTTGTGACCATGATCTAAGCATCCTGTGAAACTCTCTGTAATCACCAACTGTATATTAATAATCAGTAACCAATCAGAGTGTGACTATTACAATATCCATTGATTTTTCTGTAATTGCCCTCCCTATGGTTTGGTTCCTCTTTACCCCGTAAGAATACTTGTATAAGGAAAAGATTAGTCCAAAGGACTAATGGACCACAGCTACCACGGCCTCTACCAGACTGAGTCTAGTACAGCTAGATGGTGCCCGGCTACCACCACTGACTGCTCTGACCGGGATCACAATAGAGGGTCCTGGTCAGAGCTGGAAAAGGATGTAGAACAAAATTATAACTCATTAAAAAAAAGACCAGATTTACTAGCCTGACAGACTGGAGAAACCCCGAGAGTATGGCCCCCGGACACCCTTTTCTCTCAGTGGTGAGGTCACTTCCGAAGTTCACTGTTCAGCCGGGGATTGGACAGCCTCGTAAAACAAAATGGGACTAATGAGGCACAGCAGTCCAGGGACAAGGACTAGAAGGCAGGAGCAGACAGGAAAGCTGGTGATAGGGAACCCAAGGTTGAGAAGGGACAGTGTTGACATGTTGTGGGGTTGTTAACCATTGTCATAGGGCACTATGTGTACTATTTAATGAGAAACTATTTGTTCTGCAAACCTTCATCTAAGGTACCAAAAAAAAAAAAAAAAGAATTATCTATGTGAGATCAAACTGACAACAGCAACTCAAAAGGTTTGATGGGAAGCCTAGGGGACAGTGAGTTGAAGATAATGGTGATGGAATAATTTGGGAAAGGATAGGGAGAATAGCAGCACAACTGGAAGAATGTAATCGATGTCACTGAATTGTACATGTAGAAACTTTCAAAATGGTGTAACTTTGGCTATGTATATTTTCACCCAAAATAAGGTCCTCAAGGTCGAGAAGGGAGAGTGTTGACATGTCGTGGGGTTGTTAACCAATGTCATAAAACAATATGTGTACTGACTGTGTAATGAGAAACTATTTGTTCTGTAAACCTTCATCTAAAGTACAATAAAAAATATATACATATACATATATTTTAAAAAAAAAAAAGAATCCTTGTATAATGAAACTGCTCCAGGACTATCTGGTTCCATTTTCAGTGGGCTATGTAATTCCCCAGTTGCAATTGTTTTGAACCCTTAATAAGCCTCCCTGTTTTAACTTGAAATAGCATTCAAGTTTTTCTCTACAATACCACATTTCTTCTTCACAAGCTGCAGATCAAGGTCTTTCACCCTAATGGTCTCCACAAGGACAGGCAGGCTTCAGTTCAGTTATTTGACCATTGATCATGGTTTGATTCTGTTTCACTCAGTAGACAGAGTGGTTAGAACAAATAAACTGAGACACTTCATATATTATTGACTTGGATTCCATAGATATAAATCATTTATGGGTCAAGTCATATGATCTTAATAATATTGATTCAAGGCTTTGAATTCTCTCTCTCTCTCATTTTTTTAAACTCACTATGAGGATCAGAGTGGGTAGAACAGCAAATTCCATTTTTTTAAGTGGCATAAAATGAGACTCTGTCCTTCCACAATTTGATGGGGTTGTTACATGAACTAGAAACATGTCCTACTGCTATAGTAGATGAGGAGACCAGTATCCTATCATCAACTAGATGTCAAGGTGACATTAGCAGGTTCTAGGGGACAACATGAAACAGCCAAACGTGTTGGCTAAACGGTGCTAGGTAGAATTAGCTAAATGTGAATTATGCCAAAAAGAAAATCTGTGTTTGGCAGAAACATCTTGGCATCCAAATAGGAAACATTAAATTATCCTACCCCAAAGATTCATTCACTCGTTACCTGGGGGCCATTTTGTTGCCAGAGTTTTCTGAAAGGCTAATTGCTATGCACTTGTACTCGAAAATTGAAAGTAGTCTCCAAATGCTTATATAAGGGATGAGAGCTCCCCATTCCCCCCCCAAAAAACCCTTAGAAAAGATGGAGTCATCTTATTTCTGAGTCCTTATAAAGTCTTTTATAATGGACATTGTTTAAATTAACTTATTTTGAACCACAGCATACTGTTCGTGCAACCTGAAGTGACCTGACTCACTGCTAATTTGGGATGTTTATATAGGTCACCATATGAACTTGGTGACAGGGAAGGCAAAAACATGTAACACACATTTAGTTGTTATTCTTGGTGACATGAATTCACAGTTGTGAGTGTTGGATGTGGTTGTAAACAAGCTGTTGGAAAGTCATCTTAAGCAAGATGTTAAGTGATTATGTGTGACTCCATACCTTCCTGACCGACAAGCAGAGAGGTGGCGTGTCCTAACATCCTGGGAATGGGTACAAGGGGACTGGGAAAAAATTCATCTCTTGGCACCAGAAGGTGGGACTTCCCAGACCACTTCAGTGGTGATAACTCAGAACAAGACCCTGCTGCCAAAAATTAATGAAAACTTAATATCATTTCACAAAATACGAGAAGGGGGGAAAGCAGAACCATTAAATTCATATATTTGACCAGATAATATGATTTTAAATACATGTGAGTAACTAAGATAAATTAGACATTACAAGTAGATAGATAACTATTTCATCTAAATTCCTAAAAGTTTTACATTAGGTTAAACCATATGAAATTACCATTTTCATAGGTCAAAACAGTTGAATATTGGCCAGTTCTTGTGGTTCAACTTCATAAACCCAAGTTGGCAAAACACTTTTAAAAAATGGGAAAATGGTGGATCACCTTAGATGTGGGGTCACCTTATATACAGGCAGATGTGCTACAAGTTAAAGTGTGACCTTGGAACTTTCTAACCTCAAAATCTTCAAGGCTAAAAAAGATCCATGCCTCCCTTCTCATGGCTGTTCTGCAGGGGCCATGACGGTATTTTGGAGACTCAATGGAGTATCTGTTGAATTTTTTTTGAATTAACTGAGACCATTTTGCAAGGCAAACTCTTGGCTCTGTTAGTAGTTACTCCAGTGACCCTCCTCTTTTTAGCTTTTAGTTGTTTTCATTATAAATTATAATTGTTATTGACCATTTGTCCAATTTCTTTACTAGATAGGCCTTTTTTCACACATAGAATACTTTTCTTTCATATGCTCACCAGTGATATCAGTGATGAATCATTTGCCTACAGTTAATGCCAATATCAGATGACTGATGTTCTAGGGAGGATAAGATGATCATAATAAATTCACTTCTCAGAATTTTCCAGGCTTTATCCCTCTATCAAAGGAGCCCTGGTGGCGCAGTGGTTAAGTGCTTGGCTGCTAACCGAAAGGTCAGTGGTTCAACCCCACCAGGTGCTCCGCAGGAGAAAGATGTGGCAGTCTGCTTCCATAAAGATTACAGCCTTGGAAACCCTATGGAGCAGTTCTACTCTGTCCTATAGGGTTGCTATGAGTCAGAATAAACTTGATAGCAACAGGATTTTTATCCCTCTATCAATCCAGTCTTTCGATTTGAGAGAGAGATACAAAAGATGCATTGCATTGGACAACTTGGCTGCAAAAGACCTCTTAAAAGTGTTGAAAAGCAAAGATGTCGCCTTGAGGACTAAGGTGCGCCTGACCCAAGCCATGGTGTTTTCAATAGCCTTATATGCATGCGGAAGCTGGACAGTGAATAAGGAAGACTGAAGAAGAATTGACGCTTTTGACTTGTGGTGTTGGTGAAGAATATTGAATATACCATGGACTGCCAAAAGAATGAATAAATTTGTCTTGGAAGAAGTACAATCGGAATGCTCATTAGAAGCAAGGATGGCAAGACTACATCTCACATACTTTGGACACGTTATCGGGAGGGATCAGTCCCTGGAGAAAGACATCATGCTTGGTAAAGTAGAAGCTCAGCGAAAAAGAGGAAGACCCTCAAGGAGATGGATTGACACAGTGGGCTCAAGCATAACAACGATTGTGAGGATGGCACAGGACTGGGCAGTGTTTGGTTCTGTCATGCACGGGGTTGCTATGAGTTGAAACCAACTTGACGGCACCTAACAACTACAACATCAATCCAGACTATCCATAGTTTGCAGTTCTGCAGTATATCACCTTGATTCCCCATAAAATCATCTTAATAGAACCATTATTTCATATTCTTAATATTTAATATTTATCATTATTCTATATAAGAAATACTAATAGGTGGATCATCCGAGAATTTCCTGTAAAAGTAGTTATCAAGGATATATTATGTTGATCAGCATCTCTTACATAAAGATCTCCTTCATGAAATTGATTCTCTCTCCTTTGAGCTCACATTGTCAGATAATATGAGGCACCTTGCCAATTGATTTTCCTCTTTGCCTTGGCTATTAGGAAGCTCAGAGCTAAGTCTGAACTCAATCATCACGTACATTTTTATCATCATACAGTACTTGACATGATTCTACCTTTCTCTTGATTTTTGAACTGTTTCTCAGGAAGTTTGTGTTGACCCCTGTAGTCATTTTCATTCCTCAAATGTTAGTTTTGAGGGAAGGCTTTGGTCCAGTTCCCCTCTCTGCTTGCCCTGTGTTGCTATAAACAGAACACCAAGATTTATGCTCAATTTCTTATTATCTCCACTTCTTAGATGATAATGCCCTGGCCTTATGGAATGTTAGCAAAAAGACAATCCATATCTGTTCTCCATTCCCAGATCTAACAACCTTTACTGATGTCAGGTTCTTAGAGCACGATTTAAATTTTCATGCTGCAGCACAAGTCTCTTCCTCATGAAGACATGGAGTTTGGAGTTAGGAGTTGTAGATTTGAGCCTTGACTGTGTGACCTTAACCAAGTTGCTTTAAAAAATCTCTGGGCTTCAATTTCTTCCCTCTGCAAAGTGTAAATAAACATCTTAATTATCACAAAGAGAAAATGATATAAAGTATGCCAAAGGGCTTCATCCTTGCAAACCATTGTACGAGTCATGTTATTATTATCCAAAGGTGGGAGAAAAATTGAAGTCCTGCGTAAAGTACCTTTGTGACCTAATTGTTGTTATTGTTAGTTGCTCTCAAGCCATCTCCGACTCATGGTGACCTTACATATAACAGAACGAAATGCTGCCCAGTCCCGTGCCATCTTCATGATTGTTGGTATGCTTGAGTACATTATTGTGGCTATTGAATACTTTACCTCTGCCATTTTACCTTTGCTTCACCATATTAGTGGTCTTGTGTCTTACCTAGAATGTCCTTGCTATGCTACTGTCCAAGGGCTCTGAACTGCTGCAGCCTCTAGAGGAAGGATCCCGGACTATGCAGGTGGCATGAGGTGCCCTTAAAGCCACCACGAGGAGCCTAGAACTGGACCTCATCAGGACCAGGTTCATCTGGGTATGGTGAACAGCAGGACCTATGCTGGTCTCTGATACAGCCCTAGTGCCCAGCATGGAAGGAAAGCCAGTCAGGGGCTGAGAGCCAACTACATCCAAGCTATAAATATATCCTTCCCTCCAAGCATAAAGAAGAACAGAGCCTCTTCCCAGAGCCTGGGGACAGGATAGCAGGCCCATCAGCAGGTGGCAAAATGCCAGCCCCACTGTGAGGTTGACCATGAGTCAGTCACACTCGTGGTCCTCAGACAAGCTCTAGACTAAGGTGTGGTGGGCTGGCCACGTCCTGAAAGCACATGTCAGTCAGCCATGATGCAGTTAGTCATATGAAGTCAATCATGTTCCAGTCAGACGCGGATCAGCTGGGCATGTGTCAGTCACACAGACTCATCCCCAGTCCTTAGAGGCACCTATTGGGTGCATTTATATCAAGCACTCTTCTGAGTGAGGAAGAGCGGAGGGAACATGTGCCCCCAGCAGTAAGCAGGAGGAAGGCTGATGGAAGAATTAAGAATTTGCTAGAAGCCCTTCAACTTCTTCTGGTTTTCATCTTGCCACCTTTCATTCATGGTTTGGTCCCTTCTCCTGCACTCTGAATGTGTGTGTGTGTGTGTGTGTGTGTGTGTGTGTGTGTGTGAGGCAGATGAAGTGGAATTGCATCTACTTGGAGATTGGATTCTGAAGTCAACAGGACATATGATAAAGGCATGTAAGCAAAATCACCTTTGAAAAAATCCCCTCAATCCAACTCTGCTGGTTTTGCCTTGCATCATTGCCACAGATTTCTGTTTAACCAGTTGGGCATTTGGTGAAGCAGTTGGCTTCTGTTTAGAGACCGCGGTGAACAGAAAATAAATAATAATCAACATGAGACTCACAATTCATGAGACAACATGTTCACACTATGAAGGACGCACAGGGATTGAGGGGACAAAAGATCTATGCCTCCCTTCTCGTGGTCACTCTGCAGTATATGTTCACGGAGCAAAATCACGTAAATCATCTCTCTTTCTCTGACCAAGTACAACTGAATCCCAATGAATGGGTGAGGAATGGCAGTGAGGCCACCATTCATGATTGTGTTGTTTGTGCCCGACATAAAGATGTCATTTTTAAGGGAGCGTGGAAGCTGATATTCAACCTGTACTCCATCCACCACACTGTATACCCAAAAGGCTGTGCCCACCCCGAAGGGACACGCTTTTGTTGTTTATCTCGCAAGATGGAGTGTCTTTTTCTACTTTTCACAAAGGTGTTGTATAGGCTAGTGATGGCGGTAAGTTCCCAAGAGATCTAAGAGATCCTGGGTAGAAGATAGAGCCTCGAGACAGGCTCTATTGTCGTGGTCAAGCAATGGTCAAAAAGGTTATCATTCATAGCAGGGCTCCAGTGGTTCATTCGTTTACTGAAAGAATAATTATTAAGTACCTACTGTATGCTAGGCACCATGCTGAAGAAGATGGACATGATCCCTGTTCTCATTGAGCTGAAGACTAGTGAGAGAAACAGATATCAAATGAGTAAGCTAAGCTGTAATGTCAGAGAGTAATAAGTACTATAATGGAAGGAAAACAGAATTACAGGGTCGGGAATGACTTGGGAAAGTGAGGGCAACTTCAGGTGGATATTTGAGCTGAGAACTGTATGATAAGAAACAGCAGGCCATGATATCTTGAGGGTCAACCCTTTAGAAGGAATAAACTAGTGCTGGAGTTGAGGGTAAGTTCTGAGTAATGGGTACAGTAACTGGTCAGAACCAAGGAAAAACAACCTAGGAGAAGACTAGACCAGAGGTCTAGGCCATCATAAAACAGAATTTAGGGACACCTTTGACGTGGGGCAACAAGGACACTCAGGGAATTAGCAGCCAAATCGAGCACTGTTGAAAGTGAAAGGGGCAATGTTAATAATTAGTCTGGGACAATAGGTATAAACTGGGTCTGTCCAAGAATGATGACCTTACCTGGGAGGCAATGAGTGTTGGGTTTATTTGGCCAGAAACTCTGCAGCCCAGCAGTTTAGACTCAGCCACTTAATCCCAATGCATATGATACAAGATAACCAGTTGCCATTGAGCCAGCTCTGACTCATGGCGACTTCATGTGTGTCAAAGTAGAACTGTGCTCCACAGGGTGTTCAATGGATGATTTTTTTGGAAGCAGATCGTCAGGACTTTCTTCCAAGGCGCCTCTGGGTGGACTTGAACCTCCAACCTTTCTGTTAGCAGCTGAGCACATTAACTATTTGCACCACACAGGGACTCCCTTAGAAAAGATAGGTTGGAGGAAGTTGTCATGTTGGAATTGACTTGATGGCGAAAAGTTTTTGTTTTGGTTTGTTTCTTTTAGAGCTGCAGCTGGTGTAAGCTGACAGGAATGGAGGGGCTGTGGCAGATTTCACTGCCAGGAACTACATAAGTGAGAATAAACGGGAAAGAAATTAAGCACCTATTATGTGTCAGGCACATGTTGACTCACTTAATTCTCACAACAAATTCCCTATCATGGTACAACTGATATCCCAACTTACCGATAAAACTGGGCAAGAGAAGTTACATTATTTTCCCAAGTTCATACAGCTAGGGAGTAGCAGAGGTAAGATTCAAACTCAGACCTGTTGGGCTGCCAGGGTCGTGCTTTCCACTATATCATATTGTCTCATACGTTTGGAGATGCATACTCACATATGGACGCTCATCAAGCCACAGACATGCAGACCTAGATGCACACAGTGGCACTGATACATGGATAAGGTTCTGCAGCCAAGACAGCTTGGTGTCCCTAATATCTGTTCTCCCCTTCTTCTATGGGAGAATACCACATGTTCAGTTGAGCACATGGCCACCCAAATTAAAGATCACATTTTCCAACCTTCCTTGCACCCAGGTGTGACCAAGTGACAATGTTCCACCCAAGGGGTTGTGAGTGGAAGTAGAACAACTACTCTAGGGAGCACCATTCACAATATGAGGAAGTTCTGGGTAGAAGTGACACTGCAACCTCCGAGGGCAGAGGCATGCTCTTCCTGTGCCCCCTTTTGCTCCTGAAAGCCTACATGTACAAATGGACAATGGCCTAACCATGCATGACACTAGAACTCTGTCCCATAACATCTACAGCAACCAGCCCAGGGGGCCAAACCACAACAATTGCAGCAACTGTCCAGAACAGCCAGGACTTGGTCAATGATGCCAGCTTCCCTTGCTTCCAACTCAGGACGAATCAGAGAAAGCCAAATATGCCCCCAAAACCAATCACATAAGAAGTCCTGCTGCTAGTTAGCCTGCCTCCATCTTCCTCATGCGGACAATCAGAACATACCTGAAGCCATCCCGTTTGTTCACTATCAAGCTTCCCCACTCCCCTGCCTGCCTTTGAGCCTCTGCCAAACAGGGAGTGATGGTGGCCGATTCCCTTGCTATAGGACGCCCTGGATATAGAGCCTCTGTTTGTTCTCTTTGGAGTGCTCTTCCTTATTTTTACAGTCCCCTCCTGCTGAGAGGAAGGCAGGCCTGGGGTGAGCCAACTTGGGTCATGAGCACTAGGATGAAAGGAGAGTCAGTCTCTGTGTTGTGGAACCACCATATACTCTGGACTGTTTGAGAAAAACATACCTCCATCTTCTGAGGCACTGTCATTTTGGGTCTCTGTTCCAGCAACCTAATCAAATCCTAACACACACCAGACACACACACACACACACACACACACACATGCCCAGAGGAGCCTTTTTTAGTCTCAGATTGAGTGGTCAAACTTCATTTATTTAAACCGTACTAATTTGGAACTTGCACAGGTTTGCCCCAGGGTGGCCTGGGCTAAAGGGTGCATTTCAACTGGATTAAAAATCAGAGTTTGCTGAGCAGATTTCTGTACACTAGATTTTAGTCATTTAAACTAGGATTTTTAAGGTACTTTAGCATCTTTCATTTGCATGCAGTGATTGATATGCTAATTACAATGGACTCTTACCTATTCATTAAAGCAGATAATACTGGGAGGCTTCTTAGTGGAGGTCTGAGAATGCTTGTAATGCAAAGGAATCAAGCTGCATTTATGCACACAAAATTCAGAATTTTCATCAATTCTGACTGGACTCTTTCCAATCAGGATTAACCAGCAAATTTCATCAACTCCTTCTTGAGTGTTTCCTTTATATTCCAATATAATTCTGTCTCCCTGTGAATGCAGCTTTGGCTATCACATGGCCCAGGGCACGAAGTACATTGGGATGGAAAAGGTATAAGGGCAGTTTATTAATGCCCACATACAGCCGACCCTTTTTCTGGTCACTGGCTTCTGAGTGATACTGGTTCCCACTGCCCTCCCTGCCACTTCTGCATGACCACAGGGAAAGCACAGATGGGGCAGACTCACTGAACTGACTTTTCTTGGTACCACGGTCCCAGTCAATTGATCTCTGTAAGATGCTTAGATCAGGAAGGTGGGTCAAGGCGCAGGACAAATGGCTTAGACGTTTGTGTTCTCTACCCTAGTAAGCCAGGCTCTGATTTCCAGGGACGGTCTACCATGACAGACAGCAGACAAAGGCAAAGTAGCTCATGGAGGTTGAGCCATCCTTCCCCACCACCTATGAGTACTATGGCCATCTGGGAAGCAAGTCCCAGAAGTGCAGTTCTTTGGGATATCCTTGTCCATGCCCCCAGGCCTCCAACATCCATCCATCCAAACACTCATACATTCATCCATCAAACATGTACTGTGCGCCTACTATATGTTGTCATTGTTGGTTGCTGTTGAGTCGGCCCCTGACTCCTGGCGAGTCCATGTGCAATGGGATTGGACCATTGTAATCCATAGGATTTTTATTGGCTGATTTTTCAGAAGTAGATCGCCAGGGCTTTCTTCCCAGTCCATTTTAGTCTCGAAGCTCTGCTGAAACCTGTTCACATCATAGCAACACATAAGCCTCCATAGACAGAAGGGTGGTGGCTATACATAAGATGGATTGGCTGGGAATCAAACCCAGGTCACCGGCGCAGAAGGCAAGAATTCTACCGTTGAACCAGCACTGAGCAACCACTCCCCTCTTACTATATGTTAAAAAGATACAATCTTGACCCTTGAGGAGTTCATGGCCGATGGTGGAAATATTTACACAAATAGTTTAAAATCCAGTATGGTAAAAGCTGTCATTGAGATGCATACAAACTATCATGTGAATGAAGAAGAGCTGGCAGATAACTCAGCTTGGCTGGGGAAGGTTTCATAAATTCCAAGCAAGTGACACTTGCATGAAGTCTTACCAGGGAGAATGGGTCCTCATTAGCTGGTGAAGGGTAGGAGAAGTGCTCCAGGTAAAGGAAACAGCACAGGCAAAGGTACAGAGACTTGAAAGAGTAAAGAAAAGGCATGCAGGTCTGTGAGGTTGCAACAGTGGAGGAGGGAGGAGAAGCAGATGAGCCTGACATTCTTTGGAGTCATCTCAGACTCCATGCAGGAGGATTTGGACTTTATTCTGAGGTTATGGGTCACATCTAAGGCAGGGTTGCAAACTCAAATGCCTACAGAGGCCAGGTAGACGATGTACGTCAGTGAGGCAGGCTAAGTAGGGGCTTGGAAAACCAGCAAGTGCATGCCCCATCCAAAGGCGGCAGCCAGTTTTGCCATCTGGAGTGCAGGCCCAGCGTAGCCAACTTTCCATGTAATTTTTTAATAAGAAGCCAGAGAACCATATTTTTATATGAACACTCCTAATTTTTGTTGTGATTGCTGTTAGTTGCCACGGAGTCGGTTCCGACTCATGGCAGCTCCATGTGTTCGAAGTCGTCAGAAGCAGATTGCCAGGTCTGTCTTTCAAGGTGCCTCTGGGAGGGTTGGAACCACCAACCTTTTGGCTAGTAGTCAAGCGCTTAACTGTTTGTGCCACCCAGGGACTCTGATTTTTAAATGTTGGCAGTTATCGCAAAACATCATGGTGACCAAGCAAAAATATATCTGATGTCTCATCAGCCCTTGGACCTCCAGTGTGGTACTAACGCTTCGAAACAGAGAACTGACACAGCCAGGTGTAGGTTCCAGAAAGAGAACATCTCCAGAGATGTCTATGCGGTCGTTCTTCCCCAGCCTTTGCCAGCAAGAACTTCGTTTACCCAACACCCCCACCCCACCCCTTACTTCTCCCTCATGCAGTCTTTGCACCCCTCACAGCTCTCCCAGGCCCTCCCCAGCACCAGCCCCCACCTTGCTCGGGGAGAAGTGAATGAATGAATCGCGCTCCAGGCCTGGCTTACAGAGAAAAGCTCAGTGTGAAGGACACGAGAGAGCCATATTTATTTCACATGGAGAAGCATGATTCCGTTGCATGCTGAGCATGAAAGCTTGCGTGAGGAAAGTACCCGTAACAGCAGAATGTGTGCTTTTGTCCACAGGGAGCAGGAGAGTCACAAAGTGGTTTTCAAAGACAGTGTCCTCCAAGCACAGTTTAGACCAAAGGCTTTGAATTTACTGGTTCATTTCATCATCAAAGGGTCTGTCTCCTAGAAGCGGCCAGGGGGTGCGTCCTGCTCTGCACGAGCTGCTAAGGTCTGAGGACTGAGGATGGTCGCCCACCCCACCACCCATGACCACTCAGGAAAGTTAAGCTCAGAGGGGAGGGACATGCCGTGTGGAATTAACATGCCCACTCCAGAGTGGACAGAGACAGGGACAGACTGCTGTGTTCATAGCAACAGAACTGTCACCACTTAAAGTATCTATCATCATTGGAAGATCCACTCTCCTGAAGGCAATTGCCCAAGACCTCTTATGGGCTGAAGGAACAATGATTCTGAAATTAACCCAACATGCCAGAAGCAGATCAACTTTGCCTTGACAGACTGGGGAGAGCTAGTGGCAGAGACCCCTGAGTCTCTTGGCCTTAGCTGGGCTTCCCTGTTCCAGGGTGATGGGACCCAAGATGGGGAAGGGGGCTGCAGCCCAGGATTGTAGGGGAAAGAAGACCACAGCTCTGACAGCAAACCTCGTATAAGAGAAGAACCTTTGTATCTCCTTGGCTTATTCCCACCTGAAGTCCTGCCCAACAGTTTCATAAAATTTAATATTATAAGGTCTATAAAATTCCCGGAGCTGGTCTATCACTTCAGGATCTATCTGTACATGAGTTCTCCCTTTCGATTTGCCCAGGCATCGAGGCAGAAGGCTCGATTCTGGTTTTTTCAAGCAAGGGAAGCCTTTGGTCTTGTTGAAGTAGAAGTGCTTGTCGGTGATGAACCTCTTGATGCCCAGGAAGTCCTGCACTCGCCCCATCTCGCCGGCTGGGTCGGTGATGAGCCGCTCGCCACTGACGAAGTGGATCTGCGCCAGGGGGAAGTACTGCAGCCAGCTCTCCAGGTGCAGTGCGTACATGCCAATGCGGATGGCGTTCCAGGACACGTCCACCAAGCCTAGTGTGCGGTTGCGGAAGGAAAGGCCCTCAAAGGTAGGAATGTCGGGCTTCTTGGAGAGCGTCTGGGTATAATCGGAGATGGCCCGGGTCACGGGATTCCGCACGACCACAATCAACTTGGTGTCTCGAGACATGTTGAAGATCCGTCGAGGGGCCTCTTGAGTGACGAAATAGCTGGGCGTCTTCTCCAGAGTGATCTGGCTCTTGAGGGTCCTGGGCATGAGGCTCCTGTGGGATAGAAGGACCACATCATCAGATAGGGTCCCCTGGAGGGTCCAGGTACAGTGAG
This sequence comes from Trichechus manatus latirostris, assembly GCF_000243295.1. NCBI lineage: Eukaryota > Metazoa > Chordata > Mammalia > Sirenia > Trichechidae > Trichechus > Trichechus manatus. Next base: position 20,823,453 of record NW_004443960.1, on the reverse strand, counting down.
ATCATCTTCCTACCCCCATGTTCCCATTGGGTCCCCTCTTCTCTGCTCTCACTTGGTGATGACCTCACTTTAACACTTATGGACAGTTTTTTCTTTAAAAAGTTTGCTTTAAGACTGGAAATAATATAAATATTCATCAGTATGGGTTACATAAATTATGGAATAGCCAATTAACAGAGTTTTAAAAAAAAAACCCACTGCCATCAAGTTGATTCCAACTCACAGAGACCCTATAGAACAGAGTAGAACTGCCCCATAGGCTTTCCAAGGAGTGACTGGTAGATTCGAACTGCTGACCTTTTGGTTAGCATCGGAGCTCTTAACCACTGTAGCACTAGGCATCCCCATCAATACATTATGGAATAGCCAATTAACAGAGTTAGGCAGGTCAGTATGTACTAAAATGTTCTCCAAGATATAATATTAAGTGAAAAAAGGTAAGATGCAGAGTGTACATCTCGGGAAGGATACACATACACACACACACACATACACACAAAACCGTAAAAGCAGTTGCTTCTAGGGAGGGAGATTTGAGCCAGGAGGTCAGAGGTAAATGAGAATTACTTTTTACTGTAGAATCTTATACCGTTTGAAAATTTTAATGCACTTATTATATGTTAAAAAATATAGATTGATTGATTTACACAAAATCAATCAATAAAATAAGCCACTGATTTTATTCTTACAAAAGGTAAAATTTCTCCAGATATTTTAAGAAAAACTTTTTGGACAAAAGGTTTGTTTTGCGGGAATAGCAACTGTTTTAGAGATGGGTTCTGATGTCCTCTCCTGGTGAAAAACACTTGAAATACATCCTTTGTATAAGCTTGAAGAAGCTGAGAACGCCAGGCCAGTCAGGACATCAGCCCGAGGCCAGGTGATGCAAGCCCTCTCTCCCTTACTTTTTAATTTCCTGGCTCAGCTGGAGCCTTTGAGGGGTGATGGTGGGAGGTAGGCTCTCCCAGGTGCGTCTCCTTCAGTTCATGATGGAAGGGAACATACCTGGTCCCCAATGGCTACTTCTTTCTAAAGGTCATGTTTACCGTTAAACTAGTTTTTTCTGAATTCCAGCTGCACATTAGAACCACCAGAGGTGTTGTAAAAATACAGATATCTCGGCCTCATCTTATGCCAACTGATTCAAAATATTTAGGGGTGGGTAATTCCAATGGAAGGCAGAGTTGAGAACCACCAATTGATGATCCTTCCCTTAATCTTGCCACTGTGCTTTCTCAACCTCCCAGGCATTCGTCCCCACATTCCTTTGGAATATGGACTCCTGGTTCCCAGTCTTCTGCTTCCCAGCTCACGTCGTCATCTCTGTCCCATAACCTGGCCTCACAAGTCTTTGACCTTCTTACTCCTAACATCTCCATTTTCACTTTTCTTCTGCAACTCTTTCTTATGGCCATGCCTTGGGTCTTTTCATTGGAATTGCCCTAATTCTGAAATGGTTAACTTGAAAACTCACTCTAGGACTGTCACCTTATTTCTTTTCACCTTTCCCACAATCTCAATCTCATTAAACCTGATCTTCAAACTCAGTGAAGGTCCTCTTGATTTCACTTTCTTCCATACCTTCCCTTGGACCCAGCAAACGTCATTTCAATATCACCACCACCACCACCACCACCATCATCATCATCAGTTTCCTTGTACAGTGAAACCTGCAAAAGCCAGAACCTGTGTAAGGTGGAAACCTGCCAGAGAAGGAAACTCAAATATTTTCCACTAAACGAGCGATAGAAAAGTGTGAAGACTGCACTTTGTCAAAGGCGGAAAACTTGCGAGACCTGGAAGAACAACAGTCCCCTCCCGTTCTGGCTCTCACAGGTTTCACTGTACTATTACTCTCTCAGTCTCTAGTAACACATCAGTCCAACCTTTCATCCTTTCTAATTCTGTCGCTGAGCAATCAAACAGCAGTGGAGAAAACTGCATAACTTTGACAACCAGATCTTTTATATATTTATTAATTCTAGCTTTGCCTGAACCCTCAGTACTGTTCAAGAATCTTTAATATTCAGCTTTCATCCCCATATCATTCTTCATAGTAGACGTTGCAAACTCTCACCACAAACTCCCAACCGTATTCCTGTCACCCAGCCTCAGCACACAACTTGTCTCCCACTACACTAGAAAGGTATAAGCTGTCACACCTCAACTCCTTCAATCTTCTTCCCTCCAGCTGAAAACTGACCTTTATTGTTAGCTGCCATTGAGTCTGATCTCAACTCATGGGGACCCCCTGCACAAAGGAATGAAACACTGCCCGGTCCTGCACCATCCCCATGATTGGTTATAGACTGGATTGTTGTGATCCATAAGGTTTTCATTGGCTGATTTCTGGAAGTAGATGGCCAGGGCTTTCTTCCTAGTCTGCCTTGATCTGCAAGCTCTGCTAAAAACTGTTCAGCATCATAGCAACATGCAAGCCTCCATGACAGATGGGTGGTAGCTGTACATGAGGTATATTGGCCAGGAATTGAACCTGGGACTCCCGCACTGAACCACCATTTATCTGCCCCCATTCTGAGCCCTTCCCACTATTCTTAGAGGACAAGGTATGCAGGGGCTCACCTGTCCACCTGCGCTCTCAGATCCCTTCCCCTTCTGCCTTTCCTGTGACTGTGTTCATTATCCCCTTGAACTTTTAAATTCATTATGCAACTAGACTGATGCAACTAAAATTTTGCTTTCAGACCCAAGGTCTGTAATGGACCCTTGTGAGTTGACAGTTTGAATAGTATTGACTATGGTCATTGAATGGAGCTCTGGTGGCATAGTGGTTAAGAGCTTGGCTGCTAACCAAATAGGTCGGCAGTTCAAATCCCCCAGCTGCTCCTTGGAAACCCTGTAGGGCAGTTCTACTCTGTCCTGTAGGGTCACTGTGAGTTGGAACTGACTCAACGGCACTTAACAACAATGTGGGCATTGAAAATGCCAATAATTTACAAAAAAAAAATAGCATCATTAGCAAACGATCATGAGTGCACTTGAATAGAATTCTTCTTTGGCCAAACTTTCTTGGAAATCTGCCTATATCATATTATGGCCTAGGCAGACATTGTAATTAGGTATTGGCCTTTATAACAAGAGAACAAATAAAATTACATAGATGGGACAGTGCATCTAAACTCTGTTTAAGGACTTTCCAAACTAGCTGGGGGTTATTGATATAAAGGTCTTCCCCAATACAAAGAAGTTGACTTGTCAAACCATTAAACAGAGCTCTTCGCGTTATTCTTTATTATGCTAAAGAAGATCCAAGAGAGGGACTGAGGATGCAGCATTTCCCAAGCTTATTTGACTGTGGAGCTATGAACTTTTGCCAGGAGCACCAATTCACATCTCTGTTACTGGTTTGGAAAATTTTGACCAGTTCCAATGACCTTCAGATTTTGCACCAAAACAAAGCTCCACCCTCCTAATTCATAACTCGCATATCAGTTCCCAAACCAAATTATACAGCACTAAGGAAGATATGGAGCCCTGTTGGTGCAGTGGTTGAGAGTCCGGCTGCTTACCAAAAGTTTGGCAGTTCGAATCCACCAGCTGCTCATTGGAAACCCTGTGGGTTCTACTCTGTCCTATAGGGTCGCTATGAGTTAGAATTGACTCGAAGGCAATGGGTTTCGTTTTGGGTTTAAGGAAGATATAAGGAGTCCGTGGGTGGCACAAATCGTTAAGTGTTCAGCTACTAACTGAAAAGTTGGCAGTTCAAATCCACTCAGAAGCACCTTGGAAGAAAGACTTGGCAATCTACTTCTGAAGGATCACAGCCATTGAAAACCTCATGGAGCATAGTTCTACTCTGAAACACCTGGGGTCACTATGAGTTGGAATTGACTTGACAGCGACTGGTATGGTTTGGTCTTTGGTATAAGGAAGACGTAAGTACTAGGCTGTAAACACCACCACAGTAGTCACTCTGTGAGTCAAATGGCATAGTACACAGCACTTCAAATTTTTTCTGTTCCACCAAAGAACATTCTTACACATTTATTTCTCTTTAGGTCATTGGAATAGAGTACTGGATGCCTGTGTGATGACAATATGAACCAAAAAAACCAAAACCAAACCTGTTGCTGTCAAGTCGATTCCGATTCATAGCAACCTTACAGGACAAAGTAGAGCTTCCCCGTAGGGTTTCCAAGGAGTGGCTGGTGGATTCAAACGACCGACCTTTTGGTTAGCAGCTGTAGCATTTAACCACTGCACCATCAGGGCTCTACAGGAGGCTGTATAGACATCTCCCTGCTCTGTGAACATTTGGTGGGGTGAGCATTAGACTTTGTGGCCCATTTTTCCTCCTTATGTCATCGTTTAAATTTTGCTTACTTATTTCCAGCTGCTAACAAACAGCTGAACTTTTCCCTCACCCCGTAACCCTCTTAAGCTTCAGCCTCCTATTTTTTCTGTGTAGCTCTGCAAAGATTACTGAACGAATCATCTAACACTCACTGTTTGAACTTACCTCCCATCTGTTGTTTTAATTTGCTCAGCAGCAATTTTCCCTACATCTGGTAAAGCTGCTAGACTTTTCCTTGAGGAACTACCCCCCTGCTTTGGATAAAATCTTGGTGGGTTAAGGGGTGGTTGCATGGCTGAACTTAGGCCGTCAGTGCTCATTGTCTCATAAAGAATAGAATGTGTTATGACTGAAAATGGAACTCATTCGACCAGACGTAGGAGCCCAGAAGAGATTCCCCATCAGTTTCTGCTACAGATCCCCAAAGCTATCTTTGTTCTTGTCCTTCCTGAGACCTGGTGCTTCCATTTTCTTCTGGATTCTGAGTGTGGCTTGACAGCCTTCCAATAAATTATTAATAGTTAAGTTAGTCAGAGTTGATTTCTGTTGCTTGCAACCCAAGAACTCGAACCTATCTCCAACGTGGTTTCCTTGGCTTCCTCTCTGTGGAAGCTAAGCTCACCCCACTAGATTATAAACTCCATGAAGGCAAGGCAGATTGTATCATATTTGTAGCTATATCTGCAGAGTTTTCTATAGTCCATGGCACAAGTAAGATCTTCTCAATCTATGTTTTTTGAGGTGCAAATGAAGTCAACAACCTGTTTAATGCAGTTGTGCCTTTAAGATCTTATCCTCTTTTCAAATTCCCAATTCTCTCCAAGTCATTCTGGAGTTTCCCACTGGTCCTTCTCCCACTTCTCACACTCTACATGTTCTTTCTGAATGACCTCATTCCTTGCCCAACCTTTAACCACCACCTGGAGCTGTTGGGAGTTCCTAGGTGGTGCAAACAGTTAGCACACTTGACTGTTAACTAGTAGGTTGGAGGCACCTTGGAAGAAAGGCCTGGTGATCTACTTCAGAAAAATCAGGCATTGAAAACCCTATGGAGTACAGTTCTTCTCTGACACACATGGGGTTGCCATGAGTCGGCGTCAACTCGACAGCAACTATAGGAGCTGTTGACCCACAAATTTGTAACTGCAGCTACACCTTAAAACTTTCCTATACTCTAAACTAGAAGAGAGGACTATGGTGTGCCTCACCCAAGCCATGGTGTTTTCAATCGCCTCATATGCATGCAAAAGCTAGATGATGAATAAGGAAGACCGAAGAAGAACTGCCTTTGAATTATGGTCTTGGCGAAGAATATTGAATGGACTGCCAGAAGAACGAACAAATCTGTCTTGGAAGAAGTACAGTTAGACTCTGTCTCACATACTTTGGACATGTTATCAGGAGGGACCAGTCTCTGGAGAAGGACATCATGCTGGTAAAGTAGACGGTCAGCGAAAAAGAGGAAGACCCTCCACGAGATGGATTCACACAGTGGTTGCAACAGTGGGCTCAAGCATGACAACGAGTGTGAGGATGGCACAGGACTGGGCACTCTTTCCTTCTGTTGTACACAGGGTCATTATGAGTTGGAACCAAATCGACAGCATCTACCAACAAACTGGAATATCCAACTGTCTACAAACTGGATGCTTCACCTCAACAACTGAACTTCCTCCTGAACTTCCTCTTCTCTCTTGCCTGGTTTTGCAAATGATGCTGCCATAAATTTCATAGGGGGAAAGCCTCAGAATTATTCTTGTCTCCTCCTTACACTAATGTCTTCCATTCCTGTAAATATTACCTCCCAGACGTCTCAAAATCCAAATACTCTTGAGGGTCAGTTTGAGTGTCTCTGGAAACGTTGCTTACCCGCATTGGCCATCCCATGAGGCAGAGACTGCTCCATTAGCCCTCACCATCCACACAAGGAATATTCTGTCGTGCACCAGCATGTGGGGGCCTGTCTGAGCAAGATGTCACCGGAAACTGAAGAACAGGCACACCTCTGATTAATACCAACAGGATTCTCCAGAAGATTTCATTTTCTGCTAACATTGTACACTCCATATATGTTCTCTGGAAGACCTGGCTGCCTAGGGGACTTTGGTGACTTACTAGCTCCTAAACGGGCAGCTGGGCTCCTTGAAAATCATTGCAGTCTCTGGAGGGATAATTAGGAGAGGAAGAGGAGGGAAAGGCTTATTGCAAGAAAACTGGTTCTTAAAACTAAACCTGCAAAACCCCCATGCGCTGAGCTGAGCAGTGGCCCCAGCACCTGTGGCCTCTTATCCTTGTCTTGTTGAGTGTGGAAATGCATCCACTCTCCCATCATGGGACCACTTCCTTCCAAGTCCGTATCCCCAGATATCTACACTTATGTGACCCCAGGGCAAACCACTAACTGCCAGCTTAAACTTCACCCATCATTCTTCACTGCTCAAAGGATAAAGTCCTTAACAGGATTTATGCAGCTCTTCTTGATCCTGCCCATGATCACCCCTGGCTCTGGTCAGACTGGACTATTCAAAGTTTTCCCCCAAGATTGTATTTTTTTCTTGCCAAGGGACCTTTGCATGTGTTGCTCCCTTTTCCTGAAGCCCTCCTTAGCCTGTCAGCCAAACCTGCATCTCTCAGCTCATCACCACCTCCACCACTATCATCTCATCACTTTCCCTGTGTCCTTAGTATTTCCCCCTTTCCAAGAAGTTTAGGCATTTTCCCCCTTGGGATTCCATGGTACCAAATATATACATATTCCATTCTTTACATATTATCTGTATCTATCATCCCACTGGAGTGCAAGATCCCTGAAGGCAGGGGTCATGACTGTCTCATCTCTATAGCGACAATGTCTAATCCTGGGTCTGGTATGCATACATCTTGTTCATGTATTCACCCATCAAACAAGCATTTATTGAGCACCTACTATTTGCCAGGGATACAAAGATAAGCAAGGTGTAGCCTCTGTCCTCAAGGAGTCAACAGCCTTATGGGCCAGCTGGGATGGGGGGGTCCCGTTTTCCCAGTGGGAGGGTCTGTACTTGCACTCAACTTCCCACAAGGGCTGGTGACTTCCACCCTCTGGCAGGAGGTGCTATACCTGAACCCAGTTTCCAATAGCCCCCAGGTCCCCAGGTGCTGGGCAGCTGGCTTTTCCAGATAACTCCTGTAAGCAGCTGGCACCTAAGCCCAGCTTGCCTGGTGTCCTAGTAGTTCGTTTATCCACGACTGACAAGGGACTCTCTTGCCTGCCCTACAGGAAGGAAAATCAGTGGAGGTGTAGGGGAAGAGTCCTTTTCCAGGAGTGTAAACCCGCAGTTCATCTGGGAGTTCATCCAGGCCCTGGCCTGCCCTCAGTGTGGTGGTGAGAAGACAGGGTAACCCTGATCCTGTCTCTCCTATGGTGACCCTTGGTTGTAAGTTTCCCCATTAAAGCCCATTCTCTCACCCATATCTTGTTCATTGTGGGATTTGTCCTGAGCCCTGCTGTATGACAGGTGGAGACCACAAAGGGACCCTCCTTGCATGATAAACCTCTACAGAGATGTTCAGAGGACAGGGGCTACTTGGTGGTGTGGTTATGAGTATGGGATTTGGAACCAAACAGACCTGTATCCGTCTGGGTCTGGTCACTTGCTAACCAAAAGACATGGGCACGCAGCATACATTAGCCAAACACATGGTCACTGACACTCTGGACACAAGGTAATAGCTAACATTCATTGTGCAGCGATGGCAGGCCACACAGTGTTCTAAGCTCTGTCTATGAATCATCTCACTCAATCTTTTTTTTTTTATTGTTGTTGAGAATATACACAGCAGAACATACACTAATTCAACAGTTTCTACATGTACTATTCAGTGACATTGATTACATTCTTTGACTTGTCCAACCATGCTCACCCTCCTTTTCTGAGTTGTTTATCCATGATTAACATAAACTCACTACCCCCTAAGGTTCCTATCTAATCTTTCGAGTTGCTGTTGTCTATTCGATCCCATACAGAGAGATCTTAAATGCGCATAATGCTCAAGGCAAACATTCTTTATTAGTTAAGCTAAACTATTATTTGGTTTCAAGAAGACTTCAAGGGATATTTTTGGTTTAAGGTTTAAAGATTATCTCAGGGCAATAGTTTCAGGGGTTCATCAGCCTCCATGGCTCCCGTAAGTCTGGAGTCCATGAGAATTTGAAATTCTGTTCTACATTTTCCCCCTTTTGATCAGGATTCTGCTATAGAATCTTTGATCAAAATGTTTAGTAGTAGTAGCCAGGCGCCATCCAGTTCTTTTGGTCTCATGGCTAAGGAGGCAGTTGTTCATCTCACTCAATCTTCACATCAACCTAGGAAGTAGGCACTCTTACCATTCCTGGGTTAGGGCTGAAGAAATTGGGCTACAGAGAGCTAAAGTAAATCACCAAAGCAACACAGTGAGTTGCAGATCTCAGACTCAAGTGTGACTCCAGCACTAGGAGAAAATGTGAGAATATAAAAAATAATCTAGGCACAAGGCCAGCTTTTCTAAACATGAGACAAAACTCAAAAATCATGAAGGAAAAGATTGAAATCTAGGTTACATAAAAAATGTAAGTCTCTGGAATGGAAAAAATACCATAAATAAAATAAAAGGAATTTACAGCCTGTAACAGAAAAACAAAGGGATGATTTCATATATATACATACACATATATTTTTTCACAGTTCTTACAAATTAGCAAGAAAAAGAGAACTAGCCCAATAGAAGAAAGGAACATAGGTTATGAGGAGTTAACAGAAAAAGAGCTACAAATGGAAAATAAGCATATGAAAAGATACTCCATCTCTCAAATTAAAGAAATGCAAATTAAAACCACAATGAGATAATATTATTCACCCACAAGATTGGAAAATATTTTTTTTTTTCTAGTTGTAATAGTTATTGCTGGTGTGAGTGTATGTAACCAAGTATTGGTAGGAATATAAATTGATGCTTTCTTTAGGAAGGCAATTTGACAGTATCTGCCAAAGTGTACAATGCACGTACCTTTTAACCTAGAAATTCCACTTGTGGAAATTGATTTGCACAAGTGCATACAAACCTGTGTGTAAGAATGTTCATTGTAGCATTTGTGGCAGAGATAGGGAGCTCTCCACCAAAGATTTATGCACTTCTTCTACAACCACGGAGCTCTGGTGGTGCAGTGGTTAACAGCTATGGCTGCTAACCAAAAGGCTGACAGTTCAAATCCACCAGCCACTCCTTGGAAACCCTATGGGGCGGTTCTACTCTGTCTTACAGGGTCGCTATGAGTCAGAATCAACTCGATGGCAATGGGTTTTCAATGGGTTTTCTATAACCACCAGTTGCCATTGGGTCAACTCAACTCATGGCAACCCCATGTGTGTCAGAGTAGAAATGTGCTCCATAGGGTTTTCAGTGGCTGGTTTTGGGAAGTAGATTGCCAGGCCTTTCTTCAGAGGCACCTCTGGCTGGACTTGAATCACCAACCTTTCAGTTAGCACCAAGTGTGTTAACCGCTTGCACCACCCAGTGGCTCCCACTTCCTTCTACAATATAGTGCTATTTCTAGAGGGTAACTTCCCAGCCAAGTGCCCTGATATCTGTGTGGGGCCATGGGAGGTGAGTGAAAGTGATCGTGTCACCTCCAGGCCAAGATGGTTACAAAATAGATGTGTCTTCTTCACTGTCCCTTTCCTCACCTGCCAGCTGAATGCACAGAACTCTGAGGTCCTAAAGGGATGCAGGACCAAGAAGTAGAAGAGGCATGAAAGACCACTCATCAATTAGGAAAGAACCCCTTTAGACTTTTGTGAGCAAGAAATAAACTTTTATCATGGGATTTATTTGTTATAGCAGTTTGCATTAACCTAACTACTGAAACATTGCTTACAATAGAAAAAACTAGACATAACTTACAACCCATCAGTAGGAGGCTGCACTATCGTGGATGTCAAATATGAGGGGGATCTATAAATATTGACACACAAAGGAGCCCATGATGTATTATTAAGTGAAAAAAGCAAATTGCAGAACAGTATGTTCAATATGCACTTATTTACATACAAAATATACACACATATGCTAATATGTTTATGCATAAACCATTTCTAAAAGGATGCACAATAAACTGTAAACGGATTAAAACCAAATCCATGTCGATTCTGACTCATGGTGACCTCTTGTGTTACAGAGTAGAGCTGCTCCATAGGGTTTTATTGGCTGCAATCTTTATGGAATCTGATTACCAGGCCTTTCTTCAGTGGTGCCACTGTGTGGGTTTGAACCACCAACCTTTAGGCTAGTAGTTGAGCACAAACGTTTTATGCCACCCAGGGACCTTTAACAGTGATTCCCTCTGGAAAATAATCTTCGGGAATCTGGGATGGATTGTGGAATGGGACCTTATTTTTACTTTGTATCTTTCAGCACTCATTGAATTATAATTTTTCCCCATGAGCATGTATCCCTTTTAGTTAAAAAAAAAACAAACCAACTAGCTAATAAAAACCTGTTTTGAAAAGTCTGCATTGATATTATTTAGAAAGAAGAGAGCCTTGATGGGGATGGTTTCATAGCATGAGGCGGAGGACACTTGTTCGTAGGAGCTGAGTTGTGTGTGGGAAGCAAGGACATGGGAGGTCAAGGATATATAGCTCCTCTTTCAAGAAACTTGGCTTGGAAGGAAGAAGCACTCTCTTTTTTTTTTTCTTCAAGAAATCAAATGACATAGTTATTGGAAAAATCTGCTGCAAAAGATCTCTTTAAAATCTTAAAAAGCAAAGATGTCTTAAAAAGCAAAGGTGTGCTTGATCCAAGCCACGGGTTTTTTTTTTTCTTTCTTTTTTTTTAATTGTACTTCAGGTGAAGGCTTACAGAACAAATAGTTTCTCATAAATAGTAGTACACATGTTGTTTTATGACATTGGTTAACAACCCCACAACATATCAACCCTCTAACTTCTCAACCTTTTTTTTTTTTTTTTTGGTGAAAATACA
>NW_004443960.1:20719252-20812039 GCF_000243295.1 Trichechus manatus latirostris | reverse complement strand
CCTTGCATACCTGGTATGAATCCTACTTGGTCGTGGTGTATTATTTTTTTGATATGATGCTGAATTCTATTGGCTAGAATTTTGTTAAGAATTTTTGCATCTATTTTCATGAGAGATATTGGTCTGTAATTTTCTTTTTTTGTGACATCTTTTCCTGCTGGCTTCATAGAATGAATTTGGAAGTGTTGCTAGGAGGAAGCACTCTTGTAGGTGTGGAATGAATGTTTTTCCTGCTACATGTACAGCTCCAATAAGTTTCCAGGCAAACAGATCTCAATTTCTCAGGCCCCCTTCTGTGGCTGGCCTGATCCTGGGGACACTACCAAGGCACCCTCTAGGGATGACAAGCCTTTGTCTTCTTTCTCAGGCTGGGTTTAGTGTCTCCCCCTTACCTTCCCTTTTCCCTGGGAGTGGGCCCCTCAAGGCAATGCTTCTCACACTTACTGTGCATATGAATCACGTGGGATCTTGTTGAAATGCGGATTCTGATCCCGTAGGTCTGGGGGGCCTGAGATTCTGCATTTCTAACAAGCTCCCAGGAGGGAGGCGTATGCTGCCAGCGCATGGACCACACTTCGAGTAGCAAGATCTTTAGGCAGTCCTGGCAATACTGACCCAAATGAGATATTCAATGAATGTTTTTCACATTCAGTGGAATTGGCTAATTGATGTTGAGTGCAGAATCATGGAGGATTTGAATTCAGAAAACCCAGATTTGAGTCTCAGCTTTTCCGTTCTCAGCTTTGTAACTTCTGTAGGAGTTTCCTGATCTGCAGCTGAGTTCCCTTCCCTTGGCTGTTGTGAGGTCTGAGCTGGATAAACGCGTGAGAGTCCCATGTACACGATAAAACACTACACAAGTGGCCATCCATTCATGAGTTCCTTTCTCTATTCGATGGATTGTCCCTCTTTAGTTCAAGGCTTTTTCATTTAAAAAAAAAAAAAAGAACCAATCATCTCTCTGTGCCTTCACCCTCTCCTGCTACAGTTCTATATATTCCTTTTTCATCCCAGCCAAATCTCTTGAAATAAAGCCCAGTGTCTACACTTCCTCACTCACATTCCTCCTCAACCTGGTACATCTGGCTCCTACCCCCATGGCCCCTCTGAAGAGACTCTCTGACCCACCCCAAATGCAGATTCCACCTTTGATCCTGGCCTGCTTTCATCTTTCTCTGGCATCTGAGGCATTTGCCTACTCCCTACTTCTTGAAGGAGCCCTGGTGGCATGGTAGTTAAGAGCTCGGCTGCTAACCAAAATGTTGGCCGTTCAAATCCACCAGGCGCTCCTTGGAAACCCTATGGGGCAGTTCTACTCTGTCCTATAGGGTCGCTATGAGTCGAAATCGACTCAGAGGCAATGGATTTTGGTTTTACTTCCTGAAACTTGTTTCTTCTTGGCTTCAGGAACACACTCTCTTGGTTTCCTTTTCACCCCTCTTAGCAGTCCTTCTTCATATAAAAAAACCACTAACCTGTTGCCGAGGAGTCGATTCCGAATCATGGTGACCCCACGTGTGTCAGAGTAGAACTGTGCTCCATAGGGTTTTCAATGGCTGATTTTTTAGAAGTAGACCTCCAGGCTTTTCTTCCAAGGCATCTCTGAGTGGATACGAACATCTAATCTTTGGGTTAGCAGTGGAGCACATCCATATACTTTTCAGTGATTCTCTCTCCGTTTATTCCCTAAGTGTGCGGGTTCCCCAGGCTCTGACCTCTACTCTCTCCTTTTCACTCCTCTCTCCCCTCCCCGTCCCTGTCCTCGCCTTGGTCTACAGCCCTAGCTAGGAGATCTCATCAATGCCCTCAGTTGAAAAATTTAATCTATTTTCTCAGCCCTCACCTTATTCCAAGGAGCCCTGGTGGCACCGTGGTTAAGCACTCGGCTGCTAACCGAAAGGTCAGGGTTCGAGCCTACCAGCCGGTCCGCGGGAGAAAGATGTGGCAGTCTTCTTCTGTAAAGATTACAGTACAGCCTTGGAAACCCCATGAGGCAGTTCTACTCGTCCTATAGGGTCGCTATGAGTTGGAATTGACTCGATGGCAATGGGTTAATCTTTCTCCAACTAAAAAGGTGATTTTCCACCTATTTAGTGGCCACGTCTACAGATGCGTAAAACTCAACGTGTCTAAAACTACTCATTATCCACACTTGCCCATCCCACCTTTATGTATTTTATTTCATGTCTCAGTTAATGGCCCCACCATCCACCAGTTGCCCCAACAACACCTACATCTAATCTGTAATCACACCCTACTGGTATCCTCTTACCCAGTCTCTGTGACATCTGTCCCAGCCAGCGCAGGACCCGTGACAGCTCTCCTCACTCCTGGTCCGAGCTGCAGGGAGCCGCTCGGTGCCTTTTCTCTAGCTAGGCTCTACTTTCTACCATCCATTTGGAACCAGTTTGCTCCTGTGTGACACTCCCCAGTGACACCAACATCCAGGAAACCAGGTGGTACGTAGGGGCAGTGATGGTCCCAAATGGTGGCTTAGAGGATCTTTATCCCCCTTATAATCTCCGTTAGTCACTACGTGAAAACAGTGCAGTTGCTCTAGACATGCAACTTCAAGACAAGTCCTCCATCCTCCCTCTGATGCATCGCCATTCCTCCTCCTCTCCCCTGTGTAGAAATTTTGGAAGCACCACTGCCAGGTGGAATGGCAGATCATCCATAAGGACTTGCAGGAGACCCTTGAAAAGGTCAGGGACCTGTAAAGAAGCTTACTGAGCAGCACTGGGTGCTGGTAGAACTGACTGCCCTTTCTCTATACCGGCACCCAAAGAGGCCACTTGGTTCCACTGCACATCCCTGATTGCCAACACAAAGGGGCCTTCAGTACCATGCTCCTCCGGCCAACTTGCTCTCGCATTCTGCACAACTATTGAAAACGTTTTCCATTCTCCCCCAACAGTCAAACCCTGCCCTTTCCTGCCACTCTCAGCAGATGGACTTGTCTTGCGTCTTACTTCATAGAGATCAGAGAAACCAGTAGACTGGAACACCCTTACTGTCCTGCTAACAAACATACACGTTTTCCACACTGACCAGCACCAGGCCGCATGGGAAGACACTCGAGCGGAGGTTGCCCTAGGGTGGAGCTGGTCAACCCAGCGACCTTCCGATGCCAGTCTCCCCAGTCTGTGCACCTCCACCTCTACCTTCCAGTGTCGCCTGCGTTGTTCACAGAGACCTCATCCTCCACGGCCTGCTGCAGTGATCCACTCAGAGGGCCTGTCAGTCCCCACCAGTTCTGAACGCTTCCCAGGCATGTGCAAACTCCCCAGCCAATGATGAGTTTCTTTTATTTTCTGACACCCCGCTTTCCAACCTCACACTCCAGAGTCCCCAGGGGCTACTGACAGTTTTGCAGGGTTGAGTGCCACAAACCTATGCCACTTTCTGCAGCATAACAGTGCCCCCTGGTGGTAGGTGATCTAACTGCAGTTGTTGGAGTGGAAACTTTGCAAGCCGTTGCCTTGAGTCTATTCCGACTCATAGCGACCTTATAGGACAGAGTAGAACTGCCCCATAGGGTTTCCAAGGAGTGGCGGGCGGACTCGAACTGTTGACTTTTTGCTTAGCAGCCCAGCTTTTAACCACTGTGCCACCAGGGCTCCCCTGCAGCTCCCTGTTGCCTCCCTCAGAGAAATTAACCCGAGATAGCAGTCTTCTCATTTTGTCTCCTGTGGAATACATTAAGCTCCATGGTTTCAAAAGGTTATCAGGGGGTTGTCGGCTTTCTGATCATGCAGGGAGCAAGGACAGAAGTAGGCAATGTTGCTGGGCAATGCACTGGGAAGTCTGCTGCTCAAATATCATCCAGGCCTCCAGTGTGCCCAAAGCTGCAGGGATGCTTGTGGGATCACCAATACTTCTGCAGGGGCCAGCAGAGAGCAGGGTCCAAGGTCTGCCTAACTGTAAAGATTTGGATTCTTGCCCAGGCTATGGCGTAGAAGAGCCCAGCTCCGCTTTTCAGCTCTGGAAGGCATTCGGGACACGCAGCAAGATGAACCAGCAGACTCTCTTGAATCCCTCGGTCCGACCCTTTCCCGTCTCCAGGCCTTTGCTGTTCTTCCTGCCTGCAGCACTTTCCCCTGGCTCTTACCATGGCTCAGTCCTTCTCACCCTCAGGTCTCAGATCCAATGTCACCACTCTCAAATGTCACTCTCTATACCCCCGTGGCTTATTTCCCTCGTAGCTCTAAGCACAACCTGTAATTATTTTACATATCTGTTTATCTACTGTCTTTTCCCCCAACTCGCTTGTAGGCTCATCAGGAAGAGCAGAGATGACGTCTGCCTTACCTACTGTGGTATCTTTAGTCTTTGTTACTGTGCCATCCTGTCATACACCAGAAAAAAAAAAAAAAAAAAAGCCAAACCCGTTGCCATCGAGTTGATTCTGACTCATAGAGGCCCTACAGGACAGAGTAGAACTGCCCCATAGGGTTTCCGAGGAGCATCTGGTGGATTCAAACTGCCAATGCTTTGGTTAGCAGACGAGCTCTGAACCACTGTGCCACCAGGGCTCCCATCCCATCATAAACCCATTGCCATTGAGTTGATTCTGACTCATGGCAACTCTATAGGACAGAGTAGAACTGCCCCAAAGGGTTTCCAAGGAGCGGTTGGTGGATTCGAACTGCCGCCGCTTTGGTTAGCAGCCGTAACACTGAACCATTCAGGGCTCCTCATCCCATCATTAACCCATTGCCATCAAGTTGATTCCAACTCGTAGTGACTCTATATATCCCATTACAGGCAGGCAAAAAAGAATGAATCATGCTCACCAAATATTTTGCTTGTTGAATGAATACGATGGTAAGGAATCAAGCCTACATCAAGAAGACATGGGCTGCTGGAGGAAATGTAGCAGCCTAAGCTCTTTAGAAAGGATTTCCCAAAATGCAGCCACTAATCATTCGTGATGCACAAATGGTTCATGCATGAAATTTACATTTTTTACAGTTATGTGTTTATTTTCATATATTCTGGAAAATCCTAACTAGGACATCGCATTTATTTAACAGATTTTATTGATTAGGATGAGGCTTAAATAGCTAGTGAATTGATCTAAAGACAAATATTAAGTAGATAATGGTACAGATGGCACATGGATATGGCAAAAAGGTGCTTCTTCAATGACGACGTTCCCTACATGGCACAAACGGTTTGAACTTGACCACTACCCTAAAGGTTGGCTCTTTGAATCCACCTGGCAGTACCACGTGCTTTGATTTGGTTTTCAGCGACGAAAGTTTGGAAACCTCTGGCTCAAAACACTATTGGCACACCAAAGGGAATCCAAATCCGAGTAATGTGGCCCTATACTCCTTCAACAAATATTTATTAAGCACCCACTGTTTGCCAGACATTGTGCTAGGTGCTGAGGTCATGGCTATAAATAAAATAGATGTAGTAATTGCCCCCATGGAGCCCCGGTCTAGTGGAGGAGACGACAGGTGAATAAATAAATATATAGTTGTCACGTGTAGTGAAGGAAAATTAGAAGAAAAGTGTAATGAGGGGATCTACTTTAGACGGAATAGTCACAGAAACCTGCAGGACACATTTGAGCAGAAGGTCAAGAGGTGAGCGTAAGCTGGGATGAAGAGACAACAGGATGACATGAAAATGCAATACGGTGAGAAAAAATGGGTGGGGAGGAGGTGAGATGGTACCGCAGAGACCCTAAACATGCATTGGCAAATTTTTATCCACACTGACAGCACTGAAGAGTAGAATTAAACCAGGTGCCGGCCAGTAGATTCTGATTCATGGCGACCCCATGTGTGTCAGAGTAGAACTGTGCTCCACAGGTTTACAGTGGCTAATTTTTTCAGAAGTAGGTTGCCAGAGGTGCAGCCGAGCACGTTAACCACATGCATTACCCAGAGACTCCAGAGTAGGATTAGTGACATAAAAAATCAGAACAAATCAACCTGATCTTTGGCTCCAAACGTAAAGGTCCATAAGATTGCAAGAATAAGAGAGAAGGAGACAGGGAAGACAGAGTATTAACAGGCAACATGTAGTTTGCTGATGTTATTGAAGAAGAAACCCGAAACAAATTGGACAGAAGCTCTAGACAAAGATTTCATGAAAGAGACATTTCTAGAGATACAAGATGACTATAGAGCAGGTTGGAAAGATCAGCTTACTCTTAAAATAAATCCCACATGTATGTATGTATGTATGTATCCATCCATCCATCCATCCATCCATTCATCCATCCATCCATCCATCTATCCATCTATTATCTACCTATACATACATGCGTCAGAGCAAACATTTTAAATTATGAGTAAAATGCAAAAGTTCTGTAAACATTATAGGTACCCAAGACTGATAAAGCAAACAAAATCAGGCCAGACAAGGACTTTATAGCAGCATTAAATGCAAGAGAAAGACAGATTATCATCTACAGAGTTTTGGAGAATAAAAATTGTGACTCCTGGTATTTAGTCAATCTGCTTGTGAAGGCAAAAGAAAAGCACTATAAGACCTGCAACACCTTGGAAAACATTCCAATTTGCTCTCCAGAAAGTGCCTTGAGAATGAAAGCAACTGCTTGAGCAACGGTGTGAAAGAACTCATGGACGGGGAAGACGTGTGTGGAAGGACAGTGACTGGGATTAAACCAAAAGCTGAGTCCAAATAACTATTAGCTTCTGCTATCAAGAATTATTCTTTAAAGGGGGGTATAATAATTAGTAGGATCCCTGGTGGTGCAATAGTTAAAGCGCTTGTCTGCTAACTGAAAAGTTGGTGGTTCGAACCCATCAGCGGTTCCAGATCTGGCGATCTGCTCCTGTAAAAATTACATCTTAGGAAACCCTACAGGGGCAGTTCTACTCTGTCATATGGGGTAGCTATGAGTCATATAGTCTCGGCAGCACACGACATCAACAACAACAACAAAATAATAATAATAAATTTGATAAATCTAAAATCTCAGATTAAATGAACAAAGACTAAAACAGTCGGCAGTAGAAGAAGAAAGGAGGGAGGGGGCACAGTAAAGTACACAAGATTTTTTACCAAAAGATACTGTCTACTGATTTACTCTATTAGAGAAATTAATAGAGAATTTATTAGAGAAATATAAACTGAAGAATTCAAAACGACATTTACCTTCCAAAACACTGGAAAATATAAAAGCAAAGAAAATGCAGCTCATATAACAAAAACAGACAGGGAAGGAATGCAAGGAAAAATCCAAAATATAGAGCAACATGACAGAAGTAGGACTCCTTATATTAATATTAAACATTATTAGAAATAGGCAAAGCCTCATAAATTTTTAAATGACTGCAATAGAGATTTTGCCTTCTGAAATAAATCCCAACCATATTTGTGATCACAAGACCGTCGCAAAACAAAAGACAGAAACATTTTTTCTGAAAACGGAGAGTTAAGATACATCAGGAAAATGCCAGCGTAAAGAAAGCTGGAGTCCTGCTATTAATACCAGATAAAGTAGAATCCAAGGCAAAAGACATTAAATGAGACAAAGTGAATAATTTAATATTGATAAAGGGCCCAATTCACAATACAGACAGACTCATCAGAAGTTCTGTATAACATGGTGGATGAAACATAGTGCTTATCCCCACTCCCTCTCAGATCACTGCTAAGTTGATACTATAGGGAATAAGCTCCAAAGATCAAAAAGGAAGAGCAAAGAGATAGCGGCAGACAATAAATGTAGGCATATTTTTGGAAGAAGGGAGGCTGACTTATGAGGGGTAATGGACTTGGAAGAAGAGAGAAAGCTGACACTGAAGTGGCTGGGGGCGGGGGGTGGTGGAGGGACAGAATGCCAGTGAGGAGAAAGTGGACTCGTGCCACAGAATCTCCCCAGAGTTCAGGAATTGGAGGCACTGAGGACTCTGGTGTGGATGAGATGCAGGCAAAGGCAGAGTTAATGTTGGCGGCCTCTAGAAGGAGCAGGTAGATCCTCTGCCTCTCCCCCACCTGACAGCCTGGCCTCTGTCTTGCTCCCCTGCTCCTACTGGGGCAGAGCAGAGGAGTTTATCCTTTGGAGATGTTGAACCAGGGAGCCCCCAGGCTCAGTCCAGGCACAGCGAAGAGT
This sequence comes from Trichechus manatus latirostris, assembly GCF_000243295.1. NCBI lineage: Eukaryota > Metazoa > Chordata > Mammalia > Sirenia > Trichechidae > Trichechus > Trichechus manatus. The sequence goes on along the minus strand of NW_004443960.1, from coordinate 20,803,938 downwards.
GAGGTGAAACACCATTCCAGAACTCTAACAAGTAGCCTCATCTAGCCCAGGTAGACAATGAGAGGATCCCTCTCAAGAGAAATTGACCACTCAAGATTGCGAGTAGTATCTACCAAGATGTTGTTAATTGCCGTCAAGTTGGCTGTGACTCATGGCAACCCCATGCACAACGGAACAAGTTGCTGCCCTGTTCTGTCCCATCCCCATGATCAGTTGTGGATTGGACTGCTGTGATCCATAGGGTTTTCAATGGCTGATTTTTGGAGGTAGATTGCCAGGCGTTTCTTCCTAGTCCAGCTTAATTTGGAGGCTCTGTTGAAACCTGTTCAGCATCTAACAAGATGCAAGCCTCCACTGATAGACAGGGGGTGGCTGTGCTTGAGGTGTATTGGCCAGGAATTGAACCCTGGTCTCTTGCATGGAAGGTGACAATTCTACCACTGAACCACCAATGCCTCATTCTACCAAGGTACGATTTACTAAAAGAAAAGCTGCCAAGTCTCATTGAGATCAATATCATTATATCTAATACAGAATTACAATTCAGCACAGAAATAGGTCAAAAGAAAAAATGATCGTTTCAATAGATTCTAAAAAGACACTTAGTAAGTTCAACATCCATTATTAATTAAAGGGGAAAAAAAAAAAAAAAGCTCTAGGAAACCAGGAATTCTGCATCCTTAACACGAAAAAGAACATCTCAAACACACCAAACAGAAAAGAAAAAAAAACCAAACCCGTTGCTGACAAGTTGATTCTGACTTTCTGACTCATGGCGATCCCATGTGTTACAGAGTAGAAACGCACTCTATAGGGTTTTCCAAAAGGCTGTGGCCTTTTGGGAGCAGATCACTAGGACTTTCTTCCCAGGTATCTCTGAGTGGACTCGAACCACCAACCTTTCAGTTAGCAGTTAAGCACTTAACCGTTTTGCACCATCCAGGGAATCCTCTCAAACCCGCAGGTACTACCATACTGAAGGATGAGATAATACCAATAGTTAACATTGACTGAGAGCCAGGTGGTAGACAGAACTCTAAGTGCCTTCACCTGTATTATCTCATTTACATCTCACCACGATACCATGAAGTAGGTACAACTATTAACCTTATTATTCACATAAGGCAATTTGACACAGAGAAGTAAACTGCCCAACGACCCACAGGTACTGAGTGGTGAAGCCAAGATATAAATTCAAGTGTTTTTTTGTTTTGTTATGCTTTGAATAATATTTTACTGTGTTGTCAGCGAAGGTTTACACAGCACTTTAGGTTCCCATTCAACGATTCTACACAAGTTGATCAGTGACATTGGTTACGTTCTTCACAATGCGTGAACATTCTCTTTATTTCAGTTCTGGTTGTTCTGTTTCCATTAATCTAGTTTCCCTGCCCCTTAGGTTCTCACCTTCGTTTTAAAGTAATTGTTGACCATTTGGTCTCATATAGGTGATTTTTTTTTTAAAGGATTACGGTACTTACGGGTGATATGCATTCTTTTTTGAGCCAATTTGTTATTTAGCTACAAGGTGACCTCAGGGGTTAGTTTTCGTTCAAGGTTTGAAGAGTATCTCAGGGCGTTAGTCTTGGGGAGCCCTCCAGTCTCAACCAGTCCAGTAGGTCTGGTTGACTCTATGCCTGTGCTCACAATCTCATTAAAGTACAGGCAAGATGAAAATGCCTGCTAACACAATTAATATTTAATATTGTTCTATAATTTATAGACAGTTCAATTAAATCTTTAATAAATGGAAAGATAGGAAATCTTAATATTAGAAAGACATCAATTCTCAAATTAATCTATAAATCAGTGTAATTCCAATACAAATCCCAAGAGGATTTAAAACTGAATTTGACATAATAATTATAAAGTTTCTTTTGGATGAATAAATTAATGAGAAGAGCCAATGCATTTTGTTAGAAGGAAGAGTCATGGAGGGGAAATTGCAATATCACATATTAATATATATTCTAAAGATGCAATAATTAAAACAGTGTGGCTCTGGCTCAGGAAGAGGCAAATGGATTAATAGTCCAGAATACAAAATACAGAAATAAGAACAACTATGTGAAAAATGTATGATAAAACTGGCATTTCAAATCAATTGGGAAATTATGGATTATTGAGATTATGGATTATTATTGTTGAGGTAATTAGCCAACTATCTGGAAAATTACCACTGAAGTAAGATTTCCTCATTCACACCGTACACCAATATTAATTCAAGATAAATGAAATAATTCAATATTGAAAAAAAAACAATGAAGTAAGATATTAAAATATGAGTATGATATATATATGTTTGATAACCATGATATCAAAGGAAGAGAGAAAAGAAAAAGACTTCAGATGTGACCACATAATTTTTTAAAATTTTGTAAGTAAAAAAATTTTTTTCATAAACAGAAAAAAATTCCAAAAGACAAACTGTCTTCCATATATAATAGACAAATATTTAATGTCTTTAATACATAAAGAGTTCTTACAAATCAATAAGAAAATATTCCCAATAGAAAACCAAGGAAAGGACATAAACAATGCCAAAAAGAAGATACACCATTTGCAAAACACGCAAATTCATTAGACAGCAAAGAAATACGAATTAATTCCAAATGAGATAGCATTTTTCACTTATCACAAAGTTAAAAACTATTTTTTTAGAAGTAATACTCAGTGTTATGCATGGTGCAGAGAAATGTACGCTCTCATCCCATGCTAGGATTGTAAATAAGTTTAAATATTATGGAAGTCACCTTCTAGAATCTATTCTCTGGAAATATTAAAATAGTTGCAGAAAGTGTGTGTTATACGGATGCTCAACACAGTATTATTTATTTAAAGTAGTGAAATAATAGAAATAGCCTAAATGTACCCAATTCTATCTTTTTTTTAATTGTACTTTAGATCAAGGTTTACAGAGCAAATTAGTTTCTCATTAAACAATTAATACACATATTGTTTTGTGACATTGGTTGCCAACCCCACGACATGTCAGCACTCTCCCCTTCTCAAACTTGAGTTCCCCATTACCAGCTTTCCTGTCCCTTCCTGCCTTCTCGTCCTTGTCCCTAGGCTGGTGTGCCCATTTAGTTTCATTTTGCTTTATGGGTCTATCTAATCTTTGGCTGAAGGGTGAACCTCAGGAGTGACTTCAGTACTGAGTTAAAAGGGTGTCTGGGGGCCCTACTCTCAGGGTTTCTCCAGTCTCTGTCAGGCCAGTAACTCTGATCTTTTACCCAATACTATCTTGATTAAATGATAGTATAGTCATTCAATGGGGGTACTATGCTGTTATTACAAATAACATTTTAGAAAATATTTAAGACATAGGGAAAATGCTAGTGTTATAATGGTAGGTAAAAACAGAAGTTACAAAATTCTATGGATAGATGATGACTTGCCCATGTGTGTGTGCATGGGTATGGGTACTTGGATAGCAAAAGGAAGGGCATAATTTACCTTATGGTACTCTGATATCCTCTACCTCTCTCAACTCTATATAAAAATATACCATTTGCTGTTCTTGATGACTTTTCCTGAATGATGTGCAGAACGACCTATTCTTTGAAACTCATACAAAACCCTTCACCACTTTGCTCCCAATGCACTTATAAATTCTAAACGGTAAACTTCAGTACAGTTATAGTCCATTTCAGCCAAACAACTTATAACAGTAACATCAAAGAGAAAATAAGGAGAATATGCATAGAATATTTGGATGATACACAAGAACAAGAATCAGGTGGTCCTCTGGGAAGGGCAACTGGAGGACCAAGGGCTTGAAAGAAACTCACTTTTTATTGTAAATCCTTTTGGTATCTTCGACTTTTTTGTCAAGCGCTTTTTTTTCAAATGAAGAGTGAGGAAGGGGGAACAATAAACGCTTTGGAGCCAGACTTATGTCAGTGTGAATCCCTGCTTTACCACTTACCAGTGTGTGACCTCGGACAAGTCACTTAACCTCTCTCTGAGCCTCAGTTTCCCCATTAGAGGTGATAAAATAAAACATACCCTGCGGGATTGTGGCAAGAATTGAGGATAACGCGAGGTGTCCTAGTGTGTGGGCTGGTATGTAGTAGGTATCTGTCAGCTGTACTTACTATTATTGACTTTGGACTTGCCTGCGATTGTAGGGAGAATCGAAGCTGATGTAATTAGCCATGTTGGAACACAGCCAGGATACCTGAGTCTTGCAAAATATGCTGCTGAACATTCAATCACGATCCGTAAGTACACGCCGCCGCAGAACATACCCAGTGCTTCCCCTCAGGGCTCAGTAAGTAAAACGCATTTTACCATGGCACATCTGCTCATTTTCTAAAATTCCAAAACGAATTAACCAGAATCCTCATCAGCAATCTCCATGTGGATTAACGAAACATGTCAGCAAACTCTGGCCGTTTTCTGTTAAACACAGGCGATTTCTCCTACCTACTAGTGCCTCCAGCAAGATGCTGAATGCTTGGGGAATTGAATAGCAGACAAAGTCTAACTTTTGCTTAACCCACTGGCAGGCATGGCTCATGCAGTAGGTCAGCTGATAGCTCTTTAAAATTAGGAAGGCACAGTAGTTAATGGTTAAACCCACAGACGGTCTGTCGGACATAGTTTCTAATTCTGCTTGATCACTTCTTAACTAAGTAATCATAAACCAAAAAACCAAACTCACTGCTGTTGAGTCGATTGTAAGTTATTTAACCTCACTAAGCCTTGGTTTTCTCATCTGTTAAATGGTGCCGATAATGGTGCCTGTCTCCTAAGAGTATTGTAATAATTAAAATGTGAGGATGAAGGAGGATTAAATGAGAAAATGTACTGTGCACAGTGCCTGGCACTTGGTAAGGACTCAATAAAAATGTTAACGAAACAAAGACATATATGCTTTCACATTAGAAGATCCAAAGGGAGTGATGACATCCTCCTGAGGGCAGTGAGAGCCCTGGGCGACCTTAAACAGTTAAGTGCTTGACTGCTAACTGAAAGATTGGTGGTTCAAGCCCACCCAGAGAAGCCTTGGAAGAAGACCCTGGCAATCTGCTTCTAAAGGGTCTCAGTTCTACTCTGTGGAGCACAGTTCTACTCTGCACACATGGGGTTGCCATGAGTCAGAATTGACTTGGTTTGGTTTTGGTTTTGGAGGGCAGTGGAGAGAAGGTCACCTTTTGCAGAAAGATGTACGTAGCAGAGATCTCTTTAAGGAACTTTTTAACGACTTGGAAAAAAAAGTCTTGAAGAATATTCCTGTTGTTCTCTGTGTTAAGTTTATAAATAATCTGGTTATCAAATACGCTAAAAGGAAATGTGATTCTACTATGGTCTACATTTCAATGGATTCAAGGGAAACAAACAAATCGTAAAGCAAGGCTCCTTTAAGAAGAAAATCTCATTAGAACATCCCAAAGTCTGGTTATTGTGATTATCAAATAGGAACTCATGTATGTGAACATTCTGTAAGGGGTGGGCTATCACAGAAATGTAAGCAGTTATTATTTAACTGAGCATTATGTGAAAGTAATTTTTTGACTAGCCAGGGGGCATTGGAGAGATATCAGAACACTTTTTTTTTTATTGTATCAAATTGTCATGGAGGATACATGGGTTTTTCCTTATAATGCTAAGAATCTTGAAACGGAAGAAGGTATTCATTATTTAATTATTACACCTTGAAATCAAACCTAAGACTAGTCATTGTTCCAAAGGCAACTCTACAGTCTGTTTTAATTTTACTTTATTTTTCAAGAATTTTTTTTCAGAAGTCTATGACTTCCCAGAAAAAGTTATAGGCAATTCCCGAAATCTCAAGTCTCATCCCACCTTCTAGTTGTGGTATAAACCTGTTGAATTTGTAAAGCACAACCCCCATGGGAAACTATTTTACAGCACTGAAAAACAGGGGACTGAGTTGTTACCTAGTCTCAACCACTTAGAAAGTGGAGCACACTGAGCAATTTCTGAGTCTCAGTTTCCACACATATAAAATGGATAAATATATTTCTTGCACAGCCCTTGTAAGGATGAGGTGAAATGTGTATAAAGTGTTAGCACAATGCCCAGCATGTGCACAATGTAGTAATGCCCTGCCCACCCTCCCTCACCACTTGTTACCCTTGTCCCTAAGTTCGATTTTGGTTGTAAACTTATCACCCAAAATGTTAAGATCCAGAAGATTTCATTGTTTTGTGTGCTTACTTATGTGTCTATTTTTAGGAAGTGATACCTGTGTTTGTGTGTGGGTGCGCATGTGTGCGTGTGTGCATGCACGCCTAGCTTTTTGGATGTGCATTTTCAGGTGGACACATCTGTGCTAGAGTATAAAATAAGATGGGTTGATCTTGATTTTCATGATGCAATGGTTTTCGTACAGTTTCATCAACTAGTTCATACATTTATTGAGAACTAAACTCTGTGGATCACAATAATCGATCTGCAGTCGATCATGGGAATGACGCAGGATTGGGCAGCGATTCATTCTGTTGTGCATGGGGTCTCCATAAGTCGGGGCCGACCCAACTGCAGCTAACAACAACTAGTTTATGCATTCACTGTCTTTGGTGCTGAGACCAAAGTTTCTGCCTTAATTAAGGAGTTTGTAATCTAGCCAAAGGAGCCCTGGTGGCACAGTGGTTAAGCACTCAGCTGCTAACCAAAAGGTTGGCGGTTCGAACCCACCAGCTGCTCAGCAGGAGACAGATGTGGCAATCTGCTTCCATAAAGATTAAAGCCTTGGAAACCCTATGGGGCAGTTCTACTCTGTTCTATAGGATCGCTGAGTTGGAATCAACTCAGTGGCAATGGGTATAATCTAGCCAAGGAGAAAAAAGGTTATAAAACGATGAGAAATGCTAAAGGTGAGAATGCATCCAAAGTATGATGAGAGCGAGCAGACGAGGGGATGACACCTAACTCTACTCCAGAGAGTGTACGGGTAAGACTTCCCATAGAGAAGATGTTGAACTTGAAGATAAGTCAGAACTTACCAAATAGACTAAGGAAGAGGAGCATTCCAGGAAGAAAGAGAGGCAGATATAAAGTCATAGAATGTGAGTATGCATGTGTTATTCTAGGGAAACGGATAGCTTGAGGGAGCAGCAAGAATGAAAGGTGAATATGAGGCAGTGGATAGGGGAAGAGGATGAAGATTAGGGTAGGCATCAGATAAGGACCCTTTCATGGCATCCTTGAGAGTTTGAGCTATAGCTGATAGTTGCTAGGTAGCCATTGTAAGATTTATAGCACTGCTATAACATAATCAGCTTCACATTTTAGAACAGAGGCAACAAACTCAAATGCCTACAGGGGCCAGACAGATGATACAAATGAGTGAAGTCCATTGAGTTGGTTCTTGGGGAACTGGAGAACATATACCCCACCTTAATGAGGCAGCTATTCCTCAGCTCCAGGAATTGCCGCTATGCAGGTTTGAATACAAAAATGTGTTTTTATATCAATATTTCAATTTTTAAATGTTGGCATCTAATGATTTTAAAACATCATGTAGATTGAAAAAGCATATCTGCAGTGTGAATATGGTCCAACAAACTGGACTCCCGGTGGTAGTGTGGTGAAGAGAGTGGAGGAAGCAGATAATTGCAATCAAGGAGACATGTTTGGAAGCCTTTGCAATACAATAGGAATAACAAAGGTTTGAAGTTACCATGTGGTTGGAAAGGGAGAGTTAGATGTGTATGTGGAAAATCTAGCGTGACTCTCAGGTTTCTGATTCAAATGGCTAAGGGAGGAGAACTGGCACTCAGCAAGTTAGAGAATCTGAGAGGATAAGTGGTGTGAGGGGCAGGGGAGAAAATCAGTTCCGGTTTTGATGGTTGAGTTTGAGGATCATTTTTTTTTTTATTATATTTTATTGTACTTCAGGTGAAGGCTTACAGAACAAATAGTTTCTCATGAAACAGTAGTACACATGTTGTTTTATGACATTGGTTAACAACCCCACGACGTATCAACCTTCTAACTTCTCAACCTTTTTTTTTTTTGGTGAAAATACACATAGCCAAAGATACACCGTTTCAAAAATTTCTACACAGACAGTTCAGTGACATTGACTACGCTCTTCCAATTGTGCTGTTATTCTCACTTAAGATGAAGGCTTACAGAACAAAATAGTTTCGAGTTTGAGGATCATTTTGGATATCTAGGAAATAATTTAGGGTAGGCATTGGGAAACCCAAGCCAAAAGCTCAAAAGAGAAGGCTAACCTTGAGGGTTAGACTTGGGAGTTGCAGCATGGAGGAGGATTTGAAGCTGTGGATACGGAGGAGCTCTCCTAGAAATAGAGTGTGAGTGATAAGAGAATTCTGGCAAATAGAAAAGCTTAATGGGAATTCAAAATAAGGAGATCCAGGCAGAAGACTTCAAAGAAACAGTATGAGACAGGATGAGAACGTGGTTGTCCCCTAAAACCCATTCGGTCCTTCTTCAGTAGTAGTAGAATGTCTCATTTTAGCTAGGCACATACCCACCCAGGTAAAGACCACACTGCACAGCTTCCCTTGCAGCTAAGTGTGGCCATGTGCTTAAACCAATCAGACGTGAGCAGATGTGGTGTATGCAACTTCTGTATGTACCCTCACCCCACCCCACCCCTCCACCCTGCTTCCTGGTGAGCCACCTTGGACAACGCAGATGAGTACAACACCCCAGGGATGGTGGAGCAACAAGATAGAGGGGGTTGGATCTCTGATTGATATTGTCTAACAGATTCACCACGCCAGCCCTGGACTGTCGTCTCTCCACAGTTAAGTAAGAGACACATAAACTTCTGTCTTGATTAAGCCAGTGTTAATCTGGCTGAACTTATAGCCTAACTAATACATTATTATAAAGTGGAAACTAAGGGATAATATAGTTTCCAGAAGGAGCAAATGGTCAGTGGGGTCTGATGCAGTAGATAAGCCAAAGAAGTTCTTGAAAAGTAGCCCTTGTCTTTATGAAATCATAGACGAGTCTAAGAGGACAGGCTGGTTAATCAGCCTTCAATGAGAGGAACAAGACTCGGGAAGAGTTCAGGTTGTTGTTAGGTGCCGTTCAGTTGGTTCCAACTCATAGTGAGCCCATGCACAACAGAAAGAAGCACTGTGTGGTCCTGTGCCATCCTCACAATCTTTGCTGTGTTTGACCCCACTGTTGCAGCCACTGTGTCCATCCATCTCATTGAGGGTCTTCCTCTTTTTCACTGCCCCTCTACTTTACCAAGCATGATGTCCTTCTCCAGGGACTGGCTCCTCCTGATAGCATGTCCAAATGACGTGAGACGAAGTCTCGCCACCCTTGCTTCCAAGGAGCACTCTGGCTGTACTTCTTCCAAGACAGACTTGTTTGTTCTTCTGGCAGTCCATGGTACATTCAATATTCTTCCCCAACACCACAATTCAAACGCATCAGTTCTTCTTCAGTCTTCCTTATTCATTGTCCAGCTTTCATATGCATTACGAGGTGACTGAAAATACCAGGGCTTGGGTCAGGCACACCTTTGTCCTCAAGGTGACATCTTTGCTTTTTAACACTTTAAAGAGGTCTTTTGCAGCAGATTTGCCCAATACAAATTTCTTGACTGCTGCTTCCATGGGCGTTGATTGTGGTTCCAAGTAAAATGAAATCCTTCACAACTTCCATCTTTTCTCCATTTATCATGATGTTGCTTATTGGTTATTGGTCCAGTTATGAGCATCTTTGTTTTCCTTATGTTGAAGTGTAATACATACTGAAGGCTGTAGTCTTTGATCTTCATCAGTAAGTGCTTCAACTCCGCTTCACTTTCAGCAAGCAAGGTTGTGTCATCTGCGTATCGCAGATTGTTAGTCTCCCTCCAGTCCTGATGCTGCGTTCTTCATATAGTCCAGTGTCGCAGATTATTTACTCAACATACAGATTGAGTAAGTATGCTGAAAGGATACAACCCCGACACACCCCTTTCCTCATTTTAAACCACACAGTATCCCTTTGTTCTGTTCCAACGACTGCCTCTTGGTCTATGTACAGTTTCCGCGTGAGCACAATTAAGTATTCTGGAATTCTCATTCTTCCCAATGTTATCCATAATTTGTTATGATCCACACAGTTTAATGCCTTTTTATAGTCAATAGGGTTTAGGTAGTGTCTAGGTTTTCTTCCCCTAGAAGCAGACACTGAGACAAGGATTTGAATGCAAGAAATTTATATGGGAGGTGATCTTAGGAAAGCCAGAGGGTGAAGAAGGGAGGTGGGAACAGAAAGGAAGCCAATAGGGGTGTGTTATCAAGCCAGTTACCACTGTGGGCAACTGGAGCTCAACGCTGCTGGGCAACTCCGGGAGACAGTGGGGAATACGTCCTACAGTTGTCTCTACTGAAAAACAAGAAAGGTGGCGTTTTATCCACCACGTTTCTGCCTATTCTAGGTTGAGGGCTGTTTCCAGGGTCATTGACCCTCCAGCATTTTGACCTGCCCTTCTCGGGCCCAGCACACTAGTGTTGAGTTACAGCCTTCAGTGTGTAAGAGTGAATGCGAAAGGGATCTGGGCAGAACATGGATGGTGTCTGCTACAGGAGCACGCGGATTTGTAAATAGCAAGGTGGGAAATGGAAGGACTGGAGGGAGTAACGTTATCTACTGAAGGGCAAGCAAGGTAAGGGTGGAGCAGGAGCCTCAAAGTGGAATGGAAGGCTTGACGGCACACACAAAAAATTGCTGAGAAATGCTAGGGACTGTGATGAGTGATGATTCATCATTCAAAAGTGGAATCAATGCCACGACAACACCTTTAAAATGTGAGATATAAGCCAGCAAAGGAAAGTGGAGCGAATCTGCCTCCCTTCTTGGGTTCTTCAGTTTGTTTTTTTAATCTCTGAAACAGAAGTCACTTTCTGGACAGCATAAAAGTGTTTGCATACAAGCCCACTACTTGGAGCTGTGCAAGTTGTTTCCCACCCACGGGTGCCCTGCCAAGGAGGTTAATGGGGGGAAATCCACATTCCGTTTACCAAGCTGACTCTCAGCCAGCTTGGTTTACCTGGAGGGGACGCCCTTGTCTATTTCATACAAGGCTGGCAGTGGCCCTGGGCTTTGCACAAACAATCTCATTCCCTTGGGTTTGGGCTAAGCGTGGATCTCCAAAGATGGGTCATCTAGGCCCCCAGGTCCAATGGAGTGATATGAACACAACATTATCCTATAGCACCCCCTCCCCAAATTATACTCCCAAGAAAGATGTTCTGCCTGTTAGCATCAGAGAGATAGAAAAGAAAAACTGTATTTTAACTTGTTTATTGCTCCAAAGCATCTGGTACTTTGCTACGCCTTGCAGGGAAACTTGGCGTCTCATATTCATAAATGCGCTGCTGTGGGTTTAATTGTGCAGCTAACTTGAGCTATAGAGTGGAATCTGTGGCTGCTTGGAGAGGTTTTCCAAAGAGACGCAAATAAGCCTCCAGGGCTACTCTGCTTAGAAGATAATCCATATGTTAACTCCACCCCCTGTAAGTGATGTACATTTAGCCCTCCTTCTTGGGGCATGAGGGAACTTGAATCCCCATGCATGAGACAGGGGAGGAGAGCTGATTTCTGATGGTCTGACCCTTGAAGCAAAGCTGAGAGACCTGAGCTGAACCAGAGATGGTCCATCGAGGTCTCTGACTCCCAGATATGAGCCTTTTGTCAACCAATGGCCAGATGAGTTGACCTAGCTACTGGGTGCCAGGTCTTTCAGTCAGTGTTTTAACCCAAGACCTCATTTCTCCCTGACACACTACTTGTGAGGTAAGTGCTGTTCTTCTGGGGAAGGGCCGCCTCTACTTTACCATAGAGGAGCATTTCTGGTAAAAAATCTAGGACAAAATGGAATCAACAGAGACATACAGTGCTGCCGCTCTAGTAGGGAGTGAGATTAGAGGGCAAGCGTCCAAAATTCAAGCATTCTTTTCTTCCTTTGGGAGTCCTTGAATGATGTAAACTGTTAACACACTCGGCTGCAGACTGAAAGGTTAGAGGTGCAAGTCCACCCAGAGGCACCTTGGAAGAAAGGCCTAGTGATCTACTTCCAAAAAATATCAGCCATTGAAAACTCTATGGAGCACACTTCTACTCTGACACACATGGGGTCGCCATGAATCAGAGCTGACTCGATGGCAACTGGTTTTTCTTCCTGGGGTTTTCTTTGCTTCTCTCAGTTTCCTCTTTAGGGACTGTTTTAGTTATTTAGTGCTGCTATAACAGAAATTCCACAAGTGGATGGCTTTAACAAACAGAAATTTATTCTCTCACAGTTTAGGAGGCTAGAAGTCCAAATTCAGGGCACCAGCTCCAGGGGAAGCCTTTCTCTCTCTGTTGGTTCTGAGGGAAGGTCCTTGTCATCAATCTTCCTCTGGTCTAGGAGTTTCTAAGCGGAGGGACTCTGGGTCCAAAGGATGTGCTCCACTCCTGGCACTTCTTTCTTGGTGGTATGAGGTCCTCCCTCTCTGCTTGTTTCTCTCTCCTTTTATTTCTTATAAGATGAAAGACGATGCACCTCACACCCCAGGGAAACTCCCCTGACATTGGATCAGGGCTGTGACCTGAGTAAGGGTGTTGCATCCCACCCTAATCCTCTTTGACATAAACTAACCTTGCTTTCGAAGTGAGGATGGCAAGACTTCGTCTCACATACTTTGGATATGTTATCAGCAGGGACCAGTCCTTGGAGAAGGACATCATGCTTGGTAAAGCAGAGGGTCAGTGAAAAAAAGGAAAACCCTCATTGAGATGCATTGATACAGTGGCTGCAACAATGGGCTCAAACATAACGATTATTGTGAGGATGGCACAGGACCGGGCAGTGTTTCGTTCTGCTGTGCATGTGGTCTCTATGAGTTGGAACCAACTCGACGGTACCTAACAACAACAACAACAATCTTGCCTCATTAACCACAGGCAAAGATAAGGATTTACAACACATAGGAAAAGCACATCAGATCACAAAATCGGGGACAACCACACAATACTGGGAATCATGGCCTAGCCAAGTTGACACACATTTTTGGGGGACACAGTTCAATCCATAACAGGGACTGTGCATTGGATTTGCAACTGGGGCTTCTCTTGTATTGGAGGCTTGAGGGAGCAAGGGTCAGCAAGGCTTCCAAGCCCCTCTCACAGAAACCTGAGTTAAAGAGACAAAGGGGAGAGGGGACGGTGCATCCTATAAGAGTAAAAAATACAACGGCTTAGGACTGAAGACCTGTGTGGAATGACGGTCAAGGTAGATGTCCAGATGGGGTCAGATCCTGCCCAACTTTTCACGGGAGATAAAATTAACAATAAATATGATTGGCTCCAGTTTTTAGATGGGATAACTGAGTTTAGGTAAATTAGCTTGGAGGTGGCAAAGCGGGAGTTTGAACCCAGCTCTGTCTGACTCCAGAGTCATAAAGCCTATACTGGACACTGCCGGACCTGTCCCCAGAGTTCAGAGAGAGGATATGGGATGGAGGCTCCTTCCATGTGGAGTCCTGTGGGAACTCCGGCAGCACTTACACCCTTGTGGGAAGCTATCAGGTCTCAAGCTTCTGCTTTTCCTTCTGTCTTGGCAGAAGCGCCGGTTTGGAGTCACACAAACCTGGGGTTGAAGCTCAGCTCAGCCTCTTACTCGTGTGTCCTTACGCAAGTTACCTAACCTCGCTATTCCTCAGTTTCTTTACCTATAAAATGGGGACAATAATAATAATAGTTTATAGGTTTGTTACAAGGATTACAGAGATAGCCCATGTAAAGCCCTTAGAATGGTGTCTGTTATGGATTGAATTGTGTCCCCCCAGAATACGTGCTGGAATTCTAACCCCTATACCTGTGAATGTAACCCCATTTGGGAATAAAGTTTTCTGTGTTATGTTAATGAGGCCATGTCAGTGTAGGGTGTGTCTTAAACCTAATTATTTTTGAGATATGAAAAGAGCAGATTAGACACAGAGAGAATCGAGCACAAACGGGAAAGAGAGATGCCGCGTGGAGCTGCCCAAGGACTGAGGAATGCTGAGAAGAATGCCGGAGAAGCCGAGTACGGACTCTTCCCTCCTGAGCAAGCAGAGAGCGCCTTCCCCTAGGGCCAGTGCCCTGAATTTGGACTTCCACCTTCCTGCACTGTGAGAAAATACATTTGTTTGTTAAAACCAGCCACTTGTGGTATTTCTGTTTCAGCAGCACTAAGAGACTAAGACAGGGTCTGGCACATAATGAGCACTTGATAAATGTCAGATGTCATAACTAACGGCTATATGTAACATGTGGGTAAACCACGGCCCAGGCTCGCTCTTGACCCTTGTGTTTCTCTCTCTTCCTCCCTCTGTGACTTGACTAGAAATGAAGCCCTTATCCCACCTGGAGCAGTCCCCACCTGCTCTGGTTTCTAGGGCAAGGTCTGTACGCCACCCCGCTCTGACTGTCTCCCCACTAGAGCTATCAGAAGGTAAGGCAGGGCAAGATCCTCCCTGTCACTGGCTGGCTGGCTGGGTGCCCGTATCTTCTTGTAGGCTGGTCTTAAAGTCAGATTTAAGGAATATGGGTAGTTCTAGAATGCCTGATTTTGGCCTCAGGTTCAAGCTGCATCCTTCAGTCTAGCTTGACCAGGGTTATAGGTAGAAATTACGTTTGAATTTCCACCTGCATCAATTTCTTGGTTTAGTTTGGAACTAGCAAGTGAGGAAGGGAGTAACTGATTGCAAGCTTCAAACCTCAACAGAAGGGAAGTATACAGTTCAACTATCATCGAATATTTTATCTCCAAGCCAAATATATATATATATATATATATATCAGTTAAGTAGTTATTCCAGTCACCTCTAGTGACTTCTCAAGGCAGCTCACTTCATTTTTTTGATAGTACTGAGTGTGACTCCCTGAATTTGTTATCCGTTGTACAAAGCAAAGAGCCAATTTCTCTTCCATGTAACAGCTTTTCAGACACTTCTATCTTAGAACGCTCTTGTCCTGGCAAAATAGCTCCCATTCCTTCAACTCTTGCTCCTTGGACCAGTTTTTTGTCTCCTTGCCCTTCTGACCTTCCAATTCGTCTGGCTCTCTTTCTTGTTGTTGGGTGCCGTCAAGTCGATTCCAACTCACAGAGACCCCATGTGACAGAGTAGAACTACCCCATAGGGTTTCCTACGCTGTAATCTGTCTTGGAAGAAGTACAACCAGAATGCTCCTTAGAAGGAAGGATGGGGAGACTATGTCTTACATACTTTGGACATGTTGTCAGGAGGGATCAGTCCCTGGAGAAGGACATCATGCTTGGTAAATACAGTGTCAGTGAAAACGAGGAAGACCCTCAATGAGATGGACTGACACAGTGGCTGCAACCATGGGCTCAAGCATAACAACGATTGTGAGCACGGTGCAGGACCGGGCAGTGTTTCGTTCTGTGGAGCACAGGGTCTCTATGAGTTGGAACCGACTTGACGGCACCTAACAACAACAACAACAATCTTTACGGGAGCAGATTGCCAGGTCTTTTCTCACATGGAGCTGCTGGGTGGATTTAAACCACCAACCTTTCAGGTTCGCAGCTGAGCACCTAACTGTTGTGCCACCAGGGCTCCTTGGCTCTCTTAAAGGGTACCAAACCCTCAGATTCAGTTGCTGGGGCTGATGTTTTGTACAGTGGGTGCCTGGCACAGCTGGGCTGGCGGGACCCTCCTTGAGCCTGTTTCGCATCACTTTCTTTCATCCTGTGCCTCTCAGAAAAGGAAGCCCAAATGGTCAATGTGTTTAGGAATTGCTGTCCGTTTGTAGTTTATAATATTCTGCAAGCACTATAAAGTGATCTAAATCTGCCCCAAATGGAGCATATGGATAGCAGGAACGTTGCTATGGTCTGGGAATTTTAATGCAACTAACTTTACCTTTTCCCTCTGTAATCCCCAAGACTCTCCTTGGAAATCCCACATATACTATTTTTTTCAAGTGAAGTCAGAAATACAGACTTCCATGTGTAATTTCTCAATTATAAAATTTCGGCAAGTGTTTTTAACAACATCAACAGCTACCAAAGAAAATAATAATAATGAGGATCAAACAAAATGCACCTCTTGGTGCTCCAGCCCATTGGCAACTTCTGTGCTTAGGCCACCGGCATTTTCTTCTTTCTTCTACCAGATGTTTATTAAGGACTTATTAAATGCCAAGCAATGGAGAAGATTCTGGGAGAAGAGTCATGAGCAAGAAATCTTACAGACAATTAAATTAAGCTATGACGTAATGCTCTTAGATGTCATGAAGTGTTTTCTCCAGCTTCTCAATATCACAAAAACCTTTCTGTCCTATTTTGGTGAGAAGTCAGGATTTTGTCATGGTCATCTGTCCCTATGTTGGCCCCTTTGTTCCTACTCCCATTAGATTCTGCAAGCCCTCCTTTCTCTCAACTCGACTCCCTTCCAACATGGCCGGAGGTGTATTCTGGCACTTTCTTTAGAGCAGGGCTGGGGATGGTGATTGAAGGGAGATGGGAAAACAGAGGAAGGAGGTAGAGACAAAGCAAGAGTCAAGACCTGAGAGCAGTCCTTGGAGCTTGGAGTGTTCATGTGGGTTCTGCCGTGTCTCTTCCTGACAGTCCCAATGTCTGCACTCCCTCTGTGGGTTAAGTGTTCTCTCCATCTCCTTCTGCATCAGAGAAGGAGGGGAACCAGTACTTCACTGAGCACCTGCTCATGTCAAGAGATGGTCTAGAAGCATTCACAGGTTTCTCATTTAACCCTCCCAACAGCCCTACAAGGCAGGTGCCATGATTACTTGTATTTTGCAGATGAGAAAAGTGAGTTAAATTCTTTCCCAAGATCACAAAACTAGTAGACAGCAGATTTAGGATTTGAACCCAGGTTCCTTTGGTTGCAAGTAACAGAAACTCAGCTCAGACTAACTCAAAGAACAAGAGAATTTATTGCCACACATACTTTGGAAGTCCAGTCTTCTAAATCTAGTTTCAGGCCCGTCTGAATCCAAGGGTTCAAATAGCGCCATCAGGTCTTTCTCTCTCTCTCTCTGTCTTCATCACTTGACTCTGCTGTCCTCGGTGTGTTAGTTTCACTTTGCAGACTGCTCCCTCCATGTGACTGGCAACAACGACTATTGGCACCTGGATTACATAATCCTCAACAGCTTGAGATCCCAGAGGAAGAGACTCATGTCTACCAGAGTCCATATATCAAACCTGAGAGAAGTTTTGATTGGCCCAGATAGAATCACAAACCATCCTTGAACAAATCACAATAGCCGAGGGCATGCAGTTCCCTGATTGGCCGGCCCAGGTCATGTGCCCACCTCAGTGCACTCCTGTACACTCCTCAACCTGGGCCACACAGCACATAAGAAGTTCTGCAAAGGAAAATCAGGGTTCTGGTACCAGTCAAAGACAGGAGTGGATGCTGGGCAGGCAAAGCCAACAGATGTCTATACTTTATGACATCAAATTTTTTTTTCTACACATTTGTTTGAAAGAAGATAAATCAAGAATGGAGTCTTAGCAAATTAAGCCTTTCCTCATATCATTTCATTACACTCTAACACCTGGGTTAGCAAACCAAAACCAAACCTGCTGCTGTCCAGTTGATTCTGACTCCTGACCACCCAGTGTGAACTTTGCTCCATAGGGTTTTCTAGGCTGTAATCTTTAAGAAAGCAGATCACTAGGTCTTTCTTCTGTGGCATTGCTGGGTGGGTTCAAACCACCAACCTTTCAGGTTATCAGTTGAGCATAAACCATTTGCACCACCCAGGGACCTCTAGGTTAGCAGAATGTCCTCAAATAGACCCAGAGGTTGAGCTCTATACTTTATGGAGCTTTGTGGAACTATGAAGGTCCCTTGTTCTCTCTCATCCTGATCCACTCAGTCCATGGTTGACAATCATGGTCTTGTTCCAAGGCCAAGGCCCCTGAGCCCTGTCTCGGGTACGTGGCCATGGAAAATTCCCATGCTTTGGGACAGAAGGTGGAAGCGACTGCCTCACCCCTATGGGAGCCCAGGGAAATATTTCAGACACAAACACATTTGGAGGAAGAACTCAGCAGTGGAGTTGCTACCTCCAGATTAATTTACACTCCAGCGGCCCCCAGAGAGGCTGACAGACTGATGGATGGCAATGCCTGCTGGTTGTGCAGCCGCATTAATGCTGCCACGAACTCAGCTCATTGGCTTCAAGTTCCTTCTCCTTCCCTCGTCATACCTCGGACACAGTTAACCTCATGTAAAATGGGGTCAGCTCACTGGAGCCGTGTGCACTAAATGTCAAGTCCCTGGGTAGACTCTCAATGGGGTTTCTAACACAGTGGAGGGTGCTCAGGCCTCCCACCACCATCCGCCATTTGCCCTTATCCTTCCAAGGGCATGGTGTGTGACAAGCAGGACACCAGGCAGGAACATATTCCACAAGAGGAGCTCAGTTACCTCCCCCGGGGGGATCTCAGTAACATTCAGAGACTAGAAGAGCTCTCCAGACATCAGCAGGGTCTTCCAGGGTCTCAGCTTCCCTTCCTTTAAAATAGCAATGATAATAATACTGACCTTGAAGGGTATAGAGCTCAGTAGGATGCCTGACACACAGTACATGCTCAGTTTAGCTGCTGTTATGATTCTCTCATTAGGCATGTTTCTGCATCCTTGGCCCTGTATATGATCTGGGATTGACTTCATACTCCACACACCCACCGCTGCAAGGAAGAGTCTTACCCACTGCTTCAACCCAGCCCTCTGGGAGCCAGACAGGCTAGTCTAGACCACACTGCCTCACCGAAGAGTAGAAGGGTCTAACAGGCCCCAGGTTGTCCAGAGTGTGGCAAGGTTTTTAGGGGTTAAACCCTGGTGCGTCTTTTCTGGAGATCTCAGGGACTCAGACCACTAGCCCCGCTTTGGTACTAGTGATTTAGAAATGGAGGATCCAGACATCTGAGGAGCACCAGCAGGCTTGTCATCAGTTGAGCTGGTTCAGCTTCCCAGGGGCTGGAGGTACACCAGGTCCCAGTAATTGTCCTCAGTGTGACAGGTCCCAGCCCCACCAGATGCCTCTGCCATTTCTCAGCAATGATGTTCACTGTAAATAATGCCTTTTTCCAGACAGCATACGGCCTTGGCAGAGTTTGGCATACAAGAGACACAGACTCACAGCCATATGGGCTGGTCGCCTAAGCTCTGTGGTCAAGTCAGGCCATGCAGGGAAGCGTGAACTTGAGTGAGTATCGCTATGAGCCATGCTTGAGGAGGGGAGAGAGAAGGCCTGGCTGGAAGGCTTGCTGGTGCAGTCAGGAAGGAGCAGCCTCCTGGCAAGTCCAAGAACTTGAAGGTGGGGCATGGGAGAGGAATATTCACCTTCCGGATTTTACGCTCATTAGAAGTTGAGGGAGCTGTTTTCTACCTTGGCTTGTGGTCATGGTGGGGTAGACTGCTTGCAAAACTGTCCACAGTATCTTCCCTCCCTGTATCAATCACACTTAAACATTTGCACCGAAAGCTCCAGAGTCTCGGCTCCTTTAAACCAAAACCAAAACCAAACCAAACACGTTGTTGTTGAATCCATTCCGACTCATGGTGACCTTGTGTGTTACAGAGTAGAACTGTGCTCCATAGGGTTTTCTTGGCTGTAATCTTTACAGAAGCAGATCACCGGGCCTTTCTTCTGTGGTGCCACTGGGTGGGTTCTAACCATCAACCTTTAGGTTAGTAAACCTGACTCATAGAGACCCTATAGGACAGAGTAGAACTGCCCCATAGAGATTCCAAGGATTGCCTGGTGGATTTGAACTGCCAACCTTTTGGTTAGCAGCCGTAGCTTTTAACCACTACATCACCAGAGTTTCCTTCAGGTTAGTAGTCAAGTGCAAACTGTTTGCACCACTCAGGGATCTAATTCATGTGAGGGTCCCACCATAGTAAGGGTCCATCCTCCTGGATTCACTCACCTCCCTTTCTGCTGCCATCTTTCCTAGCTCCCCCACCAGCACCACCACAACCTCTGCTGCCTCATCCTCCCCATCTTCGGCACTGGGTGTAGTGATCAAGGTCATGGGCCCTAGAGTCAGACAGACAGACTAGGATTTGAACATCATCCCCTTTGTGCCTTCCCACACTGACTTTGAACTTGGCCACATGACTTGCTTTGGCAAAAAGGACAGCAGCAAACATGATGCCTGCAAACACTTGAAAAGCTCCTGGGCATTGAGGCTTGCCCTCTTGCAGCTCCTGGAACTCCAACTCCATGTGAATATACTCAGGCTAGCCAGCTAGAGGGCAGGAGACCACATGGAGAGAAGGCCCAGACATCTCAGACGTCCTGGACGAGGCCACCTTACAGCAGCCAGCTCCTACTCAGCCCACAGGGTGACCACAGACACATGAGTAAGCCCAGCCAAGCTCAGCCTAGCCCAGGCCAGAAGAACTGCCCAGGTGAGTTCAGGCCAACTGGTCACCCAACAGAATTGCTGAGCTTAATAAATGGCTCTTGTTTCCAGTCACTAAGTTTTGGGATGATTTGTTACACAACGAAAGCAAACTGATACACATGAAATTTGTGTTATCAGAGATTTCCAGGATAAACTAGGTTTAATCCAAGTAGTTGCTGAACACCCGGCATGGTCATCTATAAAAGTTTAAAGAAAAAAGAGAGGTACTATGTATTCAAAATTCCTGTGCCAGGGACAAAAAGCCATCTCCCACTGCTGCTTCTCTTTCAATCTAGGTTATCTGTCTCCCAACAGTTCTAGACTGAGATAAGCAGAGGTCTTGGGAAAATGGTTCAAGAAACTTGCCATTAACATGAGATAAAAATTAAACAGACATTTAAAGTCTACTATGTACCAGGCTTTGAACTTAGTGCTTAATTTGCCTCCATCACCCCATTTAATAAACTGTGAAATAGATTCTATTTCCACTGATGAAACCAAAGTTCAGACAAGTGGTAGTGTTTTCCCGAGGAGTGGGGGACTCAAAGTTCGACTGTTCTCATGATACCACAGTAAACACTTCTTGGCCACTTTTTTTGTGCCAGGTACTTTTCTGGGTGCTTTAATTTTAATTTAATTTTCAACTATAACCCAGTGAGGCAGTGCTATGGATTAAATTTTGTGCCCCCAAAAGATATGTTGGGATCCTAACCCCTATACCTGTGGATATAATCCTGTTTGGAAATAGGGTTTTCTTTGTTATGTTAATGAGCCCATATCTAATCACTTCTGAGTCATAAAAAGAGCAGGTTAGACACGGAGACACACACATACACATGAACAGAGACAGACACCACGGGAGGATCATCTACCAGCCAAGGAACCAAGGAACGTCAGGGCTGTCAACGAGAAACGAATGCACACAGCCGAGATCCTGGTTTGGATTTCCAGCCTCCAGAACTGTGAGACAATAAAGTTCTGTTCTTTAAAGCCATGCGCTTGTGGTATTTCTATTACAGCAGCACTCGGTAACTAAGACAGGTAGGAACTAGTTTTATCATTGTTTTACAGATGAGGAAACTGAGGCACAGCCAGAGAGGTTAAGAAACTTGTTTGGAGTCACACATCTAGTAAGTGGTGGAGCCGAGATCTGACACCAGGCATTCTGGCTGGATAGCCCACACTTTGAGCCAGAGAGCTCAGTGTTAGTGGCTGAAAGCCTGGAAGTCACTATATAAATAGCTCCTTCCCATTTTGCCTTTTATTATGGTGTTGGCGAAGAATATTGACTATACCATGGACTTCCAGAAGAACAAACAAATCTGTCTTGGAAGAAGTACAGCCAGAATGCTCCTTAGAAGTGAAGATGGCAAGGCTTCATCCCATGTACTTTGGACATGTTATCAGGAGAGACCAGTCCCTGGAGAAGGACATCATGCTTGGTAAAGTAGAGGATCAGAGAAAAAGAGGAAGACCCTCAATGAGATGGGTTGGCACAGTGGCTTCGACAATGGGCTCAAACATAACAACGATTGTGAAGATGGCGCAGGACCCAGTAGTGTTTCGTTCTGTTGTACATAGGGTCCCTGTGAGTCAGAACCAACTCGGCAGCACATAACAACAACAGAACCCTAAGCGGGGAAGCAGATTGCCTGATAAGTCCATGTTTTGGGTTCTCTGTGATGAAGTTTGGGAGAGTCTTGTATATCTAGAGCCCCCTTTCCCACCCTCCAACAGGATAGCCCATCACCCATCAATATATGCCAGGGTTGCCAGTTCAGATATTTACGTGGGTCAGGCAAGTGGCAAGATGAATGAAGTGGGCTGGGTGGGACTGGTGGTGAACTCTAGGGTACACGTCCCATCTACACAGGAAGCAACTTCTTGGTTCCTGCTGATTGTCAGCAAGCAGGTAGATGGGCCCAGTGTTGCCCAATTTCCCCATTTTTCAAGGAAAGCCAGAAATGTAATTATTTGGTGTGTTTTGATTTTTAAGTTGGCCTCTAATAAACTTGCTTTTTTCAAAATACCACGTGAGCCAAACAAAACTTCTCTGGGCCAAATATAGCCCGAGAGCAGCATTTGCTGTATCTGGTTATGGGAGATAAAACTCAGAGTAAATCCCAATGAAAATCAAAATAAGTTTAAGGGGGAACTTATCTCCTTGAAAATAAGTCTAGAATAGTCACCTTTAGGATCAATATGAGAAGTGAAGGGTAGATTATTAAATAGCCTCTTACTTGGGTTTATCTCCAGAGCTGCCATTTGACATCCTAATGCTCAGCTGACAAATCACAAGATTGTCCCCTTTCTGTGTAGAGAGCAGATTTACAAGCCAAGTTCTGAAATTTTCATCTCCGAGTGTCTGCTGTGCTGCTGGCTCTGTGGGTAGCTCAAGTACACAGATCTCGTTTCCATCAACAATAAACAGACTGCCTGGAGAGGCACGGGTGCCATCTGTAATCGCTACACTGGCACCGAAAGACATGTTTGCGTGCCTGGTCAGCTCCCCACAGGGCTATTCCACGCCTGTCTGCACTTCCCAGGTGAGCCCCAGAAATGAGTCCTTGTCCCGGCAACATTAGAGCCTGTGCCACACAGGAGGTTTCCAGCCCACGTGGTGTTACCGCTAATGGCTGCTCGTGAGTGAGTGCCGTACCAGCTGCCCTGGAACTTTGCCTCCCGAATCCCAGGCCCCTGTGGATAGAAGGGTACTGCATCAGGTTCATTCATTCAACAAATATTTATTGAACACCTACTTACTATGTGCTCTAGGAAGAAAGGCCTGGCGATCTACTTCTGAAAATTAGCCAGTGAAAACTTTATGGATCATACAGAACACTGTCTGACTCACTTGCTTTGGACATGTCATCAGGAGGGATCAACTGTTGGAGGAGGACATCATGTTTGGTGAAGGAGAGGGCCATTGAGGGTGAAGGAGATGCTTGGTGAGACGGACTGGCAGAAGAGCCACAATGGACTGGAATGTGCTGGCAATTTTGAAGATTATACAGGATCAGGCATCGTTTTGTTCTGCTGTACATAAGGTCTCCACGAATGGGAATCACCTCAATGGCAGCTATCTATCTGTTTGTCTACCTACCTACCTACCTGTCTATCTACTTAGATACCTATCTATCTACTTACCTACATATCATCTATCTATCTGTCTGTCTGCCTGCTTGCCTATCTCTCTACCTACCTACTTGCCTATCTGTCTACTATGTGTTAGACACTGTTTCAGAGACTGGAGATTGACTGAACAAAAAAGATGAAACTCTCTGTCCTCTTGGAGATTGTGTTTTGGTGGGAAGACAGACAAGACAAATGGTTATAAGCGCTAAGGAGAAAAAATAAAGCAGGTAACGAGGGCTCGGAGAGGTTAAATTTTGCCAAGAGCAGCCAGGGCAGGCTTCAGTAAGAAGGCCATGTTTGAATAGAGACCGGAAGGAAGTGAGGGAGCTGGTCAGGAGGCTCTCTGAGGAGTGCAGTCCAGGCAGGAGAAAACAGGAGCAGAGCCCCTGAGACGGGATTGCGTCTGGTGTATCTGGGACAGGGAGGAAGTCAGTGTTGCTGGAACAGAATGGGCAAGAATGGCAGGGGAG
Organism: Trichechus manatus latirostris; assembly: GCF_000243295.1. NCBI lineage: Eukaryota > Metazoa > Chordata > Mammalia > Sirenia > Trichechidae > Trichechus > Trichechus manatus. The sequence continues at coordinate 20,779,941 of NW_004443960.1, read as the reverse complement.
GAGGTCAGAGAGACAAAGAGGAAGAGCAGGCGCGCAGAACCTTGGAGGCTGCAGGGAGGACTTCCAAGTTTATTCTCAATGAAACAAGAAGCAGAGGAGTGACGAGCTCCGACTTTGCTTTAGCAGATCTTGTGGGCTGCTATGTTAGGGACAGACCAAAACGAGAAAAGGGTAGAAGCAAGAATCAGTTAGGAGGCTGTTGGTAGTCATCCAGGAAAGAGATGATGGTCACTTGGACCGGAGCGGTGCTGGGCAAGGGGAGGGTCAGTTTCTGGATACACTCAAATCCCAAATCCTCAGTTATTACTGCCTCCCCAGATTATGAGGAGCCCTGGCGGCACAGTAGTTAAGAGCCCGTCTGCTAACCAAGAGGTCGGCAGTTCGAATCCACCAGCCACTCCTTGGAAGCCCTATGGGGTAGGTCTATTCTGTCCTATAGGGTCACTACAGATTATGAGGTATTCATGGGTGGGCTTCAGGGGGGCCCATGGCTCCCTTAAAATTGTCTGCAAATTGCTCTTTTATGTGTGGTATATTCATGGGAGGAATCCGTGGGTGGTGCAAATGGTTAAGCACTCAGCTGCTAACCAAAGGGTTGATACTTCAAGTCCACCCAGTGGCACCTTGGAAGAAAGGCCTGGAGATCTACTTCTGAAAAATCAGACATTGAAAACCCTATGGAACACAGTTCTACTCTGACACACATGGGGTTGCCATTAGTCAGAATCGACTCGATAGTAACTGGTTTGGTTTTTGTTTTATGCATGAGAGGGCCCGCATAGGGCAGTATATCCCAGTTGTTGCAAGCTACACTCTGCAGTCAGATGGCCTGGGTTCAAATTCCTCCTCAGCCACTTAGTGTCTCTGTAACACTAGGCAAGATTTTTAACCTCTCTTTAAGCCTCACTCTGGAGCCCTGGTGATGCAGTGGTTGAGAGCTTGGCTGCTAACCAAAAAGGTCAGCAGTTCGAATCTACCAGCTGCTCCTTGGAAACCCTATGGGGCAGTTCTACTGTCCTATGGGGTCGCTATGAGTTGGAATCAACTCAGTGGCAACGGGTTTAAGCCTCACTGTCCTCACCTGTAAACTGGGAACACCTTTCAGATTTAACATGAGCATTGAAGACTACGAAAAACACTTCATAGTAAGTGCTCAATTTTTCTCAAAAGATAGGTGATCCAAATACGGTTAGGACTCTAAGCCTTTGCCTTCAACCTAGGCGGGACTATAGGTAACATAAAAGGGTTCCTTGTCTCCTCTGACCTGAATTAAAAGAAAGTTGAAGGTCTTGGGGTCTTACCCCAGGCCCACTCTGTAATCTTGAATAAGGAAACAGAGTCTTCGTAGGGTTAAGTAATTTGCAATAACCTGCCCAAGATTACAGAGCTAGAAAGTGGTATATCTGGGTTTGAACCCACAGCTCTCTGATGCTATAGCCATGCCCTTAACCACGCCACCATACTACCTCCCCTAATGTGATGGAAGACCTGCTGCTCAAAGATTTGTCCAGCAGGTCTCATGAGGGAGATGTCTATTAGAAAAAAAAAAAAAGAAAGTTGTCCTTGAGTCAATTCTGACTCATAGTGACTTCGTAGAACAGAGTAGAACGGAATCCCCATAGGGTTTCCAAGGCTGTAATGTTTCCAGAAGCCGACTGCCACATCATTCTCCCACGGAGCAGCTGGTGGGTTTGAACCGACAACCTTTTGGTTAGCAGGTGAGTGCTTAGCCACTGTGCCACCAGGGCTCCTTTTTCTATCAGAAAGTAGGCGGAATCAGCTTTGCCTCCAAGGTATTGTTTAACAGAGATCCCCTTCTCCACCTTCACTGGGCTTTCTAGCTGTTCTTCCAACAACATAAATCCCAGTTGCAGTTCTTGCTGTTTAATACCTGTCAAGAAAATGCTAATTTCATCGCAGGTCCCTCTGTTGTTCAGACTATCACAAACAGGTCCATCATAAATCTGCAAGGGACAGCATTTATAAATGATTTCCCCTGTAGACTCCACCAGCGGAGCCTCCTAAAACGGCTGGTTCATTAATGGGCCATCTTCATACTTGTTAATGTCTAATTACAGACACTAATGGGTCCATGTATTTTAAAAATGAAATTATGGGTTTTATTCAGTTAGGAAAAGTACAAGATAAACTGCTGAATAAATCTGGCAAGGGACACAAAGGGCTGGGAGTTAAACAGGCTCCCCCAGCTCAGGGGATGTTAGAAGGCTGCAGCAGCAAAATTAACTCCAAAACGAAACAGATCAGTGCCTGGGGTGGCAAGATGAAGCACAGTTGTGGATGAATTCATCTTTAGAGTAACAACAGTCCTGCGTGGGGCCCAGGCTCAGAAATGGATCTGAAACTTAACTGCCGCTGACTTGAAAATATTTCCTGACTTTGCATTCTCTGGCTGATTTACATGGAAATCACACATCGGATAAATAAAAAGGAAAAAAAAAATGAAGATTTTGTATAATCCCTCCTTGCAGAGATAAACACTGTTAACTGTGGATTGTCTATTCTTCTAGACTTTTTATGTCTCTACATACATGATTTTGTGCATGTAAAAATATTAAAAAAACAACAAACCAGAATCACACTAAACGAATGTGTTGTTCTGTAACTTTTTTTTTTTTTTAAACCTGACATTACACAATGGATAATATTCCGTGGTGATAGTTTACATCCTCCTACTTCATCTTTTTAAACAGCTGCATGGTATTTCATCTACCAATCTCCTATATCAGATGTTTGTTTGTTTGAATTTTTAATACTGAAGCAAATTATAAACATCCTTAAGGTAAAATATGTATGCATCCTATGTTTCCTTGAAATGTTTTTTTAATAGCAGAATTTCTGGGTGTGACTAGGTCTAAAGCTTTGGCAACAGTCAACTTTCCAAACAGTTACACCTTTTGACACTCAGAATAGTACTGCAACAGAGTTTATTTTGTTTTTTCCATATTTCTCGACTCTATAGATGAAAAAAATGCTTTCTTGTTTTACATCTTTTTTTTTTTTTCCTGGCTAATGAATTTAGCATTTTTTCTTTCATTTGTTGCTGGTTCATTTGACTTTCTGCTTTTGTATGTTGCTTATTCATGTTCATTACCCCATTTTCTACTAGGGTGTTCAACTCTTTCTTATTTATATGTAATAAATCTTTACATGTTAAGGGTGTCTAATCCATGGCTGTATGTATTGCATATACCATTACCCATTTTACTGTCTGCTTTACCTTTATGATTTTTTAAAAGTAGAAATGTTTTACATTTTTATGTAGTCCAATTTCTTAGTCTTTTTCTTTATGTTTTCTATCTTGGGTGCCATGCTTGGAAATTTTTCACCATTCCATAATTAGAAAATGGTTTTACTTTTAACATTGAAATCTCTAATCATTTTGAGATTTATTTTGGTACATGTGAGGGAAGAATTCTTTTCCAAGTGGCTAGCCAGTTGTCCCAACACCATTTGTTGGATAAGTCATTCCTTTCTCACTTCTTCAAATGTCTCTTTATCATATATTAAGTTCAAATATTTTAAAATGAATTTTCTATTCTATTCCATTGATCTTTCTATTCTTAGACTATTCTCAAGAATTTTAATTATTATAAACTCATATTTTATTATAAAAAATTTTACTCTCTCTCTCCATGCTCAAAATTATCTCCAGTATTCTGACCAATCTCCAAGTGAACTTTAAAAACCTTTAAAAGGTTTTTCTTTTAATTGGAATTTCCATGTAGTTGAATAAAAGGAATAGATTAATGTGAGAACTCATATCCAGGTACATGCCGTATCTTCCACTTATTCAGGTCTTTTGTTTATATTACCTGGTAAAGATTCATAGTTTTCTTCAAACTGATTCCTTCTGCACATTTATTTAAGTATCTAACTTTTTTATTTGTTTGTTTGCCAAACTGGTTATTGTGTGTTTGTGTGTGCGTGTGTGTGTCTATTTCCATTCTGACAAACTCTGACAAATTCTTTCATTAGTTCTAATAGGCTGTTAGTTGATTCTCTTTGGTTTTCCAGGCAGATGGTATCATTATCTAGTAATCATAAAAAAAATGTAACTTCTTTTCAAGAGTTATGGCTATATTCTTTTTATTCTTGTCTTTTTGTATTGGCTACACCCTCCAGGAAAATACTAAATCACTGTAAGCATTCTGGTGTTTTCTGAGCTATAAATTCTGCCTTAAGCATAATGTAAGGAGCAAGTCTGGCAAATATTCTATATCACATTAAAGATTATCATCTAGTCCTAATTTAGTTCCTCCCTCCCCCAGAAATGGCCACTGACTTTCAACAATGCTTAATTAATTTATTTATTTAAAAAAAATTTTTTTATTGTACTTTAGGTGAAGGTTTACAAACAAATAGTTTTTCATTAAAGAGTCAGTACACATATTGTTTTATGACATTGGTTAACAACCCCACAACATGTCAACACTCTCCCTTCTCAGCCTTGGAAGACTTTTTTTTGGTGAAAATATACATAGCCAAAGATACACCATTTCAAAAATTTCTACAGGTACAATTCAGTGACGTCGATTACATTCTTCCAGTTGTGCTGCTATTCTCACAATCCTTTTCCAAATTATTCTATCACCATTGTCTTCAACTCACTGTCCCCTAGGTTTCCCATCAAACCTTTTGAGTTGCTGTTGTCAGTTTGATCTCATATAGATAATTCTTTTTTTTTTTTTTTTGTACTTTAGATGAAGGTTTACAGAACAAAATATTTTCTCATTAAACAGTTAGCACACATATTGCTCTATGACAATGGTTAACAACCCCACGACACGTCAACCCTGTCCTTACTCAACCTTGGGTTCCCTATCACCAGCTTTCCTGTTTCCTCCTGCCTTCTAGTCCTTGTTCCTGGACTGCTGTGCCTCATTAGTCCCGTTTTGTTTTATGGGGCTGTCCAATCCCCGCTGAACGGTGAACCTCGGGAGTGATTTCACCACTGAGCTAAAAGAGTGTCCAGGGGCCATACGCTCAGGGTTTCTCCAGTCTCTGTCAGGCCAGTAAATCTAGTCTTTTTGTGTGTGTTAGAATTTTGTTCTACATCCTTCTCCAGCTCTGTCCAGAACCCTCTGTTGTGATCCTGGTCAGAGCAGTTGGTGATAGCCGGGCACCATCTAGCTGTACTGGACTCAGTCTAGTGGAGGCCTTGGTAGCTCAACAATGCTTAATTTAGAAGCTATTGGACTGATCGTGCATTTTCCCCTCTGTCAACCCACCGAAGTGTTTTAATTGTATTATTAGGTATCTTAATTAACAAACCATCCTCACATTCCTGGCATTCTTGGAAGAAATTCTACTTGGATACACTACCCTTCCCTGCCTATATTCTCTAGATGCATATTTCTCTTTGTTACTTTAGCTAAACAATATTTGCTAATATATTATTTAGGTTTACTGTATCTATATTCAGAGTTTGGTATCACGGTAATCCAATTACTTGTTAGTAAAATAAACAGGGAAGTGTGTTTTTTCTAAGTCTGGAACATCATAAATAGCACAGTTCCCTAAAGATTTGATTGAACTGATACATCAAATCTTTTCAGCCTAGCAGATTTTATTCAACATCTTTTTCAAATACTTTCATGATTGTGGGCATATTTTCAGTTTTTCTACCTCTTACTGAGTCAATTTTTTTTTTTTTTAGAAAACCATACGCTTAAGTGAGGCTTTATCTTTTAATGAAACAATATAATTTTTCAATAATCTACTGTTTTGTCTTTCTAATATTGTACGTACGTACTTATGATAAAGTTTAATTGACAAATTCAGCACAGTATGAGATTAACAACAATAACTAATAATAAAATAGAACAATTATAACAATATACTGTAATAAAAGTTATGTGAATGATGGAGCGGGATGGTGTGAGATTTCATCATGCTACGTACTCATTTAACATTTTCAGACAGCGGCTGACCGCAGGAAACTGAAATCATGGAAAAGCGAAACTGAAGATAAGGGGGGGCTACTGTATTTGCCATTGAGCTTCCTGGGTGGCATGGAGAACCATGGATTATGGTAAAAGAATCAGAATGGGTCTCTCGTCAGTGGGGTTTCCAGGCACTCCTTTATTTGTGAGTCTTGAGAGTAAAGGCAGTTTGATGGATCAGAGATGCTGTGGCAGGAGGAGGACAAATTCAAAGACATCCAAAAGAAGGGCCCGTCAAAAGGTCCTGGCCTGGGACGTCAGACATTGTGAAGGCTTCTTAGAGGAAGGAGCCCTGGTGGCACAATGGTTAAGAGCTTGGCTGCTAACCAAAAGGTCAGCAGTTCAAATCCACCAGCCGCTCCTTAGAAACCCTATAGGGGAGTTCTACTCTGTCCTATAGGGTCACTATGAGTCTGAATCAACTCGACGGTAATGGGTTTGGTTTTTGTTCTCAAAGGAGTATTGAGTCAGGGGACATGTATATATGGGCAAATGACAGCAGTGAGTGAGATGGCCATTTTCATAAGCACATTCATGACAATAACAGCAGCCTTGTGGCCCCAAAGTGGGGACAAGTCAGTAATAACATCCACTGATGTGATATCCCAGGGAGGACTCAGGAAGCATGTCATTCTCCAACGCAAACCATGAGTGCTGTTAATTTGGGAGCACTAGTGGGGCTACGAGGAGCTCTGGTGGTACAGTGGTTAAAGTGCTCAGCTGCTAACCAAAAGGTTGGCCATTCTAACCCACCAGCCACTCGGCAGGAGAAAGATGTGGCAGTCTGCCTCTGTAAAGATTACAGCCTTGGAAACCCCATGGGGCAGTTCTACTCTGTCCTATAAGGTTGCTACGAGTTGAAGTCAACTCGATGGCACACAACAACAGTGGGGCCACTAGAGTCACTGGGTGGTATAATTGGTTAACTTGCTTGGCTGCTAACCAAAAGGTTAGAGGATTTAGTCGACATAGAGGTGCCTTGGAAGAAAGGCCTGAAGACCTACTTCCAAAAAATAAGCATTGAAAATCCTACAGAGCACAGTACTACTCTGACACACATGGGGTCACCATGAATCAGGATCGACTCAACAGCAACTATTTTTTTCATGGGTGTTATGGATTGAATTTTGTCCCCCCAAAATGTGTGTCAACTTGGCTAGGCCATGATTCCCAGTATTGTGGGATCATCCACCATTTTGTCATCTGATGTGATTTTCCTGTGTGTTGTAAATCCTACCTCTGTGATGTTGATGAGGCAGGACTGGAAGCAGTTATGTTAATGGGGCAAGATTCAATCTACAGGATTGGGTTGTATCTTGGGTCAATCTCTTTTGAGATATAAAAGAGAGAAGCGAGCCAAGAGGAGAGGGACCTCATGCCACCAAGAAAGTAGTGCCGGGAGCAGAGCATGTCTTTTCGACCTGGGGTCCCTGTGCTGAGAAGCTCCTAGGCCAGGAGAAGATTGATGACAAGGACATTCCCCCAGAACCAACAGAGAGAGAAAGCCTTCCCCTGGAGCTGGTGCCCTGAATTCAGACTTCTAGCCTCCTAAACTGTGACAGAATAAACTTCTGTTTGTTAAAGCTATTCAGTTGTGGTATTTCTGTTATAGCAGCACTAGATAACTAAGACAGTGGGGTTACCAGGAATCCCAGAAGATCTAACAGAAGATCTTTTGCAATTCCAAGTGCTTCACTGGCAGCACAGCACAACTGGGAAGACTATGTAGTAGATTCCCAAAGGTATCAGGTCCTAATTCCTGGAACCTGTAAATGTTACCTTATGTAGAAAAAGAATTTTCCCAGATGTGATAGTTAAGGACCTTGAACTGGGGGTGTGATCAGGATGGGCCCTAAATGCAATCACATGTATCCCTATACGAGGAAGGCACAGGGAAATCTGACACACTCAGAGGAGAAGACGATGTGAAGACAGAGCAGAGAGCGATTTGAAGATGCTGGCCTTGAAGACTGCAGTGGTGTGGCCACAAGACAAGGAATGCCAGCAGCCACCAGAAGTTGGATGAGACAAGGAGCAGATTCTCCCCTACAGCCTCCAGAGGGAGTATGGCCCTGACGACATCTTGATTTTGGCCCAGTGGAACTGATTTCAGACTGTCCTCCAGAAATGTGAGAGAATAAATTCTCGTTGTTTTAAAACACCAAGCTGTGGTAATTTGTTACAGCAGCCATAGGAAACTAATAAACTGTACTTGGGCTTCCCCAGAGAGTACACATGGCCAACATGCCTATTCACAGAATGTCAGTGAAGAAGGCTGTCTTAGGCTCGGTTCTCTAGAGAAGCAAAACCAGTGCAGCATATTAATATATACATAGAGAGAGATTTATATCAAGGAAATGGCTCATGTGGTTGTAGAGGCTGGAAAGTCTCAAGTCTGTGGGTCAGGCTGGAGGCGTCTCCTGACTTACATAGCTGCAGGAGCTGGTGAACCCAAGATCAGAAAGTCAGACAGCAGGCCTCTGGCTCACAGGCTACAGAGGCCAACAAATCCCAAGCTTGGCAAGTAAGCTACCAGCTGAAGTTCCAAGAACCGGAGGTCAGATGAACAAGAGCCAGATGCAGGATCCAGAGCGAGCAAAAGCCAGCAAGCTTTGCCAGAAAGTCCACCTATGTTGGATGCAGGCCACATCCCCAAGGAAAATCCCTTTCAACTGCTTGGCTGCTCATAACAGATCTCATCATAGAGGTGATCACATTATATCAGATCTCATCATGGAGGTGATTATGTCACCACACAGCTGCCAAACTACATCATAACTGCCAAACTACTGAGACTCATGGCCCAGCCAAGTTGACATACAACCTTAACCATCACAAAGGCCATTCTCTTTTTTTTTCATCCTTTTTTTTATTGTGGTAAATCTATATGTAACAAAACATTTTCCATTTCAGCATTTTTCACATGCACAACTCAGTGACAATAACCGTGTTTATCTTGTTGTTCAACCATCACCACTATCTGTTTCCAAATTTTTCTATCACCTTTAACAGATGCTCAGCGTCCTCTGATGATTCCTCCTTTCCACTTCTCTCCCATCTGCCCCTGGTAACCACTAATAAACTCTGATCTCCATACACGTGCCTATTCTAGACATTTCATGTAAATGGGATCATATAATAGCTGTCCTTTGGTGACTGACTTATTTCACTCAGCATGATGGTTTCAAGGTTCATTCATGTTGTAGCATATATCAGGACTTCCTTTCTCTTTATAGCTGAGTAGTATTCCATTGCAAGTACCACATTTTATTTATCCATCATCTGTTGATGGACATGAAGGCTGTTTCCACCTTTTTGGCTATTGTGAATAGTGCTGCAATGAATACTGGTGTACAAGTACCTGTTTGTATCACTGCTTTCAAGTTTCTTGGGTATATACCTGGAATGGGATTGCTGGATTATAATGTTTAACTTTTTTGAGGAACCAGAAGGAGGCCATTCTTAGGACCATTCTGAGTTGGTAGGCAGAGAAGTTGGTTCATTCATGAGTGTCATCCTGAGCTCAGGTAGCAAGCTGGTGAAGTTTCAGGGTAGAGAACCATTTGCAGAAGCCAGCAGACCCCAGCAGACCCAGGACTATCAGGAGGCTGGGAGGACTGTTTGGGTTGCAAACAGAATCCAAAAAGAAAAGGGCTTAAATGGGGAGAGAATTTATTGCCACACAACTGGGAAAATTCCATGCCCAAGATCTGGAGGTTCAATGATGTCCTCGGAGCTCAATGTCTCTCTTCCTCTCAGCTCTGCATCCCTCACTGCTGGAATCACGTGGCAGGCCCAGGCATCCTACCAGGCTTAGAACCCCAAAGGAAAGATAAAGTCATCCTGAGGACTCTGGCAGGAAGTCCTGCGGCAGACACTGATGGTTACGCTTGTATTCTCCAGCCAACTGCTGTAGCCAGGAGGATGGACAGTCAAGGATGAGTGAGATTTGGAAGTGGAGGTGAGGAAAGAGGTACAAACAGCAACTTCTCAGCATCTAGCAGAGCTGGATGGTGGTGCAGAGATCTTGGGATTTCAGTGAGGGCTTAGTACACTGCAGAAGGCCGGACCACATGCCTTCATCTTAAGAACCAAAAGGCATTATCCCCAAGTGGAATTGTTTCCTGTCAAGTTCAAGTTCATGGAAATAGGACAGTTGGGCCAGGAATTCTTAGGGTACACTGGCATTGGCAGGTGTGTTGAATTTTTTACTGGGTCACCCCCACACACTGTCACTTTTGCCCTAGGGCATCTTAAAGGCACCCCAGGACATCAAAACCACCACTACCCGCTTTCTCTGCTCTTCTTACCAGGTTGATGGGGAAAGTAATACAACCTAAGTGGGGATGCTGTAAAATCAAAGGCCAGAACTGTTATTTTTGTGATAATTTTTTATATTTAGTTCAACAGGTATTTCCTTACCATCCACGATATGCCAAGCTGTGCTAGATGCTGAGGACAGCAGTGGGGAAGGAAATACACCTGGGTCCTGCTCTCATGGATGGCCTCCCGCGTTCCCTGACTCTCTACCCCATCCTTCTTCCCTCTTGGCTGTCCACCTTGCTCAACTTCTCTGGAACGATGAAAGCTATCAGCCATGCCTTGCCTACCTCCTGTGCCTGGTGTTGATGGCATCATGGTACAGACATGCCCCAGCCTGGCAGCCTGGCTGAGTACCAGGTGAGAAGACAGCCTCTCCAGCCAGGTTTCTGAGCATGGACTCTGGTCCACAAAGATAGCAGTAGAAGCCACAGAAGGTGCCTGAATATTCTGAGTCCAAATGATCCAATGGTCCAGGGTGAGTAAGCTCAGATGCTGCAGGAGCCAGGCAGGCAACAGAAACACGTGAGATGGGAATGTGTAAGACAACTGCTGCTAAATGGCTGGTATTACAAGAACAGGTGCCTGGTTAGTTTGCCTTTAAAACCCTGTGGGAGCCAATCAAACTACTTCTACAAATCCACAGGCTCCATCTAGCCCACAGTCTACCCATTTACAAGCTTTGCTGCTGATTCTCTTCAAAGAAAATGAGAAGCCTGCCATGTGAATGCAATACAAACCCACACCAGTTGCCTTTAGATCCTAAAACAGGAATGCCTAATTGGTCTGTTGGTATGTTCATTCATTTTATTCATTAAGCAAATGTTTACTGAACACCTATTCAGTGCAGGGCGATGCCCTGGGCATTAGGGCTACAGTGGTGAATGAACCAGAGAAAAGGCCACGTGTTCGTGAAGTTCATGTCCACAAGATGGGGGTGAAAAGAATAGCAGTGAAAATTAAACCAGTAAGTGAGTGAAATAAACTATGAAGAGAGTAAACAGGCTAGGGGGCAGCTACTTTAAATGGGAAAGGTCTCGCCAATGGGATACACTGGGCTAAGGTTTGAATGATAAGAGGGAGCCAAGACTGGGGAGCAGAGCACCCTAGGAAGCAAGTGCAAAGGCCCTGAGGTAGGAAAGTAGCTCGGCATATTCTAGAAACAGAGAGGGTCTGTGGCTGGAGTGTGGTAAGCAAGGGGAGAGTAGGAAACAATGTCATAGAGGTTGACAGTGGCCATGTCACTTCAGATCTTGGAGGCCACAGTAAGAGATTTGTATTTTAATTTCCTTTGATCCATGACTTCTAGAAGGAGGCTCCCTCCCCAACTCTGGATTAAAAATTGTATTTCAACTGTGATGGGTTGACTTGTGCCCCCTCCCCTCAAATATGAGTTGTAAATCCTAACCTCTATGCCTGTGGTTAAGGAGCCCTGGTAGTGCAGTGGTTAAAGCAATCGACTGCTAACCAGGAGGTCAGCAGTTCGAAACCACCAGCTGCTCTGAGGGAGAAAGATGTGGCAGTCTGCTTCTGTAGAGATTTACAGCCTTGGAAACCCTATGGGGCAGTTCTATGCTGTCCTGTAGTTTCGCTGGATGACAGTGGATTTATACCTGTGGTTATAATCCCATCTGGGAACGGGTTTTTTTTGTTAATGTTGATGAGGCAGGATTAGTGTAGGGTGTGCCACCAGTCAGTCTCTTTCGAGATATAAAAAGAGCAGACTGAACAAGGAACAAAGCAAGCAAGCAGAGATGGGGGAAGATAGCTGCCACACCGCATGAGATCTCCAAGGAACCAGGAAACAGAAGCTGAAAAGAGACAAGGACCTTCCCTCAGAGCCAACAGAGAAAGAAAGCCTTCTCCTAGAGCTGGAGCCCAGAATTTGGACTTCTAGCTTCCTAAACTATGAGCAAATAAATTTCTGTTTGTTAAAGCCACCCACTCCCAGTATTTCTGTTATAGCAGCACTGGCTAACTAAGAAACTCATTGCCATCGAGTTGATTCCAACTCACAGCGACCTCATAGGACAGAGTAGAACTTCCCCATAGGGTTTCCAAGGTGCACCTGGTGGATTCAAACTGCTGACCTTTTGGTTAGCAGCCGTAGCGTTTAACCACGGCGCCACCTAAGACACCCAGTACAATTCTCCGACTACCAGTCTCTGTGCATCACTCTGTATTCAGAAGATGGTGAGATGTTGCCTAACACGAGCAGATGACGCTGGTCCCGGGGCCTCAGCTCTTCTGGCTTTCTCCTCTTCTCCCACTCCACCTCGCCCCCGCCACCGCCACCTCAGCAACGAGAACACCTCCCCAGCAAAGACAGGGTATGCCCCCAGGCCACAAGCAGAGACGAGGGTGTGGAGTCTGGTCCCCACAGTCTGTTGCAGTCCCTGATAAACCCCCAGGGTGTGCTGAAGTTCTAGAGGCTGAAAAAAAGAGGCAAGTGATACAACCAAACGCTGTCATAAGACGGTGGCTATTTCATTCATTGCTTCCACAAATATTTATCAGGAGTCTACAATGTGCCAGAAACTATTCTAGGTGCTGGGGATGGCAGCAGTGAACAAACTAGATGACAATTCCTGCCTAGAGGGAGGAGACAGACCACAAGAAGTATGTGTCTATATATACACCGTGCATATACTTTATTTATATATTTATATATACTTCAATTATACTTATTTACATGGGTCTGCTGCAAAAGACCTCTTTAAAGTGCTCAAAAGCAAAGATGTCACTTTGAGGACTAAGGTGTGTCTGACTCAAGCCATGGTATTTTCAATCGCCTCATATGCATGTGAGAGCTGGACAATGAATAAGGAGGACCAGAGAAGAATTGATGCCTTGGAATTATGGTGTTGGTGAAGAATATTGAATATACCATGGACTGCCAGAAGAAGGAACACATCTGTCTTGGAAGAAGTACAGCCAGAATGCTCCTTAGAACTGAGGATGGCAAGACTTGGTCTCACGTACTTTGGGAATGTTATCAGGAGGGACCAGTCCCTGGAGAAGGACATCATGTTCAGTAAAGCAGAGGGTCAGTGCAAAAGAGGAAAACTCTCAACAAGATGGATTGACACAGTGGCTGCAACCATGGGCATAACAATGATTATGAGGATGGTGAAGGACCAGGCAGTGTTTCATTCTGTTGTACATAGGGTCACTATGAGTGGGAATTGATTCAATGGTACCTAGCAACATATATAATATACATAAAGTGATTATTGCTATGAAGGAAAATAAAGCGTGAAAGTAGGATGGGAAGCCCTGGTGTGTATGGGGGTTGTAATTTTAAATAGGTGATAAGAGAGCATCTCACTGAGAAGTTGGCATCTGAGCAGAGATTTGAGCACTACTGTGAGGAAGACATGTGGTTCTCTGGAGAAGAGGATTCCAGTGAGAACAGCAAGTGCAAAGGTCCTGAGGCACCTTGTGTGCTTGGCATGCTTGAGGAAGAGTAACGTGGTTGGACAGCAGGGAAGGGAGGAGGTCAGAGGTGGAGCTGAGGTGCAAAGCATCAGAACTCTCTAGTCCTGCATCCACCCCACTGCCATGCACTCACCATCTGCCCAAATCCTACCTCTCCATCAGTTCAGCTGCCACCTCCCCCAAGAAACCCTCTCCAAGCAGACCAGATGAAAGTGGCTCTCTCTCCTCAGAAGTAGAGCAGTTGTTGCCTGCCACTCTTGTTTGCTGCGCTCATTTACTGCTAATATGAACGTTTGTAGGTTTAATTCAGCTATTAAAAACAAACAAACAAACTCGTAGCCATCGAGTCAATTCTGACTCACGGCAACCCCATGTGTTACGGTGCAGAACTGCTCCCTAGGGTTTTCATGGCTATAATCTTTACAGAAGCAGATTGCCAGACCTTTCTTCCATGGTGCCGCTCAGTGAGTTAGAACTGCCAACCTTTAGGTTAGGAGTCAAGCACAGACCTTCATGCCACTTAGAGACCCATCCTTAATTCAGCTGTAAATTGTGGGTTATAGATTGCTGGAATTTTCCATCAAGCCCAGCAGTGGGAATTTTGAAGGCAGAGGTGCAGACTTTCTCTAAAATGGACTAAGAAACCAACTTGACAGGGGAGGACCATTCTGACCCAACAAGGAAGACTTTGGGGACAGGAGGGTGGGGATGCTGGTTTCTTATCACAAATCCCATGAAGGATATAAAGCAGTGTGGCAGCTGTGACACTCAAAATGAGGATGAGGAGTAAATTACTGATGGAATTGCATTTTCCACAAATACTAACTGAACATGTACTAAATTCCGTTATCTAGCCTTCTGCAAATTTGTGAGGCCCCAATATCTTTCCCAAAATAGTCCCTTGTGCTAAGAATTATTGGAGGCAGTTTGCATTGTTTACAAATAAGAACAATGACTTATATCCTGAGTATTGCAGAATACTCCATACTGGTCTCTAACATGATGGTACTGGTCTGTCCAGAGCATGGGTAATATTTGGCCGAGAGAACTGGATGGGGAGATGGGACCAGAAAAACAGGGACAAGGTGGTTTTATCGCATATCTGACCAGCAAGACTTTGAGTTTTCTTTATTATATTCATATAGTGCTTTGCAATCCATACAATGAATTCAGAGAAGCCCAGTGAGAGAGGCATTTTCCCATTTTTCTCTTTTAAATTGTGGTAAATATATATGTAACAAAACATTTGCCATCTCAACATTCTTCACATGTACAATTCAGTGACATTAATTATGTTGATCATGTTGTGCAACCATCACCATTATCTGTTTCCAGATTTTTCCATCACCCTTAACAGAAGCTCAATTCCCTAAGCAGTGAGTCCCCTTTCTTCCCTCTCTCCCTGGTAACCACTAACAGATTTTGGTCTCTATACACTTTTACCTATTCTAGATATTTCATACAAGTGGGCTCATAAATGGTACAACCACTGTGGAAAACAGTTTGGCAGTTGCTCAAAAAGTTAACCATAGAATGACTGTATGACCCAGCAATTCCACTCCTAGGTACATACCCCAAAGAACTGAAAGCAGAAATGCAAACAGATACTTGCACACCAGTGTTCATGGCAGCACTATTCGTAATTATCAAAAGGTGGAAACAGCCTAAATGTCCTTCAACAGACGACAGATAAATAAAATGTGGTGCTTACAATGGAATACTACTCAATCATAAAGAGAAAGGAAGTCTTGACACATTCTACAACATGGATGAACCTTGAAAACATCATGCTGAGTGAAATAAATCAGTCACATAAGGACAAATATTATATGATCCCATTTTCCTCCTTCCATAATGTGGGAAAATGCTCAGAGAGATAAAGGGACTTGTCTAAGGTCACACACTGGAAAGCAGGGACTTGAACCCAGGCCGTCTGATGATAAGTTTAATGTTCTAGTCGCCTTACTAAGTTGACCGCCTCCTCTGAATAGCTCAAGGAGCCCTGGTGGTGCAGTGGTTAAGCACTCGGCTGCTAACTGAAACGTTGGTAGTTCAAACCCACCAGCCGCTCCTCAGGAGAAAGATGTGACAATCTGCTTCAGTAAAGATTTACAGCCTTGGAAACCCTATGGGGCAGTTCTACTCTGTCCTACAGGGTCACTATGAGTCGGAATCGATGGCAACGGGTAGGGTTTCAGAATAGCTCACTTCCTTTCAAACAAAAAGAGATTGGTTCTAAAATAGGGCTTTTCTAAAATTATACTTATAATACTATACTAATATAATTATCTTATTCCTCATAATCTGAGAACATAAAACTTCTCGATTGTCTCAGCAGCTGAATTTTCTGGTTTAAAACAAGCACAATCCACACCACAAGCATATGTGTTATGTCTTCCTCGATAGTCCACGAGCTCCTCGAGAGGGCAAGAGCGTGTGCTATTCTCTTACCTCCAGTGTCCAGCCCTGTGCCTGGCACATGGTAGCCATCAGTAAAGGTGTGTAAATGAATGAATGAGCAGCCTCAGGAAACGCTCTCCTGCTTCAGAATCCCTCTCGTCTCTCCTTCAGCTCCCCTCAGATGCACCGACTGGCTTATTAATTATGGATGGAAATGGAAGCTCTGAAACAGAAGCTGATGTGGGTATAATCACACCCTGTGTTTGCATGATCATAAGTAGATTATTAAAAATGGATAAGGCAGCCATAATTGGGCTCCAGCCTACCAGAAATTTTAGAGGAAGCAGATGGAACATTTGGGCATTTTCTGTGCTTTAATCTCAACCAGCAGGAAAAAAAAAAAAAGAATTGATTGGAAGATTGTCTTTCACATTCCATTATTGATGCCCAGGATATCATTAGCAAACGGGCCACTGTAAGAACTCTCCTTAGTGTGGAATCAGAGGCATGGGGATTTTATTTAGAGAGTTCAACTTTGTTCTGTTTGTCAGGATCTTTTCAGAGTTTGGGCATTTGGCCAAAATTGTAAGTGGATTTTTCCCCAAACACATTTCACTTTCATTTGGAAGTGGGGCTGGAAAAGGAAATGATATTAATGCATTTTCCACTGTTTACACTTTAAAATCATCTCAAATACTCATCAAGGGGCTACAGTGACAATAACAAGGAGACATTTTCTTGGAAGGAAATCATCAGATGGTCTCTGACTTGAAAAAAGAAATTGTTGGCTGTGTAACCTATGTTGGAAAGATCAAGGAGAGTCTCACAAAACAATCAGAATTTGTTATTTTCTTGTGTAAAAAATTATAATTGTGAAAACACAAGGCTAATGAGTAAAGAAATGAAATAGTCAAGGGGAAGCATTTACTGAGTGCTTATACGATCACCGGAGTCCCTGGGTGGTGCAAATGGTTAAGAGCTCTGCTACTAATCAAAAGGTTGGTGGTTCAAGTCCACCCAGAGACACCTTGGAAGAAAGGCCTGGTGATCGACTTCCAAAAAGTCGCATCCACTGAAAACCCTATGGAGCAGTTCTGCTCTGACACACATGTGGTTGCCACAAGTAGGAGTCAACTCAGTAGCGACCGGTATAGTCTCGCCAAGTGGTAATATTAACTCATTTCATTCTCTCGACCATCTTACAAAGTATTGTTAGCTCCACTTTGCAGACGAGAAAATAAGCTCAGGGTCAAAGGCGTATTAAGTTGTAAAGGCAAAATTTGAACCCCACCCTGTCTGAACCCATAACACATTGCCATCTACATTTGCTGTACAAGTGTGAGTCATTAAAATTAATAACATGATCTTCATCACTATACTTGGCATCAGGAAATCACACATAACATCATGGAAATAAGATATAACTATTTTTTAAACAAGCAGCTGTCATTTAACCTGAGCTTCACTTTCCTCATTTGTAAAATGGCGGTGATAGTAATATATACATTGTGAGGTTGTTGTAAGGATTACATGATATACTGCATATAAAACACCTAGGACAGTGCCTCATATATGTTATATATTAGCACTGAATAAAAGGTTGTTATTGAGATTATGTGGAGTCCCTAGGGCGTGCAAATGGTTCACATACCCTGCTGCTAATTGGAAGGTTGGAGGGTCAAGTCTACCCAGAGGCACCTTGGAAGAAAAGCCTGGTGATGTACTTTCAAAAAATCCACCATTGAAAACCCTATGTAGCACAGTTCTATTCTGAAACCTATGGGGTCACCATGAGTCTGAGTCAACTTGATGGCAAATGGCTTGGTTTTTGGTTTTCTTGAGATTATGGAGCATCTGTTGAGAACGTTTTTATTCTTACTATTGAATGACATCCCCAGGCATCAGATCTGAGAGCTGGAAAAGTCCTCAGAAATGAGCCACTGCTGTTCCCTCATGCAAAGGCCCAGAGAAGTGATATGAGGTGCCCAAACAGAGAAAAATCAGGACTAAAATCCAGGTGACTCCTAGCCTGGACTCCTGCTGGCAAAGTTCTGCTTCTTGGGGTGTTTTGAGGTCACCACCAACTTGATGACACATGAGCTACGAATGGAAGCAGACATGGATCTTTCCTACTCTTCCAGAGCCTCATCCACCTGCTCCAGAATGGACTTGCCACCACTCTTACCCATCACAAATGCTCAAAATGCTTAAAATCAAAGAGGCAAAGGATGGGAGAGCAGGATTTCTTAGTGGGGTATGTGTTTTGGGGGTAGGCATGGAGAAGGGAGAGAAGAACAATCCTATATTAGAAATAGGATTTTTATTTCTCAGAAAAGAGGGACAATTGAGGACTTATATACTTAAACATGCAAAAATAAGGTGAAGAAACTGCAAAATCCTGCAGCTCAGGATCCATGTGGGGGAGATTACTAGCAGACTCATTGCCCTTTCCTGGGGAGGAAATGCCAGACCTGAATAGAACATTCGTCAATTAAAAACGTGAAAAAAAAAAAAAAGTGAAGCCTATGAAAAATGTCTGCATCATAAAAGAGGGAAAAACGTGCTTTTGAAAATGATTTACTGCAGGAAATAGAAGTAAATTCCGATAACATTTGCTTTTTACTTTCAATAAAATTCAAGAAAACGCAAACTTTAGAAACAAGATCATAGATGAGATTTAAAAAAAAAATATGAAAATGATCATGGTTTAGGTGGAGAAAGAGATTAAACAATTTAAAAATGCATTTGGTACCAAAAAGAAAAGACCCGTTGCCATCGAGTTGATTCTGACTCATAGTGACCCTATAGGACAGAGTAGAATTGCCCTATAGGGTTTTCAAGGAGCAGCTGATGGATTTGAACTGCCTACCTTTTGGTTAGCAGCGGTAGCTCTTAATCACTGTGCTGCCAGGGTTTCGGAATCGATTCAATGGCAAAGGGCATTTGGTACAGTACGAGCTAAATTAGCAAGTCAGAAAAGCAACTCAGCGATGATGAAGACAAGCTTGAGAAGGTTCCCCAGGATTCAGAGAACAGGGATGGAGGTGAATATGGTAGGAAATGTGAGATACTGAAGATGTACAATGTGATATGTAGCACACAGAAAATTTGTATGCTAAAACAAATGTAACAGAAGCAATATCCAATATGAGAAGAAAAGTTTCCTGAATTAAAAGCCTGGATCTATGTTTCAAAAGAGTGCAAATCGTATCAGAAAAAAATTTCATAAAAAGACACCAAAACTTAGACACATACCCTGGTAAAGCCTCGAATGTCAAGGAAAAGAACACTAAAATTCAATTACACAGGAAAAAAAAGTTTACCTATAAAGAAAGTCAGCCAGCCTCAGACTTCACCTCAGTGGCATTAGACATCAGAAAATAGGGCAACATTTGTCAAGTTTTGATGGTGCCAGAAGCCTGCAACCCAAGGACTCCACACACACAGTCAAGTTGCTGTTCCCACGTGCAGCACCAGGAAGATGTTCTCAGACACTCAAGGGTTCAGAAAGTTCAACATCCACATTCTACATTATTGAAATAATACCCTAGCCAACCATCAGCTGATTCAAAATACGATTATTAGACCACGTGTGTCCTTACTTATAAATTGAGAAGCTGCATGAAATAGATGTTCTAGGAAAAGATAAATCACCAAAATTGACTCAGAAAGAGTCACTCTGCTCAGAGAAATTATCATGCCAGGCTTCTTGCTTGACCAGACAACCAGCCTCAGAGGATGCCCTGTCTCAGTGGATTTTTATTTGTTTTGGCAGCCAGCACTGGGAAGATGCCTTCCATGGAGACTTGCTGCTCGTGGCAGCCTTCCAGTCTTGGAGGGAGCCCAACCACCACGCTGGCTTCTGCTGTAGGTCTCTCTGCCTGCCCTGTGGCCCTTTCCTCTCCTCTCAGGAGGGGGAGGGTAAAGCTGCCTTCCCTGGCACCTTCAAACCAGTCTAGAAATTCCTTGACATTTCTACCATACAAGTGAAACTATTCCTAGTATCTAAAAACCAATGTTGTTGAAGAATATTGAGTATACCATGGACTGCCACAATGAACAAATCTGTCTTGGAGGAAATACAGCCAGAATGCTTCTTAAAATTGAGGATGGAGAGACTCTGTGTTGTTTACTTTGGACACGTCATCAGAAAAGACCAATTGCTGGAAAAGGACATCATGGTTGGTAATAGCAGAGGGTCACTGAAAATGAGAAAACCCTTCCATGAGAGGGACTGACGCAGTAGCTACAACAATGGACTCAAACATACCAAAGATTGTGAGGATGGTGCAGGACCGGGCAATGTTTCATTCTGTTATATAAGGTCACCATGAGTCGGAGCCAAATTGATGGTAACTAACAACAAAAACCAATCCAAATCTTTCTTCTATTGTGTTGTCATTGCCAGGGAGTGCCGGGGACGGACGATAGAAAATTAGATGCCTTTGTTAAAGAACGCATTTTTTTTTCCCATTCACTACATTCACAGGACTCCTATAAGAGTAGTCGTAGGAATTTTACCGAAGTCTTCCTCTTTCCTATAGAAGAAGCCACTAACTGACACACCTAACAACATAGATGAATTTCAAAACACTATGTTGACCAAAAAAGTCAGACACAAAAGAGTACATACTGTATGATTCCATTTATATGAAGTTCAGAGACAGGCAAAATTAACCTTTGGTGACAGAAGACAGAATAGAGGTACAGCAAAAATGGTTAACCGGTGTCTTAGGCTGGGTTCTCTAGAGAAGCAAAACCAGTAAAGTGTATAAATATATATATATAGAGAGAGATTATATCAAGGAAACAGCTCACGTGATTGTAGAGGCTAGAATGTCCCAAATCCGTGGATCACGGTAGAGGCCTCTCCCAAGTCACACAGCTGCAGAAGCTGGCAAGCCCAAGACCAGCAGGTCCGAGAGCAGGGCTCCCGCTCACAGGCTGTGCAGATCAACGAATCCCAGGTTTGGCAGATAAGCTGACAGCTCAAGTCCCAGGAACGGGAGATGAGACGACAGGAAGCAGCCGCAGGATCCAGAGAGTGGACAAAGCCAGAACGTCTGCTTATATACAGATACGGGCCACACCTCCAAGGAGACTCCCTTTCATCTTATTGGCTACTCACAGTATATTCAATCATGGGAGTGATTACATTAAAACACTGAGAAATCATGGCCCGGCAAACTTGACAATCTTAACCATCACAACTGGCTTGGATGCTGACCAAAAGGTTGGGAGTTCAATTCTGCCCAGTTGCCAAGAAAGCCCTAGCAAACTACTTCCAAAAAATTTGCCATTGAAAACCTGAAGGAGCACAGTACTATAGGGACACATATGCGGGTTGCCATGGATTGGAATCGACTCGACGGCAACTGGTACTGTTTGTGGGAACAAGAGACATTCTAGGGTGATGGAATGTGCTAGATCTTGATCTGGATGGTGGATACACAGATGTATAGATACGTAAAATTTTATCAAGTTGTACTTTTCATATTTGTGCACTTTACCATATGCAAATTATGCCTCAATTTTAAAACATCCCCCAAAAGTGAGTGAGTGGAAAAGGTAAGCTGATGTAAAATGAGATAGCATGTTTAGTAGATAAAAAGATGTTTCTATAATTTCTCTTGTGTAGATTAGTCAGAACCAGATGATTTTCTCAGTTTTGGAACCAAGACTAAGTAAAACACTCCTAAGGGATGTGGGGGTTTTGTGAAGGACCAAAAGGAACAGTTTTCTTCTTTTCTGAAAAGGTACAGAATGAAGTAGGTTCCTTGGGGAACACAAGTCACCATCGAGGGCACGTGGTCATCAGGGCTGAAAAGTCTAGCCTGGAATTATGAGAAAAAGCTGAGCTTTTCTATAGAAGAAAACCAGCATTAGTAACCAGCTGGAAAAAAATTTTCAGACAAATTGAATGTGACAGAGAGGGGAAGGAGCAGGGCTCGAGGGGCAGAGAGTCATTAAGGGCTTCAGGAGGCAAGAAAAAGGATGACATGAAGCTTGAGGGAGGAACCTCTGGGGTCTCAGGTGGTGCCTTCCTCTCCTTGCTAAGCACTAGTAAGAATCAGAGATGACCTGCAGGGCAGCCTTTTGGCAGAGGAAATGACTGGGGACCAGAGTCAGCAAGGAGATGGCAAAGATTAGCAGCAAGGAACCATTTATTTAGCTTGCCTCATAAAACATGGTCCTCACATTTCCCATTATATCTGTCATTTATTACCACAGTAATGTTGCATTAAAACCTCCCCCCAAACTCAGAGGCTTCAAGTAACAATCACTTATTTTTTGCTCATGTGTCTGCAAGTAGACCAGGGGTTTGCTAACCTAGACCAGGGTTTCTCAACCTCAGCACTATTGATATTTTGGGCTGGGTAATTCCTAAAATGGGGCGGCAGTGGGGGGGAAGTATCCTGTGCATTGTAGGATGGTTAGTAGTATCCCTGGCCTCTACCCACTAGATACTGTAGCACCTTCCTCCCAGATGTGACAACCAAAAATGTCTCCAGACTTTTACAAATGTCCCCTGGTAGTATCACTTCTGGTTGAGAACCTGTAGTCTAGGGTAAGCTTGGGCTGAGCTTACCTGGGATTGGTTCTAAGCTTCAGTTTGGGTCCATGCCTGCTCTACATGTCTTTGATTATTCTTGGACCACTTGGCCACCTGGGGCGTGCTCTTCTCATGATGACTGCAGAAGCACAAGAAAGCAAGCTTGCCCAACTACGCAATCACATTTCAAATCTTTGATCATGTTACATCAACTAACATTCTTTTGGGCAAATCATGTCACCTAGTCAAGCCAACATTGCTGAAGTAAGGAAGTATACTATGCCACAGTGGAGGGGAGATGGAAATGAATATTTATTGAATAATAATCCAAAGTATCACAGCCATCAACACCATAACTGGCTTAAAATTACATTAGTCTAGGAAGTTCTTTATCTTTTATTTTAAATGATCCTACAGGAGACCCAGGGAATGTGATACGACAAGCAGGGGGTGGGAAATTCCGATGAAATCAGAAGCTTTATCAAGAGTTTTATTCTTCAGGAGAATGAATTTTCATCTTTATTCTTAAACCCAAGTACAATAGCTGTAACACTCCAAAGAGGAGACAGTTGGGCTGCAATGGAAAAAATAACATTGGGTTTGGAATCAGAAGACCCGAGTTGTAGTCCTTACTTTGCCACTTACTAGCTGTTTGGCCTTGGGCAAATCCCTTGACTCCACTAGGCTTGGCTTCCTCATCTATAAAATGGGGCTAAATCATTTCTACCCAACAGAGTCATATGAAGGAGCCCTGGTGGTGTAGTGGTTAAGTGCTTGGCTGCTAACCAAAAGGTCAGCAGTTTGAACCCACCAGCCGCTCCATGGAAGAAAGATGTGGCAGTCTGCTTCCATAAAGATTACAGCCTTGGAAACCCTATGGGACAGTTCTCCAGGTTAGAGTTAATACGAGGGTTAAATTGCAGAATGTATGTAAAATGTATATGGTTGATAGTTTCCAAGATGACCTCAATCAATTCCTTCCCTCCCTGTATGCACATGCTGCTCCTCACCTACAAAGTGGGGGCTAAGTCTTTTCTCCGTGAAATCTGGACTGATCTTAGTGACTTGCTTAACCTATAAGATGTGGCAAAAGTGATGTCCTGGGACTTCCAAGGCTAGGTCATCAGAAGTCCTGCAGTTCCTGTCTGGACCTTTTGGAACACTTGCTCTTGAGATGCCCTTTCTCAAAACCCAGCTTCCATGCTGTGAGAAGCCCAAGCCATATGGAGAGGCCATGAATAAGCACTCCAGCCTGGGGCTCCAGCTGAGTTCCCAGACTGCTGGTCCTGTGAGTGAGCCACTTTGGAATTCAGCCCAGTTGAACCTTCACAGGACTGCACCCTCAGCTGTTATTTGACTCTAACTGCATGACAGGTGCTAAGCGAGAACCACCAAGATGAGCCCAGTCAAGTCATGGAATCATGAGAGAGAACATGATTTAAGCATTGATTTAAGCAACTAAGTTTTGTGGTTGTTTGTTACACAGCGACAGATAGCTGGAACAGTGCCCTGCCACTGGCAGGTATTAGTTGTAAGGCTATATCACACATACATACACCTAGAGGGAGTATCACATCTATTCAGCTCAAGCATAGTTATTACAGTCAACAGTCGTGGTTTATGCAGCTCAGTAAGCATTACCTCTCACTCTGGTATTGAGTATCCCACTTTTGATTTGGAGAAACTACCCTTACCCTACATGTGGTTTGGGAAGGAGTTCCTACATAAGGGTGCCAGTTTTAGCAAATAAAAATACAAGATGCCTAGTTAAATTTGGATTTCAGGTAAACGATGAATAATTTTTTAGTGTAAGTATGTCCCATGCAGTATTTAGGGCATACTTATATGAAAAAAGAAAAAAAATTGTTGCTCTCTGAAAATGAAATTTAACTGGGCATCCTGTATTTTATCTGGCAACCTGCTCACATACTCAGTCCTAGAAGTGAGAATGCCCTACACAAAGCCAATAAGGCACTGCATTTCCTAAATCACAGATATTACTTCAGGATGGCTATAGTGCCCTGGGGTTGTCCATGGGATCCCAGGATTTATGTGGAGACTATTTGAGCAGACCCTGTCGCTTTTGCTGTATTAGGTGCTGTGATGATGTGAGTTACCAGAAGCTGTCAGGCAGAACCTGAGAATGGAGATAACCCAGAAGAAGCAGATCCGAGAGACGGAGCACGGTGGCATTGTTTGTGCCCTGAATCAAGCCTTTCCTGAAGCTGCCTCCAGGCAGAAACATTAAGGGCCAGTGCACTACTTATATTCCTTTTCTGCTGCTGTAGTGACTTTAGAAGTACATGTTGAGATGAAGTGTCTGTCAGCTGGGTCCCTGAGTCACCATAATGAGTAGAGGTCCCCTGCTGACAACTTGAAGGACATGCAGCATGAGCAAGAAACAAACTTATGCTGTGCTGAGCCATTTAGATGTGGGGGCTGCTTGTTACTGCATCACCACCTAGCCTATTCTGACGCAGTTCTCTGTCTAAATAGAATTAGCGTAAGAACTGCACCATGAAATATGGGGTGTTCCCACATACAGAAGATGAGCCTTAACACCTCCATGGGGTAAACACTGTAGCAGAGCATCGTCCAACGCCCTTGCTTTGGACAGATCATCAGCAGCTATCAATCACTAGAAGAGAACATCATGTTTGGTGCAGCAGAGGGCCAGCGAGGGCGTGGGAGACCCTCAGTGAGATGGACTGGCACAATAGCTGCAGTGATGGACACAAATGTGCAGCGATTGTGAGAATGACATAGGACTGGCAACATTTCGTTCTGTTGCACATAAGGCGGCCGTGAGTGGGACATCAACACCAAACGCGGTAGCAAGAAGTTTTTTTCCCCTAATTTTTACTCCTAGTCTTTAGGTAGGCTGGCTTATTATAGAGAGATGCAGGGCTGGGTTCCTTTAAAGAGTAAGTGTATGTGACTGTTAGTTCTTGCTGGCTGGCAGTGGTGAGATCACACTGGTATCTTCTCATACTTCCTATAGAGAGCGTGGGAGTGATAACTGCCAAAGAGTTAAACCTGCTATTTAGGGCACATTATATGCTTCACGTCCCTCTGGGTGTTGAAATGCGCCATGCTGAAGATCATTCCCGTTTCCTAGATGAGAAAAACAAGGCGCAGCGAGGTAAAGCACACTTGCCCAAATCACAGCGAGTCGGTTCCATTGTCTAAATCAGCCAGATTCAAAATGTTGAAAATGGGAAGCTTTTAAAGACACTCACGTTGAATGCAAGATTTTAGAAAACAGCTGGATCATTTTATAGCCTGTATAACCCGCTGCTAAGATGAATGCAATCAATCTAAAGGCCTCAGAAAATCACCGCAGTCCGTGGTACTGTGTCAGGGTTCCTTCAATCCGCAGCAGGCATGCGGATAATCACGTAGCCCAGTGTTAAGTTATGGTCTCTTTAACAGACAGCAGAGAACAAAAGGGAGAGAGAAATCAACTTGAATACACAGAGTACTTCTCTGCGAGACCAGCAGGGAGGAAGGTGAGTGAGAAGTCACAGAGGTCTCCAAGACTGAACGCTGAGAAACAGAGCTGGGAGTGGAATGGTGGGGGTGTGTGTGAACGTCGAGAATTCCATCCTAAAGGTATTCAATGGAGAATTTTGACAACGACATTCAGAAGCAATCCTGAGGCTTGAAAAGAAATGCTGTATGTAAGTTCTTTTTTAGCTACAGTTAAAGCCATCATCTTTTGTTCTAGTCTGGGTGAACATCAGTTAATTTTTGTTCAAAGAATCATGATTGAACACCGATAATGTGTTGTTGTTAGGTGCCATTGAGTCGGTTCCAACTCATAGTGACCCTATGTATAACAGAACGAAACACTGCCCAGTCCTGTGCCATCCTCACAATCTTTGCTATGTTTGAGCCCATTGTTGCAGCCACTGTGTCAGTCCATCTCAATGGGGGCCTTCCTCTTTTTTGCTGACGCTCTACTTTACCAAGCATGATGTTCTTCTCCAGGGACTGATCCCTCCTGGTAACATGTCCAAAGTGTGTGAGATGTAGTCTCGCCGTCCATGCTTCTAAGGAGCATTCTGATAATGTGTTGGCACTCTAGGAAATTCAGTCAAGGAGAAGATGTCAACTTTTATTGGGTATCTACTATAGGCACTGTACTGGGAGTGTTGTTGCTGTTAGTTGCAATCAAGTCGATTCCAACTCATGGTGACCCCATATGTGCAGAGTTGAACTGCTCCACAGGGTTTCCACAGCTGTAATCTTTCAGAAGCAGATTGCCAGGCCTATCTTCCCAAGCTCCTTTGGGTGGGTTCGAACCGCCAACCTTTCGGCTGGTAGTCAAGCACTTAACCATTTGGGCCACCCAGGGACTCATGTACTGGGAATAGTGGTTCACATTTCTTAATTTAGTCCATATAACAACCTTCGGAGGTCTTCTCATCCTTTTTTTCCAAGTGAGGAAACTGAGGGTCTGAAAGATGAAGAGACCTGCCCAAGGCTCATTTGAGCCCCAAATCCATGGTCTTTCAATGACCTTGTGTTACTGCTGTGTATAACCAATAAACTACATCTCCTGCAATTAAAGAGCTTACCAGCTAGTTAGAGAGAAAGGACATAGATCGTAATAAGAATTACAAGATTCCAGAAAACACACAAGGCTGGCTGGTCAGGCAAGAATTACAGGAGAA
Organism: Trichechus manatus latirostris; assembly: GCF_000243295.1. NCBI lineage: Eukaryota > Metazoa > Chordata > Mammalia > Sirenia > Trichechidae > Trichechus > Trichechus manatus. The sequence goes on along the minus strand of NW_004443960.1, from coordinate 20,752,591 downwards.
AATGAGACTCCCAACTAAACCAATGTTTCTTTTCTTTTCTTTCTTTCTTTTTTTTTTAAACTCAGGTGTTAAGACTTCCATCATATTCCTCCTTACTTCATGACTTATCATCCTTGTTGGTCTGTGCACGGCGCCTTTCTTATGCATTTATTAATTAACATATTCGCTTTTATCCTCATTTTCCCCTTCCATTCCCTTCTCCCATAACCAATCCATTCTCATCTACTTAACATGTATCTTTTGCTTGCAAAATGTATACTGTTTTGCATGTGGGTTTTTAAAATTTTACATAAATGGGATTACACTAAATATCCCATTGTCTTTCTTGTGTTTTTCACTGGGTGCTATGCTTTGATGGCCGATCCATGTTGCTTTGTGTTCAGAGTCCTGCAGAAGACCCCATGCTGTGTATCCTTGCCTTTACCCACCCATTGTCTCAGGGATGGACATCAAGATTGTCTCCAACTCCACCACCCCACTCCCCATTACTACACTGTGACTGCTTTCTTTGTATGTGTTTTTTTATGGAGCTTCGTGAGAATGTCTTTGGGCTATATGTCCAGGAGTGGAACTCTGGGGTTTCATATGCTTAATCTGACAATAATGACAGACTGCTTTTCAGAATCGCGTCCATCGACCTTCCCATTACAGATCCCTGGGTGGCACAAACAGTTTTCATTCGGCTACTCACTGAAAGGTTGGTGGTTCAGATCTACCCAATGGTGCCACAAAAGAAAGGCCTCACAATCTATTTCCAAAAGATTACAGCCATTGAAAACCCTATGGTGTGCAGTTATACTTGGACACACATGGGGCCGCCATGACTTGGAATTGGCAGCGACAGGCTTGGTGGTTTGTTTCGGGTTTACCTTCCCATCAGGAGTGCATGTTGTTGTTGTTGTTGTTAGGTGCCAGAGAGTTGGTTCCAACTCATAGCGACCCGTGTACAACCGAACGGAACACTGCCCGTCCTGCGCCATCCTCGTAATCGTTGTTATGCTCGAGCCCATTGTTGCAGCCACTGTGTCAATCCATCTCATCGAGGGTCTTTCTCTTTTTTGCTGACCCTCTACTTTACCAAGCATGATGTCCTTCTCCAGGGACTGGTCCCTCCTGATAACATGCATGAGCGCTCTTATATCCTCTCATCCACTCCAACTTTTGGCATTATACAGTTGTCCAATTTTTGCTAATCTAACAGGTGTAAAATGACATCTAAAATTGTTTTCATTTTAGTAGCTTCAATTACAAATGAGTTTATATAAAGCATACAGATTTTTAAACTGCCTACTCTATGCCTGTTGGAGGTGATGTGAAACAACTAGGCTCAGGATCTCACTAAACTTATGTAAGGTACAAAGTAAGATTAAGAATATAACAAGGGAGGCATGAAAGATAGGAGTTGGAGGACAGAAAGGGTTTGCAATGATATGCATTGGGGACACCACTGTCCAAAGCCAGTAATGATGTGTTAGCAAGTGGTGACTGGGCCTCTTGGCCCAATGCAAAAGCCAACTGGAAGGGGAAACTCATACCTGTCTACCCTAAAATGGCACCAGACAACAGGGTCTTTTGTTAATGAGAAGAAAACTGAGTCTGAAAAGACTGGAACTTTACCAAAAGTTGAATTTGCTTTAACGCAAAAGCCTTATCTTCAGCATCCTACTAAGTTGCTTATCCTATTGCCAAGCAAATATTGCACGAGCAATGATTAAAGAGACATTGGGTGCCCCAAAACAAGGTAGGCTGAGCTATGTGGATTTCCCTATCAATAGAAATGCTGGATAAAATATTATAATAAAAAATATATAGATGAGTTAAAAAAATAAAAGAAATGGAAATCCCTAAGCGTGAGAAATGAAGAGAACATTGATACTTGGAATGACACCACAGTGACCCACAGAGATAACAGACCATATAGACATACGCATCTGTGGCTGGAGTTGCAATGCCCTTAGAAGGACTAAGGGTGTATGACCCTGAGCTCAGGTTAGGCGGTTACCTGAAACTGAGACACCTGCATAAAGCTGGGACTCTTACAAGGGCTGCCATCTTTGGGAATGAAAACTACAGAAACTCTTCCCACTGGCCCAGGGGAGCAGTAAGAAGTTTGTCTCTACTTAGGAGGAAAAACTAAGTCTTCCTTGAGAAATTTAAACCCTGAGCTTTTGTCTAGCATGGTGTAGGAATCCTGAAGCAAGAAATTAACACAAAAATTTAACCCAGCGCAGCAGACGCAAATGCAAAACCATTCGCTGGATATATTCCCAGACCCAAGACACATGACACACAGCAAAAATTAGCTCAAAATTTAAAAATTACAAAACATGCCAGAAAATGATCCATTATAATGGAGAGTAAGATGACCCAAAAGAAAAAGGGAATGGGTCTTCCCAAGACCTTGAGATAATAAACCAATTTAAATGAAGCTTTTCAATAAGTATGTTTAATATAATTGAAGAAATTAAAAGGAAAAAAAAAAAGAAACACAAATGAGAGAATAGCACATTATGAAAAAAGAACAGGCAAATCCAAGTTTTGGCAAAAGTTCTAGCCTTTCCAAATTAAGCCTTTTTCTTGTTAAAACAAAACCCTCAAACAAAAGAAAAATACAGTCATTGAATTTTAAGCTCTATGGATGGTTTACATAGAATATCTGAGGAAATATCCCATAATTCAGCAGAGGGAGATTAAAGAAAGGAAAACAGGGAAGACCATTAAGAGATACGAGGAGTGAATTAAAAGGTGCCGCTTGAAGTTCTAGGAGAGAGTAAAGAGAATGGAAAAGAAAATATTCAAAGAGATTATGGCTGAGAATTTTCTAGAACCTATGAAAGGCATCAGGTGACATGATCAGATGAGTCCTGATCAAAATAAAATAGAATAAATCCTTACCTAGATACAGACTATTGAATCTACAGAACACCAAAAATATAGTAAAAAGCAACCAGGGAGAAAATACAGATGACCTATAAAGGAAGGACGATTAGATTCAGAGATTTCTCAACAAGAAAGTTCAGAAGACCCTGGGGTTATATCGTCCAGGATCTAAGCAAAAATGACTGCCAATCTAAAATTCTGTACTGAGTTAAACTATTAATCAAGAGGGTAGCAAAATATAGACATTTTCAGGAAAAGGGGGGGAAAAAAAAAAAGATTGACAGAATTTACCAGTGAAAGAAAGAACTACTGAAGTGTGTGCTTTAGTGGAAGGACCCTGAACCTGGAAGAAGGAAGTGGGTAAAAGAAGCAATGGTCAGCAAAGGGATTAGGAACCTCTTGATAAATCTACATAGATGGTTATTGTTTCTACAAAAAGAAGTAATAAGTAGCCCTGGTGGTGCAATAGTTAATCGCCTGGCTGCTAATGGAAAGGTTGGCAGTTCAAATCCATGCAGTTGCTCTGCGGGAGAAAGACCTGGCAATCTGCTCCCTAGAATACCCTATGGGGCAGTTCTACTCTGTCACATGGGGTCATGATGAGTTGAAATCGAGTCGACGGCACTTAACAACAATGATATTATGAGTTGGGTTAGTGCAAACAAGGTGGAAGTAAAATACGGAGGTGGTGATAGGAATTAGTATACTATTGTTCTTGTATTATTTGAGAAGGTAAAACATTGGTAAATTATAGACTTTGTTAATTCAAGTTAAAATTGTGAGGATAACCGCTAAAGGAACATAAATAGAATAGATAACTCCCAAAGCAGCTGGAGGAGAGGAGGCAGTGAAGCCTTTGAACTGGCATGTGGCTTGGGGCAGAGAAAGGGATGTAAACAGTGCCTTGGTAGGATGTCGTCATCCGCTCCAGAACCACTGACGTTTCTGCTAATAGTGAGAGGCAGGTCATGGAGGAATTGATAACTGCACCCTTCCCTCTAGCATGCAGCTAGATAAAATTTCTGCCACCTCCCCGTGCAGGCAGCAGCTCATTTTCACCTTTTATATGCACCCTGACACCATCAAAGAATTCCTATTTTGTGAGCTCCTTTGGGTAATTGCAAAAGCAGGCGACACGTCTGTAATAATGAAGTTTCTTTGCCAAGCAGAGAATATGCAGACTGGGCTGAAGGTGACCTCTTTGACACGAGTACAAAAGAAATGATGTGGCATGAATGCAACTTAAGGAGTCTGGGAGAAATCTTGTGCTCTTTGACACAAGGCCACCCTCCTCGGGCAAAGCTACCCGTGGAACCTCTGATTCCATTTGCTTCTACTTACCTTTGCAAGGCAGGTGTCCATTGCCATCAAAACCAAAAGTCAAAATCGATCTGATGTCAAAGATGACATGCGCACTGCACCACAATTTCAGCTTTTTGTTCAAGCTAAACCCCAGTAGCATTATCATGGTTTTTCTTTTTTTTTTTTTTTTTTTGAGTAAAGAGCTACTTTCTGTTTTATTTTTCACTATTTTGAGTTTATTTTACACTGAAGAGCTAAAATGAAAAACACATAGCTCTTTGTAAAGATCACATTCATACAGCATAGATTTGAAGGCAATCAATTTCCACTGCAAGAAGATTCTCTGCAAAATGCTGCATGCGTGTATTTATAAATTTGGGGGTGGGGTGGGGTTGGAATATAGCTTTCATCATATTCTCAAAGAAATAAATGTATGACCCAAATGAGGGTAAGAGGCATCCACAGCATTAATTCTAATGAGCAGGAGTGGCAGGTGAGGGGCATATTAGAATCTTTGGCAAAAGGGGGAAAAACTGCATCATCTAAAAAAAGCATACAATATGCTGCCTTGGGTTGAGGGAAAAAAAAAAAAAAAGATTGAAGTTAATGCTACCCAGGAAAGAAAATTTCACATAACTTACAGAACTTACCTCTGTAGCAGCTTTTGTGCCAAGAACATAACAATGCTGAGAAATGCTGCTCTAAGTTATGATTTATCAAACTTGATTGACATACCACTCAAAATGACCCCTATTCTACAGCCATAGGCAGGAAAGAACATTGTTATACTCCTCCTTCATGACTTATACTTTTGTTCTTGACAAGGGCTCCTTCCATGTTTCCCGGGAAGCTATTCATTCCTTCACAAGTGCGCAGCTGTGAGTAAACAGTCCAATGTGGGTTCAGTGGGTGCCTGTGAGTCCCACACTGTCTATGTGGTGCAAACACTCATTCATTCATTCAACAAATATTTTCCCATCTCATCATATTGACAGGTGCTGTTCTAGGCACAGGGGATACAGCCAAGGACAAGGCTGTGCTGCCTTTGCAGTAATGCATGGGGGTTTAAGGGTGTTTAGTGCAGTGAGGAACGTGTTATACAGGGTGACCAAGGGCAAGGCAGGGATGCACTGAGTTCCTCACAGTTCGGTGCAGTTCACAGATGGGCTTGTATTGTGCAGGCTGAGCTATGCATAGTGTGGGGGGCAGGGTGTTCGTGGTTCTGCAGTGAAGGGCAGCACTGGGCTGGGATGGGCAGTGCTGGGACTGTGTGGTGAAAACAGGTCAGCATGCCATGCCTGCGTCCTAGGGTATTGAGACCCCAAGGCAGGTTTTCCTAGGAAGAAACAGCATCCCCTGAACTCTGTCCCAGGATGTTACATTCCTGTAAGAGGTAGTAGAGCACAACCTAGCACACACCTGTATCAACCCACCCTACTGTCCTGCACGAGGCACGGCCAACTTTCCCGGGGTTGCCTGTCTTCACAGACTATTGCCCTTTAAACGAATCGTCTCCTCACTCGATCACGTGCTTGCCCTTCTCTATGACCCCTGCCCTTTCATAAAGGCAGCAGCAAGAACTTCCTCTGCTGAGCTTCAGCAGCTGTGGACACCTAATCGATAGCTTTTCATAACAATTTTCTCCCCAGCTAGGCTGGCCCAAACTATTCAGCTACAACACACCTGGATTGGACTAAACAAGGACATCCAAGCAGCCAAAAAAGGCAGTTTGTCATTTATGATTTTTAAGAACTCATTCTGTGGCTGCAGGAGAAAGGTCTCCATCAACTGCCAGAAAGTCCACTTTGATCCCATGTTGCAGACATGTTGCATCTGAAGGGTTAGGCTAGAATGGGTCAGCAATGAACATATTCCAAAGGAATCTACAGTAGTCATTAAAGATCCTGGGCCCAATAGGTATGTATATATTGTGTATATATAGGTGTATGCATATATTCATATATATAACAAAGCATATAGGAGGTACCATTACGGATACTTCTTAAACATAAGCAAACATCTCGCGGGACTGGAATTCTGGGTTTGAAGGATTAGGACCATAGTCTCGTGGTATAACTCAGTCAATTGGCATAATATAATTCATAAAGTTATGTTCTACATCCTATTTTGGTGAGCAGCATCTGGGGTTTTAAAAGCTTGCGAGCAACCATCTAAGATACGACTATTGGTCTCTACTCATTTGGAGCAAAAGAGAAAGAAGAAAACCAAAGACTCAAAGAAGAAACTATTCTATAGGACAAACAGTCTACACGAACCACGGCCTCATCTACCCTGAGACCAGAAGATCTAGATGGTGCCCGGCTACCACTACCAACTGTTCTAACCAGGACCAAATACATGGACCCTGATAAATGGGAGAAAAATGTGCAACAGAGCCCCAAATTCATAAAAAACCCCAAAAAACCAGACTTAGTGATTGGAGGACTCCCTGAGACGATTGCCCTGAGATATTCTTAAAACCTTGAGCCAAAACTAACCCCTGAGGTCACCTTGTAGCTAAATAACAAATTGGCTCAAAAAATAATGAATATCACCTGTAAGTACTGCGATCTTTTAAAAAATCACCTGTATGAGAACAAACAGTCAGCAATTACTTTAAGACAAAATGAGAATGTAAGGGGGCAGGGAAACTAGATTAATGAAATGGAACAAGCAGAATGGAAATAACGAGAATGTTGACACATTGTGAAGAATGTAACCAATGTCACTGAACAACTCATATAGAGATTGTTGAATGGGAACCAAAACTGCTGTGTAAACCTTCACCAAAAAATAAATAAAATATTACTTAAAAAAAAAAATCCTGGGCTCAAATCCCAGGATTGGTTCCTGAGCCCCAAATGGAGGGTGATTTTTGCTTAAAGAGCTCCTAGAGCTGGGCAATGAATCTCTAAGTCTAATTTCTCCAAATTCAGTCATTTATACGCAACCACCATAATTCTTTCCATATGCTTACAGTTTTCTTTAATTTTTTTTGTGTACTTACATAAATCTTTTTTTTTTTTTTCCCTAAACCTTTGTTAGAATCTTATGTGGAAAAACAGTATCATTTGCTACAAACAGTGTTGTTGTTGTTGGATGCCGTCAAGTCACCTCTGACTCATAGCAACCTTACGTACAACAGAACAAAACACTGCCTGGTCTTGCGCCATCCTCACAATTGTTGCTATGTTTGAGCCCATTGTTGTAGCCGCTGTCATTCTACCCATTGAGAGTCTTCCTATTTTCCGATGACCCTCTACTTTACCTAGCATAATGTCCTTCTCCAGGGACTGGTCCCTCCTGATGACATGTCCAAAGTACACAAGTCGAAGTCTCATCATCCTCCCTTCTAAGGTGCATTCTGGCTGTACTTCTTCCAAGACAGATTTGTTCATTGTCTGGCAGTCCATATAATTAATATTCAATATTCTTCTCTAACACCATAATTCAAATGCATCAATTCTTCTTTGGTCTTCCTTGTTCATTGTCCAGCTTTCACATGTATACAAGGAGATTGAATATACCATGGCTTGCGTCAGGCACAGCTTAGTCCTCAAAGTGACATTTTTACTTTTTAACACCTGAAAGAGGTCTTTTGCAGCAGATTTGCACAATGCAATACATCTTAACTGCTGCTTCTATGGGTGTTGATTGTGGATCCAATAAAATGAAATCCTTGACAACTTCAATCTTTTCTCCATTTATCCTGATGTTGCTTATTGGTCCAATTGTGAGGATCTTTGTTTTCTTTATGTTGAGGTGTAATCCATACTGAAGGCTGTAGTGTTAGATCTTCATCAGTAAATGCTTCAAGTCTTCTCCGCTTTCAGCAAGCAGAGTTGTGTCTTCTGCATATCGCAGGTTGTTAATGAGTCTTCCTCCAATCCTGATACCACATTCTTCTTCATATTGTCCTGTTTCTTGAATTATTTGCTCAGCATACAGATTAAGTATGGTGAAAGGATACAACCCTGAAGCACAACTTTCCTGACTTTAAACCACACAGTAACCCCTTGTTCTGTTCAAACAACTGCCTCTTGATCTATGTACAGGTTCCTCATGAGCACAATTAAGTGTTCTGAAATTCCCATTCTTCACATGTTATCCATAATTTGTTATGATCCATACAGATGAATGCCTTTTCATAGTCAATAAAACACAGGTAAACATCTTTCAAGTATTCTCTGCTTTCAGCCAAGATCCATCTGACATCAGCAATGATATCCCTTGTTTATGTCCTCTTCTGAATCTGGTTTGAATTTCTAGCAGTTCCCTGTTGATGTACTGCTGCAACTGCTTTTGAATGATCTTCAGCAAAATTTTACTTGTGTATGATATTAATTATACTGTTTGATAATTTCCACATTCTGTTGGATCACCTTTCTTTGCCACAAACAGTAGGTAATTGTAAAAACAAAAACAGTGAAAAAAAAAAAAAAGACTAAATTCTAACTAGGTAGTGTTTCAAGTATTAGAGAGGAGTTATAGGCCTATTAACACCAAACTGAGACTTTCTCTTTAACTCATCAGAAAGAAGGAAGGAGGATTGAAAAGGAAATAAAATTCACACTATGTACTTTGATATATCTACATTTTTGTTGTTGTTGTTATGTGCCCTCCAGTAATTTTGACTCCTAGTGACCCCATGTGACAGAGCAGAACTGCCCCATAGAGTTTCCTAGGTTGTAATCTTTATGGGAGCAGATCCCCAGGTCATTCTCCTGCAGAGCTGCTGGGTGGCTTCGAACCACCAACCTTTCAGTTAGCTGCAGATCTCACTTAACTACTTCTCCACCAGGGCTCCTGTATGTACACTGATGTATGTAAAATGATCTCCTGCACCTTCAACTTGCCCCACCCCACCTCTCTGGTCCATTTTGTTAATGACAAAAATAGGAGAAATCTGTGTCAGCCATGGAAACTCACATGCCAGGAATTTAAAGGATTTGTTACAAGATATAATAAGGATGAGACCAGATTGAGGGAAGACCCAACCAGCCTGGGATGAACAGCTTGCCTGGAGATACATGTGGTGAGACTAGCAGAGTGCAGGGAGCATTCCTGAATCAAAAGCCAAGGGGCTGGAGGAAGGGGCAGCTGTGGGACAACTGAGGGCAGTGGTAGGGGCTGGGTCTTAGTTTTCTATTACTGCTGGAACACAAATACCACAAGTGGATGGCTTTAAGGAACAGAAATTTATTTTCTCACAGTTCTGGAGGCAAAAGTCCAAATCAGGGTCTTGGCCATGTGGATTGCTTCCTTGTCAGCAGCCCAGAGCATTCCTTGATTCCTTGCCTTGTAGACTTCCTCAGGAGGTGTCTGTCTTCCCCAGTTTGTGGGTGCCTCTGTGTCTAACCTACTGCTTTTATAACTCAGAAGTGATCGGGTTTAGGATACATCCAACACTGATATGGACTCATTCACATAACAAAGAAAAATCTATTGCTCTATTACATCCACAGGTATTGGAGTTAGGATTTCAACACATATTTTGAGGGGGGAAATTCAATCCATAACAGGCAGTAAATCTCAATTTTACTAATGCCTTGGGGTTTCCCCAGACACCAGAGGTGGCACAGAGCAAAGATCCTACAAAGAATTTATCCCCAGTGGACTCTTAGGATGGATAGCTGTGTCAAGCAAAGGACACTCTGTTAGCAAGTAACTCAAAATGAGAAAAAGAAAAAAAACCTTGCTATGGAGTCAATTCCAACTCATAGGGACCCTATAGGACAGAACAGAATTGCCCTACAGGGTTTCTAAGGCTGTAATCTTTACGGAAAGAGACCGCCACATCTTTCTCCCATGGAGCGGCTGGTGGGTTCAAACCGTTGATCTTTTGCTTAGACACCAAGCGCTTAACCACTGCGCCACCAGGGCTCCAAGCATTGTGATTCACAGGGAATTAAAGCGAAGGGAGAGCCCTTGACTAGCCTCCATGTCTTGGATTTTCCATCGTCCTTTCATTGTGATTGAAAGAATTAAAGTAGGGTCTTCCCCAGAGAGGAGGTATCCAGATTTTTGGAAGACATTAAAACACAAATTAACTTCTAGCCACCTCACCAAGCCTTGGGGAGGGGCAATTTATTTTAGCATAAAGACAATATTTCATGCCTCTTCTGGGTCCCTCTCTTCTCCTCCCAGGCTGCTGCGTCTCTGAAATAGTAAAGGGAAAAAAAAATCATTCTTTCATCAGTACTTCAAAGAGTAAAAAATGGATCCACACGTTTTCTGTTAGAACACACCCTGTAGAGAATAGACTACCTGTCTATGCCTTTAGAGAAAAAAGAGCACCAGATGCGTGGAAGGATAAGATAGTTTAAAAGTCAGTGTGGGGGGACCTCATACCATCAAGAAAGCAGTGCCGGGAGCAGAGCATGTCCTTTGGACTGGGGTCCCTGCGCCGAGAAGCTCCTAGTCTGGGGGAACATTGATGAGAAGGCCGACAGAGAGAGAAAAAGCCTTCCCCTGGAGCTGACGCCCTGAATTTGGACTTTTAGCCTACTTTGACTGTGAGGAAATAAAATTCTCTTCGTTAAAACCATCCACTTGTGGTATTTCTGTTATGGCAGCACTAGATGACTAAGACACTCAGCAAATAATCAGAGAAGCCGGACTGCGTAAAGAAGAACGAGAGGCATCAGGATTGGAGGAAGACCCATTAACAACCTGCAATATGCAGATGACACAACCTTGCTGAAAGTGAAGAGGACTTGAAGCACTTACTGATGAAGATCAAAGACTACAGCCTTCAGTAAATTACACCTCAACATAAACAAGACAAAAATCCTCACAACTGGAACAATAAGGAATATCACGATAAAAGATTGAAGTTGTCAAGGATTTCATTTTACTTGGATCCACAATCAATGCCCATGGAAGCAGCAGTCAAGCAATCCAACAACATATTGCATTGGGTAAATTTGCTGCCAAAGACCTCCTTAAAATGTTAAAAAGCAAAAATGTCAGTTTGAGGACTAAAGTGCACCTGACCCAAGCCATGGTATTTTTAATCTCCTCACATGCATGTGAAAGCTGAACAATGAATAAGAAAGACCAGAGAAGAATTGATGCCTTTGTATTATGGTGTTGACGAAGAATATTGAATATACTATGGACTGCCAGAAGAATGAACAAATGTGTCTTGGAAGAAGTACAGCCAGAATGCTCCTTAGAAGCAAAGATGGAGAGACTTTGTCTCATGTACTTTGGACATGTTATCAGGAGGGCCAGTCCCTGGAGAAGGATCTTGTGCTTTGTAAAGTAGAGGGTCAGCGAAAAAGTGGAAGAACCTCAGTGAGATGGACTGACACAGTGGTTGTAATAATAAGCTCAAACATAGCAATGATTGTGAGGATGGCACAGGACCAGGCAATGTTTCGTTCCATTGTACATAGGGTAGCTGTGAGTCAGAACTGACTCGATGGAACCTAACAACAATACAACATACATATTCTAAATCATCATTTTTAGGTTTCTGGCTGTAGGCAAGCAGCTGAGAAACTGACCCACCATTTCTAGTTTGCTGAGCAGCAGAATCAGCAGAGCCCTCTGGTGTCTTTGGAGCACTGAGGAAAGAATCTGGAGACATGGCAATGTGAGTCAGGAGGAGGCAAAGATCACGTCTGCCTGATCTGCTTCTGAAAGCCTTAAAAATCTTGTGGAACACTTCTACTCTGCACACATAGGGTCGCCATGAGTTGGAATTGACTCACAGCAACTGGTTTGGGATTATTATTATTATTATTTTTGCCTTGACCACAAACCATGAACTTCATCATCTTCCTGGCTGGGGAAATTCCTAGCCTTCCTGTTGGCCTGAGTCAGCTGGAGCCAGCCACAGTGAGGAAAAGGCTTGTACACTACAGCCTGGGAGCAGACCACTTGCTAAGATTCATCTTATAGGATTACCCAGGATTACCAGGAAGATACCCCAGGGGCTTTCTAGGATACTGTAGACCATCTAATGGATGTCGTGTAGGGTTTTATCTTAGAAAATTAACAGAGAGACGCTCAGGTTTGTCATGCATATACTCGTTTATTTTATTGAAAAGTAGTCATGGGAAGGCATTCGAGGAAGACCTCACAACATTCATTTAGAACAGGAGAATTGGAATTAACAATTACAATGTTAGTTCAATGGTTAGACACCAAATTTTTAGACTTCAGGAGTTTCCCTTTAGTGAGAGGTTTTGGGAGGAAAGCTTGACTGTGGCTCAAACTCGACGGACATCCCTCGGAGCTAAGGTCCAAGGTTGGCTGTGGTGGACAGAATTTCACTTCCATCTCCGCCTTCTCTCCATGAATGAGTAGAAATTCAGGGTTTATATGAGAATTTGTCACCTTGGCCTAATACAATAAGGGCCAGTGTGACGTCAAGACTAGTATATTCTATCTTTTCTCCAGGTTTAGAGATCAGTCAAATGGTGAATTTTTCTTCAAGGTTAGAGATGAGGGAGGTTGTTTAGACTTCTGTCTCAAGGATAGTTTACAAAGATTGACTACGCTATGTCTTCTTTTATCACAGCATGTCTGGTCAAAGTCAACTTAACTTAAAGGTTGTTCACCACATCCTTCACACGCTTCTATGTCTAAGTTCACAAATTTTCTAAATAACTTTCTCATGGCTTATAGCTAATGTTTAAAAGGACCCTGCTGGTGCAATGGTTAAAGCACTCAGCTGCTAACTGAAAGGTTGGCGTTCGAACCCATCAGCCGCTTCATGGGAGAAAGATATGGCAGTCTGCTTCCATAAACATCACAGCCTTGGAAACCCTATGGGGCACTTCTATCCTGTCCTATACAGTTCCTATGAGTCGAAAGCAACGAGTTTGGTTTTGGTTATAGGTAATGTTAGACAGCCTCACAAAGGCAGGCATATCTGTAAGTTCATATTATGAGTGCTTATACATATATATTTTGAAAGCATAATAGTGACTTATATCTTATGGAATTTGAGAGCATTACAGAAACATACAGAACAATGGACCACTCTAAACAGCTGGCAGTGATAAAATCACGCTGCCAGAGACCAGTCTCTAGTAGCCAGATCCAGCTGAAGAAACCTCCTACACCCAACATGCAGCCAGACATGTAACCGAAATCCCCATTACCTTCCCTGGTGCTGTTGCTGGGCAAAGGAGCAGAGGGATTCCAAGGCCTTCTGAGAGCTAGACGGGAAGAGGGGAGGATTGCTGGCAAAGAGAGAGGGCACTTGTTATGGATTGAATTGTGTCCTCCAAAAATATATGTTGTAAATCCTTACCCCTGTACCTGTGGTTGGAGCCCTGGTGGTGCAGTGGTTAAGAGCTCAGCTGCTACCCAAAAGGTCGGCAGTTCAAATCCACCAGCCGCTCCTTGGAAACGCTATCAGGCAGTTCTACTCTGTCCTATAGGGTCGCTATGAGTTGGAATTTACTTGATGGGAACGGGTTTGGTATTTTTTTTCAGGGAGAAAGATGTGGCAGTCAGCTTCTGCAAAGATTACAGCCTTGGAAACCCTATGGGGCAGTTCTACTCTGACTTACAGGGTCACTATGAGTTGGAATCAACTCAAAGGCAATGAAGTTGTTTTTTTGGTTTTATACCTGTGGTTATAATCCCTTTTGGGAATGGATTTTCCTTGTTATGTTAATGAGGCAGCATTGGTATAGGGTGTGTCTTGAGTCAATCTCTTCTGAGATACAAAAGAGCAGATTGAGCAAGCGGGGGTGGGGGAAGACAGATGCCGTGCCTCATGAAGATCACCAAGGAGCCAAAGAACAGAAGCTGGAGAGACAAGGACCTTCCCCCAGAGCCCACAGAGAGAGAAAGCCTTCCCTTGGAACCAGTGCCCTGAATTTGAATTTCTAGCCTCCTAAACTTTGAGGAAATAAATTTGTTTCCTAAAAAAAAACAAAAGTCAGTGTGAGGAATAAGAGCAAATGTTACTTAAGTGATAGAGTTGCTGCAAGAAACAGAAGTTTCTGATAGAAAATCACCAGCTGCATTCTCACCACGATTCAGGAAAACACTACCTCCATGCATGTCTGGAGAGGGAACAAGCTAAGTCAATAATGGCTGCATGAAAAAGAATAATGTGATGGGTAAAGTAAAAGCCAAAAAGGGAGATGGAACCCTAGAGTCCACACTTCAAACCACAGATTAGTGAATAAAACAATTCAAGAAACACTTTCAGAATTCAAAGGTAAAGGGAGAAAAATAGAGATGGAGAGAAGAGATGAGTCACGCAGGATGAATCCTTATGGTTTAATGTGCATTTAATGGAAAATGTATATGAATAGATAGGGCAGATGCTACGTATCAGAACACAAGTGCTACCAAGTAGCTAGGTAAGTTAATGAAGAAAAGAACCACATCTAAACATATCCTAATTAAATATTTTAATTTAAACAATAAAGAAAAATTACGTACTCATCCAGGCAGGGAAAACAAAACAGGCTATTGCCTACAAAGGAAGAAAATAAATCCAATTGACATCAAACTTCTCCTCTACTACACAAAACGTCTGAAGATAATAGAACCATGTGTGGTGTGATGGCTCGCTTTTATATGGCCTTTTGTGCCATGGTCTTGTAAACTCCCTTGAAATGACTGGGTGGGACTATGCAAATGAGGTGCTTGTGACCCACCAAGGGGATTGGATAGCTTACTAATGATGTAAATAAGGTGCTTCACCCCCTTGTGGGGATGGGACCATGCAAATAAGGTATACAGGAGCCTAACAAGGGCATTGGTCAGTTTTGCCATCCTGCTAGGCTTAAACTGAGCCATCCCAGAGGCAGACAGGGAAGACCTCACTACCACCAAGAAAGAAAAGCTTGGAGTGGAGAGTGTCCTTTGGACCTGGGATCCCTGCACTGAGAACCTCCTAGACCCAGGAGACAGAGAGATAGAGCTGTAACTACAGAGACGGCGAGAAACAACGAGAAGCCGTGGCAGGGAAATGGTGGCAGCAGAGCAGCAGAACCAGGAGTCTGGGAAGAGTCGGCATGGTGGGCTTTCCGGCCCACGGAGCAAGAAAACTGAGCACCTTCGGGCAGGAAGCTTGCTGGCAGAGCAGGGTGCCTCTACGCACTTGGCAGGGCCAAGCTTGCCAACCCATGGAGCTAGAGAGCTGAGCACCTTCAGGCAAGGCTTACTGGCAGAGTAGGGTGCCTCTGGGCACTTATTGGTGGAGCTAAAGAGCTTTGTAGCACTTGCCCAAGAAGGGCAGACGCTGGGCTGAGGGGCTGAGGGCCAGAGAGAAGCCTGCCTGTGAGCATGGCTGAGAAGAGGCTGTCCTGATTGAAGAACTGTATCCTGAGTCATTTCTGATCCTGAGTTGTAACCAGTTATTTCCCTAATAAACCCCCATAATCGTGAGCATTGTCTGTGAGTTCTGTGTGGCTGTTGCAATGAATTATGGAACCCAGCAGAGAAGCAGAGAATGCTGTGGGAGGGACGGCTGGTGTCAGAATTGGTAAAAAGGGCGGAGACAGGAAGTATGACTGACCTCCACTTCATAGGAATCAGCCTTGGTCTAATGATGATGATGATTCTCTCCCTCATGAAGTTAGATGAGAAGGTCTAATGCTGCCACCACAACATTTTTACACCATGTTACTTTCAGAGTTTGGGTGTCATTTTTTTAAAGATTTTGTCCTAAAAATTAACATGCAACTAAATTATTATTCACATATGAGAAAAACAGAATGACATTCTTAAACCTGCAAAGGGCTCAAGTTAAAACACTAACAGAAAAAAAAAGTTATTCATAAATTTGTCAACTGACTGAGAGATAAATAAGAACAAATAATTAAGAAAGGTATAAATTAATGGAGAAAGGAAGGTGAGGGCCAGAACCAGGGAACAAAGACTTTGGTTGTTAACATGGTTATGAAGCTTAAGTATAATATGAAATGTGATATTCAGAATAGAAGATACAAGTTATGAAATGGTTTAATAATACTTACCTAGAAGTAAAATCCTCAGGAACAGGTAGTCCCTGAGGCTTTCCCTTTGTTTAGTTTGCAGCCTAGGATTTTGTTTTTATTGGTTACACTTTATCTAGCACTTCTGTGATTTATCAGTAGACAGAGTGTTGTGGGTTGAATTATGTCCCCCCAAAATATGTGTTGAAGTCCTAACCCCTATACCTGTAACTATGACCCTTTTGAAAATAGGCATTTTCTTTTGAAAGTTAACGAAATCACACCAGAGTAGGGTGGGTCCTAGACCTAATTACTTCTGAGCTATAAAAAGAGCAGAATAGACACAGAGACACACACAGGGGGAAGACGGATGCCAAGGAATGCCAAGGACTCCTGGGGCTGCTGACAAAGAAGGATGCTCTCCTGATTTGGACTCCTAGCCTCCAAAATTGTGAGACAATAAATTGCTGTTCTTTAAAGCCACCCCCTTGTGGGATTTTTTTTGTTCTGGCAGCACTAGGCAACCAAGACACAGAGTTTGGGGGGAGGTGGCACCCACATCAGCTTAAGGTGCCATGGCTCTATTAGCTTGAAAATTATTTTTAAAATTATGCTAAGAAAATGTCCTTGACATGTACTGTTTTATGAGAATTAAATGTTAATTTTTATCTAATTCATTTTTACCATCATAAAGATGCTTGAGTCATTTGTAGTTTTTTTTTTCTTTAATTTTATGGTTCTATCCTCTTTCTCATTCCTGATTTTTTCTCTCTGTGTTGTCTTGTTCTCCTTAATTAGACACCATAGACAGGGGCAGATTAACCAGTAATAGAGTATGCGCGGGCTTAACTTGTTTACTTACTAATCTGTAGTGCACAATTTCACGTGAGTTTCACCTCATCTTTGAAAAACAAGTGAAACTGTGCAGTGCAGATTAGTTAGTAAGCACAAGCAAGCGTTGTGTACCTTGCTTATTGGGTAATTCGTCCCCGAGTTCATAGATGTTTCTCTATTTTATTGATTTCTCAAAGAATCAGTTCATAGATTAAAAAAAAAAAGTTACTGTTTTCCTCAGTTTATTAATTCCCATTTTTATCTTTCCATATTACTTCTTCCTTGTATTCTTATGTTGGTTTTATCATTCTTCTAACTTTTGGGGTTGAATTCTTCATCCACTCATTTTCTTCATTTAATAAAAAAGTTAAGTTACTGCTGAGTATAGCTGAGTATAGTTAAGTTACATCTGACTAGTTTCAATAAGTACTGTACACATTATCATTATTTTCTACATATTGTACAATCATGGTTTTCAAATCCTTCTTTCACCTAAGTAATTGAGAGGGACAATTTTCACTTTTAAGATTATCCTTTTTGCGATTTATAAGACATAGCAATGTAAACATGGAGGAATACAGAAGAAGATAGTCAAAAGAATCTAAATTGTTGCCTCCAGAGCAGAAAGTCGGGAAGTCAGGCAGTGGGCTGCTGTTTTTGTGATAAGCCTTATGATACTACTTAACTGTTTAAACCAGTGGTATCACTAGGGTTGGTGTCACCCAGGGCGGTAACTCATGGTGTCACCTCAGCATGGACCTCCTCCCATACCAGATCATACAGAATCCTTAGTAATGTTTTTTATACTAATGTTACTCCTAAATCATAATTCCCATACATCACTCCTTCTTTTCCTTTAGTTACTCCTTCATCCTCAAAAAAGATTCACAAACACTAATTAACACACTATTGTAGCTAAAACACCAGAAAATTTGACGCAATCAGTAACTATACAAACACCGGCAGCAACAAAAACAACGCGTGCTTGCACTGCGTGCAGACGAAACCACGTCATGTGAAGCGTCATTATAATTGGATAATAATGACCGCTCGGACCAGAGTGCATTAGAATGTTCAAAAAGGAAATCCAGAGTTTTAGCGTTGTAGGTATATGGATACATGGAAGCTGGGTTTACAAAAACTGTTTTTGTTGTTGTAACTACAGGGATACTTCTATTAAAAAAAATAATAAATTTCTGCTGAAACACTGCACAAAAAATTCATACAATCATTTTAGACAGTCATTTTGGTGTCATCCCCTCTGACAGTGTCACCCGGTGTGGTCTGCAGTCCCCCCCCTTGATGCTTATGGTTTAAACTATGTAGGTACTATAAAAATTAAAGTAAAAAAAAAAAAAAGGGGCGACCATAGCGGTGGGAGGGGAGCTTTGGAGTCATGCGCACTCTGCATTGTTGCAAGTTGCTGTCGAATTGGGCCCTGACTCACAGGGGCCCCAAGCACAATGAAACAAAAGCTTCCAGGTCCCAGTCTATCCCTGTGATGGGATGCAAATCGGACTGTTGTGATCAATAGTTTTCATTGGCTGATTTTAAGAAGTAGATCACCAGGCCTTTCTTCTAGTGTATCTCAATCTGGAAAGTCTGTTGAAACGTGCTCAGCGTCACAGAAACATACACGCCTCTACTGACAGACAGGTGGTGGCTGTGCATGAGGTGCATCGGCCAAGAATCGAACCCAGGTCCCCCGCATGGAAGGTGAGAACACTACCACTACCTCACGATCTCTGTATTATTCTTTGTTAAGTCTTTATTCAGCCAGATATAAAGATAACTTTAAGAGCATAGAAATAGTTTGTATTATTTCCACCCTAGTAAGGGGGAGAAAAAGAAGAATTAAAAAAAAAAAAAATCCACAAATCCAATAGAGGGCACGAGAGAAGGAAAAAGAAAAGAAAATGCACAAAATAAATAACAGAAAAAAGTCCAAATATGTCAGTAATCATAATCCTGGCTCCACCATTCACTAGATATGTGACCACAGACAAGTTTCTTAACCTCTCTATGCCTCAGTTTCCTCATCTGTAGAATGATGATAATAGTACTTCCTACCTCACTCGGTGGAGTCCCTGGGTAGCACAAATGGTTAATGTGCTTGCTTGCTGACTCAAAGCGTTGGCAGTTCAAACCCACCCAGAGGTGCCTCAGAAGAAAGGCCTGGAGATCTAGCTGTTCCCAAAATGTAACAGCCTTGAAAATCCTATGCAGTGCAGTTCTGCTCTGCAACACACAGGGTCACCGTGAGTCAGAAACAACTCAACAGCAAGTAGTTGGTTGATTTAGTGAAGGATAAAGATGATACACTGGGTAAAAATATAAAGTTCAACCAAATTCCTTTCACCAGAAACATATATGAAATAATATGACACTAGAAATATGAAAGTCCACCTGCAGTAAGCATCATTCATCATTAAGCATTCTTTCTTAAAAAGAAAAAGAATAATCCCCAATAGAAAAAAAAATAACCAAAAATTTCAGGAAAGAAATACAAATGGGCAAAAAAATATTTAAAAATAGTTACCAATTTTTTTTCAAATTTATAAGGAAATATTCTTCATGTATTAGACTGGCAAAGACCAAATAAATTGTTAATAGTCACTGTTGACAAGGCTGTGGGAAAAAAACCTTTTCGTACTCTGCTCCGAAACCATTTGTCAACAAGTCAACTTCAACTCATGGCGACCCAATGTGTGTCAAAGTAGAACTGTGCTCCATAGGGTTTCTAATTGCTGATTTTTCAGAAGTAGATTGCCAGGTCCTTCTTCTGAGGCACCTCTCAGTTGACTCAAACTTCCCACCTTTCAGGTAGCAGCTAAGTATGCATCACCCAGGAACTCCTCATATTCTGCTAGTGGAATATAAATGCCTCAGCCATTTTGGTTTAGGGAATGGGGAAAAGCTAGAAATTTGTATCAAAACTTTTCTTTTAGCATGCTTATTTTTAAACCTAAAAATTCCTCTTCAAGAGAGTTATACTGAGGGAAAAAATGGTTGCTGTTGAGCTTTTATTTTTAAATAGTAAAAAGTGGGTAACAACGTAAGTGGCCATCAATAGGTTTTGTTAAATAATAGTATATCTACACAAGTAAGTGCTATACAAGCATTTAAAATGATTCTGTAGATCCATACTTACTGGCATAAAAAGATATCCATGTCATATTGTTAAATGAAATTGCAAGTTATAAAATGGTACATAAGGCATACGATACATATTTTATATATATCAGTATAAAATTGTATACAAAGTATACACATGATTCGTCTGGAAAGGTAAAAAGCAAAATTCTAACAGTGGTTACAACTGGGAGTACAATTTGGGGTGACTTTTTTATTATTTAATCAGTTTCCTAATTTTTTCACAATGCACATTTTAATTTCTACTTTAATTTTCAAAAAAGGAATATATTCACAAAGCTCAAAAAGCATAAAAGGTATTGTCTTAGGCTGGGTTCTCTAGAGAAGCAAAACCAGCATATAAATACATAGAGAGAGAGATTTATATCAAGGAAACAGCTCACAAGATTGTACAGGCTGGAATGTCCCAAGTCCCTCCTTCAGGATAGAGGCCTCTCCTGATTCACAGAGCTGCAGAGGCTGGTGAACCCAAGATTGGCAGGTGGGAGAACAGGGCTCCCACTCACAGGCTGTGAAGGTCGACAAATCCCAAGATTGGCAGGCAAGACCGCAAACCTTCTGCTGATTCACGTAGCTGCAGGGGCTGACGAACCCAAGATCAGCAGGTCAGGGAGCAGGACTCTTGCTCACAGGCTGTGAAGATCAACAAATCCCAAGATCAGCAGGTAAACTGCTAGCTCAAGTCCCAAGAACCGGAGGTCAGACAAACGGGAGGCAGCCGCAGGATCCAGAGCAACCCAAAAACCTTGGCAAGGCGAGCAGGAAGGAAGTATGCAGCAGAGGGCGGAGAGATGAAGGCCGAGGGGATGGTGAGCCACCACAGGCCCTACCCCAGCCTGTACCACCCAGCAGATTCCATCATGGGATGATCACATATCAAATTTCAACAGGGAAGTGATCACATTATACAACTGCCAAAACAGTGAGAATCATGGCCCAGCCAAGTTGACACATAATCTTAACCATCACAGGTATGTAGTGAAAACTCTCTTCCTGTCCCTGTTCTCCATCAACCCAATTCCACCATCACCCCAAGAAACTGCTGTTATTAGTTTCTTGTGGATCTTTTCAGAATTTATTTATGCAGAAATAAGAAAAGTGAGTATATATTATTGCTTCTCACCCTTTTACACAAAAGATAACATATGTTTTTCACTTTGCTGAGTTTTTTTTTTTTTTTAACTGAACAATATATCTCGGGGAACTTTCCATATACTTTTCTTTCTTTTTCATCTGCTAAGCAGGATTCCACCGTGTGGATGTATCTTTACTTGTTAGTTTGTTTACTAACTTACTTACTTTAGAGATGAATTATTCTTATAATCAGAAAAAAATAAAAGTATATGTTGGGGACAATGATAATAGTACCATCTCATAAGTCTTGATATGTAGTTTTATCATCAATTTTGAAATGTCATTGTTGTTAGGTGCCATTGAGTTGGTTCTGATTCATAGTGACTCCGTGTACAACAAAAGGAAACTGCCTGGTCCTGTGCCATCCTCACAATCGTTGCTATGTTTGAGCCCATTGTTGCCACCACTGCATCAATCCATCTTATCGAGGGTCTTCCTCTTTTTCGCTGACCCTCTACTTTACCAAGCATGATGTCCTTCTCCAAGGACTGGCTCCTCCTGATAACATGTCCAAATGACGTGAGATGAAGTCTCGCCACCCTTGCTTCCAAGGAGCACTCTGGCTGTACTTCTTCCAAGACACACTTGTTCATTCTTCTGGCAGTCCATGGTGTATTCAATATTCTTCCCCAACACCACAATTCAAATGCATCAGTTCTTCTTCGGTCTTCCTTATTCATTGTCCAGCTTTCATATGCATTATGAGGTGACTGAAAATACCAGGGCTTGGGTCAGGCATACCTTAGTCCTCAAGGTGACATCTTTGCTTTTTAACACTTTAAAGAGGTCTTTTGCAGCAGATTTGCCCAATACAGATTTCTTGACTGCTGCTTCCATGGGTGTTGATTGTGGTTCTAAGTAAAATGAAATCCTTGACAACGTCAATGTTTCCTCCATTTATCATGATGTTGCTTATTGGTTATTGGTCCAGTTACGAGCATCTTTGTTTTCTTTATGTTGAGGTGTAATACACACTGAAGGCTGTGGTCTTTGATCTTCATCAGTAAGTGTTTCAAGTCCTCTTTGCTTTCAGCAAGCAAGGTTGTGTCATCTGCATATCGCAGATTGTTGATGAGTCTTCCTCCAATCCTGATGCCACATTCTTTTTCATGTAGTCCAGTTTCTCATATTATTTGCTCAGCATACAGATTGAATAAGTATGGTGAAAGGATACAACCCTGACACACACCTTTCCTGATTTTAAACCACACAGTATCCCCTTGTCTGTTCGAATGACTGCCTCTTGGTCTATGTACAGGTTCAGAAGAGTCCAAATGGGCCAATAGCCATGAAAAATAATACAGTTAGAACATATCAAACATCTTTCCCTTAGGGGCTGGCACAGAGTGGGAGGTGCTGGAGGGTTCAGTACCCCGAACATGTCTGGTGCAGCTACCTACCCTCTGCCCCACTGTGGCTTATGCATATAGCGACACGACCTCCCCTCCCCATCACTACACTTACTTCCCGGTCACACCCCACACTGTGGCCTCTTTCTCCAGCTATACATGCTCCTGGATTATTGCAGTCACTTCCATGAATTCAATTATCACCCCCAGGCTGGCAACACCCACATTCTTGCCTCCAGCCCAGGTGACTTCAGCACAGCCACCCAAGTAAAGTGAGTGATAACCACCCAAGTCATGTCTTAGTCATCTAAGAAGAAGTCCGTTCAAACTAATCCAAGCGAAAAGTGGAGTTTGTGAGAGGATGCAGAGGTGCCTTGTGGATATACAGCACAGGCAATACCAAACCCAAACCAAACCAGTTGCCACTGAGTTGATTCTGACTCAAGGCAACCGGATGTGTGTCAGAGTAGAACTGTGCTCCACAGGGTTTTCAATGGCTGAATTTTCAGAAGTAGATCCCCAGGCCTTTCTTCTGAGGTCCCTCTGGGTGGACTGGAACCACCAACCTTTCAGTTAGCAGCTGAGCACATCAACCATTTTCACCACCCAGGGACAGCTAGGCTTTAATGCCTCTGTTTCTGCTTCTGTTGAGTCTCTGTGTCCCAATTCCAGATTCCACAGGAAAAGAATATGACTGGCAGCCTATCTTTAGCAGTGACCGGAAGGAGTGAACTGTGGGTATCTCTAGTAGGAAATGGGCATCTTTTCCCAGCTCTAGGGGTGCTCTGGAGCCCTAGTGGCACAGTGGTCAAGAGCACGGATGCTAACAGAAAGGTCAGCAGTTCGAATCCACCAGCTGCTCCTTGGAAACCCTGTGGGGCAATTCTACTCTGTCCTTTCGGGTTGCTATGAGTCAGAATCAACTCGACAGCAATGCTTTTGGTTTTGGAGGTGCTCAGGCTGGAGAGGTGTGTTAGGGAGGTCTTCACATCTGTTGGGTGGGCAGGGGATGCTTCTAGCTCAGCCTTTAAGTTGTCTAGTGGTCAGGAGGTCATGGGTGCTGCTGGTAGATGGTGAATTGTTTTGTTTGGGCAAAACCCTTTGATGCTTCTTCCACTGTGGCTTGTGACCCATCTTTCCACACCCTGCATCCCCTCCAGCTCTCCCCAGGATTTCAGCCAGATATTCTTATCCACCATCAGGCAGTCTAGTTTAAGATATGTTTTCCACTGCTGCCTCCCACGCTCCTAACCTCAGACATTTAGGGGAAGCCTGGCTGCATGTCTGCACTGGCCACCATCACTCCAGACTACATGGAATCTCTCCAGCCTTTGCTTCTGACCTGAGCATCATTCGGGTACACGTCGTGGGATGGGAAAGATTTAAAGGTCACCCACATCCTTGATTCTAACTCAGAATCCGAACGGAAGTTAGGGGGCTTGTCAGCTCCAAAACTTTGAGGGTTGAGTCTCTTTGAGAATTGGGAATTCTCAATTCTCAACTGAGGGTGTAGGAGGCCCATTAGTAGCTGAATCTATCTGGGTTCTCTAATCATGTATATTTTTAAAATAAATGTTTTATTTTTTAAGTATTATACAGTAAAATAGGTCCTTGAAGGGTGCAAACAGTTTGTGCTCAGCTACTAACCAAAAGGTTGGTGGATCAAACCCACTCAGTGACACTGAGGAAGAAAGGTCTGGCAATCTGCTTCTGTAAAGATTACAGCCACGAAAGCCCTATGGTTCTGCTCTGTAACGCATGGGGTTGCCATGAGTTGGAATTGACTCTATGGTAATGAATTTTATGTAAAGTAGATTTTTACTGGTGTTCTATGAATTTTAGCCTTTTAGCCTTGGTGGTGCAATGATTAAGTCCTTGGTGCTAACCGAAAGGTTGGTAGTTCAAACCCACCCAGCGGCTCTGCAGAGAAAGACCTGGCGATCTACTTCTATAAAGATTACAGCTAAGAAAACCCTATGGGCCAGTTCTACTTTGTCACACGGGGTCGCTATGAGTCAGAATTGACTTGATGGCACCCAACAACAACACAGATTCATGGGACCACCACAACAATCAGCGTACAGAGCAGTTCTATCACCCCAGAAAAATCCTCCATGCTGCTGCTTTGAAATCAGGTGCTACTCCCTGCTCCAAGCCCTGGCAACCAGGAATTTGTTCTTCATCATTTCAGTTTTGTCTTTTCGAGAATGTCATGTAAATGGAATCATACAGTATGTAACCTTTCTTTCACTCAGCATAATGCCTTTGAGATTTAGACAAGTCACACTTGTTTGTCTGTTTTTTTCTTAAGGAGCTATGAACAAAGGTTTTAAATAGGTAATTTAAATTGGGATTGTAAAGAAACTTTGGATTGGCTCTTAGGCAGTATATTAGAGAGCAGATATTGGAACTTATCAAACATAGAATCCAAAAACAAATTATGCAAAACCGATCCAGGGAAGAGATCTAAAAATATTGCCTAGCTGGATCTTTTCCTCCACTTCTTCATGTCTGCATTCACTTTTCCCATGAAGCCCCATCAATTTGCAATTTAAATTCGAATCACAGCTTTTTAAACTGCCCAGACTTTATAATGCCAGCCAGTCCTTACCAAGCTGCTGATGGACCATGAAGACCAAATATGATAAAATAATACAGTGACACCAAAGCAAGAGGGATCTAGGTGGGTAGATCAGCATTTCTCAAAGTGTGGGATATATACCACTAGTGGTTAAAAACAAACAAGCAAACAAATTCTTGTCCGGGTGGTACATGGACAAGACTTTAAATGCCATCCAATCACATCATCCCTACACGTCTGTCAGTTTGTCATACTGTAGTGGCTTGCATGTTGCTGTGATGTTGGAAGCTATGCTATCAGTATTTCAAATACCAGCAGGGTCACTCATGATGAACAGGTTTCAGCTGAGCTTCCAGACTAAGACAGAGTAGGAAGAACGACCTGGCAGTCTACTTCTGAAAAAATTAGCCAGTAAAAACCTTATGAATAGCAGAGGAACATTATCTGATATAGTGCCAGAAGATGAGCTCCTCAGGTTGGAAGGCACTGAAAATACGACTGGGGGAGAGCTGCCTCTTCCAAGTACAGTCAACCTTAATGATGTGGATGGAGTCAAGTTTTGGGGGCCTTCACTTGCGGATGTGGCATAACTCAAAATAAGAAACAGCTGCAAACATCCATTAATAACAGGAACGTGGGATGCACGAAGTATGAATCTAGGAAAATTGGAAGTCATCAAAAATGGGATTGCCATGAGTCAAAATCGACCTGCAGCAGTATTGCCTGTTTCTAAGGTCCACCTCTCAGAGTCATGAAAGGGTAGCTTACAGGTAACACCCAGTGCACCAACATGCTTTGTTTGGCCCACAAGTGTTCTATAAAAGTTTTGAATCAGTAAGACACAGTAAATTGCCAGTTCACTTTAAAAAACGAAACTATATTTCAAGCTTTTTCTGAAAAACTACAGGATCTGGCAAGAGAGCAATAACAAAAAATTCTGCTGGGATTGACTAAATGGGCCACCAGTAAACCAGTTGCTGTTGAGTTGACTCCAACTCACGGAGACAGAGTAGAATGGCGCTCCATAGTGCTTTCAATGGCTGATTTTTCAGAAGTAGCTCACCAGGCCTTTCTTCCAAGGCATCTCTGGGTTCCCACCCCTGCTACTCTGTCCCTCAAAGTGTTTGATTGTGTTCAGGAAATTTCTTACCTTTGGTTTAGTCCAGTTGTGCTGACCTCCCCTGTAGTGTCTGCTGTCCTTCGCTTCACCTAAGATGATTCTTGTCTACTGTCTAGTTAGTGACTAACCCTCACCCTCCCTTCCCACCTCATAACCATCAAAGAATGTTTTCTTCTGTGTTTAAGCCTTTTCTTGAGTTCTTATAATAGTGGTCTTACACAATATTTGTCCTTCTGTGACTGACTAAATTCACTCAGCATAATGCCCTGCAAATTCCTCCATGTTATAAGATGTTTCACAGATTCATCATCGTTCTTTATCGTTGAGTAGTATTCCATTGTGTGAATATACCATGATTTGTTTATCCAATCGTCCGTTGATGGGCACCTAGGTTGTTTCCATCTTTTTGCTATCATGAACAGTGCTGCAATGAACATGGGTGTGCATATATTTATTCGTGTGACAGCTCTTATTTCTCTAGGATATATTCCAAGGAGTGGGATAGCTGGATTGTATGGTACTTCTATTTCCAGCTTTTTAAGGAAGCACCAAATCAATTTCCAAAGTGGTTGTAGCATTTTACATTCCCAATAGTGTATAAGTGTTCCAGTCTCTCCACAACCTCTCCAGCATTTATTATTTTGTGTTTTTTGATTAATGCTAGCCTTGGTGGGGTGAGAGGGTATCTCATTGCAGTTTTGATATGCATTTCTCTAATGGCTAATGAACATGAGCATTTCTTCATGTGTCTGTTAGCCACCTGAATATCTTCTTTGGCAAAGTGTCTGTTCATAGCCTTTGCCCATTTTTTAATTGGGTTTTTGTCTTTTTGTTGTTGAGGTTTTGCAGGATCTTGTAGATTTTAGAGACTAGACGCTGATCGGATTTGTTGTAGCCAAAGATTTTTTCCCAGTCTGTAGGTTGTCTTTTTACTCTTTTGGTGAAGTCTTTTGATGAGCATAAGTATTAGATTTTTAGGAGCTCCCAGTTATCTAGTCTCTCTGCTGGTGCTTGTACATTGTTACTTATGGTTCATATTCTCTTTATGCCATGTATTAGCGCTCCTAGCATTGTCCCTATTTTTTCTTCCATGATATTTATCATTTTTGATTTTATATTTAGGTCTTTGATCCATTTTGAGTTAGTTTTTGTACATTGTGTGAGGTATGGGTCTTGTTTCAGTTTTTTGCAGATGGATATCCAGTTATGCCAGCACCATTTGTTAAAGAGACTGTCTTTTCCCCAATTAACGGATTTGGGGCCTCTGTCAAATATCAGCTGCTCATAGGTGGATGAATTTATGTCTGGATTTTCAATTCTGTTCCAGTGGTCTATGTATCTGTTGTTGTACCAGTACCAGGCTGTTTTGACTACCGTGGTGGTATAATAGGTTCTAAAACCAGATAGTGTGAGGCCTCCGCTTTGCTCTTCTTCTTGAGTAATGTTTTACTTATCCGGGGCCTCTTCCCTTTCCCTATGAAGTTAGTGATTTGTTTCTCCATCTCATTAAAAATGCCAAGGCTGTAAATCTTTACAGAAGCAGACTGCTGCATCTTTCTTCTATAGAGTGGCTGGTGGGTTTGAAACTCTGACCTTTTGGTTAGCGGCTGAGCACTTAATCACTGCTCCACCAGGGCTCCTTTTGCACCACCCAGGGACTCCAAAATGGGACAAGCACCCTCTATTTACTGTCCCTACCTTCCCTTATTGCCCTACAGCCAACTTTGCTCAGTCATTTACGGGCCCACAGAGTCCCTGTAGTATTCCGAGTTTGTGATGTCTTCACTGCTCCAAACTGTTTCCCCATGAGATAAAAGCTCTCTGGTTCCTGCTCCCAGCTCACAGTGCCTGATTCAGAAGAGCTCAGAGCCTCTCCATCCTCTGCACACCTCCTTTGGTATCAGTTGCCTAGGGAGGTTAGAGGTACTCAAACGTTCATGTCTGAGACACTACGTTGCTTGCACAGTTATCATTTGAATGACGCCCAAATTTGAGTACCTGTAAAATGGCTTTGACATAAGTACCTCCCAGATAATCTGTGCCTGTTCCCTCCTCCTCATCCTTGGCAGCAAAGAACAATTGAATTAAATCAAGTTCTTTCCCTGCTGGAGAAATGACGGACAGGCAGCAATTTGGCCAAGTTACCTGAGACTCTCTGGTTAAGGGAGATGTTTGCACTAGAGAAAATAGGAGAAAAGGGGCCCTGAAGTAGGGATTTTGCCACCACAGAGCTTTGCCATGACTTAACTCATTTTTCACAAAATTAATAATTCAGATCCCACACTGCTTCAGCTAGAAGTAGCCATAAACTGCAGAGAGTATAACCAACCACTTCCGAAAATGGTGATTGATCCTGGGAAATGCCACCTCCACTTTAAGCCATCTCGCCTGAGTGAAATGAAAGATGTTAGATGATTTCACATCTTCATTAAAACCATTAAAGCAGAAACACACTGCAAAGAGGCTGCCAAAGCCGAGAATATTTCCCCAGGCTTCAGCAGCTTTGGGGAAATGGGGGAGATTCAGATCCCGATTATCTTGCAGGAAGGCATTACAGTGTACAATTCTGTTTAAAGGCAACCACACACAACACAGGCCCCTAAATCTATTAATGTCATCAAGGCAGCTACCTTGGCTTGCATGTTGATGAGTCTGGAACAAGAATGAGAAACGAGGTGACACGCACTGAATGATACATGCCTTTTCCGGGTTCAGGCAGAGCTCATTCAACCTTCAATGGACATTATGAGGTCACCTAAGAATCCTGCCTTTATAAAAAGGGCCACCAAGACCCTTACAAAGAGGAACTCTGCCAGCCCCCTGCCTATTCAGGAGTAACCCTGAAAGCTTCCAAACTATAGGAGAACATGACATTCCTTTCTTTGGTTAGTTCAAGCATGTTGACAGACATTTGGCCAGTCAAGATAGGGGCTTTATTGGGAAGTATGTTAGGGTCAAATCCCAGCTCTATCACTTGTAAGGGCCTGAAAGATAGTATGTCCTTCATATATGTCATCATCACCATCATCATCATCACCATCACCATTTTCTTGACTCCTTTCTCCCTCATAATGCCCCCATACGATCCATCAGCAAACGCTGCCATTGTACCTTCAAAATATATCCAGCATCTGTCCACTTCTGGAGTCCCTGGGTGGTGCAAACAGTTAATGTGCTCAGCTGCTTACCAAAAGGTTGGATGTTTGTGTCCACCCAGAGGCAGAAAGTCCTGACAATCTGCTTCTGAAAAATCCGCCATTGAAAACCTTATGGAGCATAGTTCTACTCTGAGACACATGGGGTTGCCATGAGTCAGAGTTGACTCGACAGCAACTGGTACTGGTCCACTTTTAACTCCCCCCATCATTACCTTTGCAACTACCATTGCAGCCTCCTAACCAGTTTCTCCACTTCCATCCTCTACATAGAAGCCCAAGTGACCTTTTTAACACATAAGTCAGATCATATCATTGCTTTGCTCCAGAGCATCCAGTATCTCTCCATTTACTCAGAGTAAAGGCGAACGTGCCCGCATAATCCAGCCCCTGTTACCTCTCTGACTTTATCCCATACCACTCTCCTTGCTCCCACTCCATTCCAGCCAAACTGGTCCCTAATGTACCTCAATCCTACCAGCTGCCCTGTGTCCTCAGAGCCTTTGCATTTGTGGTTCCCTCCTTGGTGGCGTAGTGGTTAAGAGCTCGGCTGCTAACCAAAAGGTAGGCAGCCTGAATCCACCAAGAGCTCCTTGGAAACCCTATGCGGCAGTTGTACTCTGCCCTACAGGGTCGCTATGAGTTGGAAATCAACTCAAGGGCAATCGTTTGTTTGTTTGTTTGTTTCCTACCTAGAAAGTTCTTCCCCCAGATCACAGCATCCTTTGCACCATCACCTGCTTCAGATCTTTGCTCAAATATCACCTTCTCAGCGAGGCCTTCCCTAACTATCCTATTTAAAATTGCAATACCCCCATCAAGTGCTCCTACCCTCCTTCCCGATATTTTTCCATAGCCCTTGTCACCATCTGACCTAAGTGTGAGGGCAGGGATTTTTGTCTGCTTTGCTCACTGATCTATCTCCAGTGACCACAACCTTGTCTTAGTCATCTAGTGCTTCTCTGACAGAAATACCACACGTGGATAGCTTCAACGAAGAGAAGTTTATTCTGTCACAGTCTAGTAGGGTGACAAGTCCAAATTCAGGGCATCAGCTCCAGGAGAAGGCTTTCTCTCTTTGTCAGCTCTGGAGAAAGGTCCTTGTGATGCATCAGTCTTCCCTTGGTCTGGGAGCATCTCAGCGCAGGAACCTCAGGTCCAAAGGATGCGCTCTGCTCCCGACACTGCTTTCTTGGTGGTATGAGGTTCCCATGTGTCTCTGCTTGCTTCTCTCTTTTATGTCTCAAAAGAGATCAGCTTAAGACACTATCCAATCTTGTATACCTCATCAGTATAACTGCCACTAATCCATTTTATTAGATCATAGTCATTGAATTTACAACACGTAAGGAAAACACATCAGATTACAAAATGGTACACAATTATATACTGGGAATCATGACCCAGCCAAGTTGACAGATATTTTTTGGGCACGCAATTCAATCCATGACAAAGCCTAAAGCTTCAGCATCTGCTCCTCCAGAAAGCCCTCTGACCCACGCTGAGTGAGGGTCCTCCTCTGTGTCCCCACACTGTCGGAACTTTATCTCCCTCAGCAAGTCTTACTAGCTGACCAATGTTTTACTTGTCTGCCCCTCCAGCTCCTTAAAGATGTTCTTTCCCATCTTCATTTTTCCAGGGCTTAGCACAGTACCTGGCACATATTAGGTGGTCAGTAAATGTTTGCAGAACTAAAGTGACCTGAGACAACGACAATCTTGGATTTGGCTGTGATCAGAGGTGAAATCTTGGAATGAATACATTTAGAGGCAACAGCCCTCTAGGGACACCCCTTTTATAACCTCCTACTCAAGATCTCTTTCTAGAGATCTTATCTGCCCATTAAGGCCAAATAATATGCCGCCTCCTCCAGCAAGTCTTCCACAATTTCCCAGTAGGATTTCCTCTCCTTTCCATGTAACTATCACCGTTCCTGTATTTTTTTTTTTGCATTATACCTTTATTTTTGTGTGTGTGTGTGTTTTTTTTTTTTGTGTGTGTGTGTGTGCTTTAGGTGAAAGTTTACAGCTCAAGTTAACTTCTCATACAAAAATTTATACACATATTGCTTGTAACATTGGTTGCAATCCCGACAATGTGACAGCACACTCCCCCTTTCCACTCCAGGTTCCCTGTGTCCATTTGACCAGTTCCTGCCCCTTTCTGCCTTCTCATCCTGCCTCTGGACAGAAGCTGCCCATTTGGTCTCATGTATCTGATTGAACTAAGAAGCATACACCTCATGTGTATTATTTTTTGTTTTATAGTCCCGTCTAATCTTTGTCTGAAGAGTGGGCTTTGGGAATGATTTCAGTTCCAGGTTAACAGTGCTTCTGGGGGCCATAGTTCCAGGTGTTCCTGTTCTTCTATTTCTATTATGTACCTACCACCGTTTGACTTGTGTAAAATTTTTCCATAAGCATCTCATAGTCACCGATCTGTGAAGATCCCTGCGCCAGGACCTATGTCCTCAGCAAGGTATGACAAAGGAATGAATGATGAATGGTTAACATGCCCACCGCCAACCAAAAGGTTAAGGGTTCAAGTCTACCCAGAGGTACCTCAGAAGAAAGGCCTGCTGATCTGCTTCTGAAAATCAGCCATTGAAAACCCTACAGAGCACAGTTCTACCCTGACACAGATAAGGTCACCGTGAGTCGGAATTAACTGGAAGGCAACTTTTCTTTTTTTTTTTTTTAATGACAGCTAATACTTACTAGACACCTTCCATGTGCCAGAAGTTTTCTGAGCACTTTTACATTTAATCACTCATTCAACCTCACAGCAACCCTACGTGGTGGCCAACAGGATTAGTCCCAGTTTGTAGATGGAACTGAGGCACAGAGAAGCCAACTGTGGTGGCCACACACCTGGAAGTGGTGGAGCTGAGATTCAGACTTGTTCATTCTGACTCCAGAGCCCAAGCTTTTAATCACTGGGCTAAAGCGGCCTCCCCTACTAGTTGGTCTCCTTACCTCGCTTTTGAATTTATTCCATCCATGCCTTTTGAATCCTGGGCTGCTCTCCCTCCCTCCAATAACATCTGCCTTTCCACTGTTCCCCAAGGAGCACTATTCCAAGACTCTCTGCTTCTAGTCCTGCTCATCCTTCCACCAGCCTCAGGGTAGACCTGGGGTTCCTTTACCCAGCGCTGAGCACCCAGGCCAGGTGGGACCCCGAGCTGGCAGGAAGCCACCTCCTCATTGGTTTTTATGATGATCTGCCCATTTAAAGGCAAGCACGGGCAACCCTGGGGTCCCTGGCTGGTGCAAACGGTTAATGAACTCAGCTACTAACTGAAAAGGAGCCCTGGTGGCGCAAAGGTTAAGCGCTCAGCTGCTAACCGAAAGGTCGGCGGTTCTAACCTACGCAGCAGCTCTGTGGGAGGAAGACTTGGTGATCTGTTCTTGTAAAGAGTGCAGCCTAGAAAATCCTGTGGGGTAGTTCTGCTCTGTCACATGGGGTCGCGATGAGTTGAAATCAACTCGATGGCACCTAACAATAACAACACTAACCAATAGATTGGAGGTTGGAGTCCACCCAGAGGCACCCTGAAAGAAAGGCCTGGAGATCTACTTCCCAAAAATCAGCCAGTGGAAACCCTATGGAGCACAGTTCTACTCTGACACAAATGAGGTCCGTGTGAGTTGGAATCAACTTGACCGCAACTGGTTTGTGGGGAGCCCTGCCATTGTGGACACCCTCTAAGTGGCTTCTGTTAGCAATACATGGGAAGTCCCCGTGTCAATTTTCCCCAGTGGAGCTCCTCTTACGAAGCTAAAACAAAAAGTCCATACAAAGCAAAGAAGAAGAAAAAACTGCATTGGCTTCCCCTCTTTATGCAGTGAGATTAAACTGTCTGAGAAAGCAAACCCCACACCCCGCCCTGCCACTATGGTTAAGCCTCATGCCAGGT
>NW_004443960.1:20716910-20718153 GCF_000243295.1 Trichechus manatus latirostris | reverse complement strand
GGCTGCTAACCCAAAGGTTGGAGGTTCAAACCCACCCAGCAGCACCGAGGAAGAAAGCACTGGTGATCTGCTTCTGTAAAGATTACAGCCAAGAAAACCCTGTGGGGCAGTTCTACTCTGTACCACATGGGGTCGCCATGAGTCAGATAGCAGCTAACAACAACAGCGTGAGAACTATGCCCCCTTCCTGCTCGGAAGATGGCAGTGAGAGGCCCAGAAGCAGACATCGCTAGTTCTCTTACTGGACGAGCGACTGTTCACAGGAGCTGGTTGCCGCGGGCACTGGGGTAGAACCACTATTAGTTCCACTGATTCAAAAGCTTGGGAATGCATGCCCAACTGACCTGTGCCCAGGAAATCCACGTGATGTTCGAGCCCAGACCACCCAACCAGTACCTCTGGCCGTGTCCCCTGGAAGCACATGCCCAGTAACACCCTCTACCCCTCGCCCTCCCTGTGTCCTGCTGAGTAAGCCCCTATGAGTGCAGCATTGGGCCAACAGCCCAGCTGTGTGGTTTGACAGGCAGCAATTACCTCTGAAATGCTAAGTTATTTCCACTCGCTGGTGGCTTTTACCCACCTCGTCAAGCTGCCCAGGGACTACAAAGCACTTCAGCCCATCAGCACAGCCCATTAGAAGAAAATGGCAGCAGAGCCGGCCCACAGCAGCCTGGCACTGAGCCTGGCAAATGGTAGGCGTTTGACAAATAAATGGATTAACCGGCCTTGGGGTTAGCTCTGGAGGAGATGGGGAGTCCCAAAGGTTTAGGCTGGCTGTGTGATCTTTCACACACCCTGCAGCCCGACTCACAGCGCACGTGTTTCTCTGCCCACTTCCCCTGCTGCTGAGCCCGGGCCTCCACTCCGAGTCCTCCAGTGGCTCCAGATCAATAGGGAGCTGTGAGTCCACCCCCTCCCCACCCACCCTGTCACTCAATCATTCAGGAGTGACTCATAGAGGTCTAAGCAAAGGGAAGAAACTGATTCTATAGTGCTGACACCACAGCATTACCGAGCACGCAGGTAAGAGCACCTGTTGGGCATTGACTCCTGTTGGGGACCCTTGGGATATGCCCCCAAATATATGAGCAGTACAGCGAGCGCCTCTTTACAGAAGGCAAGGAAGAACACGCCCACCATGGCATCTTGTAATCTTCTGCTGGGTATCAGCCACTTTCCCCCATTTCAGGATATAAGTTTTTAGGGTGACGGCACAGGTCACATTTAAAACCCTAAGATGGCT
>NW_004443960.1:20701323-20716810 GCF_000243295.1 Trichechus manatus latirostris | reverse complement strand
CCCCCAAATATATGAGCAGTACAGCGAGCGCCTCTTTACAGAAGGCAAGGAAGAACACGCCCACCATGGCATCTTGTAATCTTCTGCTGGGTATCAGCCACTTTCCCTCATTTCAGGATATAAGTTTTTAGGGTGACGGCACAGGTCACATTTAAAACCCTAAGATGGCTATTGCTCCTCAACCAATCAGAAGAGGGGGCTCCTTGCTGTGTCAGGCATGAGCCATTGAGTCACTGGTTCTTTGGTAGATCCAGTGGGTCTCGGGATGGGGAGAGGAAGCCAGATCTCTAGGTCAGAGGGCATTTCAGGAGGGAGGAGGCTTCTAACCAATTTGGAAGCATCAGATCTCATTGAATCTAAGATACCATCATCAGAAGACACACCCTAATTTCAGAGGTGTTAAAATGTGAAAAAAAAAGTGCTTCTCAGAATCTATGATAAGTGGTATTTTCAGATTTTAGCACCCAATACGGCCTTAGCAAGGTGTGCCAGGTGAAAATCACTGGAGGTGTTGGGAGGTCTTTCCCACCTAAATGTCCACACACCAAAGGCTTTGGGGAAAGTTGTTCTTCATTCCTAGCTCTCCTACCATCCCTCTAGGCTCCAGGGGAAAGCGAAGTCAGCTCTCCAAGGAGCCTGCTTGAGCGATGACAGTTCTGCTCGCTGGTCCTGAATGTTCCTTGGTGCCTGACAAGAACTGTACATGTTCTGGAACTAACTGTTCTAT
This sequence comes from Trichechus manatus latirostris, assembly GCF_000243295.1. Taxonomy (NCBI): domain Eukaryota; kingdom Metazoa; phylum Chordata; class Mammalia; order Sirenia; family Trichechidae; genus Trichechus; species Trichechus manatus. The sequence goes on along the minus strand of NW_004443960.1, from coordinate 20,716,083 downwards.
CTCCGGCGAGCTGCAAGGTTGACAGGGAGCTACAAGACGGATGGTGGATTTAGGGACTCGGTGGTTTCATTTAATGACAGTGTGTGACATCCTCCTGGACCAAGACAGGAAAACTCCTTATAGAGACCTATGTCTGCACAGATACTGTAATTGTGCAAGCGAGGGCATGCGTGGGGGTGCATACACACACATACACGCTTCTGTGCGCGCCCAAGGAGCATAGATCAGTTGTTTCATGTGTTGGGGAGGTTTGTTAAGAAATAGTAAAGCTTTCTGCATTAAATACTTCATGCAAAAGGTGCCTTGCTCCTGCCTTTGGTTTTATTTCTTGCTAAAGTTTGCCTTCCCAGAGTTTGGCTTTGCTATTAGGATTTGATTTCTTGATTGAAACAACCTGGATAATGCAATAGACCTTATTCTGTGTCCTTTATTGTCCTTCTCACTTACTGTTGCCTCCGGGGCAAAGACTCTGTCTTCTTTGTTTTACATTCCTAAGAACACCACTAATGCTGAGCAAATAAATAACCACAGTTGTGAGATGGAGTCTAAAATTTATAGGACAGGCTCGACTATCAGAATTGTGACACCAGAGCACGGAGTCAATTATCACGTATTAACTTTCTCTGGTTGGCATTTCGACGCACTTAGAGAAGATTCCTTTCTTCTTTGCAGCCCCCCCATCCCACCCCTTAAAACAACAACAAAAAAAAAATCAAGAACATTCAGACAAAACTCAGCTTCCTCTAACGGCTACAGGACATGGCGCAGCTTATACCTCTTTAAAAAAAGATGAAGACGCTGAATATTCTGTCTCACATCCAAACCTTAATAACACAACAATGTCCTAAATATAACCTCACAGCTGGAGAAGCATTTTCACATACATTGTCTTACTTGATTTCCACAAGATTGTAAATCAGGGCAGGTATCGTTCCCATTTTAAAGGTGAGAAAACTGACTCCCGGAAAAGGTGAAGTTGACCTTTCTCAACATGAAAGAGAGGAAGGAAGGAAGAAAGGAAAGAAGGAAGGAGAGAAAATGAAAAAGGAAATTAAGTTAATGGCGCAGCTGAAATTAGAACTCAAAGCCAGGACCCTTTCTAGTCTATCACGGAACTACTTTCCCAGCAATTGATGAATTCTCATCCCATTTGGTAACAGCAGCAGGGCTCAAACTGATAATTACAATACTAGTAGTACTAATGGTGGTAACAGAGGTGTTGTTAGTGAAGCATTAGTAGTAATAGTGAGTCCTGGGTGGTGCAAAGGACTTATTATTAATGTGACTGGCTGCTAACCAGAAGGTTGGAGGTTCGAGTCTATCCAGAGGTGCCTTGGAAGAAAGGCCTGGCGATCTACTTCTGAAAAACCAGCCATTGAAAGCCCTATGGAGCACGGTTCTACTCTGACACACACACGGGGGGGCTGTGAGTCAGACTTGACTCGACAGCAACTGGTTTTAGCAGTAGCAGTGATCATAGTAGTAACATTACTGCTTTATCTGTCTGTACTATATAATTGTTCAGGTACTTTCATACACAGTGTTTCATTCATTCTTCAAAATAAACTTCAATGATGCTTACTACAGGCCCCATCCTACGACGGGGAAGCCCAGACTCAGGAAGACCACTTTGCTATCAATCGCACAGCATCTAGGTGGCTGGCTACCTGTGGTCTTCTGACAGCAGGTCCTACTCGGGGTCCCTCATCAGCCTGGTGTCAGTTTGCCTACCTATCCAAGCAGCTAGCTCATTCCACCCTGCAGGCCCGGCTTGGGAAGAATTTCTGGATTAGGGAACCCAAGCCAGGTGTATAAGTGAGGTAGGCATTAGTGATGTGCTCTCGGAAAAATATTACATGGGAGGGGTCCCACCACAGAAAACTGGGTTCTCATAGGGTAGCTAGAGCTGGGCTGGTTCCCAGAAGGAGCTTGGGGTAGGGGTGGGGGGAGGGTGGGGGGAAGGAAGGTACATACCCTGACTTCTGGTCTCTCTGGCCATGGTGTTTGCATGTGCCACTCTGCCTTTAGGTGCCATTTGTCACCTCCTAGTTTATCTCCATTTGGCCACAGGAAGAAGGTTGGTGGTGGTCCAGTGGTAGAATTCTCACCTTCCATGCAAGACATCTGGGTTCAATTCCCGGCCAGTGCACCTCATGCACAGCCACCACCCATCCATCATTGGAGGCTTGGGTGTTGCTATGATGCTGAACAGGTTTCAGCGGAGCTTCCAGACTTAGACAGACTAGGAAGAAAGGCCTGGTGATCGACTTCCAAAAATCAGCCAGTGAAAACCCTATGAATCACAGCGGTCTGATATTCAACCGATCGTGGGGATGGCACAGGGCTGGGCAGCGTTTTGTTCCATTGTGCACGGGGTCGCCGTGACTCAGGGGCTGACTCGGCAGCAGCTAGCAACCACCACAACCCACAGAAAGAAGTCTCCTGTTGGACTGATGGCAAAGCATTTTGATTTTAACATTCTCTATCTGGATGTGGCCTTCCTGACCCAGGAAGTTATCTGCAGAGGCTTAATGTGGGCAAATCATAATGAGATGCACTGCCCGCAACTCCCCCTTTGGAAAGCACACTCCACCACAATGGAGCAAGGGCGCTGCTGCCATGTCCACCTGGCAGGCACTGGCTTTATGGTGCATGCTGTGGATAGGCTTGGTTAGACCTTGGCTGGACATTCATACATGCGCATACACACATGTGTGCGTTGTGTGTGTGTGTGTGTATCTTTGTGGGACAGTGTATACCAGTGACTTGGGTCCTAAATGTCATCAATTTGCCTTGTGACCCCATTCCAGATGCTCTCTTTTTGGGGACTGCAGTCTTCACATCCATGAAATGATAAGGGCAAGGGGTAGAGGAAGGAGTGTCATGTCATCTGCCCTACTGAACTCATGGAACTCAGGAATAAAGTAAGAACACGATATGAAAGGTTTCCAGATCTCCATCATTCCTACAGTTAATGCATATTACTTGCGTGATCATAAAGGATAAAACACATACAGAGAAGTGTTCTGGACATTATGAAAACAGTACCCAAATGGGGTGGCGCTACCTTGTGCAGAAATGGCCATCCACATTGAGATCCTTGACTCGGGGGTGTACGCTTGCAACTGAAAGAAGCACACATCACACAGCCCCTCCTGATGCTGTAGGCTCACAGCCATCCATGGTGCTGGTGGGAACAGGAGGACTGGTACCCAGACCTCCAGGCTAAGCATTACCTTAGAAATACAGAGCAGGAATGGGAGGGCAACTCATACTCAGAGAAGGAAGGGAGTGGAGAGAGAAGTGGAGCTGTCAGCGTGCTTGATGTTAAATAAAACCTACCAAGACTCAGCTGAGAATTTTAGCAGAATCCAAATGTGCTAAAAAAATAAAAAAATGAAAAAAGGCACGGCTTCCATCTCTAAGGTTCACAGCTAAGCTGGCTTAGAATCACACATGCCAAGGTTAAAAATAAAAAGCAGCCATCCCTGAATGACACGGGCTCCAGGAAGGAAGCCTGGGGTATGCTAGAGGGTGGTGGAGAGAGGAGAATCTGGGTTCAGGGGACAGGTATTAATAGAGGGTAACATATCCAAAAGCCAGACACTCGGAATTTTGTTATTTTACGCTTAAAAGGCGCTTCACGTTGGCAAAGGGTTGCATAATGATCTTCAGATTTTCCATCGAGGAAACCCTGGTGTTCATTGGAGTGTGACCATGGCCGGCCCTTTCCAGGCTCTGCTGTCCAATGCGTTTGCCGCATCCTCCCTGGGGTCTGGCTCAGACAGCGTTCTCAAATATGCAGGTGGGAGGCCTGCAGGTCACCACTTGGGAAGCACCAAGGGCCATCAGCATTGCAACTGAGCCAGACCTGCCACTCTATGCCACCTTACCCCATTAACCAGACAGAATGGTGCTGGGGCCACCCACAGGCCAACTCTCCCCTACTGGGCTCCACTGGAGACAGATGATGTGTCTGCTTCCTGAGGGTGGTACCTGCCACACCCCTTGTCCCTATAACCATGACCACTGCAGACCAGGGCTAATTGGCAATGATGACAAGTTGGTCCTGTGGCCCCCCTTCTTGCAAATCCAGGGCCCCCTGTTATGAGCCCATCACAGGAGTCTTCCTTCTAATGAAGTTGTTGGCCTTTGCCCAATATGCTTACAACCCTCTTACTGCCTAAAGGGTTTATTTTTATAAAAATTAGGCTCAGCTACTGTGTCAGCCCCTCCCCAGTTCCATTACTATGCAGACATTTCTAGAAAGTCTTCAAGGGGTCAAATGAATGGTGAGAATTCTGGGATCCACGTGCTGTGGAGAGCCCATACACCACCCCACCCCCAGAGATGCCCTGAACCATCCCACATGTGGGCCAATTTGATACTTCAGCACCAGACAGTGCTTGGGAGGCTGGTGGATAATGAACAGAGGAGACTGTCATGTCACAGAAGCTTCAGTCTGTTCCCAGACACCACCAGTCTGGGTAACTCTCATCCCCGGCTGTCCCATGGGGGAATGGACCGTCTGCTATTGACTGGCTGCCCCAGGATCCTGGCCAGCCTTTTTCTGAGGTCCCCCAGTATTCTGAAGTCTACATTCTGGCTATTGGTTTAGAAGCATCAGCCAGTTCAAAGTGTCTTTTGTATGCTTTTAAAGCACTTTAGAAAGGCCTTGGGAGGCAGACAGGGCAAGGACTGTTATCCTGCCCATTGTGTAGATGAGAAAGTCAAGGCCGGGAGAGTTTAAGCAATTTGCCAAGATTCGAATGCAGGTTTTTTTCCCACCACTCCAAGACGACTGGCTCAGGGTCAGAGTGACTGAGAGTCTCAGCTTAGGCAAACGGAGCTGAGAATGAGACTAGAAGGGGCCGTCTTCATCCAGAGACCTCAGGCTGCCTCTCATGTAGCCTGAACCGTGGGGACCTCACCCAAGCGCGGAGCCCTGCCGCAAGGGGGCTCTGCCCTGCCGTTCCCCTTTCCAGGGTCCTTCAGAAGCAGGGGACCAGGAAAGATCTGCAGCGGCCCAGGAGAGAGAGGGCTGTCCAGGCCTGCCCCTTCCTTGGACATCCTTCTGCACCCCAAAGACTAGATACAGAACCAGCCTTCTAGCCTCGCCATGAGGTTTGGCTGGAGAGCTCCCTTCTGGCGGCTCCAGGAGAACAAGCAATGCCTTTGCAGTTCAAGAAACCGCGTGCCCCGCCTAGGTAATCACTGAGAAGTTCAGGATAAAGCCTTCTGCTCGAGTCCCCAACGTCAGCCTGAACCCACACAACGAACTGGGTTAAGGGGAGAAGAAAGCGCAAGAGATGACTCCAAGGAGGAGCTGACTGGAGACTAGGCGCGCGAAGTGGGGCTCCCCTCTCCTTACCTGTACCAGTCCAGCCCGCGGCCGTAGTTCCTGTCGAAGAAGTGGGGCTCTGTACCCAAGGCCCGCACGTCAGGGTGCACCCGGATAAACTCCAGCACAGCCCGGGTGCCCCCCTTCTTCACGCCCACAATGAGCGCTTGGGGCAGCCGCTTCGTGCCCAGCTTCGGTGAGCCAGAGTGGTTGGAACCGGAGAGGCGAGGGGGGGGCACGGCGGCGGCGGGCGCGCTGGAAGCGCTGGGCTCGTTGGGCGTAGGCCTCAGAGGCTCACAGGGGCGGGACTTCTGGAGAAGTTTCTGGCCGCCCGCCCTGGGGCCGCGGAGGCAGCTAGGCGCGCCAAGCAGGCGGCTCTGTCCGAGGTCGTCGCAGCAGCACAAGAGGCTGTAACACAGGTAAGTGCAGGAGAGCGAGAGCGTGAAGGCGAAGAGCAGCCTGCGCGCCCTCCGCGGCTGAGGTGGCCCCGCACGGCCCAGGACCCTATAGGCCATGGCTCCATGGGCGCGCGCCGGGGGTCATGATTTCCGAGGGGGCACCGGCGGCGGAGCGGCTTTGGCCCTGAGGCCTCCGAGAGGCTCAGGCTGCGCGGTCTGGGACGCGCGGGTCGGGCGAAGGGGGCGCCGTCTTCTCCAAGCGGTGGTGGCCCGGGCGCGCTCCATGCCCAGGGATCCCGGGGGCGGCGGCTCTTCCCGGAACAGGCGGCGGCGCTTCCAACATCTCCTCGTTCTAGGCGCGGGGGCTCCGGGCAGCAGGGCGGCTCCCGGCGCTCCTCGGCTCTTACGGGCGCCGGGTTCGGAGCGCGCCCAGCGCCCGAAGCCCCATTCTGGATTCTCGGAGCGCCGCGCACAGAATGCTTGGCGGCGGCGCGGAGGTGCGGGCTGGCGGCGGACCGGACGGTGGCGCTGGCGCCGGCCTGGTTCTGGCTCCTCGGGAAATGCCGAGCGGAGCGCGCTGCCGGCTCTATTTAAGGAGTCGCCTGACGTCAGCCGCGCGGGTCCCCCGAGCCCGCGCCGCGCCCGGGGACCGGGCCCGCCCCTGCTCCCCCACTCTCTTACTTCTCCTAGGAACACACCATCCCGGACCCTCCTCAGGCAGGCGGCTCCCTAAGGAACCCTGGACAGCTGGGGGCGGTGAAGGGAGAGTGTCAAAAGGCATTTACTCTGTCAGGAGGCTGGACACCCCATCACACTGGCCTCCCCGACACCCAGGGTGGGAACCCAGGTCGAGATCGCGCCCATAGCCAGACACAAATACTCCGAGCGCAGACGCAACCACCCTACACTGATACACAGTCGCACCACACACAGGCGTACACACGCACCCTGATCGGGACACACCCTACATACACCAGGGACGGGGAGGGGGAGAAAATCTAACCTGGGCATAAAAACACCTACAGGAACACTCCTGCCTCCCTAGCTGTGCCGCTAAACAGACACACACCCAAAAATCGGACATCGTGCCGTGTGCGCACACGCGCGGGACTAGGACCCACTCAAGACGGATGGATGAAGGTGCTGAGCGTGAGCGAGATTCCGTGACTGTTCATCGAGCTCCTAAGCGCTCCCCCGTCCCCTGCTGACTCACACTCGGGCGGCTCGCTCTGTCTCACACCCATGAAACACGCACCCCACCTGTCACCCCGCATCTTGCTGGGAACGGGCGGGAGAGCGAGCCCCAGAGGAGCTGACTCGGGCCCATCGGATTCCTCTCTTAGCGGCCGCCCCCTAGCGGCGGACTGCTCCCGGGAAACTGTACCTGTCCCAAGGCGTTGGTAAGGTCCAAGATGCCGCGGGCCCCTCACGCAGTGGCAGCAGGAGGAGGAAATGGTACTAGCGGCTGAGGGCTCATCCAGGAGCAGTTCCACTCTGAGTGATCCCTAAGTGAGTGCCCACAGGACAGTTCTCGGTGACCATGCCCAGAACAGGCTCGAGTGACCATCCCCAGTACTCCCCTGAATGACCAGCCTTATACCATGTCGTCAGAAGGTTGCTCTGACTGCGGCCAAGAACTCAGCCGAGTTACCCTCCACAACAATGCCGAATCACGGTGCCCAGAGGTTCAAGTGAGTACCCCAATAAAATGTCTACATGACCACCATCAACAGCTCCTCCACACACCAAAAAACCCCAAAAACCAACCAAACGAAAAACAGTTGCTGTGGAGTCTGTTCTGACTCCTGGCGACCCCATGTGTTGCAGAGTGGAACTCTGCTCCATAGGGTTTTCAAGGCTGTGATCTTTCAGAAATAGATCCCCAGGCCTTTCTCCCAAAGTGCTTCTGGGTGGGTTTGAACTGCCAACCTCAGTAAGGCGTCAAACTTTAACCGTTTGCAACACCCCACCACCACCACCACCAAACACACACACACAAAACTGAGCATCTTTATTAAGGGTGTAGCTGATCACCCTTATTCAGGGTATAGCCTGATCAGACTCTGTGACCCTTAGCTCAAGCCACGGAGTATTTTGATCCCAAACCAGGCCCATCCCTAGGAACCTTAAACCAATCCCTCTACTGCAGATAATGATAATAGCACTTGGCATGTGTTAACTCATTTAATATTCACCACAACCCTATGAGATTGTTATCATTATCCCCATTTATCCCCACATCACTTCACTTCCTTAATTCTAACGGTAGCTAACATTTATTGAGTGCTTGTTTTGTGCCAGTAATGTGCTAATCTGTTGACATGCACTACCTCGTTTATCTTCGGAGATAGGTGCTATTATAATTCCTAATTTACTGACAGTGAAATTAAGGCTTTGAGAACACACATTCAGTAATTGGCAGCACTGGAACTAGACCCAGGAAGTCTGACTCCAAGACTTAAACTCTTAATTACAGTGCTTTGCAACTCCCTAACACTTCTTGCCATTACATGATACCATCCTAGGCTCCTCTCACTGTGTGAACTAATTGGCCTATATCTCTTCTAAAATTTGGCACCTGAGTCTGAATGAGGAATTCCAGGTGTAGATTGAAAAGTTCAACAGGCCTGTCTCCTCCCTTCTGAAAACTCTCCTTGTAGGAATACCACCTAAGACCCCATTATCTTTTTTCTTGTAGCTACATCACACTTCTGACATCTCAAGCTTGCAGCCACGTAACACCTCTAAGTGTTTCTTGCAAGTACTACTGATGAAGACACATCCACCCCATACTGTGCTTATACAGTAGGCTTTTTTGGGTCCAACATGTAGGTCCTTACACATTTGACCTGATTAGATTTCATCTTGTCTCATCAGCTCACTGCTCCAGTTTTTTTTTTTAAATGTCTCTTTGAATCTTGAGTTATGATGTAGCTTTCATTTGTTTTTTAAAAAAAAAGTAGCAAGACTGAATCTCAGCTTTACCCTTGATTCCAGATGTACCTCGAGCAAGTGGATTGACTTCTCTGAGCCTTAGTTTCTTCACTTGGAAAATGGGAAGTTACGATTCCGAAACCAAACATGTTGCCATTGAGTCAGTTCTGACTCATAGCAACCCTATAGCACAGAGTAGAACTGCCTCATAGGGTTTCCAAGGCTGTATATCTTTATGGAAGCGGACTGCCACAGCTTTCTCCTGGGAAACCGCTGTTGGGTTTGAACTGCTGACCTTTCGGTTAGGAGCCGAGTGCTTGACCACTGCACCGCTAGGGATCCTTAAGTTATAATTAGGTAGCCTCAAAAACCTCTTGGGGTTCTGATGTTGTGGAATTCGGTGCTTCTATGACTCCAGTATCCAATGAATGAACCACTCTTGGCATCATGTCATCTCCATGTTTGATTACTATTTAATTAATTCTTCATTCAAATTATTAATATAAATGTCAAACCAATGTTGAAAGGAGCTCTAATATATACTTCCAGCAATTTTCACATTATGAACCTACTATTTCTGCACTTCATTGTTAAAATTACAAGGTCAAACATAGAGTAATCCACTCTGACAAGCAATTTTTTTAATGAATAAATGTGTATCCAATTATTTTTTTATAATTCTGTGCTTGGCACCATTTTTTATTATTTTTCTTTTGGGATCCATAAACTCTGAAATTCCTGGGCATTTCAGATACATCCAAGCCAGTCAGCTTTTCCTCTTCAAATTTCCATGATTGTGGGTAGGATGTTTCAGGGAGTGAGACAGTGAAGTTGGCTGTCCCTGCCCAGGTCCATGTTTTTGTAGTAACACCAGGATTTTCCTTTTGGAATATCAGGTTGGATCATGTTGGGTTATGTTGTTGTCAAATAACTCTCACTGAAACAAGATATAGGTCCAGAAAAGATGATCAAGGGCTGATATGGAAGCTCCACAATGCTAGAAACCCAGACTCCTTCTGTCTTGTTGCTCTACCATGTGTTTCCTCCAGTTTAAGGTCACCACGTAGTCTAAGATGACTTATTCATCCCCAACTCTCATGTTCACATTCTGACCATCAGGAAGGAAGAAAAAGAAGGAGAAAAACATGCCATCTCCCTTTGGACAAGTCCTGGAAGTTGTTCACATTACTTCCCCCTATATCCAGTTGGTCAGAACTTTTATCAGCTGGCTTTCTAGCTTCAAGGGATCCTTAGAAATTTAGTCTTGATTCTGGGTGGCCTTATGCCTGGCTAAAACATGGGAAGTTTATTAGCAGGGAAAAACTGGAGAACAGTTATGGAGGGCAGCGAGCAATCTCTACCATCTTTGGAGAAATAGATTTCCCTCATTCTTTCTCCATGTGGTTTGTGTGGGCTGAGCCTGATTCAAGAGTGAGTATATGACCAAACCTGGACAATTGTTTTCCAACCATACTTCACTGACTGAGGCCAGCTCAAATCTTTCAAGTGAGAATTGATGACTATGGGGCTTTTGCTGAAACTAGTGGAAAAGAGAAGCTCTCTTCTGAGATGATGAACTAGTACAAAATAAGCCGAAAGCTTCCAGGGGACATGTCTGCCATCATGAGGGAAGACTCTGAGAATGAAGCAAACACAGAAGAAAGCATGGCTGAAAGGAGAGCCACATGCCTGGTTGAGTCTCTGAATCCAGCCGTGCCAGAAGCAAGGTCTATCCGTGGCCTTTTTTTGCATCAACTAATTAGTTATCTTTCTGTTGCTTGCAATTGAAAGGGTTCTTGCCAAAAAAAAAACCAGTTACCACCTGAGTTATGAGGGACATGGAATGTGTTAACAAAATGTGGTGGAGTTGGGGTGGGTTTTATTTTTAAGGTTATGCACAAATCAGGTCTAGAATCCTTCAAGATCTGAGGCAGTTGTGGGATCCAGCCACTTTGTCCGTCTTCTCTCCTTCTCTTTGTATCTTACTTATTTTTTTCTCACTCTTAACTACCAGTCTCTCTTTATTTATGAATCAGTAGGGGTTACTGAGTTGCAAGCAACAGAACCTGACTTTGGCTGATGTAAGTGAAAACAGGAATTTGGGACAGCTCACACAGAAAAAGAGCTTTGAGGTAGCTCACAGAATTAATAGGAAGGCTGGAAACTGGGCTCATTAGAACAGTAACCACGGAACCTATTCCTTTCCCTTTGCTTTCTTTCACCGTGCTTCCATTTGCTGTTCGGCATAGGCATTATCTTGAGTCTCCCTCCCCATTCTTATACCCTGTATTCAAGATCTTGGATATTACCGTTCGAAATTATAAAATAAGGAAAACTTTCCCTTAAGTCTTTGGACCCAATCAAGCCTTATTAATCGATCCTATTTTGGTGTAAACTTCAAAGCCTTTCCCTAGAGCAGAGTTTTGTAAAACGTGAGACAACGTCCCAAAGAGGATGATTCCCATAAGGCAATGGACAGTGAAATGGAGTCCACTCTCTGCAGGTTCTCTGAGGTGCAAGTTCACATCTGAGCCAAGAGGATGTGAATGAATATTCTACTTTAGGAAAGAGGGTAGGGGTAAGGATGAGAGAAAATTTTAGTTATTCTCCAATCTCTGGATTAAAAAAACCGTTGCTGTCTAGTTAATTCCAACTCATAACAACCCTATAGGACAGAGTAGAACTGCTCCATAGGGTTTTCAAGGAGCGGCTGGTGGATTTGAACTGTGTGTGACCTTTTGGTTAGTATCTGAGCTCTTAACGACTGCACCACCAGGGCTCCCTCTGGATAAAAGCAGAGGGCAAAAGCTTAAGGGACTCTAGATACTGCCTATAGAAGGGTGCCAAGGCTAGAAGACCAGGGACCACAGCTGAAGATTCCGAACCCTTTGTCGTTCTCCATGTGGGTTACTTTTATTATCGTTAATAATAATAATAGACACAATTTATTGAGCACTTCCTTTGCACTGGGCACTGTGCTGCACATTTACATGCATTACCTAATTTAATTCTCACAATAAAGCAATAAGGCAGGTATTATTAATCCTATAAATAAGGTCCCTGGGTGGTGCAAACAGTTTGCACTCCGTTGCTAACCTAAATGTTGGCAGCTTGAACCCACCTGGCAGTACAGCAGAAAATAGGCCTGGAGATTGATTCTGTTAAAATTACAGCCAAGAAAACTGTGTGGAGCAGTTCTACTTTTTAACACATGGGGTCAACAACAACAAATATTATAAATAAGTAAACAGTCCCAACCCTCAAAGAGATTGAATTTTCTATGCTCTCACAGATGCTGCAGGCTGGGGAAGGGGGAAACGAGTGCATAGATGGGGAGATTGAAGTAGTTAAAGTGCCCAACTGCTAATGGAAAGGTCAGAGGTTCGAAACCATCAGCCGCTCCACAGGAGAAAGATGTGTGACAGTCTGCATCCATAAAGATTACCCATTACTGTTGAGTCGATTCCAACTCATAGTGACCCTGTAGCACAGGATAGAACAGCCCCATAGGGTTTCCAAGGAGCAACTGGTGGATTCAAACTGCCAACCTTTTGGTTAGCAGCCGAGCTGTTAACCACTGCAGTACCAGGGCTCCTTCATAAAGATTACAGCCTTGGAAACTATATGGGGCAGTTCTTCTCTGTCCTGTAGGGTCACTATGAGTTGGAATTGACTCAATGGCAAAGGGTTTGGTTTTAGGTTTTGGGGGAGATTGAAGATCAGCTTTATCTACCTCATAATCTTCCTTTGGGTCAGTACTGTTTAGCCCTTCAGCTCTCATCTTGCCACTTATCACACACTATCTTATCCTGCCCCATCTTAAAATCTTACCCTCCTAGTGAGACTAGAAACTTCTTAGGGGCAGGGACTGAACAGCTACTTGCGGCAGAGCCTGGTACTTGGAATTGGAACTACATATTCATGCCAGGACTCCCTGGTTCTCTTTATTCCCTTTCTCCTTCTTTGCTGGGCCATTAAATATTGGTCTTGTTTTCACTTCTCTGTGCCTCCAAGGGAAAACTAATATTTCAAAAGTTATCCAAAATGGATTATTTGTAAAGTCAGGGAAGATACTAAGCCTGCTCGCTTCACAGTACTATCATAGAGCTGACCTGGTAATGCTTGCTCCCTCTCCTCACTTTTTCTTTAACCAAATGGAAAGAGATAAGAATGGCACTGCTGGTGTTGCCACCTCAAATTGATCAATTCCTGAGATAAAGACCTTAGCAGTGGTGAAGTAGATGCTCAGCAAAAAAGAGGAAGACCTTCAATGAGATGGATCAACACAGTGGCTGCAGCAATGGGCTCAAGCATAACAACGATTATGAGGGTGGTGCAGGACCGAGCAGTGTTTCGTTCTGTTGTACGTAGGGTCGCTATGAGTCGGAATTGACTTGACAGCACCTAACAACAACAACAACGAGACCTTAGTGATACGGGGTGTGATAATGGAAGCATACTTAGCTACAGCGAACAGCATAGAGGAATATTTTGATTAGCTTGTATTGGGTTTTTTGTTTCCTTTTAGCATTTTTATGATACAGATGATATGTCTTTATTGTAGAAACAAATGAAAATATTGAGAAGCAAGAAGAAAAATGTGTCCCGAATCATAACACCCAGAAATAATGATTGTTAATATTTTATTTATATTCTTTCACTTATAAATGTATTTATTTGTTTGCTTGTTTGTTTATGGGTCAGTCCATATCTACTGCTTTGTAAGGTTTTTTATAAAAAAAAAAACTTAAGAATATTGTGAATCTACTTTATATCATTAAATATAGACCTACATAATAGGTCTAGTACTTTCAGAAAGAGAAAATAACTTTCTACTAGATACACTAGCTGTAATAATGGTGTACTTTGGACATGTTATCAGGAGGGACCAGTCCCTGGAGAAGGACATCATGCTTGGTAAAGTAGAAGGTCATCAAAAAGGAGGAAGACCCTCAACGGGATGGATTGACACAGTGGCTGCAACGATGGGCTCCAGCGTAACAACAATTGTGAGCATGTTCTGTCGTCGTACATAGGGTCGCTATGAGTCGGAACTGACTTGACGGCACCTAGCAACAACAACAACAAGGATGGTGTAAGCCTGCCGTTATCGTGAATGGAGAGAACCTAACCTGGCTGTGAATTAATTCAGCACAGAAGTAAGTGGAGTGAGAGTGAAAGACTGAGTCCTGATGATAATGCTTAAATCCCTGGATCCATTCTTGCCTGAAGCTGTCTCTTCAAGAAGCAGTAAAGCATAGTGGTAAAGAGGGCAGTCTCTGGAACCAAACTGCCTAGGGAAGTAACCAAATATCCTCTCTGGATATAGCTCATGGCAGATATTCAATAAGTCCTTAATTGGCTAAATATATAGGTAATACCCTCAAACACCGCTTTGCCTGGAGGACAACAGTTTTGGCCATTAGTTCCTGGTACAGCTTGTCTTAAAGGACTGAATTCTCTGCTTATTGAATACCTCCTTCTTGTCTTCTCTTCCTTCTTTATTCAGTTTAAATTCCATGAATACACATAATTATCAGTCTTTTGCTTACATGATCAACTCCCTTGACACTCTCTCACTGGGCTGTATTTCCTGGTTAAAATCAACTTCCTGCCCACTCCCTGCCTGCACCCACACAGCTGAACACAGCGAATGTATAAGTTTCGCTTAAAATTCCTCATGTCTAACCTCAAGTGAACCCTTAATGCTTCCTAGCAATCATACTGCATTTCCTAGTCCATTCATTCTCCTGTTCTCCCATACATCTATTTAGTAGCTTCTCTTCTCAAATCTCTAAGACCTCTCTCCCTATTGCCATTAGCTGATGACCTTGCTTCCTACTTTGCTGATAGAATAGAAGCAATCAGAAGGGAACTTCTACCACGACCTCTACCCACCCACCTGCCTCTGTGTCCACATGCTTTATTTTTCTCTCCTGCTTATATGATTTTATCATCTGTGTTTTTAGATAAGGCCAACCCCTCCACTTGTGCATTAGATCCAATCCAATCTGTCTACTGAAGGACAAGATTCCAGCAATCTTTCCCTTTCTCTCCCGCATCATCAAATTTCCCCCTCTCCACTGG
>NW_004443960.1:20698128-20699700 GCF_000243295.1 Trichechus manatus latirostris | reverse complement strand
GTCTCCCATCTGGAGCTCATCTTAATCACTTTTTCTATAGAATAAGCCACTGAAGAGTGGGCAGCATAGTTGCCTGGTTGGGTGCATGGCAGGGATACCTGGGGGTACCTCTCTCTTGCCTTCCAAAGTACCTGATGCCTCCAAGAGCTGACTCTGGTCAGAATTCTCTGAGGCCGTATTTCCTACTTTAATCACCCAGTTGTAAGTTTCTTGGCTCTGCTATGTCAGGTACTGCTTCCAGGTTGTTGTTTTTTTTTTTTTGTAATTTCTCGTTTTTTGTTGTGTCCTCTCGCTTTCTTTGTCCTCATGGATTAATACCTTTATTTCATTCCTTTGGACACAGGGGTATTGTGAGAAATACAATCTGTATGACAGACAGGTTCTGAAAGAACCTTGAACTTCTCCAACAAAAAGCACTCAGGTGGTGGCTCTTGAGCTAATCTCTCTGTGCCAAAGAGGCTGCTCCTCCCGGTCTGACTATTCAGCTCTGACAATTTTCAAATGTGGACCCTGCAGGCAGCAAGCAGCGGGCAAATAATCAGTTTAAGAAGGTCAGCTGGAAACCTAATTAATTTGTACCATATGAGTAGTGCATGAATCATTCCTTTTGTAAAAATGTAGAATAGTGCAGTCAAAGATAAGGTGCCTTTAACATCCCCCACCAGTTTTTGTCCTCTCTTCTTCTCCCCAGAAGTTACTAATATTATCACAGTTTAGGTGGTATATTTTCAGTCTTTCTTCTATGCGTCTACGTATTTCTACCAATAAGGGGGAAAAAAAAACTTTGTTGGGGGTTTTGGGAAGAGTGTACATATATGATTATGATATTCTGCAACTTGCTTTTTTTCACTCAGCGTGTTAGTGCCTATACTTTTTAGTCTCTGGAAAGTATTTCATCATATATATAATGCCTCATGTTATTTCTAACTTATATTTATTTATATCCCAAAAAACCAAACCCATTGCTGTCGAGTCGATCCCCACTCATAGCAACCCTATAGGACAGAGTAGAACTGCCCCGTAGGGTTTCCAAAGAGCAGCTGGTGGATACAAACTACCAAACTTTTGGTTAGCAGCCAAGCTCTTAGCCATCGTGCCACCAGGATTTATTTATAAAGCATGGTTTATTTAACCATTTCCATGTTAATGGACATTTAGCTTTGTATCCATTAGTATTATAGTTTGGCTGTGTATAACCGAAAAACCCAAAACAACAGAGGTTTGAATAGGATATAAATTTATTCTCTCATTTAAAGGAAGTCCAGCAGAAGGCAATGTGGTTCTGTATGGCAGGTGCATGAAGTTACCAGGACCCAGGCTTCTCCCAGCTTTCCGCAACTTAGGATATGTCCTATCTCCTTGTGGTTGACGATGGGTGCTGGAGTTCCCAAATGACATCCTCAGTTCATGTGACTGGATGGAGGAAGGGGAGAAGGGTGCTCGTCCTCCCTCTTAAGATTTCGCAGAAGTACCACACGAATGTCTGCTTACGTTTCATTGGCTGGATTTAGTCACATGGCCACACCTTGCTGCGAGGAATGCTGGGACATGTACTCTTTGGATGGGCAATAA
>NW_004443960.1:20694717-20697017 GCF_000243295.1 Trichechus manatus latirostris | reverse complement strand
AGGCTGTAATCTTTATGGAAGTAGACTGCTACATCTTTCTCCCACCAAGCAGCTGGTGGGTTCAAACCGCCAACCTTTCGGTTAGCAGCCAACCGATTAACCACTGCACCACCAGGGCTCTAAAATATCGAGTTACAGTAGTTAAAACAGTGTGGTATTAGCTCGAGAGAGAGCAGACAGATTGATCAATGGAACCAAAGAGAAAGTGGACAAACCCTTGTGTTCAGTATGTGATTGAGTTGGCATTTGGGTATTAGAGAGAAAGCAGTTTGTTTGCCAAACAAGTTCCAGATGAATTACAGTGTTTAATGCTAGGAATTAAGCATAAAAGAACACTTTGTGATAAAGAAGAACTTCCTAAACACAAAGCAGTGAAAAGGCTAAGACTGGTAAATTTGACCACATAAACAGTTTATACTTACGTATTTAAAATATCTTGAAATTAAAAGCAGATGACACCAAGAAGAATATTGGCAATGTACATGACACACGAAGTTTAATACCCTTAATATATAGTCTAAAAAATCAATAAGAAAAAATGATCACCACAATGGAAAAATGGTCAAAGCACATGAAGAGTCATTTCAGAAAAGAAGAAATACAAATAACTAGTATGTAAATGGAGGAGTCCCTGGGTGGCGCAAATGGTTAAGTGTTCGAGTGTTAGCTGAAAGATTTGGTGGTTCAAACCTACCCAGAGGCACCTCAGAAGACAGGTGTAGCATCTGGTTCCAAAAGGTCACAGCCTTGAAAACCCTACGGAGCAGTTCTGCTCTGCACACATGGATCGCCATGAGTTGGAATGGACTCGACAGCAGTGAATGAACAGTAACAACATACAGATGGAAAACTTGAACATTAAAAAAGTGCTAAACAAAATAATACTAAATAGGATGTTGGCCAATATTTTTTAAACCATAAGCTCCAGGCTATCAAATATATGGAGAAAGAGTAGACTTGTGCATACTTGAGTGTGTAAATTGGAACGACTGTTCTGGAAGGCAATTTGACAATGCATATTACAAATCTTCAAAAGTGTTCATACCTTTTTACCCAGAGTAGAAATTTATTCCAAGAAAATAAATTACGAGTATTTATATACCATCAATTTGTGCATTAAGTGGTTCGTTCATCACAGCATTATTTATATAAAGCTGGAAGCAAACTTAAAACTGCATCAATTGATTATTGCTTAAATAAATTATGGTTTCTTGCCTTTCAATGCCAATCCACTACCCCCACCCCGGTTCAGAGTACTGGGAAGAGGCAGGCGATCACAGATTAGAGAAGGAATAAGACTGGCATCTGGCATGTGTATGTGAACTTGGTCCCACAATGATCTAGTCTAGTGGTTCTCAGCCCGGGCTGCGCGTTAGGATCACCAGGAGAGCTTTTCATTAAAAAATGCTGTTATCCGAGGCCCCACCTCCTCCCAAGATTCTGAATCAGTTGGTCCTGGGTGAGGCCTTGGCATTGGGATTATTTTTAAAGCTCCCTAGCTGATTCTAATATGCAGCCGGGGTCAAGAACCATTGCTAACCGGTACTCCCTTTAAGTTGATTAATTACATAGGCTATTGACCAAAGCTGGAACTAACAGCCTTCAAGAAACCCCAGGGAAGCCAAGCCATTTCTTGGGCCTGGCTGATCACAAGTGGGCAGCAGCCAACCTCATGCCCCAAGAGACCAGCCTCCCTGGCCATTCCAGAGCCCAGCCAGCCAAGTGTCTATTAGATTTAATGCTAAAGGGGTCATGGGTGACCTTGACAAGCACACTTAGCGGCGAGGGATTCTTGACTGCTCTGTGACGAACTGCCACGACAAAGCTACACACCAGTTCGCGTTTCCATTTTTAGCCTCTTTATTACCTCCATCTGTTGATGGAGATGCAGCAGCAAACACAGGGAGGGTGAGCTATCTGGTATTGTATAAATAAAGACAGCCAAACTCCTACAGTCTCCCACTTGGCAAGGGCAATGATGCTTCCTAAGTGGGCCGTTCCTCCTGTCCATGCATTCTCTCTCTGCCACCTCAGACTCTGCTCCCTTCTCCTCCACCTCAGTGACACGCTTACAGTTTACACCCCATTTCACACAAACAACTTTCTAGCACTTCCTTGCTCACACAGTGATGGCTTGAGGCTTTGCTGCAGACCTTGAAAAAGCTCCTCTATTTTCATCAGCAACTGCCTCTTTCCTAATCCCTCCCACCGCCCTGCTCTGCTTCCCACCTTCCTTAACTCCTATCTAATGATATTATGAGCTGAAAGGACCATAGCTCATTTCAGATAGTTTAACTTGC
>NW_004443960.1:20691055-20693584 GCF_000243295.1 Trichechus manatus latirostris | reverse complement strand
CTTTGTTCCAAAGAGCGGCTGGTGGTTTCGAACTGCCCACCTTTCAGTTAGCAGTGGATTGCTTTAAAAGACAAAACAATGTCATTAAATCTTTTAGATACTGTTGCCTGCCGGAGGCCAAGTTTGAGACCTGCTCGACATTTTAGCACTAGACTGGTACTTCTCCTTGATCTAATCAGAAGGATTTAAAGATGTTTTCAAAAGAATAACTTTCTTTCTTTGTGAGTTAATGGCTGTATGACACCTGAAAGTATCTTGGTACCATCAGTGATGAACACTTCACCCTTGGAGAATCACTGGTCTACCAAGTGCTTACTTATTTCTAGTTAGAGCCTCTAACTCCCTCCTTTCCTTCCTTTAGATGGACCTCAAAATAAGCCTGAACATAATTTTGGATCTTCTTCTCTTAAACTAGGCCAACCATCTATTGGATAATAAATCTCTCAGAGAGATTCTAATTCAGTAGGTCTGGGTTGTGTCTCAACAGCTGTTATTTCGAAAAAGTGTCCTGGATGGTTCTGATGGCAAGACAAGTTTGGGAAACTCTTGCCTAAAGCAACCCTTATCCAGCAAGACACCTCTAATGTCCCCAGAAGCACCTAGGATTTTCTGATCCCTTTCCCTACCACTCAGCCCAGAAGCTCCCCAAATTAAACCCCTCCAAAACACTTCAGTCAAAAAGAATCCTCTCATTTCCCACTGCCTCCCTCAAAAAAACCTGAAAAATCTTTCCCTTATTAATAAGCCCATTGCCATTGAATCGATTCCGACTCACAGCGACCCGATAGGACAGAGTAGAGCTGCCCCATAGGGCTTCCAAGGAGCAGCTGGTGGATTCGAACTGCTAACCTTTTGGTTAGCAGCCAAATGCTTAACCACTGCGCCACCATAGTTCCTACAAATATCCCACTCCGGTGGAGAAGAAGGAAAAGGATGACTGCCTTCTCTCCACCACCAGAATGACATATGCCTCACTTCCCTGTCATCATCAATTTTCCATTCCTATTGGGACTCTTTGCTTCCATCTCTACATCTTCGACCTCTGTGAATCCTTCGTCCTAAGGATGCTAATGAGAGGAGAGGGTGTCAGGCCGACGGTGTTAAAATATCATTGAACTCAGCTTGATAATCTTTCCCTAGGAGAGACATCATGCAGCCAACTCATCTTGATGGTTGTCCTAATTCAGGATTAAATACAGTATCCGTGGGAATCATACAATATTTATCCTTTTGTGTCTGACTTATTTCACTCAGCATAATGTTTCCAGTTTCATCCATGTCATAGCACGGGTCAGAATTTCATTTCTCTTTGTGGCTGAGTAATATTCTGTTGTATGTCTATACCTCATTTTGTTTATTCATTCTTCTTTTGATGGACACTTGGATTGTTTCTACCTTTTGGCTATTGTGAACAGTGCTGCAATGAACCTTGGTGTACAAGTATCTGTTTGAGTTCCTGCCTTCAATTCTTCTGGGTGTATACCCATGAGTAGAATTGCTGGGTCATATAGTAATTCTGAAGCCCTAGTGGCTCAGTGGTTAAGAGCTCGACTGGTAACCAAAAGGCTGGCAGTTTGAATCCACCTGTAAACCCTATGGGGCAGTTCTACTCTGTCCTATAGGGTTGCTATGAGTTGGAATTGACTTGATGACAATGGGTTTGGTTTATGGTAATTCTATGTTTAACTTTTTGAGGAACTTCCAGAATGTTTTTCACAGTGGCTGGACCATTTTACATTCCCACCAGCAATGCAAAAGTGTTCCAGTTTCTCCACATCCTTGCCAACACTTGCTATTTTCCATTTTTCTGATAATAGCCATCCTGGTGTGTGTGGGGTGACATCTCATTGTGATTTCACTTGGCATTTCCCTAATGACTAATGACCTGAACATGTTTTCATGTACTTATTGGCCATTTGTATATCTTCTCTGGAGAAATATCATTTCAAGTCCTTTGCCTATTTTTTAATCCGGTTGTTTGTCTTTTTGCTGTTGACTTGTCTAGAATAGGCAAATACATAGATTAAAAAAAAAGTTTATTAGTGATTACCAGGGGCTGGGGAGGGGGGAAAGAAGAGTTACCTTAAGAGGTACTGAGTTTCTGTCTGAGGTGATGAAAAACTTTTGGAAATGGATAGTGGTGATGGTACTACAACATGGTGAATGTAATAATATCACTGAATTGTGCACTTAAAAATGGTTAAAATGGCAAACTTTTTGTTATGTATTTTTTACTGCAATAAAATTAAAGAAAAATATGTGTAGGGAGCATTATTCAGGATTTTCTATAGTCAAGTAAGATAGCTGGTAACACACGTTTTGATTTTTAGGTACAAAATCATCTCCTCTAATCTATTCCTAGAGCGTGTCCAGGGTCGTAGTAAAGTTTGTAGACCCTGGAATCAGGCAGACTTGAGTTCAAAGCCTGTCTTTGGTACTTGCTACTCAAGTGACCTCGATCAAGTTATTTAACCTCTTAGCATTTTTCTCATCTCTGTTGGGGTGGCAATAACAAAAGGGTCTACCTCG
>NW_004443960.1:20686862-20690532 GCF_000243295.1 Trichechus manatus latirostris | reverse complement strand
CAGTGGTGCCCCAACTAGTGGGGACCCAGCCTGAGATTCCTGCTGCCTAGCCCCTGTTATGGATTAAATTGTATTCCCCCAAAAATATATGCTGACGTCCTAACTCCTGTACCTATGAGTGGGACCCTGCTTGGAAATAGAGATTTTCTTTTGTTATGTTAATGAAGGTAGACTAGAGCAGGGTGGATCTTAAACCTAATCTCTTCTGAGTAGTGTCTTATTAAAAGAATAGATACAGTGAGATACACATGGGGGGAGTGGGGAGACAGACATCAGGTGAAGATACATCTACAAGCAGCAAAGGAATGCCGAGAAGTGCCTGGAGCTACAGAAGCTGAAAGAGACAAAGATCTTCCCCTAGAGCCCACAGAGATAGTGAGAGCCTAGCCCTGCCAACGCCCTGAATTTGAACTCCTAGCCTCCAAAACTGTGAGACAATGAATTTCTGTTCTTTAAAGCTACCCACTTGTGGTATTTTTTGTTACAGCAGCACGAGGTTACTAAGACAGCCTCTCTTGGCTCTTCTCCACTTTTCTCTTTCTCTAGACATTGCGGCAACTCTATAAACTGCCCCATAGCCTTTTATTCACTTTTTCTAAATGTTTACTTATTGTCACTCCACTAGTCCATGTGTCTGGAGCCCTGGTGGTGCAGTGGTTAAGAGTTCGGCTGCTAACCAAAAGGTCAGCAGTTCAAATCCACCAACTGCTCCTTTGAAACCCGTGGGGCAGTTCTTCTCTGTCCTATAGGGTTGCTATGAGTCAGAATCGACTCGATGGCAACAGGGATCCATGTGTCCAGTAGAAAAAATGGAACATACACAGAAATGAAAGAAAGTTAAAATTGCTCATAATCTCCCCACCCAGAAGGATTCAGTATTATCACTTTGGCATATAGCCTTCCAGATTTTATGTGTGAATGTTAATATAAAACCAAAAAAACCAAACTCGCTGCTTAACCACTGTGCCACCAGGGTTCTGACTATTAACATAAATATATTAAATCATAAAAATAAATTTTATCATATCTTACATTCTGTTCTGTAACCTAATTTTCTCACAAAATCCTATATAGTGGACATCCTTACATGCCCATGTGCTTTTTTTTTAACTTTTTATTTTGAGATAATTGTAGATTCATATGTAGTTGTAAGATTCCCATGTACCCTTTAACCGGTTTCCCCCAGTGGTAACATCTTGCAAAACAGTATCACAACCAGGATATCAATGCCAATACAATTCACCAATCTTATTCAGATTTCCTCAGTTTTGCTTGTACTAATTTGTGTGTGTTGAGTTATATACAATTTTATCACATGTAATAGGTTCACGTATCCTATAGTCAAGATATCAAACAGTTCCCTCATCACAAGGATCCCTCAAATTGCCCTTTATAACCACACCCATCTCCCTCCTGCCCTTATATCCCTTTCCCTAACCTCTGGCAACCACTAACCTGTTTTCCATTTCTGAAATTTTTGTCTTTTCAAAAATGTTATATAATGGAATCACACAGTATGCAACCTTTTGGAATTGGCTTTTTATTTATTTATTTTTTTGCTCAGCATAATTCCTTTGAGACTCCTCAAAGTTGTTGCATGTACCAATAGCTCATTCTTTTTTATTGCTAAGTAGTATTTCATGATATGGACGTATCACAGTTTCTTTAACCATTCACCTGTTGAAGGACATCTGGGTTGTTTCCAGCTTTGTAATATTATGAACATTTGTGTACAGGTTTTTGTGTGGACGTAAGTTTTCATTTCTCTGGGATAAACACCCAAGAGCGCAACTTCTGGGTCAAATGTTAATTGAATATTTAGCTTATAAGAAACTACTGAACTGTTTTCCAGAGTAGCTGCACCATTTTACAATGTATGAGTGCTCCAGCATTTGGTATTGTCACTATTTTTTATTTCAGCCATTCTAATAGGTATATAGTGATACTCATTGTGGTTTTACTTTGCATTTCCATGATAGCTAATAACATTGACTATCTTTTCAACTGCTTATTTGCCTAATCTCTTCATGTCTTTTGCCCATTTTCTAATCTGATAGTTTGGTTTTATTTCCAGTTGAGTTTTGTCAGTTCTCCACATATTGTAGATAACTAGTTCCTTGTTGGATAAGTGGTTTGCAAATATTTTCTCCCAATCTGCAACTCTTAACAGGGCCTTTTACAGAGCAAATGTTTTTAATTTTGATGAGGTCCAATTTGTCAATCTTTCTTTGTATGGATCAGGCTTTCGGTGTCAATTCTAAGCACACTTGCTTAGATCTAGATCTCGAACATTTTCTTGTTTCTTTTCCTAAAAGTTATATAGTTCTATGTTTTACATTTAAGTCCATGATCATTTTGAGTTAATTTTTGCATAAGGTTCAGTGAGGTTTAGAGTTTTTTTGAAGTTCAGATTTTTTCCAGATTTTATATATAACTACTAATATAAATTCCCATTGCTGTTGAGTCGATTCTGACTCATAGTGACCCTATAGGACAAAGTAGAACTGCTCCATGTGGTTTCCAAGGCTGTAATCTTTATGGAAACAGACTGCCACATCTTTCTCCTGCAGAGTAGCTGATGGCTTGGTTCAAACTCCCGACCTTTCGGTTAGCAGCGAGCGCTTAACCACTGCATCACCAGGGCTCCTAAATAAATACACACTATTATAAAAATAAATTATATCATATCTTAATTTTCTCACAGCGCCCTATATTGTGGACATCTTTCCACGCCAATACAGTGTAATTGGTTACCCCAGAGAGTCTGATGTAATTGGTCTAGGGTACAGCCTGAGCACTGGGATCTTTTTCAATGCTCCCCAGATGATTCTAACACACAAGCAAAGTTGAGAGCCACTGGATTAATGGCACCAAGCCCAAGCCCAAGCCTATTGCCGTCAAGTCGATTCCAACTCATAGCAACCCTATAGGAGACAGCAGAACTGCCCCAGAGGTTTCCAAAGAGTGGCTGGTAGATTCAAAATGCCTACCTTTTGGTCAGCAGCCGAGTTCTTAACCACTGCACCACCAGGGCGCCACTAATGGCACATGCGGTCATAAATCCAAATGCTTGCAGTCTTCAAACAGGTCATCAGGCAAGAACTGTAGTGAACTAGAGGGCCCTTGTTTCATCCAAAGGGATATCAGCAACTCAGCTCCAGCTAATCACTACCATGCAGAAACATAGGCCCAGTATTGCCAAAATGGGTTGGTTGGTTGCTTTGTTTTTAAAACAGGCTGGAAATCCAGATCTTTGTGTGAAATCTCAGAATTCTTAAATGGAGGCAAGTGATTTGAAAAATCTGCAAGTCAGATCCAGCCAAGGGGCCTGGGCCTCTATTCTAAGACATTGGAATAATGTGGGAATTCCTTCTAAAGCAGGGTTTCTTAACCTCAGCACTACTGACGTTTTGGGCCGGAGAGCTCTTTGTAGGGGGCAGTTTGGTGCACTGTAGCGTGTTTAGCAACATCCCTGACCTCTACTCACTAGCTGCGAGAAGCATCCAGCACCCCGGCCAAGATGTGGCAATCAGAAAACATCTCCAGACATTGCCAAATGTCCCCTGTGGGCCAAGTCACCCCTGGTTGAGAACCGGTGCTCTAAAACCACATCCTCTGATGAACTGCCTCCGATAATGAGGAATTTGCTCGGTCCAACTCTAAGGAAATT
>NW_004443960.1:20685372-20686762 GCF_000243295.1 Trichechus manatus latirostris | reverse complement strand
TGTGTGTGTGTGTGCGTGTCCACACCCACACAAGTGCGCTTTAACCTAATTTTAGTATATAAGATTTATTACTGTTAAGTCCATCTCCTTGGTTTCAGTATATCACTCTAACGTATTCGATGTTTTGAGTCCATAAGTCAGCAGTCATTCAGCAGAATAGCTCTTCTACCCAATTTTGTGTCATTCACAAATTATTACCTTGGCCTACATCCTGTGTCCTCACATAAGTCATTGTTAGAAATGTTGTATGGGGCACAGTCTGGACAACCGTATTGTGGAACTTTGCGAGAAAGCTTCCCCCAATAACAGGGATTCATCAATGTTTTGGTGTCCCATCCCTAGATCCACATTCCTGCAGCTTGTCCACAGGATATCAAGAGAAAATTTTGTCTTGATAAAATTGAGATACGCAACGTCTGTCGTATCCTTATATCCCTGAGAATAATCCCTCTCAGAATCAGGATGTTAGGTCATTTTATATGACTTTTTTGGTGACCACATCCTTGTTTTCCAAATGCTCAGGAGGAAAAATGTAAGGATTAATTTCAGGGTGTTAACTCTCTTTAGCTTCTTGGAATTTGTCCTGTTTGGAAACAGAGATTAGGGTCGTTACTAGTCTCCTGGATTTTTTCCCATAAACCTTGAGTGCCTGCTCACTGAACCAGGTTACAAAGATGAATGAAACTCACTTTCTACCCCTCAAGCAGTCAAATGGTTATTGGCAGTCATTTGGGGAATCTATCTTAATATACTTTACAACTATTATATTTCAAGGTGAGTCGGGAAGGACAGGGGATTCACAGCAAGATAGAGTTGGTAGGGCACACAAACCATGATCTACTGCTAGATTATCCTTCTCGAAAGAGAAGGGCATGGGAAGTAGAAGGGGCGCTGACCTCCCAGGTTCAATCAGTTGAGAAAGGTATGGTTTCCAAGGAGTCTGACCATGTGTGGTCATGGTTTAGGCAAATCGTTGTCACAATGGCTGCTGCAGACAGTGATGGCGTATGGCAGAGGAAGGCCCTAGAAGAGTAGTGCTCAGAAGCCCAGGCAGATAGAAAGGCAGATTCTGAGAAGTCTCCTCATGGGTGGCTGGTCCCAGCCCCCCAGCTAGAGTAAGGATGAAAATCTCCACAGGTGATGGAAGCCATAAACAATTTTTAAGAATAAGAACAAAAAATGGAAATCAAAATGGAAACCCATTCCTATGAACTGGGAAAATGGATACGCCTTGGGAAACAGAGTTGGATCCCGATGGTCAGAATGACCACGTGGAAACCCAGTGTTAGCCCAAAGAACAAGTCAAGGTCAGTCTATCAGGAAGGTTATGAGGAAACTGTGAGTTTGGCCTATGAAGAAAGAGAGATGAAGAAAAGCATGCTAATGGCAG
>NW_004443960.1:20654202-20681920 GCF_000243295.1 Trichechus manatus latirostris | reverse complement strand
CGTGAGGATGCCACAGTGAACAAAACAAAGGCAACGCTCTCCTGGGACTTGCATTCTGGTGGGAGAGACAAGCCATAAACAAGTAAACAAATAAATATACAGAGTATGCCAGATGGTGATAAGAAAGGGAAAGGTGTTGCTTTATATCCAGGTAGGGGTCAGGGTATGCCTCACTGATGAGGTGATATTTGGAGGACATGAAGGAAATGAGGCAGGCATGTGGATAACTGGGAGAAGAGTGTTTCAGACAGAGGGAAGAGCCAATGCAGAGGCCCTGAGGTGGGAGTGTGCTTGGAGTCTGAGTTACAGCAAGGAGGCCAATGTGGTTGGAACAAAGTGAGTGAGGAAGAGGGTAGCAAGAGATGAGATCAGAGGGGCCAGATCATGTAGGACTTTATGGGTTATTGTAAGGTCTTTGGTTTTTACTCTGAGTGGTATAGAAAGCCACTGGATTTTCTGGAGAGTTGGATGTGGAGTGTCAGAGACAAAGAGGAGGGTGACTTCAAGATTTTGGACTCCCCACAATTGAAAGGTAGGAGCTGTCATTAACTGAGATGGAAAGGACTGTGGAGGAAGCAGGTTTGGGGTAGGGGGAGTCAGGAGTTCAGTGTGGACATGCTTTTTATTGGAATGAAGACTAAGGGAGGAGCAAGTGGGGTTGGGGGCAGAGAGGGATGAGGATATAGGGGCATTTGCAGATCACAGTGTAAGATTTCTAAAGGGTCAATGGAAAGATTTGGGAGGATAATGGGGTCAGTAGGGGGTGCACAAGGAAGTATGGAATTGAGAACGGCATTCATGATTCTAGACTTGCATAACCAGTTGCTTCCTTAGCCTCACTATTTGGAAGTCTCAATCTCTCCAGTTTAACAGGTTCAAAACCATTCCATTGATCATCAGTCCCAAATTTGTGCCTCCACCTGTCTTTCTCAGTTTAGCAAATGGCAACACCACCCTCCCAGTGCTCAAGCCAGAGACCTGGGACCGTTCTTTGAACCCTCCCCTTCCCTCCCCCAATACAGTCTATCAAAAAGTCGTATCATGTCCTCCTCCGAAAGAGATCTCAAATCCATCCCCTTCTCCCCCATCTCCCGCCGCTCCCCCGCCCCACTGTCATTGCACCAGTCCAGGCCTTCATCATTTCTTCTAGGTGTATGCAAAAACCTCCACATTCAAATCCCCACTCCGACTCTTACCTTTCCATTCTGCTCGTCACGGTGACACGCTAGATTAATATATATTTTTTAATGTCCATCAAATCACATCACTCCTTGGCTTAAAATCTTAGAAAAAAAATCCAGACTCTTACTGCAGGCTTCAAAGTTCTATGTGCTGAGGTCTTTTTATGTGGAGATCTTTGCAATACTGTTCCTTCTGCTGGGATCTCTGACATGCTTTTCTGTTGTCTTCATACCTAAGTACCAACAGGGATGCACAGTGTGTTACAATCTCCTTTTCTCAAAGCTGTATAGGCTTTGCTCAAGTCTATTATGACATTTATTGCTGAAGCGGAAAGGTCTGAGCCAACAGTATCTTTTTTTAATTTGTTTTGTGTTTACGTTTGCTTTTGAAGATAACTATTTTCCTGCTTGGATTCTTGCTGCATAATTTATCTTCAAAACATATGGTATGGATTCAGTTGTGTCCTCCCAAAATACCAAAAAAAAAGCCATTGCCGTTGAGCTGATTCCCACTCATAGTGACCCTATAGGACAGAGTAGAACTGCTCCTGAGGAGCAGCTGGTGGAGTCGAACTGCCAACCTTTTGGTTAGCAGCTGAGCTCTTAACCACCTCCCAAAATATGTATTGTAAATCCTAACCTCTATGCCTGTGGTTATAATCCCATTTGAGAATGGATTGTCTTTGTCATGTTAATGAGGCAAGAGTGGTGTAGGGTGTGTCTTGATTTAATCTCTTTTGAGATATAAAGGAGATTAAACAAGCAAGCTAGGAAGCAGAGATGAGGGAAGGGAGATGCCAAGCCACATGAAGATTGCTCAGGAGCAGAAGCTCTGAAGAGACAAAGACCTTCCCCCAGATCTGACAGAGAGAGAAAGCCTTCCCCTAGAACCAGCAACCTGAATTCCGACTTCTAGCCTCCTAAACTGTGAGAAAATAAATTTCTGTTTATTAAAGCCACCCACGTTTGGTGTTTCTGTTATAGCAGCACTAGGTAACTAAGACAACATAAAATATATTTTTAGATTGCATCTAGTGGCAGATCTCCTTTCATTATTTTCTTTAGTTATTGCCTGAAAAAATAACAAAATCTTTCATTTAAGAACTGGAAACTTATTTGCTCTGTCTTATGATACTGTATTCACTGTACTACCATTTCTCTGCCTCCTTTTATGTTTTACTTCCACTAGTTAGGGTTTTTGCACGCAGAGGAAGAACACTGAAATCTCATGAATCAAACAGAGCCACCGCTGATCCAATGGCTGCCTTCCACGACAATCACAGGAACCCCTTATGAGTCCCTGGCAAGAATTCCCTTATGGGGTTGTTGTAGCGGAAGCATAAAATGTCCATTCCGAGATACACACAGCCCTATTCCGAGATACACACAGCCCTATTCCGAGATACACACAGCCCCAGCCTCAAGGCGCCGAGCAGCCAAAGGGATCCAGTCTAGAAATAACAAATAAGATTAGAGGCAATATTCTGGCCTTGATGTCTTCGTCAGGTTCTGAGTAGAATAGATCAAAGCTGTCTTTATTTCCCTGTCTTTATTTCCACAGCCTAAAAAAAAAGCCTCGGGCCAAAAAATGTCACTGCTAATTCAATTTTCTTTTTCTAATGCGTATGTCACTCAGCACCTTTTGATTTTGTAGCCATCTGCCTGCTGCTGTGTTTTTTAATCCTGTTAGAAGTGAACTTCATGGCCAGTTGCTTCGGTCTTGGAGAGGCACAAATGAGACTCAATGGGCTGCCCTTTACCGGCAGGGATTTCAGTTATGAAGTTTGGAATTACTGGCCTCCTATATGCCTAGGGAAGAAAAACAGCCATTTGCTAACATCTTTCCCAAATACCTTCCTTTTTCTTTTTCACGTGTTTTCTGAAGCAAATGAGGAATTTGGGTGTGGGAGAAGTGGCTTTTCTAGCTTATTTTATTTTAATCACAAAAGTGAATTCCACAGGGCAAAATCAGAATTAATTCAATGATGCCCAGAATTTAGGCAAAGTCATGGTTGAAATAGTACAGAGCCCTTTAAGGTCAGCAAAAAAAAATCATTAAAAATATAAAGCTTCCAGAATTTCTAATCCAAATCTATAGACAGATTTCCATACACTGATGTAGAGAAAACAATTGTCATTCATCACAGCTCTGTTATTGTCAGAGTGTCTGAGCGGATGCCAGGCCAGCAGCCGAGCGCATGCTTCTCCACACCCGAATAGAAGCCAAAGTGACGGGGACGTGGACGGACACTGAATAATTCAGGCCCTAAATATCCCCTTAGCTCCCTCTCTGTGTGTATAGTCTCTGTAGATCTCGATGGTTCTGTGCATACCTATGGGTTTGAATCAGGAAATTACCTCTATTGATTTCGTCGGAGTGTGAGATATAAATTTACATTCTGTCTCCCTGCCCCAAGCTTAAATGCCAGCAAGCGTCCCCTTACTGCCAAGTACACTGGCCCCCCAGCTGGCCCTGTGGTTTGGGACCTCTGCTGGGAGGTGGATGCTTGAAAGGTATTTTTATTGTGATGACTTTAACTTTTAAATTTTTTACTTAAACAGTTTCTAATATATAGTAAATAGGATAATAGGCATCTATGTACCTAATCAACTAGTTGCCATCAAGTCGATTCTGACTCATGGTGGCCACATGTATGTCAGAGCAGAACTGTCTCCATAGCATTTTCAATAGCTGATTTTTTGGAAGTGGATTGCCAGGCCTTTCTTCCAAGGTGCCTCTGGGTGGAACCAAACTGCCAACCTTCCAGGTAACAGGCGAGTGCATTAACTGTTTGCATCACTCAAGGCTTCTTCTATGTACCTAGCACCCAAATTTTATAGGTTCTCCCATATTTGCTTTAGTTTTTTTACGTATACAGTGAAACCTGTGAGAGCCACAACTTGATGGAACTGCCTTGTTTTTCCGGGTCTCGCAAGTTTTCCACCTTTGACAGGGTGCGGTCCTTACCACTTTTCTATTTGCATTTTCCTTCTCTGACAGGTGTCTGCCTTACACAGCTTCCAGCTTTTGAAGGCTTTACTGTAGAAGCAAAATAATCCCCACCATGTACACATTCCATCCTAGTCTCCTCCTACCCTTCCTTCTCAGATGTAAACACAACCCTGAAGTTGGTGTGTATCCTTCCCATGAATGTGTCAATACTTTTACTACTTATGTATGTGTCTTTAAAATTTAGAGACGTGATACCATGCTATCCATATCTTCAACATTATGATTCTGACATTTATCAGCGTTGATATGTGCAGATCTAGGTTATTTTAATTTCAGTATAGTACTCCACTGAATGAATAAACTAAGTTTTTTTCCATTGCACTATGAATAGACAATTAGACTGTTCTTAGCTTTTACTATTACAAACAATACTACAATGAACACCCTTATCTCCATGTCTTTGTGTGCAAATATGAAAGTCTTTTTTGGTCAGTGTCATGGATTGAATTGTGTCCCCCCAAAATATCTGTCAAGTTGGCTAGGTTATGATTCCCACTATTGTGTGATTATCCACCATTTTGTCATTTGATGAGATTTTCCTGTGTGTTTGTAAATTCTGTCACTATGATGGATTAGCGGCAGTTATATTGGTGAGGTCTACAAGATTAGATAGTGTCTTCAATCTCTTTTGGGATATAAAAGAGAGAAGCGAGCAAAGACACAGGGGGACCTCATACACCAAGAAAGCAGTGCCAGGAGCAGAGCGCGTCCTTTGGACCTGAGGTTCCTGCGCTGAGATGCTCCCAGACCAAAGGAAGACTGATGCATCACAAGGACCTTCCTCCAGAGCCGACAGAGAAAGCCTTCTCCTGGAGCCGGCACCCTGAATTCGGACTTGTAGCCTACTGGACTGTGAGAGAATAAATTTGTCTTTGTTGAAGCCGTCCACTTGTGGTATTTCTGTTATAGCAGCACTAGATGACCAAGACAGTCAGTGTCTACAGAATTTTTTTTTTTAACCACAACCCACAGAAATAATATATTTACACTGCAACTGGCACACACTCATATACACATACAATTTTTGCAAATTAATACTTAATCTTACTATGTGTGATACACTTTGATTTCTTTTCTTTTCTTTTTTTAAATGCTGTTTAGGATCCATTTGATTTCTCAATCCACTAATAGGTGGCAGCCAGTCTAGGATACATGCCGAGAGATTGCTTGCTAAGTTGAAGGATCTGCATGTGGCAGGTTTATCTAGATGCTGACAAGTCGTGCAGTGGTTAAGTGCACAGCTGCTAACTGAAAGGTCAACAGTTCGAACCCACCAGCTGCTCCGAGCGAGAAAGATGTAGCAAAGGCACTTATGGAGGGCAAGGAGTGCCCAGGGGCAATCTCTAAGTTGCACTCCTCCCTTCAATTTCAAGATGAACACACGCTGATAGCTGCAACGCCAGCAGAAATGCTTTCCCCCCTCTTGTTCCGCTGCCTCAGTCAGGCACCTTTCATGTTTGCGGTGCCGCTGACCATTCCACGCCTCCACTGGCAGCCCCTTAGACTTGCACGGGGTGGGGCGGGGTGGGGGGGCACGTATCTCTCTCTGCCTAACCCCCATGCCTCTGATGTGGCAGTCTGTATCCCTAGAGATTACAGCCTTGGAAACCCTATGGGGCAGTTCTACACTGTCCTGTAGGGTCACTATGAATGGACTGGATGGCAACGGGGTTGTTTTTAGCAGCACTTTTGGATGTTCTTGTCATCTCACATCCTTGCCAATGCCGGCCATTGTCAGACTTTCAAAATTTTTGCCATACCGACAAGTATGAGAAGATCTCATTGCTATTTCAATTTGCCTTTCCACCATTTCTACTAGACTTAACCCTTTGCTCTTCCATATGTATTGTAGAATCAGCATCCATATATTTTGATAGGGTTTTTTTTTAATTGTTGTTGATGTCTACATATTTTCAAATTTCCATCAGATTTCTTCTTTGACCCATCAATTGTCTAAACATGTTACAGTTCCCAAATATAGTAGGTGTCATGGATTGAACTGTGTCCCCCTAAAATGTCTGTCAACTTGGCTAGGCCATGATTCCCAGTATTGTGTGATTGTCCACCATTTTGTCTTCTGATGTGATTTCCCTATGTGTTGTAAATCCTACCTCTGTGATGTTCATGAGGCAGGATTAGAGGCAGCTATGTTGATGAGGCAGGACTCAATCTACAAGACTAGGTTGTGTCTTAAGTCAGTCTATTTAGAGATATGAAAAAGAGAGGCAAGCAGATCGACAGGGGGACCTCATACCACCAGGAAAGCAGCTCCAGGAGCAGAGCATGTCCTTTTGACCCACCTAAGAAGCTCCTAGGCCAGGGGAAGATTGATTACAAGGACGTTCCTTCAGAGCCAACGGAGACAGAAAGCCTTCCCCTGGAGCTGGCACCCTGAACTTGGACTTCTAGCCTCCAAAACTGTGAGAGAATAGATTTGTCTTTGTTAAAGCCACCCACTTGTAGTATTTCTGTTATAGCAGCACTAGATAACTAAGGCAGTAGGAATAGGGTTTGACTGCCTTTCTGCCCTTCTTTTCCAATTTTATTGCATTTTCAAGAAGTCATCTATATGATATTGATTTTTTGGCATTTGTTGAGACTTGGTTTGTAGTCTAATACTTGGAAAATTTTAATAAATATTCTATGTGTGCTTAAGAATGTGTTCTAATTCTTAGGTTCTATAACCTAAACAGTTCATTAGAGCAAGTTTTTCAATCGTGATGCTCAAAACTTCAATATACTTACTAATTTTTATTTCTTTGGTATGTCAGTTTCTGAGAAACGTTTATTAAAATCTCCCTCTATGATTGTAGATTTGTCAAATTCTTCTTATAATTCTATCGCATTTGCTTTATATGTTTTGAAGCTGTGTTGTGAGTTTAACATAGGTTCAGGTTTCAGGTGTTTATAGTTTCCTGGTGAATTTTTCCTTTAATAATTATATAATGATCATTTTTATCCGTAATTATGCTTTTTCTCTTAAATAATGTTTTATCGGATGCTAATATTGATACATCGGTCTTCTTTTTGTTAGCATTTACCTGGGATATATTCTTCCATCCCATTATTTGCAACAATTAATTTGTAGGTGTATCTCTTATCAATAGCATATACAGTCAGCCCTCTGTATCCATAGGTTCTGCATCTGCAGATTCAACCGACCTCGGATTGAAAATATTTTTTTAAAAAAAGTTCCAAAAAGCAAAACTTGAATTTGCTGGGCACTGAGCACTACGCTGAATCCACATGAATGCAGTGATGCGTAGGCATACCCTGCTGTAGCCTCCCGCCATGTCACAGCTCCTCAGTCTCTCTCCAGCACTCGTTCTTTGAGCATTTTTCACCTCATGTCTCATTCATTCACTACTTGTGTTGTGTGCACCCTTTGTTTTTGTGAAAAAAATGGCTCCTAAAAAGCAATTAAGTGGCCAAAGCAGTCCTTCGAAGGTTAAGTGTGAGGGAATTGAGCAGAGCAAGAGGAAGGAGTAAAGCTACTAAAGAATGGCTGGTTAGCTATGTAAAGTGCTACAGCCTCAAGAACTTAAAGATCATGGGAGAATTGGCATTGGCTTTTGCCCAGGTGTTCCCAGAAGTGCTCAAGAAACTCATGAAGAGAAAGGCTACCAGCCACGGCAAGTCTTCAATTGTGAGGAAACAACTATTTAGATGGCATTTACATTGTGTTAGGTATTATAAGTAATCTATAGATGATTTAAGTATACAGGAAGAGGTGGGTAGGTTATATGCAAATACTACATCATTTTATATAAGGGATTTGAGCATTCTCGGATTTTGATATCCAAGGGGGGTCCTGGAACCAATCCCCCTGCAGATACTGAGGGACAGCTATAGACACATTCAGATTTTTTTTACCAATCCAAGAATATCTATGTATTAATTGGTGACAATGATCCATTTACCTTTATTGTGACTACTAGCACATTTGGATTTATTTTAACCATCTTAGTTTGTGATTTTTATTTTATATTATGTAGTTTATATTTCCTTGTTGTTGTTGTTAGGTGCCGTTGAGTCAATTCTGACTCAGCGACCCTATGTACATTGGAAAGACACATTGCTTGCTCCTGCCCCACCCTTACAATTATTGCTACGTTTGAGCCCATTGGGTTGCAGCCACTGTGTCAGTCCATCTCAGTGAAGGTCTTCCTCTTTTTTACTGACCCTCTACTTTACCAAGTGTGATGTCCTTCTCCAGGGACTGGTTCCTCCGGATAATATGTCCAAAGTAAGTGAGATGAAGTCTTGCCATCCTTGTTTCTAAGGAACATTCTGGCTGTCCTTCTTCCAAGAAAGATTTATTCATTCTTCTGGCAGTATATGGTATCTTTAATATAATTCACCAATACCATAATTCAGTGGCATCAATTCTTCAGTGTTCCTTATTCATTGTCCAGCTTTGGCATGCATATGAGGCGATTAGGAACACCATGGCTTGGGCGAGGTGCACCTTAGTCCTCAAAGTGACATCTTTGCTTTTCTACACTCTAAAGAGGTCTTTTGCAGCAGATTTGCCCAGTGCAATATGTTGTTTGATTTCTTGACTACTTCTTCCATGGACTTGATTGTGGATCCAAGTATAATGAAATCCTTGATAACCTCAGTATTTTCTCCATTTTTCATTATGTTGCTTATTGGTGCAGTTGTGAGTTTTTTGGTTTTTGTTTTTTTTTTTTTATGTTGAGGTAGAATCCAAAGGCTGTGGTCTTTGATATTCATCAGTAAGTGCTTTAAGTCCTCTTCACTTTCACCAAGTGAGGTTCTGTCACCTGCATATCACAGATTGTTAATGAGTCTCCCTCCAATCCTAATGCCCTGTTATTCTTCATATAATCCAGCTTCTTGGATTATTTAATCAGCATAGAGATTGAATAAGTATGGTAAAAGGATACAACCCTGACACACACCTTTCCTGATTTTAAACCACCCAGTATCCCCTTATTCTGATCAAATGACTGCCTCTTGGTCTATGGTCTATGTACAGGTTCTGCATGAGAACAATTAAATGTTCCGGAATTCCCATTCTTTGCAATGTTATCCATAATTTGTTATGATCCACACAGTCGAGTGCCTTTACATAGTCACTAAAACACAGGTAAACATCTTTCTGGTATTCTCTGCTTTCAGTCAAGGTCTATCTGACATCAGCAATGATATCCCTCATTCCACATTCTCTTCTGAATCTGGCTAGAATTTCTGGCAGTTCCCTGTTGACGTACTGTTGCAACTGTTTTTGAATTATCTTTGGCAAAATTTTCTTTTCGTGTGATATTAGTAATATTGTTCGATAATTCCCTCATTCTTTTGGATTACCTTTCTTTGAAATGGGCATGTATGTGGATCTCCTCCAGTCGGTTGGCGAGGCAGCTTTCAAATTTCTTAGCATAGACAAGTGAGCACTTTCAGTGCTGCATTCATCTGTTGAAACATCTGAGTTGGTATTCCATCAATTCCTGGTGCTTTGTTTTTCATCAACGCCTTCAGTGCAGCTTGGGCTTCTTCCTTCAATACCATCAGTTCTTGATCATATGCTACCTCTTGAAATGGTTGAACGTCGACCAATTTTTTTGGTACGGTGACTCTGTGTGTTCCTTCCATCTTCTTTGGATGCTTCCTGCATCGTTCAGCATTTTGCACATAGAATCCTTCAGTATTGGAACTTGAGGCCTGAATTTTTTTCTTCAGTTTTTTTCAGCTTGAGAAATACTGAGCGTGTTCTTCCCTTTTGGTTTTCTAACTCCAGGTCTTTGCACATTTCATTATAATACTTAACTTTGCCTTCTCAAGCTGCCCTTTGAAATCTTCTATTCAACTCTTTTACTTCATCATTTCTTCCTTTCACTTTAGCTTCTCTACGTTCAAGAGCAAATTTCAGAGTCTTACATCCATTTTAGTCTTTTCTTTCCTTTGTGTCTTTTTAATGACCTTTTGCTTTCTTTATGTAAGCCGTCCTTGATATCATCCCACAACTCATCTGGTCTTCAGTCACTAGTGTTGAATGGGTCAAATCTATTCTTGAGATAGTCTCTAAATTCAGGTAGGATATACTCAAGGTTGTACTTTGGCTCTCACTGACTTATTTTAATTTTCTTCACCTTTAACTTTAACTTGCATATGATCAATTGATGGTCTGTTCCACAGTTGTCCCTGGCCTGTTCTGACTGGTGATATTGAGTTTCTCCATCATTTCTTTCCACAGATGTAGTTGATTTGATTCCTGTATATTCCATCTGGTGAGGTCCACGTGTATAGTCACCATTTATGTTGTTCAAAAAAGGTATTTCCAATGAATAAATTATTGGTCTTGCAAAATTCTATCATGCAATTTTTGGTGCCGTTTCTATCATCAAAGCCATATTTTCCAACAGCTGATCCTTCTTCTTTGTTTCCAACTTTTGCATTCCAATCACCAGTAATTATCAATGCATCTTGATTGCATGTTTGATCAATTTCAGACTGCAGAAGTTGGTAGAAATCTTCAGTTTCTTTGTCTTTAGCGTTAGTGGTTGCTGCATAAATTTGAATAAAAGTCATATTAATAGGTCTTCCTTGTAGGTATATGGATATTATCCCATCACTGACAGTGTTGTACTTCAGAATAGGTCTTGAAATGTTCTTTTTGACAATGAATGCAACGCCGTTCCTCTTCAATTTTGTAATTCCTTGCATAGTAGACCATATGATTGTCCAATTCAAAATGCCATTACCAGTCTATTTCAGCTCACTAATGCCTTGGATATCTATCTTCAAGCTTCCATGAAGTTCCATTTCATTTCTGACAACTTCTAATTTTCCTTGATTCATACTTCGTACACTCCACGTTCCGATTACTAATGGACATTTGCAGCTATTTCTTCTCATTTTGAGTCATGCCACATCAGCAAATGTAGGTTCCGAAAACTTTACTCCATCCACATCATTGAGGTCGACTCTACTTTGAGGAGACAGCTCTTCCCCAGTCATGTTTTAAGTGCCTTCCAACCTGAGGGGCTCATCTTCCAGCACTATCTCAGACAATGTTCCGCTGCTATCCATAAGCCTATTTTTTTCAGAAATAGATTGCCAGGTCCTTCTTCCTAGTCTGTCTTCATCTAGAAGCTCTGCTGAAACCTGTCCCCCATGGGTGACCCTGCTGGTATTTGAAATACCAGTGGCATAGCTTCCAGCATCACAGCAACACACAAGCCACCACAGTACGACAAACTGACAGATGAGTGGTGGTTATATTTTCTACTTTTATTGAATTAATTAGGTATTCTTTTCCTCTCTACTGTTTTGAAAGTTATGCATTCCATTTCTACTATTTTAGTAGTTTCCCTTAAATTTTTAATGCGTATACTTAGTCATCTCTGTAGTTAATCACTGTCTCTACTCTCCTCCAGAACAACATGAGAACCTTAGAAAGTTTTAACTCTGATCACTTTCCTCCCATCTGATTGATTTTTGTTATGTGGTTATTTCCACCTCGTTTTTGCTACCAAAATTAGTTATTATTTTTCAAGAGAAATGCATTCTTAGTTACCCACAAATATCACCATTTTTTTGTTTGTTCGTTTTTTGGCTTAATCATGCTTCTGGCATCCTACTCCTTTATTCTGTGTTCAATATTCTTTTTACTGAAATACATCCCTGTGAGTATTAAACTCTCTCTGCCTTTTCTGTCTAGAGATGCCTTTTTATTATTTTAATTCTTGATATTTAAACTACGTACAGAATTCTAGATTGGCAGGGTTTTTGTTTGTTTGTTTTTGTTGTCAGCACTTTGAAAGGATTATTCCATTGTTACTGACTTCTATTGTGGCTATCAGTCTGTTTATCCTTTGCAGGTAATTTCATTGTCCTTCCTCTCTGGTGGCTTTTAAGATTTTCTTTGTCTTTGTTACTTTCAAGTTTCACCAGAATGTATCCAGATGTGGATTTGTTTTTATTTATCTTATTCAGAACTCAGTGTGCTTTCTGAATTCTGAAAATTCTCATTCAATAGTGCCTATTTCCCATTCTCTTTATTCTTTCCTTCTAGAACTCTTCTCACATTCTGTTCTCCATTATCTTTTATTCATATTGCCCACCTCTTCTCTGTCACATTTATTCTGGGTCATATCTTCAGCTCTATCTTATACTTTGACGATTCTCTTTTCAGCTGTGTTTTATCTGCTGTCTAACTGTTTTATTGAATTTTTATTTTCTGGGACTACATTTTTTATTGGTAGACAGTCTATTTTATCGTCTTTCAAATCTAATTGTTATATTCTTCATATTTTCCTGTTCTTTCAGGATCTTTTTTTTTTTTTTTTCCTTTTACCTCTTAACATTTTTAAACAGACTTACGGTCTCTTTCAGACTGCTGTTCTGTGACCCGAAGTTCCTGGGGCTGCTAATCTTACTGTTTGGGTGTCTGCTGACTTTTCCTCATGGTTGATAATTTCTTCCTGTGATTTGTAGTTTCTGAATGACAGCTGTATCCTAGTGGGGATTGTTTATATCATGGGAATCTCATGGAGCCAAGGGTTATGATAATGTTTCCATGGAGCAGTTCTGCATGTGCGTCTGCAGGGAACCGTTGGGTTTCACTAGTCTAGAACAAGTTTTTAAGATAAATTTATCATTTTAAAAATCCCTGCTCTTACCAGTAGTGTAACTCTTATTTTCAACATCCCTATGTGGTGCACACATGGCATTTCAGTTTCTCACAGGTGAGTTGTTTTTGTAATTTTCCAACTCAGAGCCCTGGTTAGCGACAAATTCCCCAATTTGCTTCCTTGGGCTAGTGGGCACAATTTTCCTAATCCTCCTTTCACTGAGGCAGTAGCACTATTCGGGTTCTAGCTTTAGTTTATTTAGACCCCAGTTTTCAATATCTTTCACCACCCTGGTAGGGAGAACAGATAGAGCAACCCACCCACATAGATAGGGAAGGGTTTGCCTTTCAGTGACCAGCACTGCTGATTTCACCATACTCACCATAACACTAACCACTGTCACCACGTTCCCAGAGACCAATTTTTCTTGCATTTGTCATAGGTATACATTTCAAACGTCAAACCTGGTGTGCAGTAAATATTCGTTTTTACTTTTTCCAGCTCAGTTTGATTACTGGACTGCATACTCTCTGATCTATAGAAAAGGTTGACTCCAGTCCCTTCCAGGGTTATGTCACATCCGTGTCTGTCTTTTATATCTAAAGAGTGGCTGCATTTGGCTCCCAGTCATCAGTCTACACAGGTTGCCACTGATGCATGCATTGTCCCTGACTGCTTGGCTTCTTTTCATCCATTCATTCTCTGTGCTTCTTTGTAATGCTTAGAGAGTGAGAGTCTTTTGTGAGGCTTCCTATGGCCCCATCTACCTAAAAACACCACAGAGCCTTTCTCTTCTGAGGTTTTGTGATTTCTCCCAGCAGTGCTGTTGGGAGGTGAGGGTTAGGTCTCTTGCTCAGCGCTCAGATCCAAAGGGCTCTCGGTCCCTCTTAGTGTCTGTAGGTCTCTGAATCGCTCAGTCTCGCTCCCTCTCTGTCTGTTTGACTCACTGTCCTCTTCTTCCCTTTACTGCTCATTCTTCTCCTCCTCATCCAGTCTTTTTGTTGTTGGTATTGTTATTAGGTGCCGTCGAGTCAATTCCAACTCGTAGCAACTCCATCTGACAGAGTAGGACTGCCCTCTGGGGTTTTCCAGGCTGTAATCTCTATGGGAGCAGATCCCCAGGTTGTTTGTCCAGTGGAGTCTCTGGTGGGTTCGAACTTCTGACTTTTTGGTCAGCAGCCAAGTGCTTAACCTTTGCACTACAAGGGCTCCTTTCATCCAGTCTAACAAACAAAAATCCTGTTGCCATCCAGTTGATTCTGACTCATAGAGACCCTGCAGGACAGAGTAGAGCTGCCCCATAGGATTTCCAGGGAGTGGCTGGTGGATTCGAACTGCCGACCTATTGGTTAACAGGCAAAAGCTCTTAACCACTGTGCCACCAGGGCTCCTTCATCCAGTCGAGAAGACCCTAATTCTAGTGGAAGAAATGGAATCTCCCCATTTCTTCAATCCAATGCACTTTGTCTGTGTTCTCACAAGTCTTTTCCCTAAAGTCTTAAGCTTTTGGGTGACAAACTCAAAAGGAAGCCCTCTGTCCTGCTTTCTACTCCACCGCAAATACCCTCTGAGGAAAGGCACTCAGAGCCTGCCACCAGCTTGAGTGTTTTTATTGTTGCTGTTAGCTGCTATCCAGTCAGCCCCCAACTCATGGTCTCAATTTCACTATCTTCCTCCACCTTGTTACAGAGTAGAACTGCTCTATAGAGTTTCTTGGCTGTAATCTTTACAGAAGCAGTTTGTCAGGCCTTTCTTCCAGGGACCCAATGGGTGGGTTCAAACCACCAACCTTTAGGTTAGCAGCTGATAGAAGACGGCTCACACCACCCAGCCTCCTCTTGCTTGAGTAGAGGGAAGGAAATGGGGAGAAGGGGAAAGAAAATTTGTGGGGAGAAAAATAAACATTAATATCTCATAATATTTCCTAGAATTGTGGTTAAGTTCTTTGGCTTTGGAGTTTGAAACACCTGATTTCAAATCCTGGCCCTGGCACTGCTGGTGTTATGATTTGGGGCTAGTTACATAACCCCTCCTAGCATTTGTTTCCTCTTTTTTTTTTTTACTGTGTTTTAAGTGAAAGTTTACAGTTCAAGTTAGCTTCTCATAAAAAATTTATACATACATTGTTATGTGACCCTAGCTACTGTCCCTATACTGTGACAGCACACTCCTCCTTTCCACCCCGGATCTCCCGTGTCCATTCAACCAGCTCCTGACCCTCTCTGCCTTCTCATCTCGCCTCAGGACAGGAGCTGCCCGTTTAGTCTCATGTATCTACTTGAGCTAAGAAGCACGCTCTTCATGAGTATCATTTTATGTCCCATAGTCCAGTCTAAACTTTGTCTGGAGAGTTGGCTTCGGGAATTGTTTCAGTTCTGGGTTAACAGAGAGTCTGAGGGTCATGTCTTCTGGGGTCCCTCCAGTCTCAGTCAGACCATTAAGTCTGGTCTTTTTACTGGAATTTGAGTTCTGCACCACACTTATCTCCTGCTCCGTCAGGGACTCTCTGTTGTGTTCTCTGTCAGGGCAGTCGTTGGTGGTAGCCGGCCACCATCTAGTTCTTATGGTCTCAGGCTGATGGAGTCTGGTTTATGTGGCCCTTTCTGTCTCCTGGTCTAATATTTTCCTTGTGTCTTTGGTGTTCTTCATTCTCCTTTACTCCAGGTGGGTTGGGACCAATTGATGCATCTTAGATGACCACTTGCAAGCTTTTAAGACCCCAGATGCCACTCACCAAAATTGGATGCAGAACATTTTCTTAATAAACTTTGTTATGCCAATTGACCTAGATGTCCCCTGAAACCATGGTCCCCAGACCCCCAACTCTGCTACTCTGTCCCTCAAACTGTTTGGTTGTATTCAGGAAACTTCTTAGCTTTTGGTTTAGTCCAGTTGTGCTGACTGCCCCTGTATTGTGTGTTGTCCTCCCCTTCACCTAAGATAATTCTTGTCTACTATCTAGTTAGTGAATACCCCTCTCCCTCCCGCCTCACGCTCGTAACCATCAAAGAATGTTTTCTTCTGTGTTTAAACCTTTTCTTGAGTTCTTATAATAGTGGTCTCATACAATATTTGTCCTTTTGCATCTGAAATTAGTTAGCATAATGCCTTCCAGATTCACCCATATTATGAGATGTTTTGCAGATTCATCGTTGTTCTTTATCGTTGCATAGTATTCCATTATGTGAATATACCATAATTTGTTTACCCATTCGTCCACTGATGGGCACCTAGGTTGTTTCCATCTTTTTGCTGTTGTGACCAGTGCTTCAATGAACACGAGTGTGCATATATCTATTCATGTGACCGCTCTTATTTCTCTAGATCTATTCCAAGGAGTGGGATTGCAGGATCGTATGGTACTTCTATTTCTAGCTTTTTAAGGAAGTGCCAGAAGTGGTTTACCATTTTACATTCCCACCAACAGTGTATAAGTGTTCCAGTCTTTCCACAATCTCTCCAACATTTATTATTTTGTGCTTTTTGGATTAATGTTAGCCTTGTTGGGATGAGATGGTATCTCATGGCAGTTTTGATTTGCATTTCTCTAATGGCTAATGATTGTGAGCATTTCCTTATGTATCTGGTAGCCTCCTGAATGTCTTTGGTGAGGTGCTTGTTCATATCCTTTGCCCATTTTTTAATTGGGTTTTTGTCTTTTTGTTGTTGAGGTTTTGCACTATCTTGTAGATTTTAGAGATCAGACACTG
This sequence comes from Trichechus manatus latirostris, assembly GCF_000243295.1. Lineage (NCBI taxonomy): Eukaryota > Metazoa > Chordata > Mammalia > Sirenia > Trichechidae > Trichechus > Trichechus manatus. The sequence continues at coordinate 20,665,419 of NW_004443960.1, read as the reverse complement.
ATCGGATTTGTCGTAGCCAAAAATTTTTTCCCAGTCTGTAGGCTGTCTTTTGACTCTTTTGGTGAAGTCTTTTGATGAGCATAAGTGTTGAGTTTTAGGAGCTCCCTGTTATTTAGTTTCTCTTCTGGTTTTCGTGCATTGTTAGTAATGTTTTGTATTCTGTTTATGCCATGTATTAGGGCCCCTAGCATTGTCCCTATTTTTTCTTCCATGATCTTTATTATTTTCGATTTTATATTTAGGTCTTTGATCCATTTTGAGTTCATTTTTGTGCATGGTGTGAGGTATGGGTCTTGTTTCAGTTTTTTGCAGATGGATATCCAGTTATGCCAGCACCATTTGTTAAAGAGACTGTCTTCCCTCCAATTAATGGATTTTGGGCCTTTGTCAAATTTCAGCTGCTCATAGGTGGATGAATTTATGTCTGGATTCTCAATTCTGTTCCATTAGTCTATGTATCTGTTGTTGTACCAGTACCAGGCTGTTTTGACTATCATAGTGGTAGAATAGGTTCTAAAATCAAGTAGTGTGAGGCCTCCCACTTTGTTCTTCTTCTTCAGTAACGCTTTAATTATCTGGGGCTTCTTCCCTTTCCACATGAAGTTGGTGGTTTGTATCTCCATCTCCTTAAAAAATGCTATTGGAGTTTGGATCAGGATTGCACTGTGTCTGTAGATCGCTTTGGGTAGAGTTGACATTTTCACAATGTTGAGTCTTCCTATCCATAAGCAAGGTATGTTTTTCCACTTATGTGGGTCTCTTGGTTTATTGCAGTAGTGTCTTGTAGTTTTCTTTGTATAGGTCTTTTATGTCTCTGATTAGATTTATTCCTAAGTATTTTATCTTCTTGGGGGCTGTTGTAAATGGTATTAATTTGGTGCTTTCCTCTTTGAAGTTCTCTTGTTGGTGTAGAGGAATCCAACTGATTTTTGAATGTTTATCTTGTATCCTGATACTTTGCTGGAATCTTCTATTAGTTTGTTTCCTCATTTAATTGGAGGATAATAAGATTACCTACCCTGTAGATTTGTTATAATCAGTAAATAATAGTACATGTAAAGCATTTATTTTACTGCCCAAACTCATGGCCATCGAGTTGATTCCAACTCATAGAACTGCCCCATAGGGTTTCCAAGGAGCAGCGGGTGGATTCCAACTGCCAACGTTTTAGTTAGCAGCCGTAGCTCTTAACCACTGTGCTACCAGGGCTTCTATTTCACTGCCTAGAATGTGACAGTTGCTCCATAACCAGTCATTATTTTAATGAGCACATGAGTAGTTCTTGAGATTCACCTTTTACTTAGAGCCAGGTGACCTTGGATGTTTGAGCCCATTGTTACAGCCACTGTGTCAATCCATCTTGTTGAGGATCTTCCTCTTTTTTGCTGACCCTCTACTTTACTAAGCATGATGTCCTTCTCCAGGGACTGGTCCCTACTCATAACATGTCCAAAGTAGGTAAGACTAAGTCTTGCTATCCTCCCTTCTGAGGAGCATTCTGGCTGTACTTCTTCCAAGACAGATTTGTTTGTTCTTCTGGCAGTCCATGGTATATTCAATATCCTCCAACACCATAATAAAAGGCATCAATTCTTCTTCGGTCTTCCTTATTCATTGTCCAACTTTCACATGCGTGTGAGGCAATTGAAAATACCATGGCTTGGGTCAGGCACACCTTAATCCTCAAAGTGACATCTTGGCTTTTTAACATTTTATAGGGGTTTTTTGCAACAGATTTGCTCAATAATATTAATAGTTACCATTTATTGACACCCTATTATATGCCAGATGCTTTACATATTTTGTCTAATACTCACAACAACACTGCAAAGCTGACTCTATTTTCACCTTCCTTTACCAAAAGACAACTAAGATCCGGAGAAGTCAAATAACTTGTCCAAGGTCATGAAGCTAGGAAGTGGTAGAAGCAGGGTTCATATTAAGGTCTCTCCTCAATTCACACTCTTTTAATAAGACTTCACTACCTGTTTATCACCCAGAATTACAGTTATCTGTCTATACATCTGCATTCCCCTGCTAGACTATGAGTTAATGGCAAGACAAGGTCTTTTTCATTTTAGTATCCCAATTGAAGATAGATAGTCTGGGTAGTGCAAATGGCTAACATGCTCAGCTGCTAACTGAAAGATTAGAAGTTCAAGTCCACCGAGAGTCGCACCAAAAGAAAGACCTGGCAATCTACTTCTAAAAAATCAGCAGTTGAAAACCCTATGGAGCACAGTTCTACTCTGACATACATGGGGTTGCCATGAGTCGGAATTGACTCAATGGCACCTGGTTTTATCCCTAGACCTAGGAAAATGCTTAACATATAATGTTGTGTGTCATCGAGTTGATTCCAACACATAGCGACCCTATAGGACAGAGTAGAACTGCCCCATAGGGTTTCCTAGGCTGTGATCTTTACGGGAGCAGATTGCCAGATCTTTTCTCCCACAGAGCAGCTGGTGGGTTTGAATCACTGACCTTTGGGTTAGCAACCAAGCACTTAACCATTGCACCACCAGGCCTCTTCTGACATATAATAGGCACCCAGAAATGTTGGGTGAACAGTGAAAGAATGAATAAATGAGAATGAATGGTCAGGGCTCGGGGATGGTCTGTTTCCAAAACTCATGCTGCACACCCTCTTCCCTACAGGACTGCAGTTAGTTTCTGGTTTTTCCTTCTAGAAAGTGCTGGTAAGAGAAGACACAATCTAGCTTTTAGTAATTTGTTTCAATTTAATTCAAAAACCACTTCCCAAGGGTGCAATATGGGGAAACGCATTGTTAGTGTCCAGCTAATGGTCAAGCTTAGCTGAGTAGTCAGCCTGAGATAAAGCTGATAAAGCCCCTGAATGGAGCCCAGTTCCCTGGATGTTGAGAACCATCAAGGAGAAAAGCAACGGGGGCAATAGACAAAGTTAGGGTAGCCAGGTAAGGGCAAATAATATTACCCAAACCTCTGGTATCTAGAAATGGATTGTGTGTCCAGGAATTTCTACAGAAGTTCAGGCTGATTTTGGACATGGAGGCAGGCTCCAGGAATGGTGCTTGATTGGAATTTATCAGGTGTAAAGTCAAGAGAAACCCTACAGTGCAGTGAGGCAAGCAGATGCTTTATCTGAGGGTTAGACAATATATCATCCAACACAGGCATCTGTTAGAGTATTTGTTATTGTCGGATGCTGTTGAGTCGATTCCAACCCATAGCAACCCCTTGTGACAGAGTGGAACTGTCCCATAGGGTTTTCTAGGCTGTAATCTTTATGGGAGGAGATCACCAAGTCTTTCTCCCAGGGAGCCACTGGGTGAGTTCCAACCACCAATGTTTCAGTTCGCAACTGAGCACTTAACAATTGTACCACCTAAACTATCTTATTAGAGTACCATATTTGCCAGCCCCTTATCTCTGAGAATTGCCCATGTTGTTCAAGCCCATAGCTCCATGCTTGTACTGCATAACACTTCCCCTGGCCATCAGTGATTGGATTACAGGTAGATACTTGGCCCAAACTGGGCCAATCAGATTCTTTCTCGATGGCCCCAGAGTTCGGGAGTTGTGGGGCCATGGCAGAGCTTTAGAGGAAAGATTGATAAAGTCTTGTCACTGAGATCCTCAAGACTGACCTGCAGGTCCTTCAATTGATTGTTGACCTTCCCTTGGACTCCAAGAACTACTATATCCTCCCCAATAAATTTCCTTTTTCATGTAAACTAGCAAGATTAAGTTTTTGTTACTTGCTATCAAAAGAGCCATAACTAAAACACTGCCAGATAAATGTGGGGGAGAGACTCCGTGCATCTGCTTTTTATCCGTATTTGTCCTTCTTTTAGCATATTTTCTCCTGATTCTTAAGTGGGAAATAGAGGAGGCTTCTGACTCTCACCGTCTAGTGGTAGAGACAGATGTACACAAATCATTTTAATACGATGTGGTAAGTGCTTTAATGGAGGTATGATGAGAGCATCATGGGAGCAGAGTGGAAGAATCTTCTAACTTATCTTGGGGGTGGGGAGTGGGGAGATTCACACAGAGCTGAGCCTGTGAGGATGGGTGGGAGTCCTGATGCACTGATGTATTATCAGGAGCATCAGGAGAGTGTTAACAGCTTTTATATTTCTTGAAAGGATAAGATGAAAGAGGAAATGGAGTGAGGTATAATTTCCTTCCATCTTTAAGTCTAGGTTTTGCTGTGATAACATATTAACCCTGGAATCTCAGTGGCTTAACCCAACAAGCTTTATTTCCTTCTCAAAGTACGTACCCAGCAGAGTTGGTAGGGGATTCTGCTCCATATAGTCATTTATGGACTCAGGATATTGGAGGTTCTGCCATCTTGTTGCATCATCTGGAACATGAGGTCTCCTGCATCCCCACAGCAGAAGAAGAGAGAGGGGGCAGGGACACCATAGTAATTAAATGCTTTGGCCCAGAAGTGACACATGACACCCTTACTCCAGCCGAATAGCCAGAACTAGGCACATGGCCCTCCCAGTTTCATGGGGGGATGGGGACTGTGTCCTCCTCCAGTATGCCCAGGAGAAGAGGAGGACCAGATAAGGATGAGCACCAGCAGTCTCTCCCATAAGAAGAGGCTGCCATTTTTACAGCTGGATCTGAGTCTTACTCTTTGTGCTGGAGTCACCGTCTTGGTAATTTGTCCTGAAACCTGTTCAGTCTGCATTTGTTCTGTCAGTGTCACCCTTCCTGCACCCTAGCTTAGTAGCAAGGAGTTCTTAGGGTTCTATGGAGAAAGGTCAGAGGTCACTGTGGCTTTGAGACTCTCAGGAAACCTTGTGGACATCATGAAATCCACCAGTAGAACTGCCCCATAGGGTTTCCAAGGAGTGGCTGGTAGATTCGACCAGCTGACCTTTTGGTTAGCAGCCGTAGCTCTTAACCACTGCACCACCAGGGCTCCTTTATGGAAATAATGAAATGGGATTCTTCACACTTATTCACAAAGTACTTTTAGAGGGTTATATAGATAAAGGAGTTCCTAGGTGGTGCAAATGGTTAACGTGCTTGGCTGCTAACTGAAAGGTTGGAGGTTCAAATCTACCCAGAGGTGCCTGGCAATCTAATTCCAAAATATCAGCCATTAAAAACCCTATGAAGCACAGTTCTACTCTGACACACATGGTGTTGCCAGGAGTCAGAACTGACCCAACAGCAAGTGGTTTATATGAGTAAAACCCTCCTCTTCCTTTGCCGCATTGTCTCAATCTCCTTTTGAGTCATCTTAGCTCCCATCACCTCACGCCCCATTCCATGAATAATCAAGGGATATTATGAGAGGCATAAGAAATAAATCTTCAAAGGTCTAAAAATGAGCACTTGATCTTCCCCCCAAAACCTGTTCCTTGTGCAAACTTCCCCTTCTTAGTTAAGGCAACTCCATCCTTTCAGTTGCTCAGATTGACCTTGACTGTTGATTGCTCTCTTTCTTTTACACCACATATCCAACACATCAGGAAAGCCCATTGGCTCTCTACATCAAAATAAATCCAGAAACCGACTACTTCTTACCACTTTCATTCTTACCATGATGGTCCAAACCACCATCATCTCAGAATTTTTGCATTGGATTCCTTACTAACCTCACTGCCTCCATGCTTGCTTAATAGTCTGTTCTCAACACAGCAGCCACTGGATCCTACTAAAAGGTAAATCAGATGATGATACGCCTCTGCTCAGAGCCCTGCAATGGCTCCTTACTACATTCAAAGGAAAAGCCAAAGTCCTGACAATGACCTGCAAGACCCTGTATGCTCCTATCACCCTCATTATTTTTCTGATCTCTTCTCCTTTTACACTCTTCTCACTCCTTCCCCATCAGACACACTGCCTCTTACTGCTCCTAGAATACCCTTGCTCCACTACAGTCTCAAGGCCTTTGCTCTTGCTGTTCCCTCTGCCTGGAATGCTTTCCCCAAATATCTGCTTCTTCAATTCCTACACCTACATTTCGTTATAATACTTTACTTTGTCTTCTTGAACTGCCCTTTGAAATCTTCTGTTGAGTTCTTTTACTTCATCATTTCTTCCATTCTCTTTAGCTACTCTTTGAGGACTAAGATGCACCTGACCAAAGCCATGATATTTTCAATCGCTTCTTACGCATGCGAAAGCTGGAAAATGAATAAGGCCGACAAAAGAAGAACTGATGCCTTTGAATTATGGTGTTGGTGAAGAATATTGAATATACCATGGAATGCCAGAAGAACGAACAAGTCTGTCTTGGAAGAAGTACAGCCAGAGTGCTTCTCGGAAGTGAGGATGGCAAGACCTCATCTCATGTACTTTGGCCATGTTATCAGGAGGGACCAGTCCCTGGAGAAAGACATCATGCTTGGTAAGGTAGAGGGTCAGCAAAAAAGAAGACCCTCAACAAGATGGATTGACACAGTAGCTGCAAAAATGGGCTCAAACAGCAACAATTGGGAGGCTGGGGCAGGACCAGGCAGTGTTTCATTCTGTTGTGCATAGCGTCACTATGAGTCACAACCGACTTGAGGGCACCTAACAACAACAACAAAAACTCTATGTTCAAGAGCAAGTTACAGAGTCTCTTCTGACATCCATTTTGGTCTTTTCTTCTTTCCTATCTTTTTAATGACCTTTTGCTTTCTTCATGTATATGTGCTTGATGTCATCCCACAACTTGTCTGGTCTTCAGTCATTCGTATTCAAGGCATCAATTCTATTCTTGAGATGGTCTCCAAATTCAGCAGCTACTACATGTCTGTCAATTTTTTCTACTGTGGTGGCTTGCGTGTTGCTGTGATGCCAGAAGCTATGCCACCATTACTTCAAATGCTAGGTAGGGTCCCCCATGATGGACAAGTTTCAGTAGATCTTCCAGACTCAGACTAGGAAGAACGACCTGGTGTTCTACTTCTGAAAAAAAAAATTGGCCAGTGAAAACCTTATGAATAGCAGTGGAACATTGTCTGATATAGTGCCAGAAGATGAGCCCCTCAAGTTGGAAGGCACTCAAGATATAACTACAGAAGAGCTGCCTCCTCAAAGTAGAGTCGACCTTAATGATGTGGATGGAGTCAAGCTTTCAGGACCTTCATTTGCTGATGTGGCACGACTCAAAATGAGAAGAAACAGCTGTAAACATCCATTAATAATCAGAATGTGGAATGTATGAAATAGGAATCTAGGAAAATTGAAAGTCACCAGAAATGAAATGGAACACATAAAGATCAATATCCTAGGCATTAGTGAGCCGAAATGGACTGGTATTAGCCATTCTGAGTCGGACAATCATGTGGTCTACTATGCCGGGAATAACAAATTGAAGAGGAATGGCATCGCATTCATCATCACAAAGAACACCTCAAGATCTATCCTGAAGTACAGTGCTGTCAGTGGTAGGATAATATCCATACGCCTACAACAAAGACCAGTTAATATGACTATTATTCAAATTTATGCACTAACCACTAATGCCAAAGTTAAGGAAATTGAAGATTTTTAACAACTTCTGCAGGCTAAACTTGCAATCAAGATGCATTGATAATTACTGGTGATTGGAATGCAAAAGTTGGAAACAAAGAAGGATCGGTAGTTGGAAAATAGGGTCTTGGTGATAGAAACGACGCCAAAGATAACATGATAGAATTTTGCAAGACCAACGATTTAGTCATTGCAAATACCTTTTTTCACTAACTTAAACAGCAGCTATACACACGGATCTCTCTGGATGGAATGCACAGGAATCAAATCAACTACATCAGTGGAAAGAGATGCTGGAAAAGCTCAACATCATCAGTCAGAACAAAGTCAGGGGTGGACTGTGGAACAGACCATCATTGCTCATATGCAAGTTTAAGTTGAAGCTGAAGAAAACTAAAGTCCACAGGAACCAAAACATGATCTTGAGTATAACCCACCTGAATCTGCAGCTTAGTCATATGGGAAGCCAGATCAGAACAGCAGTATGAGTTAATGAAGAAATTCCAAAAACTGAGTCCACTGGTGTGGCAGTGTGGTGAATTGCTTTTATATGGCTTTTCTAGTCATAATCTTCTAACTTTTCCAAAATTATTGGTGCACCACAATCTTCTGAGGGATTGGTCGATTACTATGTAAACTGAGTGACTTACAGTCCACTGAGTGGATTGGTCTATTCATGGTCCTAGTGGGAGCACCAAGCCTTGAAATTGACAAGGGGTTTGCTTATATAAGGGCCAAACCCACAGAGATTGCCGGGGGTAGGGGGAACCTCACTAGAAGAATTTGGAGCAGAGCACGTCCTTTGTACCAAGGCTCTGGGGTCCCTGTGCTGAGAACCTCCCAGATCCAGAAGAAAGAAATGTTAACACTGATGACGACGAAAGACAGTGCAAGACAGCAGCGGCGGGCTTGCCAGCCCATGGAGTGAGGTGGCTGCAGTGGGCTTGCCAGCCTACGGAGGAAGAGCTGAGCACCTCTGGGTAGGAGGATTACTAGTGGAGCTAAAAGAGCTGTAACACTTGCCCATGCAGGGCAGAGGCCTGAGTGTGTCCTGTGCAGGGGTTACCTCGGAGGATCCTGTGCAGGGGTCTCCCTGCAGCAGGGCTGAGCCAGATGCCTCTGGGCAGAAGGCTTGCCAGCAGAGCTAAATGAGCTGTAACGCTTGCTTGTGCAGGGCAAGAGAGGCCTGAGTCTGCCCTGTGCAGGAGCTGCATGCCTTCCCCACTGGGCAGTGTGAGGCCCAGGTAGTGTGGCAGGAAGAGAGCCCCACAGGCCCAGGTAATGTGGCTGGAGCTGCCAGCAGAGGCCAGCGAGACCCAGCAGCAGAGCAGAAGCTTCGGGAGCTGTGCAGCCCCCACTCCCTGCCAGCAGCATGATGGTAGCCAGAGGCAGCAGGGACGTGAAGACAGCATCTGACCTGAACCATGGCACGCCTGCCCAGTGACATAAGAGTGGACATGGGTAATTTGGGGAAGGGTAAGCATTTCTCCCTTGAGAGTCTGTTGTTATTGTTTACCGATTGCTTACTATATATAATCATAATGGCTTTCACTTTGCCAACAATGTGTAAGTGTCTTCTGTGTCCTGCTTGATCACAGATGAACGTGGCCCCCGTGGAATGGTTGATGCCAGTGGGTGTATGTGTCTCATTCCTAGCAGTCTTATGGCTTCCTGCAAGTTGGAGGCACAGCCTGTCTGCATGTACACTGCAGATGGACAGAGCATTACAGGCATAGTCTTGGCCTCACCTTTTGCCCAATGATCCCCAAATTTGCAAAATGGTCCACCCCATGAGTCCAGCTAAGCTTGAATGTGGTCCACCTGGATAAACCAAAACAAACAAACAAACCACAAACCTACTGCCGTCGAACTGGTTCCGACTCATAGTGACCCTATAGGACAGAGTAGAATTGCCCCATAGGGTTTTCAAGGAGCAGCTGGTGGATTCAAACTGCTGACCTTTTGTTGGTTAGCATCCAGACCCTTAACCACGGTGCCACCAGTGCTCCCCACCAGGATAGGAAAGCTCCAATTCAAATGCCTACAAGGCTCAGGCCGGTGACATAATAAATACAGCTGGAAAGGGTAATAGGGAACAGTGGGGACAGTGGCAAACTGAAGTACACATGGCGCATCACAAAGGGGCAGCTGCCAGGCAGCTTAAGAAGATTGTTGCCCATGTGGGAATGAAGGCCTGTTCCTGCCAGACTTTCCTATTTCACAAGTGAAAATGTACATTTGTACATGAAATTTCCCCAATTTTAAAATTCTTTGTGCGCTACCCAAAACAGACCTGCAAGCCAGATCCAGCCCCATCCAGGACTCTGATTTTCAGACCCCAACGTGGCCCCTCTGTGCCTTTTGCAGGGATACAAAGCAGGGGTATTTGCTGAACTCAAAGCTAATATTTTCCATTCTGCCAGCTCCTGGCTGTAACTAACTTGTTCTCTTCTCTTTTGAGCTTCTGATTTTATGAGCTCCGCACATTCAGAGCTGACCAGCTTGCTGATTACTTTTAAATTTCAGGAGTTTTCGAATCTCCAAATTTGGAGGTAAGCGGACTCTCATTAAGAAGTCATTTGATAAAAATTAATCTCTCCAGGAGTATCTTGGACTCAGAAGAAAGCCCCGACTCCCTCATTAGCTGGTTTTAAGTACCCAGTCCACCTCGGAGGCCCCAGCCCTCTCCGGATTTGACTCAGAGGCTCCAAACAGCTGCCACCACCGAGCCTGGGGACCAGATGCCGGTAGTTCTAAAATCACAGGAAAGGATGCAACCGAACGTGGAACTCCAAGGCGACAGCCAGCCGCTACCCCCTGAGCTCGACGACACTTAATCACTTCCAACTTGAGCCTGAGAATGAAGGGACAGATTTTAATCTTACCGAGTAGATTTCAGAGCTTACGCCACCTAATCCTTGCAGATCTGTCACTGACCCAGCAAAGAGAATGACTAAACGAGTGTGTGGTGTCCGGCCCAGGAAGGAGCCCCTGGAAGGCTGCACTGGAGTCGAAATGTCCCTCTGGGCTCGTCCGGGAGGGCAGCCTGAGCCCACGCCCCAGAGCACTGTCAGCTGGCGATGGCTGCCTTCCTCCTCCGGGTGGCGGCGATGTGTCCCCAGAGCCCTGTGAACTGGTCCAGAGCAGGCCTGCCCTTTAATCTCTAACTAACCCAGTTACAAAAGCTTTTATTCCGTCACTGGTTGTTTTTGAAACAAGGGGTCTATTTTCTTTTCTTTTCTAAATGTTTCTATTTTTAGTTTTGGAAAAAATACATGCACATGGTTTAAAAAAAAAAAATTCAGACGGAACAAAGGACATACCATGAAAAGTGAGTCCCTCCACCCCGCCTCTGTGTCCCAGCTCCCCAGCCCAGGGCAATCACTGGTATCAGTTTCTCGGGTAAGAAATGCGGCTGCTTTAAAATTTTCTAATTTGGTCTCAAAAATAGCCAAAGGCCAAATGGAGCCCACAAGAATGTAATTAAAATGAGTGATGGGGTTATACACGTAACATGTCACAGGAAGACAAAGATCACAAATGCAAAGTAACACTCATAGAGCACAGAAAATCACTGTGTGTGTATATCTGTGTGTATATATGGAGGGAGGGTGTGTGTGTGTGTATATCTGTGTGTATATATGGAGGGAGGGTGTGTGTGTGTGTATCTGTGTGTATATATGGAAGGAGGGGTGTGTGTGTGTGCATATCTGTGTGTATATATGGAAGGAGGGGTGTGTGTGT
>NW_004443960.1:20649132-20654102 GCF_000243295.1 Trichechus manatus latirostris | reverse complement strand
TATGGAAGGAGGGGTGTGTGTGTGTGTATATCTGTGTGTATATATGGAAGGAGGGGTGTGTGTGTGTATATCTGTGTGTATATATGGAAGGAGGGTGTGTGTGTATATCTGTGTGTATATATGGAAGGAGGGGTGTGTGTGTGTATCTGTGTGTGTATATGGAAGGAGGGGGGTGTGTGTGTGTGTGGAGATGTGTGTGTGGTAAGTGTGTGTACGTGCATGTATCTATGTGTATGTGTATATGTGGAGGGGTTTGTGTGGATGTATGTGTGTGTGGTGAGTAAGTGTGTGTGTGTGTGTGTGTGTGTGTGTGTGTAGACAGTAGGTATGTGTGGAGGATGTGTAGGTAGAGGTATGTGTGTGTGTGTGCTTGTGTGTGGAGAATATGTGGACAATGTGTGCATGTTAGAGTGTGTGTGTGTGTGTGTGTATGGACAAAGTGTGTGGACAATGTGTGTCAGGGTGTGTGTGTTTGGTCCCCCATCTCTCTGAAAACTCCAATCAATTCCATAAACATTTATTGCATGCTGTGTGCCAGGCCCTGTTCCCAGCGCTGTGGGTTATATCAAGATAAATCATACAAGGTCCCTGGCTTTGGGGAGCTTACAATAATAATAACTCACATTTGATTGGCCCCTTTCTCTTTACAGGGGAATTTTTAGGCGAGTTATGTCATAACTCAGCCCGGCTGCAGCCTGAGGCATGCTGGGACTTGAGCAGCCTGGGTTGGCAGAATTGGGGGATGGGAAACTGAACCAGCAGCAAGCAGAGGCTGGGTCTCCGAGAGAAAGGATGGGGCTTGGGCCACAGGCCCCATCCCTGGGGAGGTTCGGGTAGGCACCCCATCAGAGATTGGATAACATATTGCTTAGGCCCAGTGGTTCTGGCATTGCACAACCCAACTTCAAAGCCTGGCTCTGTCACTAATTACAAGTGTGATTCTCGGCGAATTACTTAACCTCTGTGAGCCTCAGTCTCTTTAACAGAGTATTGATAGCTCCATCCTCCTAGAGCCGATATGAGGATTAGTGAAATGAGTCAAGTAATTACACAGTATAGTGTTACATAGTAAATGCTTGGCAAAAGGTGGCATTGCTGCTGTTATTACAGTGCCGTTATTCAATAAAATGAAACACTGAATCTCTAACGTTTGATACAGGAAGGAGGACCGCCTGGTTAGGAGGGATGTCTGACCAACGACACCTGCATTTATTCCTCCAAAATCTAATTTTCTGTCTGGGACCCCTCACTCTGATTCTGGTTCTTGCTGCTTCTCCTTTAAAACTCGAGCCCATAGAGGCCTCTTAACATAGGGAAGGACAGAGTTTTCAAAAGGTCTGGGCTAATTTTAAGGGAAATCAGCACACCACATACAAAGAATCGGACTCTACCCCATCCAGCCAGCCAGTTGACCATGATTTTCAGGCCTATATCTTTCCACATGGAATCCCTAGAAAAGAATGGCTCCCTCACTTCCTGGCTCCAAGTCTGATGGGTGCTTAAACTTTGAAAGTATATACCAAGGACCCTAACCTAGGTAGGGGGTCAAGAAAGTTCCCCAGAGAAGATGACACTTGAGTAGAGACCTGAAGGATGAGTTGAAGTGTCTGGAGGGGGAGGTTGAGAATGGCTAGGGGGAACATTCCAGGCAGAGGGGAAAGTACATGCAAAGGCCCTGGGGTAGAAAGGAGCCTGTGAATGTGAGTGACTGAAAGAAAAGGAATTATGCCTGAAAACAGACAACACAGGAGAAATTAGCAAACACTGGGCTTGTGGAGGGAGACAATGGCCAGATTGCAAAGAATGTTGTGGCCATGTGTGGTGGACATTGTGCTGCACCACTCAGATCCCTTCAAGGAAGGTCTTGTTACCCCAGGTGCTGGGCATGTGGTCGGTGGCCAGCCAGCCTTCAGCTGTCAGGCCCTTCAGGGATTACCTCAGCTGCAAAGAGCTGCCTCACCTGATGTCACGCCCTTCATGGGGCGACCCCTATCCAATGGGGGTTGTTGTGGATTGTGTCCCCTAAAAATATCTGTCAATTTGGCTAGGTCATGATTCCCAGTATTGTATGATTCTCTACCATTTTGTCATCTGATGTGATTTCCCTATGTGTTGTAAATCCTATCACTATGATGTAATAAAATGGATTATCGGCAGTTATATTGATGAGATCTACAAGATTAGATAGTGTCTTAAGCCAATCTCTTTTGAGATATAAAAGAGAGAAGCGAGCAGAGAGACATGGGAACCTCATACCCACCAAGAAAGCAGTGCTGGGAGCAGAGCGTGTCGTTTGGACCTGAGGTTCCTGCACAGAGAAGCTCCTAGACCAGGGGAAGATTGATAATAAGGACCTTCCTACAGAGCCAACAGAGAAAGAAAGCCTTCTTCTGGAGCTGATGCCCTGGATTTGGACTTGTAGCCTACTGGAGAGAGAATAAATTTCTCTTTGTCAAAGCCATCCACTTGTGGTATTTCTGTTATAGCAGCACTAGGTAACCAAAACAGGGGTCTAAAGGCCTGGTCATCTTGGCTAAACTCAGGACAACTTGATGGAGCATTCTAACTCCAGAGCTGAGGCTGTCATTCGACCTGTATCACAGCTCAGCTTCTCCTTCTGCCCACCTGTGCTTCTGTCCCCTCCCTTGCACAGATGTTGATCCCAAAGGCACCCTTATTAAACATGCTTGGAGTTAAACTGCATCTTAGAATCTGCTTTCCAGGGAACCCAACTTCCAACACCATGTTAAAAATTTTGGATTTTACCCTAGGAGCTGTGGGGAGGTATTGAAGGTTTTACTCAAGGGAGTGGCGTGATCAAATTTTGGAAAGATCATCTGGCTACACTGTAGACAATGGTTTAAAAGATGATCCAAGTCCACACCAAACAAGGTTGGGGGGAGTGGCTTTTCTCCTGCCTGTCTAAGTGCTCCCACTCCGTTCTGATGTGCTCCTCCACACATCAGGAGTTGCACACCCACAGTAACGGGGAAAGAATGGAAGTGAGGGGATACGTAAGAAGTTACCACAATAAGGTCGGACTGAAGATTTCAGTCTTTTGCTAGTTGCTGTTGAGTTGACTCCAACTCATGGCAACCCCATGTGACTCAGAGTAGAACTGTGCTCCATAGGGTTTTCAATGGCTAATTTTTTGGAAGTAGATTGCCAGGCCTTTTTTCCAAGTTGCCTTTAGGTAGACTTGAACCTACAACCTTTTGAATAGCAGTTAAGTGCGTTGTCAGTCCTAGGGATTCATAAAATTCTTTTGCAGTGGCTCTCTGCAATGATAGGTGCACAAAGAGTCTTGTAAAACCCTTGCCATCACTCCTTAGGGTTCTGTAGCCCACAGCTTGGAGACCACCCTTAAGCTCATTGCAGTGGAGTAACCCTTCCATCACAGAACAAGTCTAATACTTGTATGAATGCTATAGCCCAGTGGTTCTCAAAGTGTGGGCCCTGGACCAGCAGCATCGGCATCGCCTGGGAACCTATTAAAATGCAAACTCTCCGGCCCAGATCTACTGAATCAGAAGCTGTGGGTTTGGGGCTAAGCAATATGTGCTGTGTCAAGCCTCCCCAGGTGATTCAGATGAATGTTGAAGTTTAAGAACCACTTCTGTTAACACAGAGTTGACTCGATGGCAAAGTACTTTGGTCTATTAACACATGATGATACATTTAGGCCTATAAGAATTGAGTTTATACATGTGTTTAGACAGGTGGGATTTCATCTGAAAAGTCAGGTTGGTCAAGATTTACTGGCCTAAAGGAGACTGGAGAAACCTCGAGAGTATGGACCCCAGACACCCTTTTAGCTCAGTGGTGAAGTTACCTCTGAGGTTCACTGTTCAGCCTGGGAGTGGACAGCCCCGTAAAACCAAATGAGACTAACGAGGTACAGGAGTCCAGTGACAAGGACCAGAAGGCAGAAGGGGACAAGGAAGCTGGTGATAGGGAACCCAAGGTTGAGTAAGTGTGTTGTGAGATTGTTAACCATTGTCATAGGACAACATTTGTTGTAACTGTTAAATGAGAAACTATTTTGTTCTGTAAGCCTTCATCTTAAGTGAGAATAACAGCACAATTGGAAGAGCGTTAAAAAAAAAAAAAAGTCAGGTTGGTCATAAAAAGAGGACAATTACCTGGAGAATGGGTATTTTGTCCTGGCTATGTATCAGAATAAGGAGTGCTGGTGGTACGGTGGTTAAGTGCTCAGCTGCTAACCAAAAGGTTGGCAGTTGAAACCAGCCAGTCACTCTGCAAGAGGAAGATGTAGCAGTCTGCGTTCGTAAAGATTATAGCCTTGGCAACCCTCAACAGCAATGTTTGTTTGTTTTTTTAAATGCATCAGAATCCATTTTACTTGGATCAACAATCAATGCCAATGGAAGTAACAGTCAAGAAATATCCCATGGACTGCCAGAAGAATGAACAAATCTGTTTTGGGGGAAGTACAACCGGAATGCTCCTTAGAAGCGAGGATGGCGAGACTTCGTCTCTCTTATTTTAGACATGTTATCAGGAAGGACCAGTCCCTGAAGAAGGATATCACGCTTGGTAAAGTAGAGGGTCAGTGAAGAAGAAGCAGAACCCTCAATGAGATGGACTGATAACAATAGCTGCAACAATGGGCTCAAACATACCTCCTACTGTGAGGATGGCATAGGGCCAGGCGATGTTTCATTCTGTAATACATAAGGTCACTATGAGTTGGAGCAACTCAACAGCATCTAACAAGAACAAAAACCTGTATCAGAATTACCTGGGAATTTTTATTTATTTATTTTTAATACTGATGACCAACATTTAACCTGAATATTCAACTCAGACTCCTTTTTAAGTTCCAGTGATTCTGATATAGCCAGGACTAAAATGCCCACTCACTCAAAGATAGAGATCTAAGTGAGCAATAGAGTGGGGTTTAATGCTCATGACTAAGAAGGAGTTTCTCGACCAATGGTTACCAACCC
>NW_004443960.1:20645207-20648931 GCF_000243295.1 Trichechus manatus latirostris | reverse complement strand
ATGGTTTTTAATCTGGAGGGTTTTGTAATCATCTCGGGCGCTTTTTTTTAATAGAGAATGCATATGTTATGTGTGCATATGTATGTGTGATTTATTTTCTAAAGACACGCCCTGCCCCCACAGCTGGCCCATTGAAGCAAAATTTCCTGGGATGCGAGCCCTCGGCAGGTTGATAATGTAAAATTTCTCCGGGTTAGTCTCATAATCAGCCCTGGTTACAAATCACTTGTTTAGATAAATAAAAGCACAGAAATAACCAAAAGGTTTAAGAAGAGTATCAAGGTGTGGGGGGCGGTCATTAGAATAGATATGAAACTGTATTATAATTTATCAGTTCACTGCAGTAATGGAGCTAGGACAAAAAATTAATGGAACAAGATAAAATTTTTAGAAATTGATAAAAAGATATAGAAAACAATGTAGTATATAAGAAAACTGGCATTTTCAAATAGAGGAACTATTGCATAAATAATGTTGAGACAATATGCTAATCATTTAGGAAAAAAAAAAATCACCATCTCACACCATACACCAAAATTAATTCCTGGTGGTTTTAAATGTTTTATATAAAAATAAGACCATAAAAGCCCTTGAAAACATTTTGGGTGAATAGTTTCACAGTTTGGGGCGGGGAAGCAGTTGTTTGCTCTAGGAATGACACCAAAGACAGACGCTATAAAGGAAAAGACTGACGAATTTGATTACCAAAAAAATAAAATCTTTTACCTATGCGGAAAACCATCATAAATAAAGCTGAAGGGCAGATGACACACACCAGAACATATTTGCTGTGTATGATGATATCTTTCATATAGAAAGAGCTCCTTCAACTCAAGAAGAAAAGATGAATACGCCAACAGAGCAGAGGACAAAAAGCAGAAAAATGCAAGCCACGGTGGAAACAATGCAGATTGACTGGTACACATAAAAAGTATATTTTACATCGTTAGGAATCAAAGAAATACAAATTTAGATGATAATGTTATCTTTTTCCAATGAAATTTTTTTTAAGGGGGGATTATAATAATCTAGTGTTAGCTAGGAGTCTCTGGGTGGCAAAAATGGTTAACCACTTGGCTACCAACCAAAAGGTTGGTGGTTCTGATCCACTCAGAGGCACCTCAGAAGAAAGGCCTGGCAATCTGCTTTCCAAAAATCAGTCATTGAAAACCCTATGGAGCCCAGTTCTACTCTGAAACACGTGAGGTCGCCAAGAGTCAGAAGGGACTCAATGACAACTGGTTTACTGGTTTTGGTGTTAGCGAGGATGTAGGGACCGGACATTTATCATTTACTGCAGGCAGGAGTGTAAATAGACTCATTTCTAAGTTCCATCATTTCTAAGATTTTACCCTGAGGGAATGATAGATGTGTACAAAGTTAGTGGTGCAATAATGATATTCTTCATGATGAGTTTTACAATGGTGAAAAATAAGAATTCATTGTTAGGAGAGTTTGGATCTATTTGTGACGTTTTTGCTTTAAAAAAAAAAAGACTGGGAGCAAATACAGCAAAATGTTGTTAATTCTGCATGGTGGGTGTGTAGGTGTCTATTATGTTGCTTTTTCTGTACTTTTCTGTAACTTTTAATTCTCTCCAGATTGTATTCAAATACATTATGATGGAAAAAGAACAGTTGGCATGGGGAAATAGTCAAAATACATTTTCAGTGAAAATAAATACAGATTACAAGAGTGTTCAAGTATAATCCCAATTTTACCTAAGGGAGAAAAAACTGGCAAGATATATGCCAAGTTATTTATATGTGGGTGGTTAGATACATTATTTTTTTTTTTATTTTATTCTTTGTGCATCTCTGCATTTTGTATATTGAACATGTTATTACTTTTGAAACAGACTAAAGTCAATATCTAAACATACCTAGAAGGCATGTCTTACCTCCTATGCTTCATGACTCTGAATAAACATAAATAAAATTCCTCTCTGAAGCTGCGAAGGTAAACAAAGAGCCAGCAGGTATCACATTGAGTGTCCCGTTGAACTTCTCAATGTGAAAACAGAAACAAAGGAGAGCGCAGGATTCAAGTTTCTTAAGGTTCCTTCCAGCAAAGTTCTGATCATGTTTTCATCTATTCAATAAACACTTAGTAAGCACCATGTTAACCAGGATTTCTGGGTTGTATATGATAGAAACCTAAATCAAAACGACTTAAGTTTTTTGGAAAGAATTATTCACTCACAAAGCTGGCTATCTCGGGGTAGCTGGATCAGGCTCAGCTAGATCCAGGGACCAATGTCATCATTAGCACTTAATCTCTCTCCATCTTTTTTCAAAGGTATTTTTCTGACCATTCCCTGATACAGGCAGAGAACAGCAGGGATGAGACCTTAGAGGTCTTCGGGAATATTTTGGGAAAGAAACTCCAGGAACAAACTGGGCTTTCTCGTCATCTTGGCAAGTGGGTGCTTGGAGTGGTTATGTAACAATAGAGATCATTTGGGGGTGCTCAGCTCACTGTGCGCCAGGTACTGAGCTACTCAATTTATATACTCAACACCATTGAATCCTCATGACAACCTATTCTTATCCCTGTTTAACAGGTGAGGAAACTACGTCATAGAGGGTGAGTAACCTACCCCATGTCACCCAGCTAGTAAGTGTCAGGGACAGGATTTGAACCCCACGTTGTCTCACTCCGGCTTCCACACTCTTAACCACCAAACGTTATACTGCTTCCTATGGCTATTAGTCAGATATAAAAGGAAATGCGTTCTTTTCCTTGTAGTCTCAGACTGGCGGCTGAGGTGAGGGTAGGGTGACATCTGGCTTCTATTCACAGTCCACGTTTGAACACCGATACCATCCTGGCATCAATATTTCTCATCCCTTCCGGTCTCTGGACATTACCAAAGCATTACGTTGGGCAGAGCCTGCTGTCTTCATCTCTGAGTTGCTGATCTCTGACTTTTCAAAGCTGTTCCTCCCTGTTCTCAAAGCTGTCTTGTAGACAACAGAGCATTTTTGTATTAGAGAGATGGGACTGACACTACGTGGCACTTAACCCCCCAGACAATCAGTTCTGGAAAATTAGCAAACACTCCTAAATTAGATAGAAATTCATTCTTAAAACCCCAACAAGGGTCTGCATGGCAGAATAATGTAAGCTGGTAGAATAAGAGCTCAGGCAGTAATTTCCTGGTTCAGCAAGAAGGCAATAATAAATAGTATCAACAGCTAACACTGAGTGCTTACCATGTGCTAGAAACAATTTGAAATGTTTTACATGCATTGTCTTCCATAATCTTCACAACAGCATGGTAAGGTAGGTACTGTTATAGGCCCATTTTACAGAAAAGGAAAGTGGAGTCACAGAGAGGTGGGGTAATCTTGTCGAAGCTCACAGAGTTAGTCAGTGGTGCTGGAACTTGCCCCAGTCAGTCTAGCTCCAGAGCCCTGGCACTTACCTACATTGTTGTTGTTGTTAGGTGCCGTCGAGTCCGTTCTGACTTACGAAGACACTGCACAACAGAACAAAACACTGCTTGGTCCTGCGCCATCCTCACGATCGTTGCTATGTTTCAGCCCATTGTTGTAGCCACTGTGTCAGTCCATCTTGTCGAGGGTCTTCCTCTTTTTCGCTGACCCTCTATTTTACCAAGCATGATGTCCTCCTCCAGGGACTGGTCCCTCCTGATAACATGTCCAAAGTATGTGAGACGAAGTCTCACCATCCTCTCTTCTAAGGAGCATTCTGACTACAC
>NW_004443960.1:20642218-20644067 GCF_000243295.1 Trichechus manatus latirostris | reverse complement strand
AATTGGTATTCCATCAATATCTGGAGCTTTGTTTTTCATCATTCCCTTCAATGCAGCTTGGACTTCTTCCTTCAATACCATTGATTCTTTATCATATGCTACCTTCTGAAATAGTTGAACATTGACCAGTTCTTTCTGGTACATTGTACTGCCTTCTAATAGCTACCCTTGGAAAGAGACTTCAGTTGACCTGATTCTCTTGAAGTGCAGCCAGCCATAACCACACTCTCCCTGAATTCAAAACCCAGTCCCACCACTTCCTAGCTGGGTGTTGTTGGACCCACTGGGCCTTAGTTTCCTCATCTGTTAAATGGAGATAACCAATAGCACCTACCTAACAAGGCCACTGTAAAGATTTAATGAAGTAATGCACCTAGCACATAATAAGTGCTCAGAACTGTTAGTGAGAAATATTACTAATATTATGCCTCCGGAGAGCCTCTCTACAACCATCTGAAAAAGTGCCTGGTCACATGCCCCATGACTCCCTGGCTAATAGGAAGCTACACAGCAAAGGCAACTGGAGTCCCTGGGCTCAAAGCCTGGCATCATGTAGGTGCTCAGTAAACATTTGATAAATGAATGAAGGAATGATCTAAATAAACTCTGGCTCTAACCACTGAGTACTTGCTCACCCTCCTGAAATGCACATTGATTTGTTCTGGATTTCTTGATAGTTAATCTCTTGACAAAATTTAAGACCTGTTAATTACCCCTGATTAATTAGGGTGAACTTTTTCATTGCTTCCCTAAGCTGAAATTCACTGTCAATAGCCTCCATAATTAGTGACCCAGTAATCAGTTTTAAACCAATTATCCCAGGGTAACGAGTGAAACTAGGCAAGAAGTGCCCCAGGGGCTTGGGCCAATTTCAGTGGAACTCAGAATAATACAAATTGGCACTTATGTGAGTGAAGAATGCATGTTCAGTGTAATTGGAAATACAGATACTCAGATTCTCTCGGGTGTTTCATTTGTCTAGGTTTTCACTGTGGTATTATTTGGGAGCAATAAAATAAGTGCACTCTCCACCTACCCGATCAAAGGCCTGGGGCAGATTCTCAGGGTTGCCTGACTGCCTTTGGATGCAATTAAGTTCATTGCATGAGGTTGTACAGGTTGTGTACTGCACAACTCCAGGGGCGCCATTCACAGTGTGGTGTGTGTGGATGGCACCCCAAGGACTGTGCCGTTCGTGCCTGGATACAATAACCTGTGGTTCACGGGGTGCATAGCATGGAGGCCTAATCATAAAGAATTCCTTCAAAGACGGTAGTGGGCTTGAAGGCACTCTGAGGTTGCCCAAAATAGGACTGTGCAAGTGGCAGGCACCATTCGTGGTCTGGCTACAGCTATGGAGTTGTATCACATGCACATTTAGTTTCTGAAAATTCAATTATGTTAATTTGGAAGAAAGAAAGAGAGGAAAGGAGGGAGGGAAGAAGGGAGAGAGAGAAGAGAAAGAGAGAGAGAAAGAGAAAAAGAAAGAAAAGAAGCTAAGAGAAAGAAATAATAACTTAAATAGTACCAACAATTCTACCTAGTACTTCATTCAGTAAGTGCACGCCATAGAGGGAGCCGGAAACGGTCTTGGATCTGCTATTCCTTGTGTACCTCTCATAGACTATCACACCATGCGGAGTGTTTAACCACTGGTACTTTTTAAACAGCGTGACCACCAAGCCAACCACTCATTTGGTGTCCAACTGAAACAGAGATTTCTTCCCATAGAGGAGGAAAACTGGCTGAACTGGACATTTTAAAGGTGATGTAACAACTTCCAGTGTAATGCTGGGAAACCCTGGTGGCATAGTGGTTAAGTGCTATGGCTGCTAACCAAAAGGTCAGC
>NW_004443960.1:20623874-20631998 GCF_000243295.1 Trichechus manatus latirostris | reverse complement strand
GTCTAAAAACCAACAGCATGGGTATCACCTGGGCACTTGTTAGAAATGCAGAACCTCAGGCCCTGCCCCAGACCTACTGAACCAGCACCTGCATTTTGACAAGACCCAGGTGAGTCCTGTGTACATGGAAGTGTGAGAGGTACTGCTTTAGAATACTACCATTAATACAGTGTGACCTTTGACCTCTCTCAGTAGAAAATTCCAAACACAAAATTTGAGAACTGATGTAGGTTGGGTCAAGTGTCCATCCCTGGACCTATCAGCTATGGTCAGGAAGTGTCAGGATCACTTGGCAGGAACATTGCTGCTGAGAGCCACCTCCATGGACAGCATGAGTGATTTACAGGTAAGTCCAGAACAGGCAGCCCAAGCCATGTGCACAACACCGGTGATAAACATCTGGCCTGTGTAATTCTCCCCCCATATCCTCTCTCTGTGTATGCTCTGGTTCTGTAAGCAGGATTCAGGTGACTGGGCCAGCACACAAACCAAAAACCCAAACTCTTCTTAAGCCACCAGCCTGGTCCCCTGGTAATAGACTTCAACCTTGTTACCTGATATTGAACCTCACTTTCCTTTTACGAAGATGACTGAATCAGCAAAGGCCTGGCTGGAGCTAGTGAGTGGCAAGTGAGCCAACTAGAATCCTTCCAAAACTTTGTCCTTTGTGTATAATCTAATTAGCATGTTCTGCCCTAGGCATGATCTCTCCAGCTCAGAAAATTTTTGGCAACAGGTGTGAAACCCAAGGGTCAGTTGGCTCAAGAACCTCATCCTTGTAACAGCAGCTCTTCATTCCCTTGCCCATTTCTCTCTGGGAGTCCCCAACAGGATGCCACACCTGTGTTCGTGCACCAGACTATCAGCTGCAGTCATCATGCAGATCTACTGTCCCCTTTGTCCCTCCTCAGTTTCTACCTGTCGACATGTGGTGTCTTCAGAGGCATTTGAGGGTCTTCTCCCACCCCAACCCACCATGACAATGCCCATGCCAAGCATGATGTCCTTGACCTACTGCTGTCAAGTCGATTCCAACTCATAGAGACTCTATAGGACAGAGTAGAACTGCCCCATAGGGTTTCCAAGGAGTGACTGGTGGATTTGAACTGCAGACCTTTTGGTTAACAGCTGAGCTCTTAACCACTGCGCCACATGATGTCGTTGGATGTTTCTAAGGTCTCCAAAACTCAGGGCTCTAGGACGGTACTGGATTCTTTGCAAGAACATGGAGAAGGGCCTCCTTCTTAGCTCTGGGCTACACTCTTTAACCCAAGGCCCCAGAGAAGATATCTTGAGTCTGGAGTTTCATAACATTTCGTTTTCGCAGCTCTGCCACTCTGGAATGGGCAACTTCTGCTCCCTCCATCTTCTTCCTTTCTCTGGCCTCTTTCCCCTACCGAACTTCTTCCCCAGCCCCCCAGCCCCCAGCCGCAATGTTACAAAACCAGCTTCCAAGGATATGAATGGACATAAACAGATGCTGTGAGAGTGGTGGGAGGGGGTGGTTACGGAGAGATTGAGTGTTTTCTTTACTAGCATCAGCTAGTAAAAATGCCCTTTTGCAAGTATAACAGTATTTTCTTACCGCTCACTACCTCAAGTGATTTGCCTTTTTCTAAATTGATCTATGTTTCTTATAAAGTGCGAAGGCAACTATTCCTACTGTTTGGTACCCAGATTCTGTGAGCAGGTAGAACTGCACAGCACTATGTATAAGAATGATTTGTCCAGAGCCAGGTATTGGAGCATTCCCATGAGATGAATTTGTGGTCAGTTGCTCCAAAAGCCAGTCAGCGGTGTCTTAGTTATCTAGCGCTGCTATAACAGAAATACTACAAGTGGGTTGCCTTAACAAACAGATTTATTTTCTCATAGTTTAAGAGGCTAGAAGTCCGAATTCAGAATGCAGGTTCTAGGGCAAGGCTTTCTCTGTCTTTGTCTGCTCTAGGGGAAGGTTCTTGTCTCTTTTCTGCTTCTATTCCTAGGTTCCTAGGTGATCGTGTGGCATGTATCCTCTGGTGTGTGCCCTCTCCTCCATGTGCTTGCTTGCTGAATTGTCTCTTTTGTATCTCAGACGAGAGTGACTTACGACACATCCTATGCTAACACTTCCTCATTAACATAACAAAGAAAGTCCATTCCCAAATGGGATTACAACCACAGGTATAGGGGTTAGGATTTACAGCACATATTTTGGGGGGACACAATTCAATCCATAACAGAGGGCCAATTCACAAAGACACAGGTTCGGGAGCCACTGTGACCACGTCATCCTATTGCTCGTGTGTTCTGTTTTACCTTATACGTAATTGTTTTATTTGTTCTAAGTAAATACACGACAAGGCCCAGTTCAATTGCTTCTGTAACTAAAATACCTCTCCTCCCCAGCATGCATCCCTCAGAAAGACTGAAGTACAGGTACAGTCTTATTATTAAGTTTAGACAAACTAAATCCTTCAACAGCAATAGCTTCATCCCCTGGGGACAGGGGCAGGTTATTAGGCCCTTGTGTTTGCGGGCTATGCCCACAATTCTTTACCTTACTCCTTAAGAGTTAAGGGTGTATCTTTTGACTCCTTATGTCGTAGGGTAAATAATATCTAAGGGGATTTAGGCCTTTGCGGTAATTCCACAACTTAATGAGGTGCTTTTCATTTAAGCCAGCCTTCATCCACCTGTGGAGTCTACCCAACTTGCTTCCCCCTGACTGATCATACTCCCCACTTCCTTCGTATCACCTTTGTGATGTCTTTCAAACTTCCCCTCCGCTTATACCTGAGGCTGTTTCTCACCCTTTATTTTTTCTGCCTCAGGCATAGTATATACATTCCTTTTTCTTGATTTCACCTTGAGCTTTCTCTTTATGCAGGTAGCGAAGTCCGAAAAGCCTGCAGATTCTCTCACCCACAGACTTGGTTGGCCACATGGAATTAGCTTAATTCAGAAGAATGAGCCTTCCCCAACTCCCAAGATGTCCCTCAGGCAGCAACTACAGCTCCAAAATCCTAGACCAACTCCCCCACGCTGTAACTTCCCAGATGTTACCTCCCAATGGCCAAAAGGCCTCTCTTCTAATATACACGGCAGACAGGGTTTTACAAGCCAACTTTGGTCTGTTACATTTATCTGCAAAGGACCTAGATTTTAGAAAATGAATTCCTTGTGAAGATTCTTTTTCGACAGTAAAGAAAGAAGTATGAGAGAAATGGGCCGGCCAAAGGAATTCCAGTTAATGTTAGGGTATCCATCACAGAACTCCTAGGTTTACACACTGTGATAGGAAACATTCTTTCCAGTTGGTTCAGTACTCCAATAGGATGGGTACGCCTTAACATGTATCCTTTCTCCCATCAAGGTCGCTACACAGAGGCTAGCTAATGTCTCAACTGAAAGTTTCTGCCCTTATATTGTCTGTGTACCCTGGTGGTGTAGTGGTTAAGTGCTGCTGTTGCTAACCAAAAGGTCAGCAGTTCAAATCCACCAGGCCCTCCTTGGAAATTCTGTGGGGCAGTTCTACTCTGTCCTATAGGGTCGCTATGAATTGGAATCGACTTGACGGCAATGGGTATTACTGGCATAATTATTCCTGGATCCCTGACTTCCAGCTTTATCTAGAGACATCTGAAGGTGAAGGATTATATCTTCAAGAACCACTCCTCTAGGGGATAGTGGCATTGGTTCATCAACAACGGGCATTATTCCTAGGGATATGATCTAATATAGTTGGAACAAATCTTGGAGAAGCATCACCTATTTCTTTACCTTATTATACAGGCAGTCCCTGGATTACAAACATCCAATTTACATAAAACCCATAGTTTCAAACCAACCCCTGTACAGCCTATTGTATTAAAAATTCATACAATGGTTCGTAATAACAAATGGGTGTTACTTTACAATGCGCATCAAAACATTATTATTGTTATTACTGTATTAGTATGTTAAAGATGTGTTAGTATATCTGGAAATGTTTCTTTAATGCTTTTATGCATAGAAAGATACACTGTATACTAAGACAGACATTTGACCGACTTAGATGTGAACCATACCTAACTCTTGCAATTTGCATACAAATCCGATTTAAAGGCAGATTTAGGAATGGAACTCCTTCGTGATCCAGGGACTGCCTGTTTATTGGTTAATATTTAACGCCTCATCGCTTTTCTACATTCCATCAAAGGGAAATTAGGAGAAAGAAAAGGAGCTTTGGTGGAGCAGTGGTTAAGCAACTCGGCTGCTAACTGAAAGGTCGTGGTTTGAACCCATTAGCCACTCTTCAGGAGAAAGGTGTGGCAGTCTGCTTCCATAAAGATTACAGCCTTGGGAACCCTATGGGGTAGTTCTGCTTTGTCCTGTAAGGTTGCTATAGTCGGAATTGGCTCAACAGCAATGGCGTTGGCTTGGTTTGGTTTCTGGTTTTTAGTAGAAAGAAAACACCATCATCCCCATAAGTTTTCCAACAGTTGTCTCCAAATCACTTTTTACTGATGAAGAGACTAGTAATCTAATGTCACCTGATTTCATCATTTTACTTCAAGTGAAGTAACTCTGAAAAATAGATGTTTGTCCACCATAATTACTTAAAACTTCCCAATTAATCAAGCAAAATTTAGCTTACCCAACCATTTAAAGGGAAAAAAAACAATCCATTATTTTACAGGACATTTTCTCAAAATGTTTGCCAGCTTTGTTCTTAATAAACTGTAGGCTCTAGTTCAATATCTTACCTTAGGAGCAAGTAGAACTGAGTGTACCTTCTCTTCTACTGTCCGTGATACATTCTTTCACCTAATGGAAAAACGTAAGATCATTTATAGCTCTCCTTGGTCTTTGACTCCATAGAGAGGAAATGGCTGCAGAATAGTATACACATAACATTTATATACTCATCCAACAAGCATTTATGTTGAGGTATTCACAAAATGGTCCTGGGAACAGAGATGGAAAACCATGGTCTCTGACTGCAGAAAAATGGTTTTCCAAGCCAGGTTGTACATCAGAGCCCCTGGGGCACCTGTTAAAACCACAGATTCCAGATCTTCCTCAGGCTTCCTGAGTGAGTCACATTTTCTATCTAGAGATGGAGCCCCAAAATATGTTTTAACAAAGACCCCAGGGGATTCTCATAACCCAGATTTAGTGATCACTACAGGAGTCCCCGGGTGGCGCAAATGGTTAAGCGCTTAACTACAAGCTGAAAGGCTGCTGGTTCGAACCCCCCCTGAAGGGCCTCAGAAGAAATACTTGGCAATCTGCTTCCAAAAGATCACAGCCTTGAAAACCCTATGGAGCAGTTCTACTCTGTACACGTGGGGTCGCCATGAGTTGGAATTGACTTGATGGCAATGAACAACCACCACCACAAATGGAAAACTTGAACATTAAAGAAGTGCCAAATAAAATAATATTAAATAGAATGCTGGTTAATATTTTTCAAATGATGAACTCCAGGCTCTCAAATATATGGAGAAAGAGTACCCTCATATATACTGGAGTGTGTATATTGGAACAACTGTTCTGGAAAGCAATTTGACAGTGTATGTGTTCAAATGGTATAAGATGGAGATTTGTGGTAAAGACAGGCAACATTCCTGGTGGGGCATCAGACAGGCTGCTGGGTTCTGACACAGGGAAGCTACAACCGACAGGAGTAACAATGAACACAATCCCTGGACTCAAGCAAAGGGAAGCCTGCTCAAATGGAGGCTGGGCTGGTTCATCCTTTGTTCAATTGCTTAGAATTTGACTCTCCGCCCTACCTGTTCCTTTCTTATGTTTCTCTTCTATACAAACACAAATTAAAACAAAACCAAAAACAAACCCTTCCCGAACATCATATCCTCCCTCAGCCTTTGGGTCCCTCAAGATTCTTCAAAGAGCTGTCAACAATCAGAGTCTCTACTTCCTGGCCTTTTCTCCACTCCAGTTTGGCTTCTGCTCCCACCTCTCCATAGGAAGAGTTCTTACTAAAGTGACAGATAACCTACTTTGTGGTAAATCCAATGGACCTCTCTTAGTCTTTATATCACTTGACTTCTAGCCAACATTTGGCACTGTTGACCATGGCTTCTATTGTGAAACATTCTCTTCGATTGACTTCCAAGAATTGGATGCAGATACAAGTCCATTCTGTCTTCCAGCTCTTCATCAATGAGAATTTTTTAGTCACAAGCAACAGTAACCAACTTTGGGGGCGGAGGGGGTGGTAAAAGAAATTCATTAGGAGGTTTCGAACTAGCTCATGGCATGTAGTAGAGTGATTCAATAATAGCTCCAATTCTTCTTTCCTCCCTGTATCCACAACCTTTGTAATGTGACTTTGCAGCTTCTCCCATTCCCGTAACTGGCTTTGGCCAATGAGATGTTAGAATTTGTGAACAAGCAGAGACTTGAAAAAGCACTAGTACTTCTCTTTGTGTCGATCTGTCTCTTCTCTGCCTTTATCTTGAGAACATGCTCTGTTAACCTACTGGAGGTTGAGATGAATGCAGCTGAATCTCCCACATTGTCCCAGCTGGGGTCATCCTAGACCAGCTGACAGTTACTCAAATCCCAGCTAACCCCCAGACATGTGAGAGAGTGTAGCCAAAACCAGTAGAGTCGCTTAGCTGACCTTCAGCTGACCACAGATTCATGAGGGAACCTATCCAAGACCAGAAGATCCACCTCAGTAATCCACAGATTCATGAGCTAAATAAATGCTTAGTGTTTTAAGTCACTGAATTTTGGGGTGTTTTGTTACACAGAATTATTGTGGCAATAAATAACATTTAATAAATAGCAAATAACTGATATTGGACATCAAAGGAAAGTTGAAGAACCAAGCTCTTGACATGGCAGTAAAAAGGCAGTGCTAAGGATTCATACCACCATCCGTCTGTCAGTTTGTCATACAGTGGTGGCTTCATGTGCTATGATGCTGGAAGCTATGCCAGCGGTATTTCAAATACCAGCAGGGTTACTCAGGGCAGGCAGGTTTTAATGGAGCTTCCAGACTAGGAAGAAAGCCCTGGCAATATACTTCCAAAAATTAGCCAGTGAAAACTCTATGGATCACAACAGAACACTGTCTGACTCGCTTGCTTTGGGTATGTCATAAGGAGGGATCAATTGCTAGAAAAAGACATCATGTTTGGTGAACTAAAGAGCCAGCGAAGGTGAAGGAGACCCTCAGTGGGATAGACTGGCAGAGTAGCCTAAACAATGGACTTGAATATGCCAGCAATTGTGAGGATGACACTGGGCATCGTTTTGTTTGGTTGT
This sequence comes from Trichechus manatus latirostris, assembly GCF_000243295.1. Lineage (NCBI taxonomy): Eukaryota > Metazoa > Chordata > Mammalia > Sirenia > Trichechidae > Trichechus > Trichechus manatus. The sequence continues at coordinate 20,624,735 of NW_004443960.1, read as the reverse complement.
ACATGGGGTCACCATGAGTCAGAGTCAACTCAACAGCAACTAACAATACCAAGAATCCACAGCATAGGAACTGGTGAACAATCTCTTCAAGTGACTGCTCTCGTGATGAACAAGCTCTAACTTTCTAATTTATTTTCATTTTCTCTTTTCTCATTTTCCTTTCTTTCTTTCTTTTTTGAAGGGGAGTATATGCTTGTGACATTCCTCCTAATAGTTAAATTTCAGAGAAATAGAGAATTTGATTGACCCACTTGGGACCTGTACCCACCTTTGGCACCTTGATTGACAGTCCCACCAGAACTATGGGCCATGGAAGAGGGGTGGTTCCCTAAAAGAATATTGAAGTGCGATTACCAAAACACGTGACATGAATTCTGGGTAGGCAGGAGCAGCCAAAGTCCACTACAAGCTCTAGGTCTTCCTCCTGGTTTTATAACATCCATGTAGTCCATGAGGCAGGATACTGGGAGTGCTGGCCAATGTTGGATGACAGACTGAACATCCAAAAGATTCTGGAACAATTGGAATCACAGCACAAATCTAGCAAGATGCAATTAAATAGGGATGAATGTGATGGCCTTTACTTGAGTCCAAAGGAAATCCCAGCTAGTGGAGGACAAGATACGAGTCGTGATGCTCGTGTGGAAAAGACCATAAGCTCAGAATGAGCCAGCAGGGTGAGGAGACAGCCAAGAATGTTGTTCTGATTCTGGGCTGAAGAATGGGGTCGGGGATAGTGGCCTCTTCTTGGGTATTGTCTTTAGTTCTGTGTGACTTCCATGAAATAATAATAGCCTATGACTGACTGAGAGCCCGCTACATGCCAGGCACTGTTCTAGGGGCTTTAGATGGGTCAGCTCA
>NW_004443960.1:20603897-20623280 GCF_000243295.1 Trichechus manatus latirostris | reverse complement strand
CAGCCAAATGCTTAACCACTGTGCCAGGAGCTTTGATGTATGCTAACTTTTTTCCTCCTGGAAGATAAGTATTCTGCATTTAAACATGAGGCTTGATAGGAAAGGAAGTTGTTGTCTTAGGATCAATAGCTGAAGGAATTGGTCCAGATTTGCATGAAAGAAACAGAATTTAGGGCACATTTGGGAGTGGGGCAAATATTTGAGGGTTGTAAGGATTAAATTTATTCTGTTTAGTTTCAACAGGGGCAGCGTTAGGGCAATAAGTAGAATTTACAGCAAAGTAACTTTACAGCTTATTAATACTTATAATCATACTGTCTTAGTTATCTAGTGCTTCTGTAACAGAAATACCACAAGTGGATGGCTTTAACAAATAGAAATTTATTTTCTGACAGTTTAGGAGGCTAGCAGTCCGAATTTAGGGTGGCTGCTCTAGGGGAAGGCTTTCTGTCTGTGCCAGCTCTAGAGGAAGGTCCTTGTGTCTTTGAGCTTCTGTTCCTGGGCGATCTTCATGTGGCTTGGCATCTCTCTTCCCCCATCTCTGCCTGCCTAATCTGCTCTTTTTATCTCTTGTAAGAGATTAACTCAAGGCACATGCTACACGAATCCTGCTTCATTAGCGTAACAGAAAACTCATTCCCAAATGGGATTATAACCACAGGCATAGAGGTTAGGATTCACAACACATATTTTTGGTGATCATAATTCAATCCATAACACATACTAAATATAATAATACAAATATTATAACATTTACTAAGCCCTTATTATGGCTAAGAAATTTATTTAAAAAACAAACCTGTTGCTGTCGAGTCAATTCTGACTCACAGTGCCCCTATAGTCATTATATATAATACAATGCCATTTTAGTAATAAAATCATAATAATAGTTGTTATTGAGCACTTACTCTATACCAGGCACTGTGCAACAACTTTAAAAGGTAGGTACTATTATTATCCCCGTTTTATAAATGATAAAATGAAGCACAGAGAGGTTAAGTAAACATACCGAAGGTCACACAGCAAGGAAGAGGTAGAACCAGGACTTGAGTCCAATTGGTCTGACACCAGGCCAGAGTTCCTAACAATTATGCTGCATGGTCCCCCCAGGACAGCAGTGAGGGTCATGGGTACATTGCTGGGGCTGCAAGAATCCCAGGATCCAGTGCACGTTCAACCTGGCTGAAATCTAAGGCTCCCCTGATCCCCGGAATCTAAAGACCAAGAGCGTACACCTAGATGAATTGGAACAGGTAAACCCTCCTTAAATAGGCTGTGCAGGGGCCCCTCTCCAGCCCCTGGGTCCAGGCTGAGAGGCCAGGAGGCTCCACACACAAAGATTCAGCCCTGCTGAGACCAGCGCACACGTGCTTTATTAAAAGGAAGTGTTTACCCAGCTTACTCCTGGCAGGGCTGTAGTGGCAGTTTATTAGGACTTCATTTGGAGTGTAAATTGTTGCTGGTTTATAAAAAGGCTCTGCAGAGCAGCTCCGCCGGGATGGCCCAATCCACAGCACAGGGCCTGGGAGCCTTTAACTAAATCATTGATTTCCCTCCGGAAGGAGCAACCCAGATATGAGCCACTCATTTCGCTGCTTAGCTGCCAGCTTCTCAGCACCTGGAGGACAAAGGTGGCCAGATTCCCTCCTGCCTCCATCCCTACACACACACACACACACACACACACACACACACACACACTCACGTCTCAGAGGGCCTGCCAATTCTGGTACATTGGCCCTAGCAGGCCAGTAAATTCTGAAGAATACGTGACTCCAAGGGGTGTTTGAGAGCTTGCTCCTTGTTAATCTTGTGACTATTTCTGTCATAGTATGTGATGGTGGTGTGGTTGCCAGCTCCATCTGTACAGTCAGATTTGGGTTCAAATGCTAGCTGGGTGACCTTGGGTTAAGGCGGTCAGATTTAACAAATAAAAATACAGAACGCACAGTTAAATTTGAATTTCAGATGAACAATGAATAATTTTTGGTATGAGTATGGGAGATGTTTATCTGAAACTCAAATGTAACTGGGCATCTGGATTTTACCCAGCAACCCTAACCTTGGGCAAGGAACAGACCTTCCCTGAGCCTTAGGTTCCTCATCGGTAAAATCTCAGGATTTTTATGAGGCTTATGCAAGGCAATGCCTATAAAGTGCTTCACACAGCGCCTACTGTATTTTGGAGTCCCTGGGTAGTACAAATGGTTAACTCGCTAGGCTGCTAACTGAAAGGTTGGAGGTTTGAGTCCAGCCAGAGGTGCCTCAGAAGAAAGGCCTGGCAATCTACTTCTGAAAAATCAGCCGCTGAAAACCCTATGCAACAGCAGAGTTCTACTCTGACATACGTGAGGTCACCAAGAGTCAGAGTCGACTTTATAGCAACTGATTACTGGTTAGTATATTGGTGGCACTCAATAAATGTTACTTGCTGTGTTATTACTGCTATTGCATTTTTACACAATCCAATCTGTAGTCTACTATGCTCATTTGTTTATATCTTCTTCCTAGAGTGTGAGCCTCACTAATCTTTGTATCCTCAATTTCTAGAAAGTTCCTCAGAGTAGTTGCTATAATATATGATAAGTAATACGATTATCAGTTTAATACTTGCACAGAGTTATCAGCTAGTGACTGAAAAAGTAATGACTCTGGGAATATTTATTCCAAAAGTCAAGATCCCCAACCTTGAAAGAAAAAAAAAAAAAAGAGAAAGAGAGATCAGCTATCTGTTGACACATATTTAAAATGTTGCAGTTAAGATATTATCGACTTCTGGGCCAGTCTACTATGGTTCAAATTTTGATTCCTCCTCTATGGTTCAGTTCCCTCGTGTGCAAAATGAAGATATAATGATACCTACCTCCGAAAGTTGATGTAAGTTCAGACATGTAAAACGCTTATTACAGAGCTAGGCACATAAAACTTATGTTAAATAAATGTTAGCTATTATTTATTCAGAGGACAGTGTTCGGTGGTAGAATTCTCGCCTTCCATGCAGGAGACCCAGGTTTGATTCCCGACCAATGCACCTCATGCATAGCCACCACTGGTCTGTCAGTGGAGGCCTGCATGTTACTATGATGCTGAACAGGTTTAGCAGACTAGGAAGAAAGGCCTGGCAATCTACTACCAAAAACCAGCCAATGAATCACAATGGCCTAATTCACAACTGATCATGGGGATGGCATAGAACTGGATGGCATTTAGTTCTGTTGTGCATGGAGTTACCATGAGTTGGAGGCCAACTCAACGGCAGCTAACATTTATGCCAGCCCTTGTCCATTGTCACCAGGAAGAAATTGACATAAGGACAGCGGAGAGTGGTGGGGAGGGTCCAATGAGGAGTAGAAGATGTGGAAAGACATAAGAGCTGCCTGCTCACAGCCTGCAGGCTAGAGCAGGCATGCCTCAACTCTGTCCTGGGAGAGAAACGAGAGACTGCCTCAAAGAGACCTGCAAAATGAATATGTTATGCAGAGAGGAGAGACAATGACACTATCCCCATCTGACATATGTGTTTGGTGTCTATCTCCCCCTACTAGAGTGTAAGCTCTATGAGGGCAGGAATTTTTTAATTTTCTTGTTTACTGGAATATCCTAGAAGAACATCTGGCACAGAATAGGGGCACTAGTCAGTAATTGCCACAGTCACGCTGTGTAACAAACCAGCCCCAAAACTAGCTGATTTACACAACAAACATTTATTTGCAAGCCCAAGAATCTGCAAGGCAATAGTAGTTCAGGCTGCAGGTCAGTGGAGCTTGGTTCCAGGCTATGGTGAGCTCAAGTCTGAACAAATGTATTTGTTCTGTGACCCAGGACGAAGGAGCAGTGGCTGTGCAGGATAAAGTTCTTCTCGTGGTAGAGCATCAGCACACAAGTCAAATGGAGTCAAGTCAAATAGTGCAAGCAAGTTTAGGGCCTCTGCTCACATCTAATCTGCTAATATTCCATTGGCCAAAGCAAGTCACTTGGCCAAGCCCAACATCAATAGGGAAGGAAAGTACACTGTCCCCCTTAGCAGAAGGCAGAGAAGAGTGAGTGATAATTCTTAGTAGGAGTCCCTGGGCAGTGCAAATAGTTAAGAGCTGGACTACTAGCCGAAAGGTTGGTGGTTTGCACCCACCCAGAGGAGCCTCAGAAGGCAGGCATGATGATCTGCTTCAGAAAGGTCACAGCCTTGAAAAGTCTATGGAGCAGTTCTATTCTGCACACATGGGGTCGCCATGAGTCAGAATCATTTCGACAGCAACTAACAGCAATGACAATATCTCACTAGGTATTCAAGAGTATTCGTTGGGTGAATGAGCTCCCTTAAGAAGTGAGACAGGATTCTAGTCCCTCCTGCCTCATTGAGAGGAAGTCTCTCTTCATTGTTTTCTATCTCTACTCTTCCTCAGCTCTTCCCTTTAGATTCTATAGATATGCTCATCTCACACTCCAAGAAAAGAAGGAAGGAAGTGAGGAAAGAGGGAAGGAGGCAGGAAAGATAGAAAATTAAAATAAAAAATCTCTCTCAGCCCTATTTCTTCATTACCCTTCCCTTCATAGCCAATTTTTTCTTTAATGATAGGCAATCTTAAACATCAATGAGCTACTCATTTCACCTACCAGATCGGCAAAAAGGAAGAGTTTGGTAGAACAAGGTGTTACAAGGGTGTGGGGTCATGGGCATACACTTTCCTCTTTGGAGAGCAGCTTGAAAATGTCTACCAGAATTTAAAATGCACTTACATAGGCAAATGTATAGAGATTAAAGTTTATTAGTGGTTAGCAGGGTTGGGAGGGAAGGGGAAAAGGGAGGTTAATGGTGATGGGAAAATTGCATTGATTAAGGGTAGGGTTGCGCAGCCAATTATTGTAACTGCTGTCAGTAAGTTGTGCACCTGTAAAAAGCTGATGTGGCGAAAGTTGTGTGATGATAGATATACAACAATGACCAAAAAAAAAAAAAAAAAAGAGTAGCTGCTGAGGTTGCTTATGTACATCCAAACACCTCATGGGATTTGGTTTCTTGGTTTGGGGGTTTAGGGTCATGGTTTCATGGGACATCCCAGTTAGTTGGCCTACCAACATGTTTAGTGATTCTGTTCTACCTTCTAGTTCATTGCATAGTGCCTGGGGTCTTAAAAGTTTGCTAGCAGCCATTCAAGGCACAGCAATTGGTCTCTATTCACCTGGAGCAACAGAGGAAGGAAAGTCAGGAATAGGAGGAGGAAATGGAATGGATGGCTAAATGCCTCCATGAACAACTGCCTTCTTTGCCATGAGACGAGAACTGGATGGTGCCTGGCTACCATTACTGAACATTTTGATCAAAGATTCCATGGAAAAATCCTGATGAAAAGGAGGAAATTTCAGAACAGAATTTCAAATCGTCATGAACACCAGACTTCCTGGAGCCAGGGGTGGCTGGATGAATCCCTGAAACTATTGCCCTGAGTTAATTTTTAAACCTTAAACCAAAAATATCCCCTCAAGTCTTCTTAAAACCAAACAACAGTTTAGCTGAACTAGTAAAAAAGGCCTGCCTTGAGCATTATGCTCGTTTAGGAACTGTCTATATGAGATCGAATTGACAATAGAAACTTGAAAGATTAGATGAGAACCTTAGGGGGCAGTGAGTTTATGTTAATGAGGAAGGAACAACCCAGAAAAGGAGGGTGAGAATGGTTGCCCAACTTGAAGAATGTAATTAATGTCACTAAACGGTACATGTAGAAACGGTTGCATAAGTTCACATTTTGCTGTGTATATTCTCAACAACAACAAATAAAATTATATTTAAAAAAGAAACATGAAAAAATCAAATACACTTACCCATTGACTCAGCAATTCTACTTCTAGGAACTCATCCAACAAACATTCGCACACATGTTTTTTAAAAATGACTGTACAATGATGCTCATTACAACAGTGTTTGCAATAATGAAAAACTGTCCATTGGTTGGGTAGAGCCATAAAATAAAACATGATATAGGTACTGAAAAGAATAAAGTTGATCTATATGTTGTGATTTAGAAAGTTCTCCTAGATATATTAAGTTGCAGGGGGGTACTGAGCCATGTACAGAGTATGCTCTCACTTGTATATACGTGTTTATATTACTTAAACATTTCTACAAGGATGTATAAGAAACTGCTCAGAGTGGTTACCTCTTAGGGAAAGAGAGGTTTCAGGAATGGGAGAGAGACTAACTTTTTATTGTATACCATTTTGTTTTATTGACTAACATATACATTAACTAATGCTTTACTTGTAAAAGTAGTGTTAAAGTATTTGATGACCAGATAAAAATGTAAAAAATATATATCTATATATGTATTTTCTCTTATAAAAGTAATACAGTCTCAGAAAAAAAAAAAGTAAAACTAATTTTAAAAAAAAAGAAAAGACACCTGATATTCTACATCCAGAACCGAATTTCAAATTCTCGTGGACCCAGACTTCCTGGAGCCATGGAGGGTGAATGAACCCCTGAAATCATTGCCCTGAGTTAATCTTTGAAACTTAAACCAAAAATATCCCCTGAAGTCCTCTTAAAGGCAAGCAATAGTTTCGCTTAACTAGTAAAGAATGTCTGCATTTTTAATTTATACATCCAGGTATAGCCATTGGTACCATTTTGGCAAATATTCTGATTTTTTTTTCCACAAATGCTGTTGTGTTTTTTTTTTTTTTTCCAATATTTAACCATGTGTTGGGCACAGTTTCTCACATCATTGAAAAAGACTTCTGAATTACAATGACCGTGGTAGAGATGTCCCATAGTGTATTTAATCAGACCCTTACTGTTGGACATTAAGTTGTTCCAGTTTTTTTAAAACCATTATAAATAACACTGCAACACGTCTTTTACATACATCTCAGATTATTTCCTTTGTAAAAAAATTTTTAATATAAAATTGGTGGGTCAAAGGCTTTGTTGTTAGGTTGTTAGGTGCCGTCAAGTCAGTTCCAGCTCAAAGCAACCCCGCGTACAACAGAACGAAACACTGTGATGTCCCTCATTCCACGTCCTCTTCTGAATCTGGCCTGAATTTCTGGTAGTTCCCTGCTGATGTACTGTTGGAATCGTTTTTGAATTATCTTCAGCAAAATTTTACTTGCATGTGATACTAATGATACTATTTGATAATTTCTGCTTTCTGTTGGATCTCCTTTCTTTGGAATGGGCACAAAGATGGATCTCTTCCAGTCGGTTGGCCAGGTAGTTGTCTTCCAAATTTCTGGGCATATATGAGTGAGTACCTCCAGCGCTGCATCCATTTGTTGAAACATGTCAATTGGTATTCCATCAATTCCTGGAGACTTGTTTTTCATCATCCCCTTCGATGTAACTTGGACTTCAAAACCATTGGTTCTTTATCACATGCTACCTCCTGAAATGGTTGAATGTTGACCAATTATTTTTGGTACATTGTACTACCTTCTAATAGATACCAGTGCCTTCAGCACATCTTGGACATCTTCCTTCAGTATCGTCAGTTCTTGATCATATGCTATCTCCTCAAGTGACTGAACCATTTCTTTTTGGACAGTGACCCTGAGTATTCTTTCCATCTTCTTTTGATGCTTCCTGAATAGTTTAGTATTTGCCCATAGAATCTTTCAATATTGCAACTCGAGGCTTGAATTTTTTCTTCAGTTCTTTCAGACTGAGAAATGCCGACCGTGTTCTTCCCTTTTGGTTTTCTAACTCCAGGTCTTTGCACTTTTCATTAGAATACTTTACTTTATCTTCTGGAGCAGCCCTTTTAAAGCTTCTGTCCAGCTCTTTTACTTCATCATTTCTTCCGTTTGCTTTAGCTGGAACTTTTAAGAGCAAGTTTCAGAGTCTTTTCTGACATCAATTTTGGTCTTTTCTTTCTTTGCTGTCTTTTTAATGGCCTTTTGCTTTTTTCACGTATGGTGTCCTTGATGTCATTCCACAACTCGTCTGGTTTTCGGTCATTAGTGTTCAATGCGTCAAATCTATTCTTGAGATGGTCTCTAAATTCAGGTGGGATATATTCAAGGTCATACTTTGGCTCTCCTGGACTCGTTCTAATTTTCTTCAACTTGAACTTGCATATGAGCAATTGATGGTCTGTTCCACAGTCAGCTCCTGGCCTTGTTCTGACTGATGATATTGAGCTTCTCCATCATCTCTTTCCACAGAGGTAGTCGATTTGATTCCTGTGTATTCCATCCAGAGAGGTCCATGTGTATGGTCACCATTTATGTTGTTGAAAAAAGGTATTTGCAGTGAATAAGTCATTGGTCTTGCAAAATTCTATCATGTGGTCTCCGGCATCATTTCTATCACCAAGACCATATTTTCCAACTGCCAATCCTTCTTCTTTGTTTCCATCTTTCTCATTCAAATCACCAGTAATTATCAATGCATCTTGATTACGTGTCTGATTAATTTCAGACTGCAGAAGTTGGTAAAAATCTTCAATTTCTTCATATTTTCCATTAGTAGTTGGGTCAAAAGCTAGATGTATCTATTTTAACACAAATTTTTATGCTATATTAATAAAAAAGCATGACATAAAATAATATAATCCATTTTTGCACAAAAGCACTCAATTGCTAACCAAAAGGTTGGCAGTTTGAACCCACCTAGCATCTCCCTGGGAGAAAAGACCTGGCGATCTTCTTCCATAAAGACTGCAGCCAAGAAAACTCTATGGAGCAGATCTACTCTGTCACATGGGGTCACTATGAGTCGGAATCAACTTGACAGCACACAACAATAACATACACTATAAAACCAAACCAAACCCATTGCCATCAAGTCATTTCCAACTCACAGCGATCCTATAGGGTTTCCAAGGCTGTAATCTTTATGGAAGTAGTTCACCAGATTTTTCTCCCTTGGACCTGCTGGTGGGTTCAAACCGCTGACCTTTTGGTTAGCAGCCAAGTGCTTACCCACTGTGCCACCAGAGGTCTTCAAGCCAACCTACAACATCTAAAATGAACACCTATTAATTTGGTAATGAGGAAAACTTTTCATTTAATTTTTTTCTTTTAAAATACCTTTTGTTTTCTTGTAGATATTTTTCCATGATGACAAATTGCCTGCTGCCCAAAGTTCCCAGTAATGAACTATGGTGTCTGTTCCCAGGGTCATGGTGAGAAAGGCACGGGAGGCAGTTAATCAGTCCTTTTGTCTTCCAATATATCCTCTTTCCAGTGGCGCCTCTCCCTGACCAGCTGGCATTTCCGTAACCCACTTGCCACCTCATGTGTGTTAAATGACTTCTTGTTGTCCCAAACTTGGAGATTTTAATCTCATATATTAAGCCAGCAGGGCCCAGTAATTCCCTGAATTGCATTTTTATTGACTTTGTAAATCAGACTTCCCCACGTCAGGGACTGTGACCAGGAGAGAGGTGTTTGTCTGTGAAATTGGCTGGACACAGCCCATTGCCTGTGGTGACGACCAGTGATTTGTGGGGCCAGATAGCCAAGCCACATGCACTAAGCAGATTAAAATATAACAAAACAAAAAGGTTTCATTACCAGCAATGCTGTCCAAGGGCAGCAGGATGTTTGTGATAAAGGATAGAAAACAAACTAATTCCAAGTCTGGAAGGGAGCCTAAAACAGCACTTTGCTCTCTCTTTGGTCAGCCAAAGAGAAAGCGTAGGGAGGCTACACATAGCTAAGTCAACCAAGTGCAGAAAACGCGCTAGCAGACGTCAGAGAAAGCTCGGCTCTCCCCGCACCCGGGCTCATATTGGCAGTGTTGTGCACATCTCCTAGCCTCCTGTGGCAGAAATGGCTTACAAAAGGTACAACAGTAATTTTCAACAGGTTCAAAGATGAACGCCCTTCTGGTGGCCTCCTTCCCACTGAGAGAAAATCTAATGAAATCCACAGCTCTGGCTTATTCTTTCGTCATTCCCACCCTCACTCACTCCTCTCCAGACACGCTGGCCTTCTGGTTGTTAGGCCAACAACACCGGCACATTCTAGCCTCTGGACTTTTCCACGTGCTCTTCCCTCTGCCTGTAACGCTCTTCCCACAGATATCCCACATCTAGCTTACTCACTTCACTCAGGTCTCTGGACAAATGTCACCTCCTCAAAGAAGCCTTCCCTGGACACTTAGTCTGAAACATGGCCATACCACCACTCTCAATCTCTCCATTCTCTTTTATTTTTATCTGTAGTTTTACTGCCCTGGTGACGCAGTGGTTAAGCGCTCGGCTACTAACCGAAGGTCAACAGTTCGAAATCACCAGCGCTCCATGGGACATCTGTCCCCTCGTGCCTTCTCATCCTCGCCCCTGGGCTGGTGTGTCCGTTTAGTCTCCTTTTGTTTTATGGACCTGTCTAATCTTTGGCTGAAGGGTGGCCCTCAGGAGTGACTTCAGTACTGAGTTAAAAGAGTGTTCCAGGGCCATACTCTCAGGGTTTCTTCAGTCTCTGTCAGGCCGGTAAGTCTGGTCTGTTTTTGTGAGAATTTTGTTCTACATTTTTCTCCAGCTCTGTCCAGGACCCTCTTCTGTAATCCCTGTCAGAGAAGTTGGTGGTGGTAGCCAGGCACCATCTAGTTGTGCTGGACTCAGTTTGGTAGAGGCCATGATAGTTGTGGTCCATTAGCCCTTTGGACTAATCTTTCCCTTGTGTCTTTGGTTTTCTTCATCCTCCCTTGCTCCAGATGGGGTGGGACCAGTGGAGTATCTTAGGTGGCAGCTCACCCCCAAAGCAGGATGTAGAACATTTTCTTTATAAAGTATGTTATGCCAATTGAGCTAGATGTTCCCCGAGACCATGGTCCCCAGCCCTCAGCCCAGTAATGCAGACCCTTAGGGAGTTTGGATTTGTCTATGAAGTTTCCGTGACTTTGCCTTGGTCAAGTTGTTCTGGCTTCCCCAGTATTGTGTACTGTCTTACCCTTCAGAATTGGTGTATGTTTTGCTGTGTATATTCTCAACAACAACAACAAAATAACATTTTTTTGAATGTTAGTTATTATTGTTATTGCTACAGTAGTCCCTTCTTATCCAGGATTCCGCTTTCTGCAGCGGTTTCAGTTACCTGCGGTCAAGTCTGAAAATATTAAATGGAAAATTCCAAAAATAAACAATTCATTAGTTTTAAATTGCGTGCCTTTCTGAGTAGCGTGATGAATCTCACACCATCCCACTCCGTCCTGCCCAGGAGGTGAATCATCTCTTTGTCCAGCGTATCCACACTGTATACAATACCCACCCGAAAGTCACTTAGCAGCCGGCTCGGTTATAAGATCAGTTGTCTGAGATCAGGGCTTGTATTCCAGTAACCTTTATTCTACATATTAATTGGTCTATTTTATTATTCGTTATTGTTGCTAACCTCTTACTGTGTGTAACTTATAAACTTTATCATAGGTATGCATGTATAGGAGAAAACATAGTATATATAGGTTTCAGTACTATCCGTGGTTTTAGACATCCACTGGGAGGATTCTGGAAAATATCCCCCGTGGATAGGGGGGACTACTATATTATTACTATTACAATCCAAGGACTCCTGAGCATTGCTAGGGAGAAATATATACCATGCAAGCATGCACAGGAAGACACTTGAAACTCAAGGTCTCCAGCTTTGCTTGGTCCCTCAGCATTTGGGGGACCCCCTTGCATACCCCTGGATTTCCCCCTCTCCTCTTCCCCTCAGCAGCTGATGTGCTTCACCTCCTCCTGCCCACTAAGTTAGCCCCAGTCTTCTTGGATCAGACCTTGCTTTTTTTCTGCACAGAGAAAATTATGGCTTTCAGGCATGAATTTGTTAATTAATTTTATTCCATTCACTCATGCTTTTGATCTTCTGCCCTCTCCCTCCTCTGGGACACTCTCTCCACATTAACTTTTCTCTCTTTCTTTCCAGCAGCTCCTTCTGCTGTAACCAAAAATCATGCCTGGGGCCATCTACTTGTTAAAAGCTTCCCTGGGCCTGCCAGTCGCCAGTGTCTCATTGTCCTCCCTCCCCACTGCGAGATTTTGAGACTTTGAGACGTCCTCAAAGAGTCTGTCCAGGCCACTCCCTCCAGTGCAGCTCAGGAAAGGGAATAAGCCATGCAGATGGCTGGGGGAAGAACATTCCAGGCAGAGGGATCAAAGGGCACAGGCCCTGGGAAGGAGAATGCATGGATTGGCCCAGGAACACAAGGCCAGCATGGGGCCAAGTGAGCAAGAGGGTGAGTGGTCAGAGATGGAATCCAGGAGGAGCTGTGGGCTTCAGCCAGGAGTCAGCTTTGAGTGTAGTGGGGAACCAACACAGGGTCTTCAGCAGAGAAGTGGCGTGCCCCCCCGCCACTTACATTATACAAGGATCATTTTGGCAGAGAGGCAAGAGCAGAAGCGGGGTGACCAGTCAGAAGGCTTTACAACAATACAGGCAAGAGGAGATGGGGCTCAGCCGGATGGAAGCATTGGAGGCAGTGAGATGTGGTCAACTCTGGTTGTCTTTTGCAGGTAGAGCCAAAAGCACCTGCAGATGCTTTGGATGGGGACTGCAAGAGAAAGAGAGGCCTGAGGTGCCTCCAGGGTGTGTCCTTCCTCACTTGCTGCCCTCTGGCCCACTGCCATCCAGCTCCTTCCCCAGAGAAGTCGTAGAAGAGCTCAGGACACCCCAGGCCTTGCATTTACAAGGGCCTCGAACTTAAAATTTTAGCCTAAATTGCAAAGGTAAATACAGGTAGTCAGTCTCCAACTTACGATGTATTCAATTACCAGGAATCACACTGATGACTCGTCCTTTTAAAAAAAATTTTTTTTGTACATCTTATCATTAGTAATATGTACTGCATACCATGTTGCAGCGTGTAATTTGCTGATGTTATCATTCTCAGAAATTCACTTGCAGATGTTCACGTTTATGATTTACTGTTCGAAACACATCGGTGTCGGTGTCAGGAGTTGTAATGGCTAGAACACTGGTCAACGTTCAACTCTAACAGCATATGACAATTGAACCGCACCTGAGCCCAGCAGCCCTTATGACTCCACCTTCATTGTTATGACACTGTGTTTGTCTTCATTGTAGACCAGGCCTCCAACGTGATCTTATACAGTGTTTTGTATCATATGTAAGAAGCATCAGTTGTTAATTTGAAATGAGATATTCGACTTATGTCAGAACCAATTTACGGCAGAGTTGTTGGAATGGAATCTCATCGTAAACTGAGGACTACCAGTACATATAATAAGGAAGATGGGGCGAGAAGAAGAGATGTTGTAAAAAATGAGTTAAATTCTTGTCAATCATCCCTGGCAGTCAGTAGAGCTATAAATGATAATTCAAACAATAGTTTGGTTTTTGTTTTTGGTTTTTTGCACATTATTTAGAGATATAGGCAGATAATCACTAAAAGAAATAACTAAAAAGTTAAAATTGGTTGCCTCTGAGAAACAGAATTGAGAGTAGGAAGAGGTGAGGCATGAATATTGTTTTTTATTAAAAGCTATTTTGTACTGTCTGTTTCCTTTCCTTTCTTCTTCTTCTTTCTTTCTTTTTTTTTTTTTTAACAGTGAGCCTTATTATTTTCATTTAATTTTTTTTTTTTAGGAAGCTCTCCCATTCTAGCAATTCCCTAGCACAAGACATGTCACATCTTCCTGTGCTCAACCAGTGGTTACATCTCTTTATTTTTTTAAATACTTCCCTCTTATTGGCATAATAATGTTGATCTTGCTATAAATTTTTAAAGAGCTACAGCAAAACGGAAATGTTTTAACTCCCAAATGACACTGCCTGTGAACACTGTTTATACGCTTGTCTCTTACAACACTTTTGGATGAAATTGCTTAGTACTTCAGATCCGATGAGCTGTCTGCATGTTTGGGTTTCTCACGGCTGTCTGTGTGGGTTGAATTTATACCTGCTGCATGGAGGCTATGACAGAGAACTAACTGACATTCTTTCCAATTCTTAAGTCGCTCGTTAAAAACTCCACACATAACAAAACCAATCTTGTATGACTCCGTGTTGCCTAAAGTCCAAAGTGTGGGCTTGGTGGCTTTTGCAATCTGGTTCTAAATTCTTTTTCCTGTGCCACTTCCTACAACTCCCATTTTCCCCATCACGTCCTCCTCCTTGAATCCCGCTCCCTCTGGACACTTGTCACTTTGGACAGCTGACATTCACAAAGCGACAAACACGTTCCGGCCTATGGGCTTTTGCCTGTGCAGGTCCCTCCACCATTTGATCTCTGTACTCAAGGCCTAACTAAAGCATGAGGTTTCCCCTCAAAACTGGACCGACAAACAACATCATGATAAATGAAGAAGAAATTGAAGTTGTCAGTGGCTTTATTCTACTCAGATCAACAATGAATGTCCGTGGAAGCAGCAGTCAAGAAATCAAATGATGTATTGCATCGGGCAAATCTGCTGCAAAAGTCCTCTTTAAAGTCACTTTGATGACTAAGGGGCACCTTACCCAAGCCATAGTCTTATCAATCACCTCCCATGCATGCAAAAGCTGGACAATGGAAAAGGAAGACAGAAACAAGAATTAATGCATTCAGACTGGGGTGTTGGCAAGGAATATTGAACATACCATGGACTGCCAGAAGAACAAGAAGCTCTGGTGGTGCAGTGATTAAGCGCTTGGCTGCTAACCAAAAGGTTGGCGGTTTGGATCCACCAGCCACTTAACAGGAGAAAGCTGTGGCAGTCTGCTTCCGTAAAGATTTACAGCCTTGGGAACCCTATGGAGCAGTTCTACTCCGTCTTTCAGGGTCTCCATGAGTCAGAATTGACTCAACAACAATGGAGTGTTGGCCAGAAGAACGAGCAAGTCAGTCATAGAAGAAATACAACCAGAATGCTCCTTAGAAGCAAGGATGACAAGACTTCAGCTGGCTTACTTTGGATGTGTCATCAGGAAAGACAAATTGCTAGTAAAGTACATCGTGTTTGGTGAAGTAGAGGATCAGCGGAAACAAGGGAAGCCCTCAGTGAGATGGACTGACACAAGGGCCACAACAATGGACACAAACATATCAACAATCATGAAGACGGTACAGGGCAGGGCAATGTTTTATTCTGTTATACATAAGGTTACCGTGAATTGGAGCCAACTCAACGGCAACCAAGAACAACAAACTAAAACATGACCTCGTCAGAGATCTTTCTACTGCTAAACTTAGTGCCACTGCCCGCAGCAGCGAGCTCCCTAAGCTTTTCCTCTATCGGACTTTCGACTCAGGGGGGTCTTCATCACTGCCTCCACCCACTCCATCTCTTAAGGTTGCCTGATGAAGGAGAACCTCTGAGCTCTCCTTTTCTGTACCACCTGTAAGCATTCATTCTAAAGTCACTGTTGAGCACCTGTGGTTTTGCAGACACTGTGCTAAGCTGCTAACCTAAAGGTTGGCAGTTGGCGTCCACACAGAGGCACCTCGGAAGAAAGGCCTGGCAATCTACTTCTGAAAAATCACTATAGAGCATAGTTCTACTCTTGGCTGCTAACCAAAAGGTCAGCAGTTTGGATTCACCCGTCACTCCACAGGAAAAAGATGTGGCAGTCTGCTTCCCTAAATATTACAGCCTTGGAAACTCCATGGGGCAATTCTACTCTGTCCTGTAGGGTTTCTATGAATTGGAATCAACTCGATGGCAAAGGGTTACTGTAATTCCCACATGGAAATAGTCAGGAAACAAAAAAATATCACAAATATGAAGATTTTTACCATTGTAAACTCTTACAGAACATTTACAAATATGCTCCCTGATCCATATGATTTTTCTGACATCCCTGTATTTGTGTTTCTTAATAATTTAATTACCAAGTGACATAGTTATTATCACAGACATTTTTATTATTTTTTTAAATTTTATTACAAGGATCATTGTGGTTATTATATCAACAAATACAGAAGAAGAACATAAAAGCTACAGCCCTTAAAATCGCCCATAGGTTTGCTGACCAGCGATAACCAGTCTTTTCCTTAGCACAGACCACACACCTGTAAACCGCTACAAGCGTGGCATCATTACAGATGCAACAGATTTTGTAACCTGTTTTTTCACATAACAAATATCATCCGCATTTTCCATGTTATTCAAAAACTTCATATTGGGAATGTTCATAGTGAATTATATTCAGTGTGTGTTTTTTTCTTCTCAAGTAGTAATTCTTAATGCAGAAAACAGAAAAGCACAAAACACAGAAGGTCCATTGGAACCATTACATATATTAGTGAATGCCCTTGCAATCTTTTATTTTCTATACATCTGTGTATTTTTAAGAAAAGCACATTTTTTAGAAAGAGACTTTGTTTAGAAATAAACATTGTACATATCATTTCGTAGCCTGCTTTTCATTTAGCAATGTGTTGGGAACATTTTTCCATGTTTGATAACTATTTCTATGTTAGCTGGAAGCCCCATTAGACTTCTGCCCTCCACTTTCATTTTATTGAGGGTCAGACTTACCAAACCTCCCTCATTGTTCTTACTTACCTCCAGAGTTTTTACCCCTCAGAAAGTTCTTCTTCCTTGTTCTTAGGAAGGAGCCCTGGTGGCACAGTGATAAAGCACTCAGCTGCTAACGGAGAGGTCAGTGTTCTGAACCCATCAGCCACTCCGCAAGAGAAAGACGTGGCAGTCTGCTTCTGTAAAGATTACAGCCTTGGAAACCCTATGGGGCAGTTCTACTCTGTCCTATACGGTTGCTATGAATTGGAATGGACTCTGCAGTGGGTTTGTTTTGTTTTTGTTCTTACAACTTAAAAGGGTAGAAAAATATGCCCCTTTATTTTAAGTGGAGTCCTGGTAGTGTAGTGGTTAAGAGCTTGGCTGCTAACCAAAAGGTCGGCAGTTCGAATCCAGCAGCCGCTCCCTGGAAACCCTATGGGTCAGTTCTACTCTGTCCTATAGGGTCGCTATGAGTTGGAATTGACTTGATGGCAATGGTTTTGGTCTTTGGTTTATTTTAAGTGGCATTTTAAGAACTCCAATATGGATACCTCTTTACCTCCGAAAAAAACTATTGAGACCACTATTGCTCGTCCCAAACACCAAAAAAAAAAAAAAAAGAAAAAAACCCATTGCCATTGAATTGATTCTGACTCATAGCGGCCCTATAGGACAGAGTAGAACTGCCCCATAGGGTTTCCAAGGAAGGCCTGGGGGATTCAAACTGCCAACCTTTTGGATAGCAGCGGAGCTCTTAACCACTATGCCACCAGGGTTTCTCTATAATTGCCTCTTCGACTCAATGTCCTGTCTTCAGTCTGCATTCTACTTGATTTCTGTACAGGAGTTGACACTTTCCATTGCCCCCTCTTCATTCATTAATGTAGTCACCAAAGATTTATTATGTGATCATGATGGGGGTGCACTGGTGAGCAAGACAGACAGGGACTGTTGCTTTTTGTGACAACACCTCTCCTGATTCCACACCTCTGACCGTTCCTCAGTTTCCTTCATGAATTCGTCTTCTCTTCCTCCATCATCCCAGTCTCCTCTTGCCTCTGCTGTCTCTAGCAATCTCAGTTACTCCAATGACTGCAAGAAGTCGTTGGTGCCGCACAAATCTCTACCTCCAAATTTAAGTTTGCTCCCAGTCTCCAAAAATGTACTTCCAGTTGGTGTTCTAATCACCAGATATGGAAGGATGAACAAGGCAAAATCCCTCCTTTCAAGAAACTCATAGTCAACTGGGAGAGTTAAATCCAAACATCTTCAGATACCCTGAGCACATATCCAAACGTGTGTATCGCTGGCCATTCTTGAATATGTGGTATATGGTGTCTGCCAGGGCTAGTGTGATTACACTGCACAACCCCACGGGATGCCATTCGCATCGTCTACAAGGTGAATAAGACCCTCCACCGCTGAACAGTGCACAACTACATCACCTTGCACAGCAGCTTCCACTGAACTCCGTGCAGGGCTGAGAAATTGATACAGGCTGAAACTGTCGGCCATGATGGCTCACTTAGTGGTTTCCCTGGTGGTCATTCTCTGCTAGGCCTATGGATTAGACGTGGATTATTATTATTATTATTTCTTCACTTCACAATCTAGACCCAAGGTGCACACTGGTGGGCTATATCACTTCTGTCTTGTGTGACTTACATAACCAGTTGCTGTCAGTTCCGACTCATGGTGACCCCATGTGTGTCAGAGTAGAACTGTGTTCCATAGGGTTTCCAATGGCTGGTTTTGGGGAAGTAGATTGCCAGGCCTTTCTTCCGAGGCACCTCTGTGTGCACTCGAACCGCCAACTTTTGGGTTCGCAGCCGAGTGCTTAACCGTTTGCATCACCCAGGGACTTGTGACCTGCATAAGTATTTTGAATTTAGCTGCCAATTAATTTCACAAAAGAATCCAGATTTTCAGCTTCTTCTCAAAAAAACTAGCAAATGAGGCAACCCTGAGCCCACATTCCCAGCTGGCCACAGTCAGCTGGAGCTGCCCAGCAGCAGCCCCCTTGAGACAGGGAACCTGCTTTCCAGTTCTCCTCAGAGCCACCACTGCCCAGTGCCTCCAGGCCCAGCTGGTCTCACTCTGTATCACCTGCCTGGCCCCTGTAGTCAGTCATATTAACTTCAATACAAACATTCTTTTCACCCAGAAATGACCTACTAATTATTTTATTGATTTTCAGAGTCCATTAATTTATTGAATTTCCTAGAGATACTATGTCTTGGCTATAGAGTGAAAAATGAAAACTGAAGAGATTCCAGGACTACTGTTCTCATTGCACACAACCAACCAATTAGTCCTGAGGGAGCGGCATCCCCTCCCCCACTACCACCCCAGCCGCCCAGCGATGAATACATTTTCAGAAAACATCTCTGATCTACCTGGAAGTGAGCTCAGAGATCTCAGCCCCAGCCAGTGTAATTAGTTGTATCTCAAAGGCAAGGCTCCCCTGCAGAGCGAGCAGGCCATTTTAAATTAACCCTTAGTGACCTGAAAAGAAATTGATGAAAGAGGAAATACAAATCATAAGAAAATTCCCAGAAAGCACTGAGAATCCAGGCAACAAGATACAACATTTTTGTCCATGAAAGCAGCCGACATTTAAAAAAATACCCAGTGAAGGAACAG
Source organism: Trichechus manatus latirostris (assembly GCF_000243295.1). NCBI lineage: Eukaryota > Metazoa > Chordata > Mammalia > Sirenia > Trichechidae > Trichechus > Trichechus manatus. The sequence continues at coordinate 20,604,231 of NW_004443960.1, read as the reverse complement.
AGCAGGCACTCTTGTTGATTGCTTTGAGCAGTGTAAACTGGTTTGCCGTTTAGAAAAGGCTATTTAGAGGTATGTTTCAAGAGATATATATTTGGGGAGGGAGGGAATTTGTTACACAGCAATAGATAGCGACAGCATCTGACTATTGGCTATGTCTTTTCAGTTCAGTGACCTCTCTTCAGTGTCCCATCCCTGTATTATACACATTGCACCTTGGGGCCCTAGGTGTACTAGAGAGTCCTGGATTTTGTTTCTAGTGTTTTCCACAAAGCCCCCTGCAGGGGCCTCCCAGAGATTCTTTTCCTTCCATTATCTCTCCCACTAACACACACAC
>NW_004443960.1:20599957-20603505 GCF_000243295.1 Trichechus manatus latirostris | reverse complement strand
AAATTAATTTACCCCCAAACAAAAAAAAAAAAAAAGATAAAGGAGGAAGATGAAGAGGAAGGAGAGAAGAAGAAAGGAGGAAGGAAGGAGAAAAACATCTTTGAAATATCTCATCTGTGATTCATCAAGATCCACAGAGATTTTTTTAATCTATGAAACAGGAATAAATATTCATAATGAGAAATTAACTTTAAATCAGGAAGGGCTATGTAAGATGCAAACACAATAAGCAAATTAGAAGCCACATTAGGGATAGCATTAGCATATAGGCAATGAGATCATGTTCAGAAGACAGAATCAGTGAAGTAGAAGATAAACTTGAGAAAACTCATTCCCTTCTCCCATTAAACTCAGAGGAAATGGTACAAAGCTAAAAATCACAAGAGAAAATAAAAGCGAATAGGACAAATCTCAGAAGGAACAGACACACTATTGAATAACAGAAGAAATTTTCTGATCGAAATAAAGATAATAGTCTGAAAACTGAGACTAGGCTTTTGATTAGGCAAGTAAGAGCCACACATAGAAATATTGGGGTGAAAAAAATTAATTCCTACAAGTCTCCACTAGGAAAATGTCATGTTGGGTTCAGACTTGCACTCCACAACATGAAACGCTAGAAAACAATGAAGCCTATTTACAAAGCACTAAAGTACAGAGTCGTGATCAAAGATTCTACACTCAGCCACATTGTCATTTGGGGAGAAGTCTCCAGAAAGTTTTTCTCAAACATGAAAAGGCCCATCCTGGATAAAATACTTGAAGATCTGTGTCAAAACAATGGAATAGCATTCAAAGATAAATACTCAAGAATGAGGAAACAGTGACAGTTAAAAAGAATAGAGGTAAGAACTCCAAAATATGGTTTTAGTATGGATACAAGGCTGGTTGTCCCTCAAAAGTTTTTTTTAATAATTAAAAAAATGATGGAATTAAATTCACAAAGACTAGAGAAAAGGAAAAGTCCTAAAATGAAATTTTTCATCTTCCACAAGGAGCCCCCCTCATTGCAGTTCTATAATTGACTTTGATAGCTTAATATTGATTTCAGAACTTCTTTAAAAATCTTTAAGGTAGCTACTAATAGAATTAAAACCAAGGTGCATGCCTTCCAAGTTTTTACAAAAGGTAACAGAAACCAAAACCATTAATATAGATGAAAAATTAAAAAGAGAAATAAAGGAAATGTTCACAACAAGATGACAGAAACCAAGGAAGGTTACCGGTTAGAAAAATGGCTGTGGCAATAATCACAAGAAAATCTGTAAGACTTTGAACTAGCGTGATGGTGGTGGAGATAGAGCCAGGGCTGTGTTCAAGGACTGTTTAAGAGATAGGACCCAATGACTTGATAGCCAACTGGACACGGGGATGGGAATTGAAAGAGAAGGAAGAAAGTGAGGATCCCAGGTTCAAAGTCTGAGTGACTGAGAAAATGGTGGTGGCACCAATTGAAAGAAAAGACTTGGAATAAGTATCAGTCCAGCTTTGGACATATTAACTTTATGTGCCTGCGACAGTTCTGTGAAGTAGGCTGTTTAGATATATGACTTGGGCACCAACATTTTGAGTGCAAGAGAAGGATAGAGTCCACCCTGCTAAGATTTCCAACTATATTGTACCCGGAGTAACTTTTGAGCTCAAGACTTTACGAAGAGAACAAAAAAGATTTATTTATAATGATATAGCCCACACTGAGGAATGAGCACTACATACATTTCACTCTAAACATGTTGTTGCTAGGTGCTGTTGAGTTGGTTCCAACTCACAGAGATTCTATGTGCAACAAAACAAAACACCGCCCAGTCCTGTGCCATGCTCACAATCATTGCTATGTTAGAGCCCACTGTTGCAGCCACTGTGTCAATCCATCTCATTGAGGGCCTTCCTCTGTTTTGCTGACCCTCTGCTTTACCAAGCATGCTGTCCTTCTCCAGGGACTGGTCCTTCCTGATAACATGTCCAAAGTACGTGAGATGAAGTGACATCCTCGCTTCTAAGGAGCATTCTGGCTGTACTTCTTCCATGGCAGATTTGTTTGTTCTTCTGGCAGTCCATGGTATATTTAATATTCTTCAACAACACCATAATTCAAATGCATCAGTTCTTCTTCAGTCTTCCTTATTCATTGTCCAGCTTTCATATGCATATAAGGTAACTGAAAACACTATGGCTTGGGTCAGGTGCACCTTAGTCCTCCAGGGGACATCTTTGCTTTTTAACACTTTAAAGAGGTGTTTTGCAGCAGATTTGCCAAAGGCAATACTCCAAACATAGGGGTAAATAAAACAACAAAGTATAAATGATTTACACCTGCAGGTCTAATTTTAGTTTCTATAAAGGAAATGGTAAGGGCTAAGATGGCACACTCAGCCTCTAGGTTAAGTTCAAATGCTAGTTCTACCAATTATCAGTTATTGTATGTCAATGTCCTCACCAATACAATGGGGAAATGTCATTGGAGTATTAGGAGGATTAATACATGTAAAAGGCTTGCAACAGTGCCTGGCACTCAACAATTATTACTTATTGTTATTATCAAGGTCCAATCCAGAGTCTGCTTTTTGCACAGTCCCGTTTTCCTGATCCTCAACTTCACTGTTTAAGGTAGTGTGCCAATTTTGTTTTTAATTCTGGCCTTATTGGTATTTGCAACAAGTTCTTGTTTATTGCTCACGCACTTGCTTAAAGGTCTGATTAAATACGAAGACTTTACCAATGGTATTGTGAAGAACCCCATAGGTCTGTCAGTTTGTCGAACTGTAGTGGCTTGCGTATTGCTGTGATGCTGGAAGCTATGCCACCTGTATTTGAAATACCAGTAGGGTCACCGTGGTGGACAGGTTTCAGCAAAGCTTCCAGAGTAAGACAGGCTAGGAAGAAGGACCTGGTGGTCTACTTCTGAAAAAATTAGCCAGTGAAAACCTTATGAATAGCAGCAGAACATTGTCTGATACAGTGCCAGAAGATGAGCCCCTCGGGTTGAAAGTCACTCAAAATGCAACTGGGAAAGAGCTACCTCCTCAAAGTACAGTCCACCTTAACGACGTGGATGGAGTCAAGCTTTCGGGGCCTTTATTTGCTGATGTGACGCTACTCAAAATGAGAAGAAACAGCTGCAAACATCTGCTAATAATTGGAACCTGGAATGTATAAAGTATGAGTCTAAGAAAATTGGAAATCGTCAAAAATAAAACGGAACGCATAAACATCGATATCCTAGGCATTAGTGAGCTGAAATGCACTGGTATTTGCCACTTTGAATCAGACAATCATATGACCTACTATGCTGGGAATGACCAATTGAAGAGGAATGGCCTTGCATGCATTGTCAAAAAGAACATTTCAAGATGTATCCTGAAGTACAACGCTGTCAGTGATAGAATAATATCCATACGCCTACAAGAAAGACCCGTTAATACAACGATTATTCAGATTGATGCACCAACCACTAAGGCCAAAGATGAAGAAACTGGACATTTTTACCAACGTCTGGAGTCTGAAATTGATCAAACATGCAGTCAAGATGCAATGATAATTACAGGTGA
>NW_004443960.1:20581329-20596448 GCF_000243295.1 Trichechus manatus latirostris | reverse complement strand
GAATAACCCTGTAAACTGAGTACTACTCTTAATCTCCATTTTAAAGCTGATGAAACTGAGGCACAGAAGGGGTGAGTAACTTGCCCAGGGCCACACAGCTGGTAATTGGCGGAGATAGGATTGGAAGCCAGGTGGTCTGCTCCATCATCAATATCAGTACACTTGCTCTCCAGCCCCACTTTCCATCTGTAAGCCCACCTTTACCTTTCAAAAGGTCATGCTTAAGGAACCCAGATAAATTCTCTGAGCTAAATTGGCTTCCACGGACATCCTGGCTGGATGCAGTCAGGCATACCTCAGTTTACGTGGGTTTGTTTTACACACTTTTGGAATGGTGGGAGCTTTCTATTTAGAGTCCCTCTGAGTCTAAACCTCATGCTCTTAATAATGTTCATAATGTTTCCAATTCAAGGAGGATAGGATGATTCCAAACAAGGCTTGGTGTGAAGTTGGGGTTGGAGATAGCCTGGCAGGAGGTTGAGTGTGGGTGCAGCTGTGGGTGCAGATGTACACACTGGAAATGCATATAGGCATTTGGCTCACAAAAGGTTATTTAAAGCAGAATAAATGAAGCATTGGTGGTTCAAGATAGAATTCTTCCCTTCCATGCAGGAGACCTGAGGGTTCGATTCCCAGCCAATGCACCTCATGTGCCGCCATCATTAGCTGTCAGTGGAGGCTTGTGTGTTGCTTAGGGGCCGAACAGGTTTCAGCAGAGCTTCCAGATTAAGATGGACTAGGAAGAAAGGCCTGGTGATCCACTTCCAAAAATCAGCCAGTGAAAACCCTATGGATCACAGCAGTTGGATCTGCAACCTACCATGAGAATGGGGCAGGACTGGGCAGTGTTTCTTTCTGTTGTACATGGGGTTGCCATGAGTTGGGGGCTGACTTGGGGGCAGCTAACAACCACCACAAAGCAGAGTAGACACAGGGCATTGCAGGCGATACAGCATGCTTCTCTTAGCCCTTGCCACGAACTCTGTTCGGAACTTCACTATTTATTACTCACTGAACCAGAGGCCGTTCCTCTAACTCAGCTGCACACGCCAGGCTGACAGGCAGCCACCTTAGAAGCAAGGTGCTTGCCGAGCAGCAATGTCCGTCCCCAGTCCCCCTCACATGGAACAGAGATCTTAGGCGTCGGAATTGAAACAAAGTTAAAAACGCCTTCCTGGCTCTAACTGGGCATTGCGTGATGGGGGCCCAGAGTGGCATTTTTAACAGATGACTCAAGCGCTCTATTTCAATCTGTTCCAAGTTCTCTGCGGTGACAGTCGATTTTTTTAAGCCTTGTCATCTTTCAGAGTCCTTAAGTCAGCAGGCACAGTTGTCTGGCACTGAGACATAGCTACGACTTTGCAAGGTTTAGCAGACAATCCATAAAAGGCATTTCTTTCCACTTTGTATCCACCCACCTCCCACCCCCACCGCCTCACACAAAAAAAGAAAAACACGGTATTGCCGCCAAGATAAATAAAAGAGGATGCCTTGAGTACCCTGAAATGAGGCAAAGACATCCAAGTTATTCTTAGGGTTTTAATTCAAAGGAGGCAGTATATGGTAACGCTTGAGCGTGTATGCTCTGGTGTTAAATTGCCTGGGTCCAACTCCTAGCCCTGCCACATACAAGCAATGTGATCTCAAGAAGTTATTGGGTGTCTCTGAGCCTCAGTTTCTTCATCTGTGACATTGGTGATATCAACAGGACCTACTTCCATTAAAAAAAAGAAGTTGTTGTTGAGTCAATTCGGACTCATAGCGACCCAAAGTGTTACAGAGAAGAACTGCTCCATAGGGATTTCCTGACTGTGATCTTTATGAAAGGTCACCAGGCCTTTCTTCCACAGTGTCACTGGGTGGGTTCTCACCACCAATCTTTAGGTTAGTAGTCAGGTGCAAACCATTTGAACTACCTAGGGACTTTTACCTTTATAAATTGTCAACTAAATATGATCATGCATGTAGAGTGCCTGGCTTAGGGCAGAGCACAATTGGCATTAGCTGCTAAGGAGTCCCTGGGTGGTGCAAATGATTAAACCCTGGACTACTAACCAACAGGTTAGTGGTTCCAACCCACCCAGAGGCGCCTTGGAAGTAAGACCTGGCAATCCGCTTCCCAAAGATCACAGCCTTGAAAACCCTATGGAGCAGTTCTACTCTGCACACATGGGGTCGCCATGAGTCAGAATCGACTTGATAGCAACTAACAACAATAACAACAGGGAAAAGCAGGTGCAGAGATTAACTGGATGAGAATACTCAGCAAAAATCCAATTCTCAAAAGGAGCACAATGGAGCCAAGAGTGTAAGTGGGAGCTTCTGATAGCTAGATCACCAAGGTTGCCGGGAAACCTTTAGTATAATTTCTTGCATGTTTAAAAAAAAAAAAAAGGTAATGGGTTCCCTGTCTACTTCACAGCAAGGCAAGAAGATCAAACTCTTTGCTGTCAAGTTGAGTGAGCTCTCCAGAGAAAGGTATTACCTAAACAAAAGTTATTTTTTAATCTTTTTATAGCCAGGGAAGGTAAAAGACTTTCTTTGAAATGAATTGCAGAGTCAGAACTGGCCCTGTTTCCAAGTCCCTCTTTGGCCTTATAAAAATGGAAGTGAGATTTCCCAGCAGGACCAGAGAAAGCAATGTTTTCTTTAACAGGGGGACTGCAGCTCATTTCTCATTGCAGCCTCCTTTGAGCAAGAACCCCAGGTACTCAGACCTCCATTTACAAAACCTCAGTGGGGGAATAATAACAATATGTTCCTGTTCCTTCAAAATGTTCAAGTGACATGCAGATATTAACTAATTAATTCTCCTAAGTCAGCAGAGAAAATTGCTTCCAAAGATCTCTGAGGACTCTTGAAATGTAAATGAAGTCTCAGTGTAGACTGGCCCTCCATTCCAATAGCTACCAGCACACGTGAATAAAAGCTAAACTCCTTACTTAGAAGATACCATTCAATCTGGCTTCTGCTCACTCTCTTGTCATCAGATTGGCACCTAGATCACCCCCAGCTTGAGGCTTTTGCACGCACTGTTCCGTCTACCCGGAATTCTCTTCCTTTAATTTTGTGTGCGTGTGTGCAGACGTGAGGTGTTATTTTATTTCAAATAGCTTTCATATATGTTATTTCATTAGAACCTTAAACGACTCTTCATTACTGTCTGGGTTTATCCATTTTACATATGGGGAAACAGCTTCAGAGAGGGAACTTAACTTCTTGAGAATGACAGAGCTCATAGATAACAGACCAAGTGTTCAAATTCACCTCATTTAAGGCTAAGCCAAAAACTAAGGAATAGCCGATAAGGCCTATATTTAGAGTAACATGTCTTATTCTCAAATATATCTACTATGCATAGGAAAAGACGCAGGCAAACTTATTCTATGTAGTTAACGACCATATTTTATTGGCCATCTCCAGCAGGCAGGATGTGGGCAAACCTCTGAGTTCAAAGATCCCCTCAGAGAGGCAGCGTGGGGCTGCAGGAAGGACCTGTGAGTCGGGGGACCAGAGGTCCCCACCTGCTCTGCCATGTTATGATATTGTGCATCTCCCTTTAATTTTATTCCTGACTCTCCATTCCACCCTTCAGGTCTCAGCTCAGATGTTACCTCCTCAGAGCGGCCTCCCTGACTACCCTCTCGAGTGCGCTTTCACGTCTCCACCCCATCACCCTATTTTGTTTCTTGCATGGCACCATGAAGTTAAATTGCCTTATGGGTATGTTTGTTTGCTTGTTACTTGCTGCCCCAGCTAGAATGTCCACTGGTGTATCTCCAGCCCCTTTTGTACTGGTGTACCATGTGCCTGGCACAGAGTAGATGCTCAATCATTTTTTGATGAACAAATAAATGAAAGTAAGAGCAATTCGATTCACTTATCCATACCCAAATCTACAAAGTATAGTGTGACTTTTTATGACTAGAACGCTCATCTCTAAGATGCTTCAAACTCTTCTAGGCAAACGGTGCAGCCACTGTGGAAAATGGTTTGCGGTTCCTCAAAAAGTTGAGCGTAGAACTACCACGTGTTCCAGTGATCCCAGAAGAAATGAAGGCAGGAATGCAAACAGAAACCTGTACACCAATGTTCATTGCAGTGCTTTTCATAATAGCCAAAATGTAGAAACAACCGAAATGTCCATCTACAGATGAGTGGGTAAACCAAATGTGATATATACACACAATGGAGTACTAGGCAGCCATAAAGAGAAGTGAAGTCCTGATGTATGCCACAACATGGGTGAACTAGGAAACATTAAGCTGAGCAAAATAAGTCACTCACAAAAGGACAAATGCCGTATGATCTCACTTACATGCAATAAGCAAATATATAGAAAACAAAGATTATTAATGGTTACCAAGGTGGGTGAGAGGGGGAAAGGAGGAGTTCTGGGGGGCATTGAGTTTATTTTAATGATGGTAGACTATTTTGGAAAAGGATAGCGATAATGGTGGCACAACAGGAAAAATGCAATCAGTGTTATTGAATTGTAAATGTGGAAGTCGTTGTGTTGGCAAATGTTTTTGTGAGTGTATTTTCACCACAATTAAAAAAAAAAACTCTTACAGGCATTATCCCAGTGCTGATCCTGCCCCCAAGCATTCTTCCTTTGCCTCAGTATACTCAGAATGCACTCGTGATATCAAATCTATGCCCTCCGAGGATAAACTGTTGTCCCTAAAGACTGTAAGTTCTCAGCCTAGCCCCCAGTACTGAACCTGCTTGGCAGGTTGGCCTTATGGCTCCATTTGACAGCATGGAAAGTTGAGGACATGAGGTAATGTGCTACTAGGCTCTATCTATTCCAACTCCTCATTGGGATACTGAGGAACCAGGATCAAGAGAGTGGGAGAGATTCACCAAAAAGACAAACCCCTAGTGAGCCAGGGTTACAGCCCAAGTCCCCTTGTCCCATTGGATCAAGAGACTCTCCAGGAAAGCAGATCTAACAGTTACCGACTACCTACTGTGTGCTGGCACAGAGCTAGGCACTGTACATACTCAACCTTGCGTAATCCTCACGACACCCAGGTGAAGTATTACTATGCCCATTTTACAAATGAACAAATAAGTTAACTTGTTCGAGGCCACTGAGATGTCGAGAAAGAGACTATATTTGAAGTCTGTCAAACTTCAAATATTCTTTTATTTCCACCCTCACGCTGCCTCCCACTTCAGTTACATGTCAACATTATCTTAAAGGTTGTGTGGAGAAGAATTTCTCACAAAAGATAACATATTCCAACAATAATAAACCCACTGCCATCAAGTCTCATAGCAACCCTATAGGACAGAGTAGAATTGCCCCATAGAGTTTTCCAAGGCTTTATGGAAGCAGACTGCCACATCTTTATCCCACAGAGCGACTGGTAGGTTTGAACAACCAATTTTTCAGTTAGCAGCTGAATGCTTAACCACTGTGTCACCTGCACTCCCTTCCAATAATAGTACTAAAACAAAAATTAGTGATTACTTTATGTCAGACATGGTGCTATGTTGTCTCGGTTAACTCTTACAACAGCACTAGGAGGTAGAGACAGATTGGAGCCAGGCGTTATAAATCTTTTTGTGCCTCCGTTTCCTCATCAGTAGAATGGGGTAACAATATCACCTATCTCATAAGGATGCTGTGGGAGTGCCTGGGTGGTGCAAATGGTTAATGTGCTAGGCTGCCAACCAAAAAGTTGGAGGTTCAAGTCCACCCAGAGGCACCTCAGAAGAAAGACCTGGTGATCTGCCTCCAAAAAAATCAGCCTTTGGAAAACCCTATGGAGCACAGCTGTACTCTGACACACACCATGAGTGGGAATCAATGCAACTGGTTAAGGGCGTTGTGAAGATTACATTCGTTACATAAGTGTTTAGCATCAGTAAAGGTTATCTATTATTACTCATCGTAAGAGAGGCTCTGAGAAGAAACACAAGGTCTCCATGTGGGTAACTGCAGGAATTCAATCGCAGAATGCTGAGGTAGAGTTCTTCTCTTTCACTCCTTCCCTCCCTTCCCCTCCCTGTATTCCGCATGGTTGCCCAAACTAGAAACATCCAACATCCCCTCTTCCTCCTTCCTTCCCTCACTTCCTCATTCAAGGGCCCCCTGGTCTTAGGTAGTCTTTGGAACCCGCCCCTCCTCTCATCCCCACAGCCTCTGCCTTAGTTCATATTCTCACCATGGATCCTTGAGAATCCTGTGCACATTTCCTAATTGATCTCCCTGATGCTAGGAGTCCTTCCTCACACAGCTGCCCCTTTGGACTTCCTAGTATACAGATCTGGTCCTGTGTGCCAGTCATTGCCTGTTTGCTACAGATCTATTCCCTACCTTTCTCCAACAAACTCTTTTATCAGGCATGCTCAACAGCTGACTTCTGGCCAGGATCTAAGTGCTTGGAGGAATTCAGAGGAGGCCAGGGCAGACCTAGGTTGAGAAGAGTGGTTGAGGGGTGGGAGAGAGAAGGCTAGAGGGGGCAGATCATGTATGTTCACGGGCATATCAAGTCATCTCAGTAGCCCCAGCACCTGGAACACAGTAAGTGCTCCTTAATGGTTTGTGGTTCTTTATATTGTTTTAAATGAACAAATAAATGATTGAATGAACGGAGAAATGGTTTTGCACGTTCTGGCTATCAGCATATGCTCTACCTACCAGATTCCCAACTCAGAAAAATTTAAAAGAGAAAAGGACAGTTATCTTTAGACTTGGTGTAGAAAAATTCCCATGAGGGAGAAACTGGATTTTGAAACAAAAGAGATAGTCTTTTTTGCACTGGGAAGGGTTTATAGTTTTGTTATTGGTGTTTGGACAATGGTTATTAAAGCCATAGGAAAGGCTAAGATAAATCTATAGTTATGGATTTTTTTTTTTTTTTTACTTTTGACTGAACCTGAGTTTAAGAGATTCATGTTCATTACAAACAAGAGTCTATGGTTTGGGGGAATCTTTTATCTATGATTATCTGGTATTTGAAATAGGTCATGAGATTTATGGGATAGTTGGTGAAGCAAATAACCTCTTGGCTCCTGAAGAACAGGCAAATTATGTCTAGTTTGGGGCCCCACAAACTAATGGAGATTAAGTGGGACAGCATGATTCCCTGTGTATAAAACCCCATTTCTAGGCTGGAGATGTGGGGTAGAAGCCCAGGAAGCCACTGAACCCCCTCCCCAACCCAGGAGGAACAGGGACCCACACACACACCAGCTCCCAGCCATCACACTTGACCACACGTTTTTCCCATCCCTACCATCTTCAGAGTTAAGTTACTGTCATGAGTACTCATATCTAAAGGAAGGAGAAAAAGAATCATAAATACAAAAATTATGCTAATACAAATAATAGCTAACATTTAGTGACTGTTTTCCAGTGGCCTGATACCAGCCTAATCGTTGTAATCTTCGCAACCATCCCATAGGTGAGGGTTTGTTATTACCCCCATTTCATGTACATGAGGAAACTGAGGAACCATGAGGTTAAGTATCTTGCCCAAGAATGCCCAAATGCTAAATGGAAGATCTGGGATTATGAACCCAGGCAGGAGTCCCGAAAGTTTGGCTGTTTGAAACTACCCAGCAGGGCCTTGAAAGATAGGGCTGGCAATCTGTTTCTGAAAGGTCACAGCCCTGAAAACCCTAGGGAGCAGTTTTACTCTGCAGACCTGGGGTCGCCATGAGTCAGAATTGACTCCACGGCAGCTGACAACAACAAGTTTGACTCCAAAGCCCACATTCTTAAACAAGAATCACCAAACCAAAAGAAAAGTTATATGAAATGGAGGACAAATCCAGAAGTTGCAAAGTCTGTCTAGTAGAGATCCAGAAGTGACAACAGAGAGAAATGAATGGAAGAGACAATCGAACATAGAGAAAATTTCCCAGACCTGTATTCATATATGTGTCTTCAGATTGAAAGGGCCCACTGAGCGTTAGGCAGAATGAATTATGAGAGTGACTTTCAGACTATTCAGATATCAAGGATAACTGTTGTTAGTTGTAGTTGCCATTCAGTCGGCTCTACTTCATGGTGACATTATGTATAACAACAAAACGTTACCCGGTGCTGTGCCGTCTTCATTATTGTTGGTATGTTTGAGTTTATTGTTGTGGTTGTTGTGTTGTATTTTGAGTGCCTTCCATCCTGGGGGTTCATCTTCCAGCACTATATTGGGCAGTATTCTGTTGTTATACTTCGGGTTTTTATTGGCTAATTTTTGGAAGTAGATCACCAGGCCTTTCTTCCCAGTCTATCTTAGTCTGGAAGCTTCACTGAAACCTGTCCATGAATGCCCCTGCTGGTTTGTAAAAATACCAGCAGCACAGCTTCCAGCCTCATAGCAACATGCAAACCATCACAGTACAACAAACTGACAGATGGGTGGTGGCCAAGGATAATTAGAAAATGCAGATAGATTGGGGGACTTTGGTAAGCAGAATAATAGCCCCCCAAAGATGTTCATATCCTAACCCACAGGACCTGTGAATATGTTATCTGGCAAGGGGGAATTCAAGTTGCAAATGGAATTAAGACTGTTAATCGGTTGACCATAAAAGAAGATTATGCCAGATTATCCAGGTGGTTCGCATCCTTTAAAGAGGTAGAGGGAGATTTGACCAGAAAAGAGAAAGCTGGAGAGAGGCAGTATGGGGAGGATTCAACTTTCCATTGCTAGCTTTGAAGATGGAAGAATGGAGCCATGAGCCGAGGGATGCTGGCAGCCTCTAAAAGCTAGAAAAGGCAATAAAATGGATTTTCCTTATAGAGCCTCCAGAAAAGAACACAGCCCAGTCAACACCTTGATTTCAGCTCACTGAGACACATTTTGGGCTTCTGATTCCCAGAACTGTAAGATAATAAATTTGTGTTGTTTTAAGCCACTGTGTTTGTGGCAATTTGTTACAGCAGCAGTATAAAACTAATAGAGGATGGAACAAAAAAAGGAACAACAAGCTGAATGGCATCAGATTTCTCATTAACAACAAATATCTTCTAGAAGGCAATGGAGCAATATCTTCAATTTATTGTGAAAGTCTATGGGGAAAAAAAATTACAATCTAAAGGAAATGGAAGAATATCTAACAAAATAAAAACTTAAGGAGTTGACCAAAGAAGAAAACCTAAACAGATCAATAACTATAAGAGATTAGAAAGTCAAGATCTACCATGTTTAAAATGACATGCTTGTGCAGTGGCATCACTAGGGGGGTGCAGGGGGTGTGGACCACACCAAGTGACCCTATCAGAGGGTGTGACACCAAAATGACTGTCTATAAAATTTTTGTGCAGTGTTTCAGCAGAAATTTATTATTTTTTATAAAAATATCCCTGTAGTTAGTTATAACAACAAAAACGTTTTTCATAAGCCCAGCTTACATGTATCAACATGCCTACAAGGCTAAAACTCTATGCTAATTTACTTTTTGAGCCTTCTAATGCGCTCCAGTCAGAGCTGTCATTATTGCCCAATTACAATGACGCTTTGAATCACGTGGTTTCATCTGCAAGTGCTACAAACACACGCTGTTGTTTTCGTTACTGCTGGTGTTGTTATAGTCGTTGATTTTGTCCAATTTTCTGGTGTTTTAGCTACAAGATTGTGGTAATTAGTATTTGAGAACCTCTATCAATAACTTTTTTGAGGATGTAGCAGTTGCTAAAGGAAAAGAAAGAGTGATATACAAGAATTATGATTTATGATTAACATTAGTACAAAAACATTACTAAGGATTCTGTATGGTCTTGTACCGGAGGAGGTCCATGGGCGCGGGGGGAGGTGACACCATGAGTTACCACACTGGTGGTAATTAAGCCCATCAGGTCATCAAAAGAACAATACACCTATTATAGGAATTCAAGGATGGTTAGCATCACAGTATCTATCACTGTAATCCATTATATCAACCAGTTACAGGATTTCATATGTTGTATCATTATAAGAAAGAGCTACAAAAATGAAGCGCTTTTCTCTATACTAGTAATTACCAGGCATTATTTTTAAAAATAATTAAATAAATTTAGACAAGTGGGCCTGGGCAATATGGAGAGGGCCATGGAATGCTAGTCCAGTAAATTTGGCATTTACTAAGTATACAGTGGGAAAAAAATTGAGCTGGAAAACGTAAATATGTCAGTTTGATGGAGACAGGCATCATGGAGATAATGAAAGCAGAGAGACCTTCAGGGAATTATTGCAATAGTCCTACCAAGAGGCAATGAGAAACTGAGCTGGGACATAGGCCTTTCCAGAGGAATAATTGTTAGTAATAGTTTGGAGAAATCAAAAGAATTCCATATCTAAATCCCAAACTGGTAGATGTTTATACCACAAGCTAAGGTATATGGGTAAAGGAAGTATTGGGGGCTGAGTTTAGTCAAGTTGATTTCAAAATACCTCCTAAACACTCAAGTGGTTGGAAATGTAGATCAGAAGCTTCAAATAAAAATACGGATTAAAAACATAAGCAGAGTAACCATTCATGGAGAGTTGACAAATGAAGCTATAAGAATAAATGGATCACCTAGAGAGAATGTGTAGCCTACAATGGGATTCAAGATAGAACTTGAGAAAAGGCGATCATTTAAGCAATGGAATGAGGACAAGGATTCAGTAAGAGAAGCTTGAGTAGATGTTGGAGTTGTTGGAGTCGGGAATGTACACAGCCACAGAAGCCAGGGAAGAGTTCCAAAAAGGATTACAGTGGCAGCTGTCTGGAATGCCAAAGAGAAGTCAAGAGGAGCATTCAGCAACACGGCCTCTCGGGTCTTGGGGGAAACAAGTTCAGTGAAGTGTTGTGGCTAAGGCGAGCTTCTTGCAGCCTACTGATAAAGCAGAGATAGGCAGTAGGTGGACTAAACAATTTAAACTACTTTTCAGTAAAGTAAGTTAAGAGCTGAAACTTGGGGCTCAGACACGGATTCAAACCCCAGCTCCACTGTTTGACATTTATCAATTATTTCATCTCTCTGAGCCTAACTTTCCTTATATGTAAAATAGGGATGATACTAGTAGCAACTTTGTAGGACTTATTGTGATAATTAAATAAGATAATCCATTTAAGGGGTTTCTAACAGTACCTGGTACCAAGTAAGTGGTAAATAAATTTTGACTATTATTATTTCAGCAAAATAGGTGCTAAAGACGTCTGCTCGAAAAGGCCAGGAAGCAGGGGAGAAAGGTAGAAACCAGCTTTTATGTGATTTGGGTCTTGAAAGATGAGTCAGAGTTAGCCAGATGGGCTATGAAGGGAATGGATAGTCAAAGCAGAGAGAACAGATATGCTCTAAAGTCCAGAGGTGAAAAAGCAATTAAATACTTGTGATTGAGTGACTGACAATAAACCAAAACCCAAACCCATTGTCGTCGAGTCAATTCTGACTCATAGCGACCCTACAGGACAGAGTCGAACTGCCCCCATTGGGTTTCCAGGGAGTGTCTGGTGGATTCAAAGTGCCAACCTTTTGGTTAGCAGCCAAGCTCTTAACCACTATGCCACCAGGGTTTCCAAGAAATGGAAAGCCTTGTGTGCTTTGCAAAAACCTTCAAACATTCCAAGCGCCGTCATGTAAAATACCAATTTGATTTACTTGAAGGAATATGGCCTGCACATGTGTTGGTTTGGCCCTCAACATAATTTTATTCATTTGAATTAGTTGTTAACATTTAGCAAATAAGAGATTTTAGATAAGTACCCAGATTTCCAGCTTTGCCTGAAATATCAGAAAGTCTGAACACTGGGCTTGCATTCAGCCCCATTTAACAAAGTGGAGAGGGGTGAGGTAGCAGCTATTCCCTTAGACAGAGCATGTGTTCTTCAGTTGCCAGGGTTCCCACCTGGCCCACAGGAGGTCTCTGACTTTACACCCCTGCTCTGAGAAGCAGCAGCCCTGGTGGCACAATGGTGAAAGTGCTCGACTGCTAACTGAAAGGTCGGTGGTTTCAACCCACCAGCTAAGTTGGAATCGACTTGATGGCAGTTGGGTTTGGTTCTTGGTTTTGCTCTGAGAAAATACAGGTATACTCAATACAAGCATCACAGCTGTCCAGGGATGTGCTGGGGAGCCCCCATCACCGCGTCAACTCAGCAGCCACTTGGAAGAAACAAACAGAAAAACTATTGATTTGGGGCAGTGATTCTTAGACTTTAATGTGCGCACACATCGCCTGGGGTCTTGTTAAAATACAAATTCTGATTCAGTAGGTCTGGGATGGAGCCTGAGATTGTGCATTTCTAACAAGCTCCCCGGTGATACTGATGCTGCTGGTCCACGGACTACACTTTGAGCAGCAAGGGGCTAGGGAACCTTGACGTTGCCCTTCAGCCCTGAGAGTCAGGGTTCTTTTGAGGCTGGAGCTCACCGTCTGCTGAAACAAAGCCTCTTCTAGTTGGAGCCAGCCCTGGCTCAGAGCTCTGCTGGGGAAGAGAGTTGAGAGAACAAAAAAAATCAGTGTGTTGAAAAAAGATTATTCCTTTCATGGTTTTGCAGAACTTGTGGAAAATAAAGTTAAGAGTTATTCACTTTTGCTCTTCTGTGTGTTTCTATAATGCTCTCACATCCCATAAGATCACTATCATGCTTTCAAAATACATGTGTATAATCACTCATAATATGAATTTAGAAATAGAAATATGTGTACCTTTGTAAGGGTCTCTATCATTAACTATAAGCCATGAGAAATTTATTTAGAAAATTTCTGAACTTAGACATAGAAACATAGAAGCATGTGAAGTATGTGAAGCATGTGGTAAACAATCTTTAAGTTGACTTTGACCTGAAATATTGTGATAAATGAAGACATAGCATAGTTAATCTTTGTAAACTATCCTTGAGACGTAAGTCTAAACAACCTCCCTAATCCCTAACCTTGAAAAACATTTGTGACATTCCACTACTCTCTAACTCTGGAGAAATGATGTAACATACTAGTCTTCGATGTCACACTGGCCCTTACTGTGTCAGGTCAAAGTGAGAATTTCAGATTTAAACCCTGAATTTCTGCTTATTTACTGAGAGAAGGCAGAGGCATATGCCGAAAGTCTGCTGAGACTCTGCCCGCTGCTACCAACCTTGGACCCTAGCCACGAGGGACTTCTACCAAATTCCAGCTGTGGTCAATCCTTCCTCCTGAGACCTCTTGTTAAAGGTTAAAGCCTGAAGTCTAAAGATTTGGACTCTAACCAGTGAGCTAACATTGTAATTGTTAATTCTGATTCTCCAGCTCTAAATGAATGTTGTGAGGTCTTACTTGCGTGCCTTGCCATGACTACCTTGCAATAAACTAAACAAGTTTATGCATGATAAACCTGAGTATCTCTCTACTAATTTCTAAGATTAAATCCTATATGACATCTACTATGTGTCCTAAGTTATCTCATTTCTCCTGGGGGGAGAGGGCTATAAGGTATGTATAGAGACTAGAAAGTGGGCTCTGGAGCTAGACTGCTTGGGTTCATATCCTAGTCTGCCACTTACTAGCTGTGTGACTTTGGGCAAGTTACTAACCTCTCTCTGCTTAAGTTTCCCACCAGTAAAATTGGGGTTCACAACAGTACCCACCTCATAAAATGGTGTAAGGATTAAATGGTTGAATACATGGATAGTGTTCAAGAAGCATCTGGCATATAGTAAGGAGCCAGCAAATATTTGCTATTATTAATATGCCTGCTTTATGGATGAGGAAAGCAAGGCTTGTTGTCTGTTGTTGTTAGGTGCTGTCGAGTCGATTCCAACTCATAAAGATGACCCTGTGTACAACAGAATGAAACACTGCCCGAGCCTGGGCCATCCTCACAATCATTGTTATGCTTGAGCCCATTGTTGCAGCCACTGTGTCAATCCATAATGTTGAGGGTCTTCTTTTTCACTGACCCTCTACTTTATCAAGCATGATGTCCTTCTCTAGGGACTGATCCCTCCTGATAACATGTCCAAAGTATGTGAGACGAAGTCTCGCCATCTTTGCTTCTAAGGAGCACTCTGGTTGTACTTCTTCCAGACAGATTTTTTCATTCTTTTGGCAGTCCATGGTATACTCAATATTCTTCACCAACACCATAATTCAAAGGCATCAATTCTTCAGTCTTCCTTATTCATCATCCAGCTTTTGCAAGCATATGAGGCCACTGAAAACACCATGGCTTGGGTCAGACACACCTTAGACTTCAAGGTGACATCTTTGCTTTTCTTCTCATTTTAGCATGACTCAAAATGAGAAGAAACAGTTGCAAACATCCATTAATAATTGGAATGTGGAACGTACGAAGTATGAATCTAGGAAAATTGGAAATTGTCAAAAGTAAGGCTAGCAGAAGTTAATTAATTTGATAACAGACTGAGTGAGTGGTGGGTCCAGTTTTCTTTCCTGTGACCTTAGGGACTAAGGGAAGAGAAGAAGACCTGAGTAAGTGAGGTCATGTCTGAAAAGAAAGCTGGTCCATGCCCTCCCTCTAAGTCATTTTCCATCCTGCTCTCCTGTTCAGTCCTGTCCAGAGGACACTAACACATGGTAATAATAACAATAATGAGTGACATTTATTGAATACGCACATCATCTCATTTAACCCTCACAACAACCTTATGATGGGGGTACCACTGCATTGTTATTCCTCCATTTTGAAGATGGAGGTTTAGACTCTCCCAAGCTCACGTACTTGGTAAGTTTTGGAACCAGGATTCAAACCAAGGCAGTCTGACTCCAAAAGCTGTAGAGCTACACTGCATGGATAAAAACTGGATGTATGGATGGCTTCACTGAAGAATTCTACCAAGCATTTGAGGAAGAAATAATACCAATTCTACACAAACTCTTCCCAAAAATTGCAAAGGAGGGAATACTTCCCAACCAATTCTATGAGACCAACATTACTCAGCTATCAAAATCAGACAAAGTTATTACAAGAAAATAAAGCTGCAGACCAATATCCCTCATGATCATAAATGCAAAATTTCTACACAAAAGTTTAGCAAATCAAATTTAACAATATATAAAAAAAATATTATATCATGACCAGTAGAGTTTGTTACAGGAATGCAAGGTTGGTTTAACATACAAAATCAACAATAAATCAAGTAATTTACTATATATCACCATATTAACTATATAACATCATCTTTTTATATA
>NW_004443960.1:20559555-20581229 GCF_000243295.1 Trichechus manatus latirostris | reverse complement strand
ATATAAAACACTGTCTTGGAAGAAGTGCAGCCAGAATGCACCTTAGAAGCAAGAATTGAGAGACTTGGTCTCAAATACTTTGGGAATGTTATCAGGAGGGACCAGTCCCTGGAGAAGGACATCATACTTGACAGGCAATGAAAGAGAAGAAGACCCTTAACAAGATGGACTGACACAGTGGCTGCAACAATGGGCTCAAGCATAACAACGATTATAAGGATGGCACAGGACTGGGTAGTGTTTCGTTCTGTTGTACACAGGTTTGCTGTGAATTGGAACTGACTCAATGGCATCAAACAACAACAACAAATATATATATATATAAAACATCTATATAGTGTTTTATATAGAGAGTGTATTATATATATATATATATATAAATACACATACATATAATCATCTTGATAGATGAAAAAAAAAAAAATCTGACAAAATCCAACAACGTTCATTCCTCATAAAAGACTCTCAGCAAAGTAGGACTAGAAGGGAACTTCTTCTACAATAAGTATACATCGTGATGAAAGAATAAGAGCTTTTCCCCTAAGATAAGGATATGCTCTATCTCACCACTTGTAATTAACATTGTAGGCATCCAGATAGAAAAGGAAGAAGCAAAACCGTCTTTAACTGCAGATGACATGATTGTCTATGTAGAAAATATGATGGAATCAACAAAAAAGCTACTAGAACCAATAAATGAGTTTGGCAAGGTTGCAGGTAACAATTTAATATACAAAAATCAATTAAATGTTTATATAAGAGCAAAGAACATCAAAAATTAAAATTAATAAAATTATACCATTCACAATAGCACCAAAAATATGAAATATTTAGAAATAAATCTGACAAAATAAAATATGTGGAAGACTTGTATGCTGAAAATTATAAAGCATCACTAAGGAGACCTAATAAATGGAGAGATACACTTATTGCATGCATGGCTCAGAAGACTCAATGTGGTTATGATGATATAAATTTTCCCCAACTTGATCTGTAGATTCAGTGCATTCAAAATCGAAATCCCAGTAGACTTTGTGGTAGAAGTTGACAAATTAATTCTAGGATTTATATGGAAATGCAAATAACCTGGAATGGCCAAAAAAAAAGCCAAATCTACTGCCATCGAGTCAATACTGTCTCATGGCAACCCTAGAGGACAGAGGAGAACTGCCCCATAGGGTTTCCAAGGAGCAGCTGGTGGATTTGAACTGCCAGCCTTTTGGTTAGCAGGTGATCTCTTAACCACTGTACCACCAAGGTTCTGGAATAGCCACAACACCTTTGAAAAAGAATATAGTTGGAAGACTAACACCACTTGATTTAAAGAGTTATTATAAAGCTACAGTAATCGAAACAGTGTGATATTGGCATAAGGATAGATAAATAGATCAATGGAACAGAATAAATAGACCCCCCATTTATACGGACAAATGATTTTTTGACAAAGGTGCAGAGGCAATTCAGTGGAGAAAGGATAGTCACTTCAACAAATGGCGCTGGAACAATTAGACATCTATATGCCAAAAAAAAAAAAAAAAAACTTTTACTCATACTTCACATCATGCAGAAAAATTAACTCAAAATGGATCATAGATCCAAATATAAAACCTAAAACTATAAAACTTGTAGAATAAAACACAGGAGAATGTCTTTGGAACTTTGTCTCGGCAAAGTTTTGTTTTTTTTTTTTTTAGATACATCATCAAAAGCATGATCCATAACAGAACAAACAGATAAATTAGATTTCATCAAAATGTAAAACTTCTCTTCAAAAGATGCTGTTAAGAGAATTCAAAGACAAGCCACAGACTGAGAGAGTCATATATTTGATAAATCCTATAGCTGGCAAAGGACTTGTATTAAAAATATATAAAAAACTCTAAAAACTCAATAATAAGAAAACAAATCAGCCAGTAAAAAATGGGCAAAATATTTGAGCGCACACTTCACCAA
Organism: Trichechus manatus latirostris; assembly: GCF_000243295.1. Classification (NCBI taxonomy): domain Eukaryota; kingdom Metazoa; phylum Chordata; class Mammalia; order Sirenia; family Trichechidae; genus Trichechus; species Trichechus manatus. The sequence goes on along the minus strand of NW_004443960.1, from coordinate 20,579,276 downwards.
AGAAGATATACAGACGGCAAATAAGCTCATGAAAAAATGCTCCATCACTAGTCATTAGGGAAATGTAAATTAAAATCACATACCAGTGCTATAGCTATTAGAATGGTTAAAATTTAAAACATTGACTATTCCAGGTATTGACAAGGATATGGAGAAATTAGAACTCTCATCTAATTCCGATGGGAATGTAAAATGGTAGAATCATTTTGGAAAATAGTTTGTCAGCTTCTTAAAAAGTTAAATATGTACTACCATATGATCCAGACAAGAACAAACAAAGATTTGCACATGAATGTTCCCAGCAGCTTTATTGTTAATAATCAAACATGGTAAACAACCCAAATATCCATCAACAGTGAATTAAACTACCTATGGTGTATGCATATAATGGAATACTACCCAGCAATAGAAAGAAAGAAATACTGGTACATATTACAACACAAATAAATCTCAACATAATTATACCAAGTGAAAGAAGCCAGACAAAAACCAGTGTATACTGTATGACCATTTTCTTAACTGTTGTTGTTGTTACGTACTGACTCATAGCGACCCTGTGTACAACAGAACAAAACACTGCCCTGCTGGTACCCGAATACCAGTGGCATAACTTTCCCCATCACAACAACACACAAGCCCCCAGAGTACAACAAACTGACAGACACGTGGGGGGTTTTAATTGTAGGAGATGCAAGCTACTACATACTGACAGAAGGCAGATCAGTGGTGGTCTGGGGGTGGGAGTGGGGAAGGATGGGTGAGAAGGACTACAAGGGAGCACAGGGAAATTTTTTAAGGGTGATGGACATGTTCTTTATCTTGAGTGTGGTGATGGTTTCACTGGTGTATACATATGTCAAAACTTATCAAATTGTATAATTTAAATATGTACAGTTTATTGTGTGACAATTGTAGCTCAAAAAGGCTATTTGTTAAAGAGTATATAATAAAAAAAATTTAACCAAATTGAATGGGTGGATGGTTGGATAGATGGGTGGACAAACAGGTGAGTGGGCAGGTGCATGGATAGGCAGGTAAGTGGGTGGATGCATGCGTGGGTGGGTGGGTGGGTGGATGGATAGATGGGTGGACAGATAGGTGAGAGGATGGGTGGATGGATAAGTGGGTGGGTGAGTGGGTGTGTATATGGGTGGGTAGGTGGATGGATGGGTGAGTGGGTGGATGGATGGATAGGTGGGTGGGTGAGTGGGTGGATGGATGGATAGGTGGGTGGGTAAGTGGGTGGATGTATGGGTGGGTGGATGGATGGATGGATGGAACCTAGAAAAAGGATGTTTACGAAGGATGATGTGGTCACCTTTCCTTCTGTTTTGGTCTAAGAAACAGGATATTCCCAACTGGATTTTTCAACAAGTCTTTCCTGTCACCTTGAGGCTTATTTGTCTCCCTGTTGACACTGCATTTATTGTCTGTTCCAACTCCTGCCACCCCTAGGGATCAAATCCTTGATCGCTAATTACATTGTCATTGGATTGGTCTCCCCTCTGGGACTGTGAGGCCTTTATTAGTTCAGAACTTTTCATTTTCTTGTCTCACCAAAGTCCCAGGACCAGCCTTAGCACATAAAAGGCACTCAATATGATTTCCTGGTTAATTGATTTACTGATTAATTAATTGGAAAAGCTATAAACTCTGTAAAGTGTTAATTGTTTTCACGAGCCAATGGGATTTAGGAAATTGGGATTTTACTGAACTGCTCACTTTGAAAAAAAAAAAGATGGGATCTTTGACTTCCAAACTTTCCATAATTGCTACATAATGCTTTTATAATCAGAAAACTGGCCCTAAAAATAATAAGTAAATATATCACTTAAATTTTAAAAACAGCAGCCCCATCAGATTCATTGGCGACTCTGACCAAATTAGACTGGGTCTTTTCACTGTCTGTGGTTCGCCAAAGGTTGGCGTCCCACCCTCCCTATCCCCTCTCCTCTTTAAGCCTAAAGTGGTTCTGGAAGATTCAAGTGGAAACCGCAGAGTGAACTGAAGCTCTGAATTCATAGAACAGGGTGATCAGGAAAGGGAGCCAATGCCAACCAAAGTTGTCTCCGTAGACAAAAGCCCTGATCCAGCAAATTTTTCAGAACATCCCATCTATATTTATTGCTTTGAAAGGCTTTTGTGAACATGGAACACTCAGATTGGTAGAATCCTGGCTCTGAGAAGTACTGGGGACAGAGCATACCCTTCTGGCTTAGACAGCAAGAGAGCTGAGTGTTGGGTTGATGAGTTCTTTTCTGACCTCAGGGAAACATTTGGCCTCTCTGTGCCTCTGTTTCTTTCTTTGTTTAATGGAATTTATTTTGCCCTCCTTAATGCATAGGGCATACAATAATAACGGCCACCGTTCACTAAGTACTACGTACTTATGTTTGAAGGAGCCCTGGAGGCACAAAGGTTAAGTGTTCACCTGCTAACAGAAAGGTTGGTGGTTTGAACCCACCCGGCGGCTCCACAGGAGAAAAGACCTGGCGATCTGCTCCCATAAAGATTACAGCCCAGGAATCCCTACAGGGCAGTTCTACTCTGTCGTATAGGGTCACCATGAGTCAGAATAGACTCAACGGCACGTAACACCAACTTATGTTTGAGGCAGTGGGCTAAGTCATTTTCACAAACAGCACTAGTTTTTAATCCTCATTCTATAGCTGGTGTCACTGAGCTTCAGGGCGTTTAAGTAATTTACCCAGGGTTCACACAGCCAAGTAAGTGGTGGGTCGCGGGTTTGAACTTGGGTCTACTTGGCTTTAAAGCTGTGGGTCTCAACTACTATGGGGCTCAGGTTTGTGGTTAAATAAGATAAAGTGTAAACAGAAGAACAGAGGGAACAACCATTTATCGAGTCTCTATTAGGAGCCAGGCACCTTACAAAAGTCACAAATATCAATTGCTTTCAAGGTGAAAACAATGCTTCTTTATTTGTCTAAACCAAATTAATCCAGGTCAAACTTCCTCACTCCTATCCAAAAAAAAAACAGGGTTATCGAGAAGATAAGTTATCAGTCATTAATTAAGGAGCTCTGGTGGTGCAGTGGTTAAGTGCTCAGCTGCTGACTGAAAGATCGGCAGTTCAAACCCAGCAGCTGGTCCTCAGGAGAAAGGTGTCGCAGTCTGCTTCCCTAAAGATTATAGCCTTGGAAACCCTATGGGGCAGTTCTACTTTGTCCTATAGGGCACCATAAGTCGGAATCGACTTGATGACAATGAGTTTGGTTTTTTGGTTTTGTTCCCCCCATCAGTCTTCAAGTCCACCTTCTTCTTTCTGTGGTCATTCATGAACCCCCAGGGGCTTACAAGTGTCCTGGGAAGCCCCAGGTCACATTCCGTAGCTGGCCTTCCACTGGGCATCCAATGACTCCATCTCCTCTGCTTCTCGCCAGTACCAAGGGTGGGAAGTACGGGGGACACCACTGGCAGCCCACCCCTCAGAGCTTGAACTCAACATACCCTCCCCCATGACTCCCCAGGCCCCTGCCTTAGTGCCCCACTCTCCAGAGTCAGCCTTCCTGGCACTGTGTTTGAGAAGCCACAACCTTTTCTTCCCTCCCAGACTCCTGAGATCCAGCAGCTTAAGGAAGAACTTTTAACTCTTCCCTAGAAGTGAGGACAAACTCAAACCTTAAGGACACACACACATACACCGTAGCTGTCAAGTCAACTCTGACTCATGGCAACCCTATGCGCATCAGAGTAGAACTGTGCTCCGTAGGGTTTTCAATGGCTGATCTTTTGGAAGTAGATCACCAGGCCTTTCTTCCAAGGCACCTCTGACAACCTTTTAGTTAGCAGCTGGGTGTATTAACCATTTGTGCTACCTAGAGAGAGACTAAGACACAGTTGTCCTCCTGGACAAGAAAAATGAAAGACCATCTCATCATCCTTTTCTGATGATCCTCCAGCTTAGAAAATAAGACACAGTTCATTCTGCAACAGGCTATTCTGCCGTACTATTTAATGAATTGCCCTGCTGCACTTCACCCTGCTGCACCTATGTTATCTCATTCAATACTCACAACAGCTCACACAGCAACACGCAAGCCACCGCAGTACAAACTGACAAACTGACAGATGAGTGGTTGTATATAGGGTCACTATGAGTCGGAACCAACTCGACAGTTCCTAACAAAAACAACATATACAGGTAGGAGATGCTGGGTGGTACAGTTCAGCGCTCAGCTACTAACTAAAAGGTTGGCAATTTGAATTCACCCAAAGGCACCTAGGAAGAAAGGCATGGATGGCGATCTACTTCCACAAGGTCACAGTCATGAAAACTTTATGGAGCTCAGTTCTACTCTGAAACACATGGGGTCGCCATGAGTCAGAATTGTGTGTGTGTGTATATATATGTACATGTGTACATATATAGATATATAGAGATAGATAGATATGGCATATATATGGAATGTGCTAAAAGCCTTAAGTACTTTATCCCATTTTATAACAACAAAGCAATACAAGTTTTATTACTTGGATTTTACAGATGAGGAAACTAAGGTTTACAGATATTAAGAGTCTTTCCCAAGGTCTCAGGGCCAGCAAGTGCTAGAGGTAGGATCTGAGCCCAGGCAATCAGATTCCAGAGACTACACTTGCTCTCATATCACCTTTGCAACCCAAACCCATGTTATTACCCCTGTTTTACAGTTGTGGAAATAAAGGCTTGAACAGATGAGACAACTTACTCAAAATAATAGGTAATAGAGCCAGAATTCCATCCCTCACCAAAGGCCACCTACTAGTATATTTGTCCCCCATGGAAGGAAAAGTACTCTGAAAAGCCAAGGAGAATATGCAAACCCCAAATCTAATTTTTCTCCAAAATGTGAGTTTGCCCTTGCCCTCAGGGGAGAATGAACAGATCTTTCCTTAGGTTGTTGGATCACATGTGTTTGAGAAAGAAGAAAGGGTTGTGGTTCCTCAGACAGTTCCCTTCAAACACAGCGATCAACTGAGCTGTGCTAAAAAATTTTGGAAAAATAATACCAGATTTTTATGTGGTGCTTACAATGTGTCAGGCCTTGTTCTAAGCAATTTACACACATATTAACTATTTCATCCTCAAAACAACTTTATTAGGTTAGCACTAGTGGTGTTTAACAACCAGCTCCCAGGGGAAAAGCCCTGACTTGTAGTGTTTGCCAATTTCCCTGGTGTAAATATTCCCACCATGGACAATTTCAAGCTACCAACAGTGATGTTATGAATGGTGAAGTTGGGAAGAGATGCACAACAGCACACCATGATATATTATTCCCACCATGCAGATACAATAGACATAAATAGCCTTAAAATGGAGTAACGTAATTAGGAATTGATGAATTTTGAGTCATTATTACCTTTGGTTTTAATATAATTTATTTAACTACAAGCTTATAAATGTAATTTTTAATAATGGTTGTATTCAACAACCAGCTCGTGCAATTCCTGAAAATAAAGTCCTCATGAGTTTGCGCTGCTTCAGCACATAACTGGTCAGTGCAACGAATAACGGAAAGGTTGGCGATTCGAACCCACCCAGTGGCACCATGGAAGAAAGTCCTGGTGATCTGCTTCCATTAAGATTATAGCAAAGAAAACCCTGTGGGGCACAGTTCTACTCTGTAACACGTGGGGTTGCCATGAGTCAGAACAGACTCCACAGCCGCGGGTTTAGGTTTTGTAGTTGTTGTTTTTACTATTATTGTCATTTTACATATGAGCAAATTGAGGCACAGAGAGGCTGGGTAATTTGCAAAAGTTCACACAGCTAGTAAATGGCAAAGCCAGAATTCACATCTATGCAGTCCGGCTCCAGAATCTATTCAGTCGCCTCCTCTGCTGTGTCTCATGCAAGACTGCTGGGTCTTCCCGTCCAGATTGTCCACCCATCGGTTTTCTTTAGCGCTTCTCTCAGAACATACATCACCTGCCTTTGATGGGCAACTTACCGAAGGGTTTTGGGTTTTAGTGAGGCTTCTTCCCAGGACTTTGGGAAAGGGAAGAGGCATCCGTCTGCATCTGCAGCCAAGGGTCTGAGACCCTGTGGTTCGCTGCGGGGGACCCCACGTGGCTGGGCTCAGTGTGTGGCCCAGCCGGCCTTGCCCTCCAGCCCCGACTGCGCCTGCGTCCAACCGCACATCCATTATGGAAGGGAGGGTCCCTTAATATAGCGCAAATTATAGCTGGAATACAAGCAAATTGCCGGCTTTTACTAGCACATAAACTGAGCGGAACCTTTGAGATAGATCCGCATTACCCTAAACGGCATCCATAATTCATACTTGCAACAGAAATGCTTCCGAGGGCTGGAGCCGAGCTCTTATTGATGGGCCCTTTGGAAGGCCACGACAGAGTGTTTCTCATGCTCCAGCCATCTGCCCGCCTGGTCAGTTCCTCAGGCGGCGGCAGCGCATTTATTCATCAGAATCAACTCCCAATTAGTTTCCTAGCAGGACCGGGGTGGGGGGTTATTTGAGGAATCAAAGTGAGTGTTTCTAGAGCAGTACCGCCATTCCCACCCTGTGGCGCTAATCAATACATACAGAACCAGCGAGCGGCAGGCAAGCATTTATTTTCACTCAGAAATGCTGTTGCCTTTGGACGTCGAGTAAATCGAAAAAGCAATGACTTCCCGCAGGGTTGGATGGGGTGGGGGCTGGGGAGGATTTTCCGCCCCATCTGGGTGATGGAAAACGCTCATCAAGTGTCAATTATATTTTAAGCTGTTTATGAAAAACCCTACAACAGCCCCCATGAGATAGGTATTTATTATTCTCCCCATTTTATAGATGGGGAAGCTGAGGTGAAGTAACTTGCCCAAGGTTACACAGCAAGTAAGTGGCAGTGCCAGGATTTGAGTCCGGAAAATCTGGTTCTAAAATCCATGGGTTAACCACTGCTGCATGCTGCCACCTGGAGGGAGAGAGAAAGGGACCGGTGAGCTATTTCCAGTGGGTCACAGATATTTAAGGAAACGTGGACATTTAGCTACATAACATCACACAAACTAAAAAAAACAAATCCGTTGCTGTCCAGTCGATTCTGACCCTATAGGACAGAGTAGAACTGCCCCTTATAGTTTCCAAGGAGTGGCTGGTGGACTTGAACTGCCGACCTTTTGGTTAGCAACGGAATGCTTAACGCTGCACCACCAGCTGGCAAAAACCCCAACCAGGTGGTTAAGTAAGGAGGTAAATTGGGTACATATTATTTTTATATATCACATTTATATATATTGTTATATACACTGTTATATATCACATATATAGTGACTTACTGTTTTATTGAATATCAATGTTTAAATGAATTAATGATTATTAATAAATAAAACTGAAAACCAGACTCGTTGCTGTGAAGTTGCTTCCAACACACAGTGACCCTCTGTGTTTCAGAATAGAACTGAGCTCCATAGGGTTTTCAATGGCTGTAATCTTACAGAAGAGCCCTGGGGGCACAGTGGTTAAGCACTCGGCTGCTAACCAAAAGGTCAGTGGTAGCCGCTCTGTGGGAGAAAGATGTGGCAGTCTGCTTCCATAAAGATTACAGCCTTGGAAATCCTATGGGGCAGTTTTACTCTACCCTATAGGGTCACTATGAGTCAAAATTGATTTGATGACAATTTTTTTTTTTTTTAATCTTATGGAAGCAGATTGCCAAGCCTTTCTTCTGAGGCACTGCTGGGTGGATTTGAACTGCCAACCTTCTGGTTAGTAGCCTAGCACAAACTATTAGTTTAAAAAGACCGTATCTTTCTTAAGTGAGTCTCTGGGGGCATGGAGGGTGAATCATGAAAGGCATGCCCAGCATTTAAAAGGTGGAGATGCACTGAACCAAGACAAGACCATCAGGGTTTAGAGCTGGGAGGAAACTGTCATCAAACACACGTGTCTCTTAAGCACTTTCCGGGTGCCAGGCTCTGTGTCTGGCCCTGGGGATACAAGAATCAATAAGACATGGAACCTGTTGTCTCCACTGACTAGTCAGAGAGAGAGATGAGTGAATAACTAAGTATAACACATGACAGAATAACATGGGGCTGAATATAAACCAAGCCTCCTTGACTGTGTCTTCTCCTTCCCATCCCTGGGGAGGCTGAACCCAGCCAGGGGAAATGTCACCACTCTGGGGACTGGTGCAACTCTGCATACAAGCCCTCCAACCTCTGCAGGGCACTCATCCTGCAAGACCAAACTTTAAGTGTTCTTGGTCAGCTCTGCCTTCCATATCTTCAGGCTGAGTTCCTAAGACCTCCCTTCTCCTTTCTCCTAGAAAATTTGGTCAACAGAGGGAAGAACTTAAAGAATCCACCACTGCACCAGCAAACTCCTCTGTATCTGCATCTCCCATCCTTTGTGTCTCATCTACGTCCCTTCTCACTGTAGGGAAAATCACAGAGCTGGTCCAGTTGGTGTAAGGTCCATGATGGGCCATGGCACTGCCAGTGAATAAAAACCAAGATGGCGTGCAGAGCTGAGAGTGGAACAAGAAAGGGGAGGAGGTGGGGCCAAGGAGAATGGTTTGAATAACTAAGGGAGATCATCTGGATGGTCCAAATGAGTTGTCCCAATGATAAGGAAGCCCAGTATATTGAACCAGGGAAGAAAACCCCAAGAAGAGGATAGCAGTAATGAATGGCAAGTGAAGGGGATGAAGTGTGATGTAGTGGTTACAAGAGCAGTGCTCAGTAGTCACCAGAGGCCATTTCAAATCCAGCTTCTGCCACTTATTTGTTAAGTGACTTTAGGAAAGCTTCCTAAACACTCTAAGCCTCAGTTGACTCACTGCAAAGTGGGGGCAATAATAGCACTTACCTCATAGGCCTTGGAATGAAATAGCTGCCACACAGTAAAGCTGACTAGTCTCTGCCCTTCAAGGACAAATACCTGAGGCAGAGATGTCGCCTGGAGTTGGCATTTACAGGAAAAACCAAGAAAATCAAACCCATTGCTGTCAAGTCAATTCTGACTCATAGCAACCGTAAAGGACAGAGTAGAACTACCCCACTATGGTTTTCAGGGCTGCAAATCTTTACTGAGGCAGACTGCCACATCTTTCTCCCATGGAGCGGCTGGTGGATTAGAACCACTGACCTTTTGGTTAGCAGCCAAGCTCTTAACCAATGCACCATGAGGGCTCCTTATTTACAGGAAACCTCAGTCAAAATATATATGCTGAGGGCCAGTGGAAGGGTGGACACATACCTTCCATTGGGATAGAGTTGGGGCTTTGTTGGGTTTATATAGGGAAGCTCTTGACCCAGTCTTTTTTCTAACGTAGAAGGCTGAGTCCTGCCGTAAGGACGATCTTACATTCCAGTTCTCCTGACATAGTCTCAGTTTATGCCTGCTCTAAATCAATTCACATCTATAATTATTTGAAATGCCTCCTTTTGCTCCCCCAAAATGTCCCATTTTGGATAATAAATTATGTAGTCACCTTCCCTAAAAGCCTTATCTAGCCCAGACTCTTCCCAGTATTCCAGTGGTAGAGACCACCAGCTGCACCAATCTTTTCTCCCCTCCCTACCTTAGTAACAGAACCCTCAATTTCATTGGGCACATAGCCACTCAGGGGGAAAAAAAAAAAAACTGCATGTCTCAGATTCTCTTGCTACTGGGTATCATCGTGTGATTAATTTCTGGCTAATGAGATATAAACAAAACGTTGTGTGTCACTTCAAGGAAAGGCAGCACCTTTTTTGACCTTTCCTCCTTCCTGCTGGCTGGAATGCCGTTGTGATGGCTCAGTTTGAGCTGCCATTTTGTATCATGAGGTAGTAGCCATATACTGACTATGGCAGAGCATCAAGATGGAATGGGCCTACTACCAGCCCCGGTACATACATACTACTTAACCTTTTTAGAGAAGAAAAATAAACTTTTATTTTGCATAAACCACTTCTATTTGGGGTTTTCTATGACTCATAACAAAAAAAACAAACCCATTGCTGTCTAGTCGATGCCAACTCATAGTGACCCTATAGCACAGTGGTTAAGTGCTACGGCTGCTAACCAAAAGGTTAGCAGTTTGAATCCACCAGCAACTCCTTGGAAACCCATGGGCAGTTCTACTCTGTCCTATAGGGTTGCTATGAGTCTCTATGAGCTACCCTATAGGACAGAGTAAACTGCTCCATAGGGTTTCCAAAGCTGTAATCTTTACGGAAAAAGACTGTCACACCTTTCTCCCCTGGAACAGCTGGTAGATTTAGACCTTGACCTTTACGTTAGCAGAAGAGCGCTTAACCATTGTGCCACCAGGGCTCCTTTCTGTCACTCATAGCCAAACATAATTCTGATATACCCAGATACTAGACAAAACCAAACAAAAAAAAAAACCTTTGCCATTGAGTCAATTCCGACTCATAACAACCCTACAGGACAGCATAGAACTACCCGATAGGGTTTCCAAAGAGTGGTTGGTGGATTTGAACTGCCAACCTTTTGGTCAGCAGCCAAGCTCTTAACCGCCTTGCCACCAGGGCTCCAGGACTAGGCAAGGATCCTCAAATTCTGTCTCAGGTTGTTGGGGATGAATGCTGGGCTGAATCTGGGAAACACGTAACGGCTTTATGGTGGTTAGGAGCTCAGACTCAAGTCAGGCAGATCTGAGCTTCTCACTCTGCCTTTTACTAGCTATCTGACCTAGGACAAGTCACTTAACCTCTCTGAGCCTCTATTTCCTTATTGCTAATGTGGGGATAAAGTTAGTAACTACTGCCAAGATTTAATGACATAATGCACGTGATGGTTTTACAGAATGCCTGGCAGGCTGTTGTCGTTAGCTGTCGTCAAACCACCCCCCCACCACTCATGGCAACCCCATGTACAACGGAAAGAAACGCTGCCCAGTCCTGTGCCAGCCTCATGATTTGTTGTGAATTAGACCCATTGTGATTCATGGGGTGTTCATCGGCTGATTTTCAGAAGTAGATTGCCAGGCCTTTCTTCCTAGTCCATCTTAGTCTGGAAGCTCTGCTGAAACACGTTCAGCATCATAGCAACACACAAGCCTCCACGGACAGCCAGATAGTGGCTGCACATGAAGTGCATTGGCCAGGAATTGTACCTGGGTCTCCCACTCGGAAGGCGAGAATTCTACCGCTGAACTGCCAATGCCCGCTTGGCACATTATAAGCCCCACATAAATGGTAGCTATTAATATTGTTGTTATTTGTTATTTTACTGTTTTGTTATTTGTTTTATTATTGTCTAGGCTCCCCTCTAGGTTTAGACACATGACTGTACCTGAGGCAGAAGTTGGGCTCAGAATCACCTGTGAATTTCTCAGGTATAGGAGCAGCCGAGGCATCGGTGACCAACACCTGTCCTCAAGCATCCCCCTGAGCCACAAGAGCTGTCAACAAGGACACAGAGATGCAATTTCACAACCAGGACCTCACCTATTGTCCCTAAGTGTGTGACAGGAGGGAGCCCTGGGAACCAAATGTTTCCAGTAGGATTCCTGATCACCCTTCCCTAGAAAAGGCAGGGACTGAGTGAAGGACAATTATCCCAGAATCTGTGTGCCAGGTGGGACTGAGGCCAACAGAATAGCTCTTACTTGTAGCTGTGAATACCCTGAGTCAGTGGTGTTCAGATTGTGGTGGGTATCGGAATCACCTGGTGAAGCTGGTAGAAACACCAAGGCTCAGGTCCTATTCCACTTCGATAGGCCTGGACTGCTGTGCTCCCTGTTAGCTCTCCAAAGGGTGCTGCTCCACACCCAAGTTTGAGAACCACTGTCAAGTGCAGGGATCATGCAGAACCAGGGGACGAGGGAGGCTGAAGTTGATAAGTCAAAGGAACAGTCTAACCCAGCCACTCAAGGATGAGAGTCTTCCTCACCCAACTCTCTAATGCCCTTGCTGGTCCATGCCACCCTCCTGACTCACCAGAATTATAGCCTCTGAAGTGGTCTTCCTGCCTTCAGTCTTGACCCACCTCTGGTCCATTGCACACAAAGTAATCTTCTAAAACACACGTCTGATTGTGTCAATCCCCTGACCCTACCGCCATTCAGCGCTGCCCATTGTCTCCAGGATAAAGACCAAACTCCTTATCATGGCTTATAAGACCCTTTATGACAGGGTTCCTGCTTGACTTTCTAGTCCAGTGGTTCTCAACCAGGGGCGATTTTGCCCCCCAGGGGATATTTGGCAATGTCTGGAGACACTGTTGATTGTCACAACTGGGAGGGAGGAGTGTTACTGGCTTCTGGTGGGTAGAGATCAGGGATGCTGTTAAACATTCTGCAATGCACAGGACAGCCTCCACAACTCAGAATTTTCTGGCCCCAAATGTCAATAACGCTGAGGCTGAGAAAACCTGTCCTAGTCTCAGAGGCTGAGAAAATCTGCCCTAGTCTCACCACTTGCCACTTCCCTGCCCTCACTCTACAATCCAGCCTCCTGGGCCTTATACCATTTCTCCAACATGATGTATTTTTCTGCCCTCTGAGCTTATGCACTGGCTGTGCCCTCCTCCCAGAACACTCTTCCTTCCACCCCTTGGCTTGGCTAAATTTCACATGCTATTCTGGTCTTGGAGCCCTGGTAGTACAGTGGTTAAGAGCTAACCAAAAGGTCGGCAGTTGGAATCCATCAGCCACTCTTTGGAAACCCTATGGGGCAGTTCTACTCTATAGGATCACTATAAGTCTGAATCGACTTGACTGCAACGGGTTTGGGTTTGGTTTATTCTAGTCTCAGATATTTCTTCTTCTGGGAAGCTTTCTTTGACCCTCTCCACGACTGAATCAGAGCCTAGCAGTTATCCAGATGAAAGTCCATCACACGGCACTGTGATTGCCTGTTTACTTCTCTGTCTCTCCCACAAGACTCTAAGCTCTATGAAGGCAGGAATCGGGTTGGGATTGAGTTGTGTTCACCTTTGCACCCACCAGTGCCTAGCACAGGCTCTGGAACATAGTAGGTTCTCAATGAGTATTTGTTCAATGGGTAAATGAATGAATAGATGAGTGGATGAGGTGTTAGAATATAAGACCAGGGAAATGAGAGCTGGGCTGACAGCTCATGTAGGCAAGCCCCACTGTGTTGTCGTTGTCAGGTGCTGTCGAGTTAGTTCTGACTCACAGCAACCCCATGCACAACAGAATGAAACACTGCCCGGTCCTGTGCCATCCTCACAGTCATTACTATGTTTGAGCCCATGGTTGCAGCCACTGTGTTAATTCATCTCATTGAGGGTCTTCCTCTTTTTCACCGCCCCTCTACTTTACCAAGCATGATGTCCTTCTCCAGGTAACTTGGTCCCTCCTGATAACTTGTCCAAAGTATGTGAGACCAAGTCTCGCCATCCTCTCTTCTAAGGAGCATTCTGACTACACTTCTTCCAAGACAGATTTTTTCATTCTTTTGGCAGTCCATGGTATATTCAATATTCTTCACCAACAACATAATTCAAAGGCATCGATTCTTCTTCAGTCTTCCTTATTCACTGTCCAGTTTTCGCATGCATATGAGGTGATTGAAAATACTATGGCTTGGGTCAGGCGCACCTTAGTCCTCAAAGTGACATCGTTGCTTTTCAACACTTTAAAGAGGTCTTTTGCTGCACATTTGCCCAATGCAATACATTGTTTGATTTTTTACTGCTGCTTCCATGGGCATTGACTGTGTATCCAAGTAAAATGAAATCCTTGACAACTTCAATCTTCTCCATTTATCATGATGTTGCTTATTGGTCCAGTCGTGAGGATCTTCGTTTTCTTTATGTTGAGGTGTAATTCATACTGAAGGCTGTAGTCTTTGATCTTCATCAGTAAGTGCTTCAAGTCCTCTTCACTTTCAGCAAGTGTCATCTGCATATCGAAGGTTGTTAATGTATCTTCCTCCAATACTGATGCCATGTTCTCCTTCATTTAGTCCAGCTTCTCGGATTATTTGCTCAGCATACAGATTGAATAAGTATGGTGAAAGGATAGAACCCTGGCGCACACCTGATGCACAAAGTACGACCTTGAGTATGTCCCACCTCAATTTATAGACTATCTCAAGAATAGACTTGACACATTGAACACTAATGGCGAAGGACCAGACAAGTTATGGGATGACATCAAGGACATCATACATGAAGAAAACAAAAGGTCATTAAAAAGACAGGAAAGAAAAAAAAAAAGGTCAAAATGGATGTCAGAAGAGACTCTGAAACTTGCTCTTGAACGTAGAGTAGCTAAAGCGAATGGAAGAAAGCCCCACTGTAGTCTAGAAAAGTACTGAACCCAAAACTGTTTTCTTACACCGCCTCTCACAGAATTTTGGGGCATGTTGTGCCAGAGAACTGTCTTCATTAAAGATCTAGAGATGGGCAGATACTTTTCTCCTTTTCTCCCGCCTCAAAGGAAGAGTGGTGCCTCTTTCACAAGGCTGGTTTCTCCAGCTCGTCTCCATCCTTCCATTAATTATCTGCCCTCTTTGTTTTCTATGGAGTCCCTGGGTGGTACAAACAGTTAACACTCTCAGCTGCTAACCAAAAGGTTGGAGGTTCGAGTTCACCCAGAGGAGCCTGGGAAGTAAGGCCTGTTGATTTATTTCTGAAAAAACATCCATCAAAAATCCTATGGAGTACACTTGTACTCTGACACATACGGGTCACCGTGATTCAAAATAGAGATGATGGCAACTGGTGGTGGTGATTTTCTACACCTTTAACTGGTGCTTCTTCACCACTACCTTCCCCACAGTGCTAAAACAATAGTTTAAGTCTTCTCAAACTTAGAATAAAATAATAGTAATAAAAGTGGTGTTCCCCTATAATGACTGCTTGTTCACCCCTCTTGACAGCCAAGCATCTCAAAAGAGTAATCTACACTCAGAAGTTCCACTTTCTCGTCTTCCATCCAGGACCTCCAGGGAGCACCATTCACATTGTACTCTGTGAGGATGGCACAACTGGGAGCCCAGCTCACTAGAACAGCGTGTGAAAGAAGCCCCAGAAGTTGCCAACCATTCACTCTTCAGTCCACTGTCCTCTGACTCCCAACACCACACTGAGACCATTCCGAGTATACCATACCTATTGCTTTTGAGTCAATTCTGACTCGTAGCAACCCTACAGGACAGAGTAGAACTGCCCCAATAGGGTTTCCAAGGTTGCGGCTGGTGGATTCCGACTGCCGACCTTTTGGTTAGCAGCTGTAACTCTTAACCACTGTGCCACCAGGGCTCCAAGTATACCATAGATGACACAGTATTTGCCAAGCCAGATGGGCATTTTGCACTGTGATCTTACTTGACCTCTCTGAAGACCACAGCACAGTTGACACTTCCGTCCTTGGGCTCCATGACTTCACTCCCTTCTGCTTTTCCTTCTCTCTGTCTGAATGCTCCTCAGTCTCCTCTACCTGTCCCTTAATTCTTGATGTTTTTGAATTCCCTTCTTGGCTCTTTTTGTCTTCTCCTTCCTCCCACTTTTTCTAGGTAATTCCATTCATGTCTTACATTCTTACTACCTGCTCATCACCAAGTACTTGCAGCCCTGTATTCTCTGCTAAACTCCAGTGCCATCTGCTTTTCATCTCCTCTTCCTCATCCCCCAAATCCAAATTGTCATTGACTCCTATCAATTTGACCTCTTGACTATTTCTCAAATCTACCCCCTTCTCACTATGCATACTGTAGTCGTCTTAGTTCAGACCTTCACCTGGACCGCTTGCCTCCAGTTTCCTCTTCCCCAAGTGCATCCCATCCAGCTGCCTCTGTGACTTTTCAGTAGAATGACACTCTTTACACTCTTCACCTCTTTAATACTTTCTCATTCTCACTCCCAGAGGGAAGGACATCTTTCAGCTGCATTAAATCAGAAATAATGCTGTATGTCATCAAATCTAAGATACTCTGATGCTGGAAAACCCTTTTGATCTTACAAGCAGATGTCAAAGCAAAGTTTCCATACAACATGGCTGAGAGCATTTGTAAATGCATGGGAGTTATGCTGAGAGGAGACCAATATTCAGGAGAGAGAGAGACTCATTTGTCTTGTAGATGGTCCACCCAAAGAAGGTGAGGATCCACCATGGGGTTCCTAGGGCAAAACCAGAAATGGGTCCTTTCTGGCTTGACCATAAGAGACTGCAACAAGATGGAGTCTGGATCCTGGTTAGGGATTTAAAAAGGGGGGAGGGTGTGGTAAGAGACCAAGAAAATATATTTCTAAGAGCCCATTCAAGATAATTCTATATGAACAAATGGGACTCACAAGGAAAATTTTGTTGCCATTCTCTGGATTTGAATATCTCCATGTGTCTTAGGCTGGGTTCTCTGGAGAAGCAAAACCAGTAAAATGTATAAATATATATACAGAGAGAGAGAGATTTAGATCAAGGAAATGGTTCATGGGATTGTAGAGGCTGGAACATCCCAAGTCCGTGGATCCGGATAGAGGCTTCTCTCAATTCACGTAGCCACAGGGGCTGCCAAACCCAAGATCAGCAGGTCAGAGAGCAGGGCTCTTGCTCACAGGCTGTGAAGGTCGATGAATCCCAAGATTGGCGGGCGAGACCACAAAGCTTCTCCTGATCCATGTAGCTGCAGGGGCTGGCAAACCCAAGATTGGCAGGTTGGAGAGCAGGGCTCCTGCTCACAGGCTGTAAAGATTGACGAATCCCAAGATCGGCAGATCAGCTGATAGATCGAGTCCCAAGAACCAGAGGTCAGACAAACAGGAGGCAGCCGCAGGATCCAGAGTGAGCAAAAAAGCCAGAACATCTGCTTGTATTGGGATGCAGGCCACATCCCCAAGGAAACTCCCTTTCAACTGATTGGCTACACACAGAAGATTCCGTCATGGGGGTGATCACATATAAACACTGAGAATCATGGCCCAGCCAAGCTGACACACAATCTTAACCATCTCACCATGATTGGATCCAAGTAGGCCTGGATTCTTTCTAGTAGTGGACTAGGTCCCTCCAGACCTAATGGGTCATAAAGGCAGTTTTAGAAAAGTAAATGCAATCTCATCGTTAACCTGTTCAGAATACTTCAATGCACCCACTTGCTCTGAGCTACAGGAGAAAGTCAAAAATGTGAACAAGTATTGTGAGAGTGAGGACCTACAGGATGTTGAAAAGATCACAAGTTCCCTAAGATATCTTCCTACTTTTTCACTGCCAGACAGCTTATAAATAGCAGTGACTACAGATGAGTGGAGGCAGTGAGAGTGAGAGGCTGCCATGTTGATGATGTCCGGCCCAGCCTGCCCAAGAGGCCAGCACCCCATCCTTCCCCAGTAAATCAGGAGGTCATTTTTCACTGAACTGAAGCTCAATACTCCCATCGTTTTCTCCCCTAACCAGCCCTGAGATTGCTCTGTGCTCTTTATTACCTTTCAATGACTTAAGCCCCTGAACTGAATAACTTCATCAAGGTGTCAACCTAAACAGATTTTCCCCCTAATGACCCAACTTGCACAGGTTCTTAATGAAAAATATTGATTCCCAAGGATTAGTTGCAGATTTATGTGTTGGGATGCTGATCTCTCTGTCACCTGACACCTTATCAGTGGATGAAAGGGCCTAGTCTCCCTTCGTGGTTTTAGAAAAGCAATCACCAGCTGTGTCAAGCGGCAGCTTAGGTGCAGAAAAACAAATACAATTCTGTGGCTGGATCCCATGGAATACTTAACATATAGCAGAGGGAGTGGGTGGGGGTGCTCCAAGACACCTGTCTGCCTTTCCTCATTAGCATCTTCACTGGCTGGGTTCTAGGGAGACCAGGCGCAGAGAAGCTGAAAGCAAATGTGACAAGCAGCCCTCCTGGTGTGACTGATATCTGGGACACAGTCTGGAGAGAAGGATGCTGCTTGCACCCCGTCTGGGGCTGGTGACACAGGCTGGAAGGAATTCAGCAGCTGCCGTCTCAAAGCGGCATTCAATCAACACCAGCCTGGCTTGCCTCTGCCAATTCATTCTGTTAAGTGCAGTTCTCAAGGGATGAAGTTGAGACTCTGGCACCTAAAGCCTCAGCAAGTCGTAGAATGGAATTTCTCCTATCACCTGGAGATGGCTGGAATGGAACAGGATTCATTCTTTTACTTATCTGATAAGTTATTTATTGAGGGTCTAGATGTGCCAAGGGATCCTGGGTGGAAGGAGCAGTTGGCAGTCTGAACCCACCCAGCAGTGCCATGAAAGAAAGGCCTGGTGATCTGCTTGCGGAAAGATTACAGCCAAGAAAACCCTATAGAGCAGTTCCACTCTGTAACACATGGGGTCTCCATGAGTCAATCAACTCAATGCCAATGGGTTTTTACTATGTACCAGGCACTGTGCTACGCTTTGGAGACACCATGGTGAGCAAAACTAGATATGGGTTATGGGTTCCTGTCCTCACGGAGCTTATAGTCTAGGGAGAAGACAATAAAAAATAATAACAATCACACAAACAAATGTATAATTGAGACTGTGACAAGATGCTGGGGGGTGGGGTCCACGGAGCTACAAGAGCCTGTAATGAGGGGATTTGTCTAATGAGGGAGATCAAGAGAGATTTTCCTGAGGATGTGATGGTCCCACTAAAGTCTGAAGGATGAGAAGGTGTTCATTGGGAAAGCAAGG
Organism: Trichechus manatus latirostris; assembly: GCF_000243295.1. NCBI lineage: Eukaryota > Metazoa > Chordata > Mammalia > Sirenia > Trichechidae > Trichechus > Trichechus manatus. Next base: position 20,560,697 of record NW_004443960.1, on the reverse strand, counting down.
AGTGGGGCACATTAAGTCCTGTTCTAGAGGGAGCATGGCACCAGCCAGTGGGGCTGCAGTGCAGCGGGAGGTGGGAGCTGGCATGGGAGGACTCCAGAGGTCAGGCAGGGGCCAGACCATGGATTTTGGTCATGATTCTAAAAGCTATGGAGTCCACCAGAGGAGTTTAAGCAGGAGGGTGACCCATCAAATCTGCATTTTGTAAATATCACTTTGGCTCTGTGTGGAAATGAGCTGAAACAGCTTCAGGGTGGAAGCATGAAGAAGAAGGTAACTGTGACCCCGGGAACCCCGAGGCATAAAGGGAAAGGGGGAGAGTGCCAACACATTGCAGGGATTGCAACCAATGTCACAAAACAATTTGTGTATAAATTTTTGAATGAGAAACCAATTTGCATTGTAAACTTTCACCTAAAGCACAATAAAATTAAAAAAGAAATAAATAGTTACATACAGGTAGTCCCCGATTTACAACGGGCTTCTGTTCTGACAACTCTGTCGTCGGTCAGTTCTGAAGTAAGTCAAATACCTTTTTTTTTTTTTTTAGTTTTCATACGGCAGTGCTTTGAATAGTAAATCATAACATTGAACATCTGTGAATGAACATCAAAGAATGATAACATCAGCAAATTACCCACTGCAACATTGTATGTAGTACATATGACTAACAATAAGACATACCAAAAAAAAACACCAGACGGTCGTAAGTGTGGTTCGTCGTAACTTGAATATGTCGGGGGCTGCCTGTAATAGTTTTGCTTAGAACTCTATTCAGCGTTTACATTATTATGAAAGTATGAGGACTCTCCGTAGCCCAGTCATTCAGTAGAGTCTAATCCTTTTCCCTTTCTTTCCGAATGTTTTATTTTTCCTAAAGTTAATAATTGCCTACATATGGAGAGAGACAGAAATGTAAATAAATGTTAGAATTAAAAAAAGAAGTAGGAGGATATGGAGGAGGTGATTGCAGTGGTCCAGGCAAGAGATGAGGCAATGATGCTGCTAGAAATGGAGAGAAGTGAACAGAATCAAGGAATATGTTGGAGAAAAAGACAACAGGGGTTGGTGATGAGTATGGAGTGGGAGTAGGGTGAGGGAAAGGAGGTGTCAGGATGATGCCCAGACGTCTGGACTAGCTGCTC
>NW_004443960.1:20557149-20558907 GCF_000243295.1 Trichechus manatus latirostris | reverse complement strand
TTCGAACAGAAAAAGGGAATACTGCATGGTTTAAAGTCAAGAAAGGTGTACATCAGGATTGTATCCTTTCACCATACTTGTTCAATCTGTATGCTGAGCAAATAATCTGAGAAGCTGGACTATATGATGAAGAAGGCAGCATCAGGATTGGAGGAAGACTCCTTAGCAACCTGCGTTATGCATATGAGACAACCTTGTTTGCCGAAAGTGAAGAGGACTTGGAGCACTTACTGATGAAAATCAAAGACCACAGCCTTCAGTATGGATTACACCTCAACATAAAGAAAACAAAGATCCACACAACTGGACCAATAAGGAACATCATGATAAATGGAGAAAAGATTGAAGTTGTCAAGGATTTCATCTTACTTGGATCCACAATCAACACCCATGGAAGCCACAGTCAAAAAATTAAAAGATGGGATTGCACTGTGCAAATCCATTGCAAAAGACCTCTTTAAAACATTAAAAAACAAGTATTGTTCACTCAAAATAATTAAATAAAATTCTTCATATAACAAACTAGACAAAATGTTTTTAGTTCTCTATCATTAGTTTTTTTTCTTTCTTTAAACTATTGGAAACAACCTATATTTATTCCTAAAGTCACAATCTGAAATTATTTATGAGAGGATGTTAAGCATAGCACATTGGACTTGAAATTGCAGAATCAAACCACCCTCTTCTGGTCTGATTCTCAGGCCAGCTCTTTCAATTACGAGTAGTCTACTTTGATCTTCTCCTCTTGTATTTTAAATAACTCCCCTTTGTCAGGTAACAGCACCCGCTTTTACTTTGCGGGACCTCTCCTCCCACATTCGATACAATCTGGTGGGACTGTCAATCAAGGGGCTCCACCTCCAATGGGTGGGTCATGTGACCCAGGTTAGACCAATCAGATGATCCCTGATGGAATCCCGAGGGGAACCGGCAGAGAAGGACGCCTGGTAAAGAAGGCTTGAAGCATTCTGGGTTAGTTCCTGTTGTCCGGATCTTTGGGGAAGCCCTTTCAGAGATAAGATTAACCTCTTTTTCAGTTTTGTTCACTAGCCCTGATATCCTTCCAGTAAATGTATTTTTTTTTTTTTTTTTTTTTTTTTTGCCCAAATTGACCGGCATCAGTTTCTGTGGCTTGACACTGATGAAGTGATCCTGCTTAAAAAATCTCCAGTGCCTCCCTTTGGCCTTCAGCACAAAGGACAAATGGGATCTACAAGTCCCAGCAAACTCTGGCTCAGCCTCTTTACCTGCCTCGTCCCTACCAGGTCCTGTGTGCTTCAGCTCCGGTAGAATTCCTGCTTTCTCCAAATGCAGGAGTCCCTGGGTGGTGCGGATGGTTAATGAGCTCAGCTGCTAACCAAACGCTCAGCTGGCGTTTGAGTCCACCCAGAGGCACCTCGAGAGAAAGGCCTGGCAGTCTACTTCCAAATAATCAGCCATTGAAAACCCTATAGGTCACAGTTCTACTCTGACAGACATGGGGTTGCTAAGAGTCAGAATCAACTCGACTGCAGCTGGTTTTCTCCAAATTCATGTTTTATACTCGTATATACTAACCTCTGTGGTCTATTCCCACCTCGTCACCTGAAAAACTCCCTACGGCTCATCCCAGGCAGTGGATTGTGAGTGTGAGTTCTAGTGCCAGACAGGCCTAGCAGCCAGTTATTGCAAAAAGCTGCTCTTGATCACAACACAGGATCCAGAGGGATCCTGGTAAAAACACAAGTCAGTTCAAGTCTCTTCCCTGCTTCAAACCCT
>NW_004443960.1:20555266-20556219 GCF_000243295.1 Trichechus manatus latirostris | reverse complement strand
GATTCCAACTCATGGCAACCCCATGTGTTACAGACTAGAACTCAGCTCCATAGGGTTTTCTTGGTTATGATCTTTACAGACACAGATAGCCAGACCTTTCTTCTGAAATATCTCTGAGTGAACTCAGACCACCAACCTTCCAGCGAGCAGCTGAGAGTGTTAACCATTTGCACCAGCCAGGGGTATATCACAGTGAGGGTTTATTTCTATATTTAACAAGCAAGCTGTACTGGGCATTTTTCTAAGCGCTTCACATACAGTAATTCACTTAACACTCATAATAACACTAAGAGGCAGGCACTATCATCATTCCCATTTTGCAGGTAAAGAAACTGAGGCACAGAGAGGTTAAAGTAGTTGCCCAGAATTACAGAGCCAGAATGGCGATGAAATGGAAGAGTTCATAGGAAGTACTTAGCACAAGGCCCAGAAGATAATAAATGTTTTATAAAATGGTAGCTCTTGAAGCAGACCCCCACAGATGCTGAAAGCTTTTTAAATGCACATTTGACAATGTTGCCCCGGAACATATATCCCTTAGCTACTCCCCGCTTTGCAAGATATATAAGGTCCTTCAAAATACCTCTCCAAGTTCATCTTTAGTCCACTTGGACCCTGTCATGGATTGAATTGTGTCCCCCAAAAATATCTGTCAACTTGTCTGGGTTATGATTCCTAGTATTGTATGTGTGTACCATTTCATAGTCTGATGTGATTTCCTTATGTGTTGTAAACTCTATCACTATGATGTAAGAAGATGTATTAGTGGCAGTTATACTGATGAGGTATACAAGATTAGATAGTGTCTTAAGCCAATCTCTTTTGAGATATAAAAGAGAGAAGTGATCAGAGACACATGGGAACATCATACCACCAAGAAAGGAGTGCCAGGAGCAGAGTGCATCCTTCAGACCTGAGGTTCCTGAGCGGAGAAGCTCCCAGACCAAGGGAAG
>NW_004443960.1:20553838-20555166 GCF_000243295.1 Trichechus manatus latirostris | reverse complement strand
GCACCAGTGACCCCCTACCTCCCAACGTTCATGCCCTTGCAGGATGCTCCCCCCTTGAGTGTGGGCTGGACTTACTGACTCACTTCTAATGAATAGAATGGAAGAAGTTATGGGGTGTCACTTCTGAGATTCAGTTATGAAAAGACTGTGACCTCTGCCTTGGGTACTCCCTCTTGCTCTCTCTTGGGTTACTCACGCTGGGGAAAGTCATCTGCCATGTCATGCAACAGTCCTGTGGAGAAGCCCATGTGACAAGGGACTGAGGCCTGCCAACAAGCACATACATGAGTTTGGAAGGGGATACACACACACACACACACACACACCAGTGTAGCCTTCAGATGAGACCACAGCCCCAGCCAACAGCTTGACTGTGACTTCATGAGAGAACCTGAGCCAGAGGCCCTCAACTAAGGTGCACACAAAAGCCACAGGCACTGTGAGATAGTAAATGTTTATTGTCTTAAGCTGCTAAGTTTTGGGATAATTTGTTATGCAGCAATAGATCACTAATATAACTGTCAAAAGGACCCTCCAACCAGGGCAGGTGCAAGTAAGATAAGTCCTCTCTTTCTTTTCATCCCTGAGTTTGGATCCCCAGGTTTGGGGCTTGGCTTGACAAGTCAGAAACTTTTATATTGTCATCATCATCTTCATCATCATCATCATCTTTAACATCTATTGATGTGCTTTGTGCTAGGTACCGTGCTTTGTGCTTTATATGCATCATCTTCCTTAAATTCTCACAATGATCACATGAACTGGGTTTATCATTTAGAGTATTTTGGTTGCAAGAAGCAGAAACTAATTTTGGATAACTTAAGCCACAGGGAATTTTCTGCAAGGAAATGGGGACCAGATGCTGTAAGGCAGGTTTTAAACTAGAGCCAGGTTTAGGAGCAAGCAGGGATCGAGGCACTTCCAGAGACTGAGGAGAAGCACAACCAAGACAGCATAGCCTGCTGCTTAAAAACATGGGCTCTGGCAACTGACTGCCTAGGTTCACATCCCAGCCCTGCCATTTTCTGGTTGGACGAGTTACTTAGTTTCAGCGTGGGTTGGTTTTTCCATCTGTAAAATGAGGATAATAGCAGTATATGCCTGATATTTTAGGATAGTTTAGTTGTAAGTATTCGATGAATTAATATAATTAAATTGTTTAGCACAGTGCTGGGCACTTAGTAAGTGTCACGTAAGTGTCAGCTGTTATTATTGTTAGCCTTGTTGCAGAGAGAGCCTGGATGCCCAACCCATGGCCGTCGAGTTGATTCCGACTCATAGTGACCCTATAGGACAGAGTAGAACTGCCCCATAGGGTTTCCAAGGAG
>NW_004443960.1:20550823-20552533 GCF_000243295.1 Trichechus manatus latirostris | reverse complement strand
GGGGCTTCTTACCATACAACCCAGCAATTCCACTCTAGGTATCTACCCAAGAGAAATGAAAATCGATGTCTACACAAAGACATCTATGCAAATGCATATGGCGGCATTATTCATAACAGCTCTAAACCTGACAGTCCAAATATTTGTCAACTGGTGAATGGATAAACAGAATGCAGTGTATCCATACAGCAATAAAAAGGAACAAACTATTGACACATGCAACAACACGGATAAATCTCACAAACAATATGCTAAGTGAAAGAAGCCGGATACATAAGACTGCATACGTTATGAGTCCATCTACGTGAAATTTCTAGAAAAGGCAAAGTGTAGAGATGGAAAACAGATCAATGGTTGCCGGGAGCTGGGGGTGGGGGCAGGGATTGACTATCAAGGAGAGTGAGGACACTCTTGGGGGTGACGGAAGTGTTGTAAGACTGGATTTGGGAAATAATTGCACAATTACATACGTGCTAACACTTATCAAACTTTACTTTTAAAACGGGTGAGTTTTAATGTACGTAAATTGTACCTCCATAAAACTATTTTAAGAATGGATAATAAATATGAAAAGAAAGAAAGAAAGAAAAGAAAACCAGGATGCTGTTAGGTGAGGGAAAAGGATGCTGGGCTGGGAGGGAAAAAAAAGCACCAATATGTATTATCCCATTTTACACATTAGGAAAATGAGAAACATAATGAGGTTGGTTACTGTCCCAATGCCACACAGCTTGTCAGTGACATACCCCAGATGCAAACCCCAACTCTTTGACCCCAAACCCATACCCTTGACCCATCCCCCACACGAGGTGATCTTTCTTCCCATTAGCTCAACCAGTCAGCCCCACTGTGTATGGGGCGATCGTGAGGGACCCTTCTAACCTGCCTACACGACCAGAATTCTCCTGGGGCCCATGTGCGATGTCCTCGGACGGTTCATTTAAGTTGCAGTCGTTACTGTTCCTGGAACTGAGCGAGTGAGTGCTCTGTGCGCTCAGGCTGATATGGTGCTTTTTGTATATTGCTCATCTGGCAGAGAATTACTACTCTGCTCTACAAGTTCCCACAGATGGCTTTATTTTCCATCGCTATTAAATTGGTTTTGAACAAGACATAATTCTTCAAATGCCTGGTGAGCTCTCTGGGTTTGCTCAGGCAAGATTCCATAAAAATGTAAATAATCGGAACACTTCTGGGATTATTTATCACAACTGACTTGCATCTGTAAATTTATGTATTAATTTCAGCTATAAGCTTCAATGGGGAGAAGATGAACAGTTGGAAGTAGAGTCTCCCACCTAACATCTTCTCTATGTCCCCATTTCCCGTCTGCTTCCAGGGAACACTCCATACAATGCTCCACAGATCCGGGTCTGAAAGAAGCTGGGCAGGATCAAAAAGAAACCAGGTGGCAAGCAGGAAAGAAATGTCTCTGACACGCCATAAATTCGTCTCTCACCTCTATCCCCCTTGCTGTCTTGGAACTCCAGCCACCCCATCTTCTTTCAGTTCCTCCTGCTCATTCCTGCCTCAGTGCCCTTGCACCTGCTCCCTTTGTTTATAACTTTCTTTCTTCCCCTTTTTGCCTGGTTCAATCTTACTCATCCTTCAGCTCTTGGCTCAGCATCACTTGTTCATGGAAGCCTTTGCACTCACCCAAACCAAAAAAAAAACCAAACCCATTTCTGTCAAGTCAATTCCAACTCATAG
>NW_004443960.1:20548045-20549791 GCF_000243295.1 Trichechus manatus latirostris | reverse complement strand
TCTGTCAGTGGAGGCTTGCATGTTGCTATATTGCTGAACAGGTTTCAGCAAAGCTTCGACTAAGATGGACTCGGAAGAAAGATCTGGCAATCTACTTCCAAAGCTTGGCCAATGAAACCCTATGGATCACAGTGGTCTGATCCCACTGTGCATGGGGTCATCATGAGTCAGGAGCTGACTCGAGGGCAGCTAACGACAGCACTGCTTATAAGTCCCTGGGTGGTGCAAACTGTTAAGGTGCTCCGCTGCTAACCATAAGGGTGGAGATTCCAGTCCATGCAGAGGCAGCGTGGAAGAAAGACCTGGCTATCCACTTACAAAAAAATCAGCCATTGAAAACCCTATGGAGCACAGTTCTACTCTGACACACATAGGGTCGCGGTAAATCAGAGTCTACTCAAAGGCTTATGATAAAACACGCCAGCCTCCTTGCCATGATGAGGCAATGTGAGGAGTAAGCTACACTTTTGTTTATCCATCTTTAACTCTGTGCCAGGCTTGGGGATGCCAAGTGACAAAGACATGGTCCCAACTTTCATGGAGTTTGCGGTCAAGCAAGAGAGACAGACACTAAGTTTTTAAAAGCCCACAAAAATGAGGAATCGCAATGTGTGTAGTGTTGTAGATGAGGACATGATACTGTCCCCAGAGATCCACTGTGGGACTGAGCCACACATACCCTTTGTGGGACTTAGCTTGATACCATGTTCTTGCTTGGCCTCTTCCCTTCCTGGTCCCACTTCCTCGCTCTCCTGAGTGTGTTCTGAGAACACTTCCTAATGAATCACCTTTACACGAATCTTCATCTCAGGGTCTGCTTCTGTGGGAACCCGACCTAAAACAGAAGGCCTTCTGCTGGAAAAGGTTCTTGTGGCGCTGTGGTTAATACAGTGAATTTTAGTGCACGAGAGCGTTCCAACCAAACACCACGTACTGGGTCCAACAGGGATAAGGTCCAGTGACTCTATACTTGGTAGGAAGACTCATGTCTATAAGGGATGTGGGGGAGACTCAGTGCCCCTCGAGATAGAAGTCAGGGGTCTGTGCCCCTGGCATCCCATCCAAGCTTGACACAGGCACCTGGTGACAAGACTAGCAGTGGGGTAAGACAGGATCATCTCCACCTGCCCCTTCTCCAGGATTTCCACTGAGGCCAGAGCAGGGCAGGATCGGGCGATGGGTGCAGAGAAGGTAGCCCCTCTGGTTAGAGGATCCTGAGGGTATGAGGCGCAGACTGCTGAGGTTTGTGGCAGTAACAATGCCTTCAGCTTAAGGGGATAGAATGACCAGTGAAAAGAGGTTTAAATAATAGGGATATATTTATGGAGGCATTTGCTATAGAGAAAAGAAACAGGGTGTTGTGGAAGAGAATAACAGGGAAAGCCTCCATAGACCCGGTTGGCTGAACAAGACCAGAAAATGGCAAGGAATCAGCTGTGTCAGGAGAGCACTGTGCTAAGCACAATAATGTTCCCCTAAAGATGTGCATGCCCTCATCCCAGACCCCGTGAAGACGTTACCTTCCATGCAGAAGCGACTTTGCAGACATGATTACGTTAAAAATCTTGAGGTGGAGAGATTACCCTGGATTACCTAGGTGGACTCAGTGTACAGGGATATTTATAAGGGAAAGAGGAGGGCAGGAGAATCAGAGAACAAGATGTGAAGATGGAAGCAGAGGCCAGAGTGATGCAGGGCCACGAGCCAAGGACTGTGGGCAGCCTGTGCTTGTGGACATGGATTCTC
>NW_004443960.1:20546183-20547485 GCF_000243295.1 Trichechus manatus latirostris | reverse complement strand
GATCTACTTCCAAAAGTCAGCCAGTGAAAACCCTATGGATCTCAACAGTCCAATCCCATTGTGCATGGAGTCCCCAGGAGTCAGGGGTCGCCATGAGTAGGGGCTGACTTGACAGCAGCTAACCATATAATCTAATCTTCCAGGATCACTCTGGCTGCTGCATGGAGAAATGAATAGGAGGGGGGCAATTGCAGTAAATCAGGAGTGAGATGGTCCTGGTCTCAGTCAAGAGGGTGGGGATGCAGATAATTCAATGGCTGCAAGATAAATTTCAGACCCTGATTCATTGATTCTGCAAAAAAAAAAAAATTGGACATCTTAATGCCAGGGACCCTTTGATCAAATAAAAGCCAGCTTTCTGAGACCATATTCTGCGTGTTGGCTCCTGATGGTGACAAACAGTTCTATGTGTCCACAGAGGTAGTCGCCAGAGCAGGGACTTGGGGATGTTGTGACAGAGCAGAAAGGAGTAGAAGGAAAAATGTCCCTTGCTAAATGTCCAGCAACAAAAGACTGCCTATCGAGAAAGGAATTTAGCCAAAGTACAGAAAAACGGCCTGGCCATGTTGTGAACACTTGACAAGACAGAACGTTATTTACAGGGACAATGCCTTGCTCTCCTACACAACCATAAAGTCCAGATGTGTCTGAAAATCTCTAGTTCAGTCTCCAATTTGATAATACAAAAATGAGCATTGATCCTTCAGGAATTGAGATTTGACGTGAAGTTTATCCGAAGACCTGCCAACAGATGTTGCAGAGTTTTGGAAATGCTAAAAACTCCTGCCTCCTGACAAGTGTTAAGTAGAATCTGTGTTCTCATTTTATTTTAAGCCAGGAGGGGGGGATCACATATGTCCTGGAGTGAAATTCTTAAGTTCCTTCTGGTCCTCACAAGAAGTAATAATCATAACGATGGGGCTAACAAGAAAGCAACAACAGCCGCTGATATTTCTTGAGCGTTTACTGTGTACAACAACCCTATGATATAGACCTATTGTTACCCTCACTTTAAACATGAGGATACTGAATCTCAAGAAGTAATTTGCCAAGGTCACATAAGGAAGTGGTGGAGACAAGCCTGTCTAACTACAAACCAAAAACCGAGCCAGTTGCCATCAAGTCAATTCTGACTCACGGCGACCCCATGTGTGCCAGGTCTTTCTTCCAGAGCACCTTTGGGTAGTCAAACTGCCAACCTTTCGGTTAGTAGCTGAGTGCTTAATTATGTGTACCACCTAGGGACTCCTCTAACTACAAAGCCGTGCACTAAACCAGGGATCTGCAAAGTATGACCTGTGG
>NW_004443960.1:20543765-20545725 GCF_000243295.1 Trichechus manatus latirostris | reverse complement strand
CTAGACTACGGCAAACAGTACCGCCATGTGCCTGGTGCCTCCAACACCAGTTCTACCACCTGAAAGAATAAGCCAGAGGACTCACTCAAAGAACACTCACCCTAAGTATAATTTCTTGAGAAGTATGAACGTTATTTATAGAGACCAGTTTACCGGTTACTGTGGAGTCGATTCCAACTCATGGCAACCCCATGTGTGTCAGAGTAGAACTGTGCTCCACAGGGTTTTCAATGGCTGGTTTTCAGAAGTTGGTCATTAGGCTTTTCTTCCAAGGCTTCTCTGGGTGGACTCGAACCTCCAGCCTTTGGGTTAGTGGCGGAGTGCATTAACCATTTGTGCCATGTTTTAATTTCCCAACTAACCATAAAATCCTGATGTATATGAGTTCTATGAAACTCCTAAGCTTGATTTCTATTTCATAAAGCCTGTCCATTGGGGGTGCTCATGGAAACTACATAGCCGGAGAAGGGGAGAGAAGGATGGGGAAGGCCAGGGGGATTCTAACAGTCTTACAGCCCTGCCTCAAAGCCAACAGGAATAGATGCAAAGGGAAAATAGGGTCAGAGTCAGGCACTGTAGGTTTCCCTGACTGGCTGGCCACTGTATCCACAACCTATTCTGGTCTTACTTGTTCTACGTTGTTCTTTTGCTCCAACTTCCACTTCCTCCTTGATTTTTAAAATATTATCTTTGCATTATTTATTTTCTACTTACCGTCTTTGCTGGTTGTTAAAATAATATATGGTTAAGTATCTGTTCCATTTACCTGGTTCTGAATTCTTAAGCCATCCCACTCTGTTTTAATCATTAGAGCTTTATAATAAGTCAGTATATCTGGTGATTCAAGTCTCCCGTTATGACCCCTTTCTCAAATTATTTTAATTCCACCATAGAATTATTTTATTAAGTTACACAAAGAAAAAGAAACAAATTCCACATGTGAAGTCTGTCAGCTAATTGTGGAAGAATTTAAATCTCTAAACTATTTAGGTTCCCATCCAGGCAATGGATATATCTCTTTATTTATTTACATCCTCTATATGGCTCAGTAAATTTTTACAGTTTTCTTCACATGCCTTCCATGTTATAAATAGTCTGGTTACTTTCTTGTGTGCTGCTATTGCAAATAAGACTTTTTATAATGTTTTCTTATTGGTTATTGATGTTTAGATGCTTATTTCACATGCAACAGCTTTACTGACCTGTCCTGTGGAAGTCGTTACAGCTCTTATTGTATGATCATATTACCTATTAATAATGATACATTGGAGCCCTGGTGGCGCAGTTGTTGAGAGTTTGGCTGCTAACCGAAAAGTCGGTGGTTCGAATCTACCAGCCGCTCCTTGGAAGCCTTGTTGGTCTTTTTCTTTCTCAGAGTTGTAGTTCTTATTTTTGTGTTGTTCCATGCGGTCACCAGTCAGAAATTTCACACATTTATATGATATTGGTGATGGTGAGCACAGTGGGTTGAAGAGTGTCAAGTGTCCCTCCTCCCAAACATTCATGTCTACCCAGAACCTCAGAATGTGACTTTATTTGGAAATAGGAATATTTGCAGGTGTAATTAAGTTCAGGATTTTGAGGTGAGATCATACTGGATTAGGGTAGGCCCTAAATCCAATGACTGGCATTCTCATAAGAAGAGGAAGATGAGGAGAAGAAGCTACACAGAGATTCAGGGGAAGGCAAGTGAAGATGAGGCAGAGATGGAAGTCACATTGCCACAAGCTGAGGAACACCTTGGGCCACCAGAAGCTGGAAGAGGCGAGGAAGGATCTCTCCTGGAGCCTCCAGAAAGAATGCAGTCCTGTCTACACCTTGATTTTGGACTTCCAGCCTTGAGAACAAGGAGCCCTGGTGGCACAGGGGTTAAGAGCTTGGCTGCTAACCAAAAGGTCAGCAGTTCAAATCCATCAGCAGCTCCATGGGAGAAAGATGTGGCTGTCTGCTTCCATAAAGA
>NW_004443960.1:20403081-20542473 GCF_000243295.1 Trichechus manatus latirostris | reverse complement strand
TTCAGAATATATAAAGAAATCCTACAAATCACATTAGGGAAAGGATTTTTTAAATCTACTGTAACTAGGCAAAGGATATAAACAATTTAGAAACAAGGAAACACTTCCGGCCAATTAACATTGAAAAAAATCTCTACCTCACTAAAAAAACCCAAACCTGTTGCCATCAAGTCGATTCGGACTCATAGCAACCTATAGGACAGAGTAGAACTGCCCCATAGGCTTTCCAAGGAGCGGTGGGTGGATTCGAACTTGGTTAGCAGCCAAGCTCTTAACCGTTGCACCACCTGGGCTCCTCTACCTCGCTAGGAATCATGAAAATGTAAATTTAAACAGGAATAAAATCCCATCCCACATAAGAGGTAGCAAAGACCTCAGACCCAAGAGATCTCACCTCCTGCTGATGGGGAAGTAAATTGCAACTACCTGTTTCACATACAAAAGTGGAGAAATATCCATAACGTGTGTTTTAGCATTGTTTACAAAAGCTACCAAACCTTGGCAGCTCTTGGTGGACTCAAACCACTGATCTTTCGTTTAGCAGTGAGCATGTTAACCATTTGTACCACCCAGGAAACAAACCAATGAAAAGGATTACAAAGATCAAAAGGAAACAACCTAAACGTCCAGTGTAAAAAGTAATAAATATAGTATGGTGCATGGTACCAGTGAGCTATCTATACTCATATCACCATGGAGAAATCTCAAAAACACAGTGCTGGAAGAAGGAAAGCAAGTTCCAAAGGGATACTTTTAGAATAAAACCAGATACAAAATTTTAAGGGCCTACAAACTAATATGTAGCTAAATATTTATGGGTACTTATTAAAGTTGTAGAGATACAAAGCACAGATTGGAAGGATAAATACCAACTTCAAAATAGTTGTTATCCCTGGTTTTTGCTAGGGGTGGGGAGTGGAAGGAAGGAGGGAGGGAGGGAATAGAATTCAGGAGGGGCACCAACAGAATGCCTCAACTAATCTATAAGGTTTGTTTTATTATATTTCTTTTTAAATAAAATGATATGAAGGGGGGGAAAAAGTCTTTGTATTCCTGGGCTAAATCCTACTTGGTCATGGTGAATGATTTCTTTAATGTATTATTGAATTGTCTGTTATTATTTTATTTATAGTTTTTCATCCAGCACCTTGGTCTTCTGCTCTCCTTTTTTTCACTATATATTCTTCAAGATTGGATTTCAGGGTTGTCGTATCCTCATAAAATGAAGTTTTCCATGCTTTTCTGTAATCTGAAACCGTTAGCAGAGTACAGGAATAATCTGTTACTAGAAAAGTTTGACAAAAGACAAAAACACCTTGGAAAAATCTCTATTCAAGAAGGCTATTTTTAGAGCTACCATTTAGTAAAACTTTGTTAAGTTTTTTTTTTCTTTTTATATAAATGTTTTTCTTTTTAGACATTACTTTCTCATGAATTTTGGTAATTCACCAAGAAAACTCATCAGCATCGTTGAGATTTTTAAACGTGTTTACAAAGAGTTGTACATGGTAAAATTTGGTTGTTTGTTTTAATCTCTCAAACGTTTTTTAGAGCCCCTCATCACTTATAATGTTATCTGTTTTGTTTTTTCCCCTTCTGCAGTCAAGTTGCCAGAGGTTTATCTATATTAATAGTTTTCTTCCAAGAGTCAGCTCTTGGATGCGTTTATCACTTCTTGAGCTTTTCTGTTTTCTAATCTATTGATTTCTGCTTTGGTGTTTTAAAGATTTATTTTTCTTGATTTCCTTGAGAATTTTTTTGTTGTTAATTTTCATACTTCTTAATTTGAAAGCTAACTTCATTTGTTTTTAGTTTCAACAATAAAAGCAATTTAAGGACTTTGGCTATATCCTGCAAGTTTTCATATGTATTACTCGCATTCTTATTAGTCTCTAAATGGTCTTTGATTGTATTTTTTATTTCTCCTTTGACCCAATAATTACTTGGGAGATTGTGTCTTTTCTCCCATTTCTATATAGTAATAGCTGTTCAGTATTAATGGGAAAAACACGGACTTTGAAATCAAGGACAATGATGTGCCCAACACAGTGCCCAAAACAACAGTTGCCATCGAGTTGATTCTCATTCATGGCAACCTCATATGTGTCAGAGTAGAACAGTGCTCCATGGGGTTTTCAATGGCTGATTTTTGGGAAGTAGATTGCCAGGCCTTTCTTCTGAGGTGCCTGAGTGGACTTGACCCTGCAACCTTTGGATTAGCAGCTGAGTGTTAACCATTTGCATCACCCAGGGACTCCAGAACAGTGCCTAGTGCCAATAAATATTTGCTAGATAAATGAACTGACTGATCATGATCCTGGCGATCCTGAGGAATAGTGTCAACTTCCAACTTACATCTTAGAAATTAAAATAATAATAACAATAAAGTAAAAGGGAAAAGGAGCAGAGTTGAAAGTCATCTACCCTTTAGACCATTTCACGGTTTGAATATTAGGCATCAGCATAAGTACCTATTAAAAAAAAAAAGAAAGAAAGTTGCCTTAGTCAATTCTGGCTACAGAGTAGTACTGCTCATAGGGTTTTCTTGGCTGTGATCTTTATGGAAGCAGATCGCCAGGCCTTTCTTCCACTCTGCCATTGAATGAGTTCAAACCTCCGACCTTTTGGTTAGTAGATGAGCACAAACCATTTGTACTGCCCAGGGACCTATAGTCCCTACAGACAACATTAACCAACAACGGGAGCCTTCACACAACCAACAGAAACCACAGACTCAGACCTAATGAACAGCACAGACTTTTTGGCAACCAGGACTCAACCTCGTCCTCCCTCCATAAGCAAGGAAGCCTACAAAGTGCAGGTATCATATTTGCTGACGTGTAAGATGCGTGCCACCCATCCCCATACCTGCAATGTGCCCACAATTCATATGGAAGGCTCAGCATAAACAAGGTCAAACAGCAGATAATACCGCCCCCTCGTGGCAGAGCCAACGTCATAGTGGAGAGACTAATTTCCCTGCAATCATGTGTTTTCAGAAGAAAAACAACCACCACAGACCACACAGCTGATAAAAGTAGAATTGGGCCCTCTCCTCTACCATTTTAATTAAATTCACCGCTATTGTAGCCCTGCCAATTTGTGTTCGCTGATAGAACTATATATTTTTAGCTGTATCATTTTGTATAGTTTTGAGTCAATAGAATTGACTCAAAGCTGCAAAAGACCTCTTTAAAGTATTAAAAAGCAAAGATGTCACTTTGAGGACTAAGTTGTGCCTGACCCAAGCCATAGTATTTTCAATCACTTCGTACGCATGCAAAAGCCGGACAATGAATAAGGAAGACTGAAGAAGAGTTGATGTCCTTGAATTATGGTGTTGACAAAGAATATTGAATATGCCATGGACTGCCAGAAGAACGAATACATCTGTCTTGGAAGAAATACAGCCACAGTGCTCCTTAGAAGAGAGGATGACAAGACTTCGTCTCATGTACTTTGGACATTTCATCAGGAGGGACCAGTCCCTCCTGATATCATGGTTGGTAAAGGACACCACGCTTGGTAAAGTACAGTGTTAGCAAAAAGAGGAAGACCCTCAACCAGATGGACTGTCACAGCGACTGCAACAGTGGGCTCAAACACAGCAACGATTTTGAGCGTGGCGTAGGACAGGGCAGTGTTGTACGTGGGGTCACTATGAGTCGGAACCGACTCAACGGCACCTAACAACAACAAGAACTTTACTTCATACCCAGAATTTATTATTTCCAACTGGATTCCAACTTACAGAACACAGTATTTAGGCGAACAAAATACTGGTTTTCCCCTGCAATAATATAAATTGAAAATTAATTAAAATTGTTTCCCAAATTTTTATTTATACAGTTGGGATGTGCATTATATAGCTGCTTCTCTTATGTGGTACATCAGCTCAGGCCTGGCCTCCATCCACCCAAAAGGAAGGTTAGGTCTTCATACTTCTTCCCAGTCACGATCCTGGTCTCTTCCTCACATCAGGTGAGAATAACAAGGAATGAGCACGTAGTTCCTTTCAGATAAAGCATCTGTGAGAGAAGGGAGGTTCCTTTCTCTGTTTCAGAACAATATGTCAGTCTGAGGCTACTGGGGTAGGTTGCTCAGATGTACAGACTCTGGATTTTTACCAAAACATTCCACTAGGGAGGGAGAGGCTACTCTCAGAGTCTCCACCCCACCCTCGTCCTATCCCCCAACAACCACACCAAGAAATATCAAGAAATCCACATCCTCGTAACAGCACCTGGAAGGGCGAGCCAGGTGTTCCGTGTTGGAGTGTAAGAACATGCCCAAATAGCCTACAGGTACCTTAATTTGATATGAGTCCACTCCTCCAGCCTGTAATTACATGATGGCCGCGGGTAACATGAACCTTCCCTTAATATTTTAGCAGTCCAAAGTGGTAATCAGAAGTATCTGGAATCAGAATAGACCTTGGTTTGAATCTGCATCCCTGAGAAATTTATTTAATTGCTCAGCCTCAGTTTTCTCATCTCTTAAATGAGAACAGTAATTCTATGTGTTGGAAAGATTAAACGAGGCAACTCATATGAAGTGCTCAGCACAGAGTGTGTCACACAGTGATAAGCAGCTCCTTCTCATCTTTCAAGTCTCAGCTTAAATGTCACCTTCTCAGGAATGCCTTCCCTGACTAACAAACCCCAGGCGGGTGCCCCTATTTAGTCCCTCTTATAGCACCATACCAGGCTAAGACAAACTAGGAAGAAAGGCCTGGCTATCTACTTTCGAAAATCAGCCAATGCAAACTGCATGAAGCAGAACAGAACATTGTCCGACTGTACTCAAGCATGCCAGCGATCGTGAGGATAGCATGGGACTGGGTGGCATTTCATTCTGTTATAGGGTTGCCGTGAGTTAGAGCCGACTTGACGATAACTGACAACCATAAATAAGCACCCAGCTCTGTCCATTTCCTTCGGAGTACCCATCACCGTTTGTTATCAAATATTTATCTGTTTGCTTTTTTCAGTTTAACATCTGTCTTCCACTTTAAACTGTGAGGCCCATGTTGTTGTTTCTCTCCAAAATATGCTCAGAGCCTAGGACAGTGCCTGGCACGCAGTAGGTGCTCCAGATATATTTGAATGAACAAATAATGACTCCATACACAGTGGCTATAATTACTATCATTACAACCCAGCCCCTGAGTCATTCGTTATTCAGGACTGGGCCAGAGGGGAGCTTGCCAACTTTCCATGAGATAGACATGCAGCTATGTAATAGACTTTGACAAGACACGCAGGTCTTCATATGTTTGCCCCAGGAGTTAGGATGTCATCTCATACTTGTCCCATTGTTGTATTTGTTTCAGGGAAGCAAGTACAATTTGCCTTTTTTTTATATGTACTTTAAAGAATTTTCCTTTCAAACTACAGTAGCAATACATGCTCACATGCCCTCTTCCCTTCAAAGTAATTAATGTCAACTAGGAGCCTGGTGGTGCATTGGTTAAAGTGCTCAGATGCTAACCAAAAGGTCAGTGGTTTGAACCCACGAGCCACTCCGTGGGAGAAAGATGTGGCAATGTGCTTCCGTAAAGATGGCAGCCTTGGAAACCCCATGGGGCAGTTCTACTCCGTCCTGTGGAGTCCCTATGAGTGGGAGTCGACTCAACGGCAACGGGTTTTGTTTTTTGTCTTTTGTTTGTTTGGTATTAGGTATGCATCTTTCCAAGCTTTTCCTGGGCTCGTGGAAACATTCACACCCAAAAAGTCACATACATAGACCTTCTTATCTTTGTTTTTCAAAAATGGGATCAGGCTATACAAACTTCCTTTTTTCACTCAATACATTTTGGATATCTTCCATATATCTGGTTTTTGATAGCTTCACAAAACCCCAAAATATGAAAATAATATAATTTATTAATAATTCCATATTTTGGGATATTCACATTGTATCCAGATTATTGCAACTATCAGAAATGTTGTGTAAACATTTTTCTACTGAACTGCTGCTTTTATTTCTGTCTGCCAAAAGCGAAATGGCTGGGTCAAAGAGTATGGATATTTTGGATCTCTGTTGCCACTGCCAGATTTTTTTTTTTTTTTGAATGGTTGAAGCACTTCTTACTCATGCCAGCCAAGTGTGCGAGTCCTTATTCGCTCACACAGTCACAAGCCATGGATTATGAATCATTTCCATTGTAGCCAACTTGATGAATTTCTAAAGTGATCATACTGTCATTTCTATTTTCATTTCCCTTCTCCCAGAAGAATGAGCATAATTTAATTTGCTTATTGGCCCTTTGCACTTCCTCTTCTGAAAATTGCCTACTCCTATCCTTTGCCTATTTCTTAATTGGGTTTTTTTTTTTTTTTTTAGCTCTTCAATTTGTGGAAGTTCTTTGTAGATTAGAGAAATTAACCTTGGAGCCCTCCCCAGGCCCTTTTCTGGAACTGGAGCAATGTAAGCCTAAAGATGCTGGCGCCATCTTTGCCACCAGTTGAAGAGTTTGATGGAGAAAAAAAAAAATCATTCAGAGAAAATAGGCCACAGTGCAGACAGAGAAAGAGCTAGTATCATTATTTGAGTGCCTAAATGCAACCATACTTGAAGTTGAAAGGGTTGAGGCATTGAATTTCCAGTTAAGAGAGCCAATAACTTTCCTTTTTGGTTTATGCTTGGTTTCTGTCACTTGCAACCCAAATAGTGCTGACTGTAGCGAGTTTACCCATCCTGGGACCACACGCTGATTCTGGAACGAGAACTTGCCATCCAAAAGAACTTGACATTCTAAATTCTGCGCCCAGGTAATATTTGCACTGGCCTCATCATTGCTCCTGAATGTTCCCACCAGGTTTCCTACTAGGTGGCAACATCCAGAGGTTTTCTGACCAATGGCATACCAAGCCCAAAGGAAGAGCTCACAGTACATACCTGTCACATTGGGCACCTAAAGAATTTGAGTCTTTACAGATCACTTGGCTTATCCACTGGACACTGGTTGGACACACTTAAATGAGGCCCAAGCCAGAAAATTTGTAGAGGCTCAAGTTACAAATCACAAGTTATTCTTACAACTGCTGAGCATTTGTGAAAAAGAAATCCTTGAATCCACAAGTATGCCAAATGGTCTATGAAGGCTGGGTCTCTAAGTGCTCATTTGAGAATACAGTGCCTCCCTAAATGGGTGGTTTTAGAAAGTTGATATTTTTTCCCTTTCTTAAACTATGTATTATAGGATTATTAGACAGTGCTGTAAGGGAAAGCAGGAAGTAAATAAGACTATGCAGTACAAGGCTTTGTCTACCCTGGAAATTCTTTAATAAGGGTGCCTGATGTGGGACTTGGTGGGAAAGCAAGATATTGAAAGGCTAAGAGTTTAAATAAACTTGAACATACTATCACAATATCACAAGTGGGGCCACTGAGGCTTAATATATAGGCCTTCCCAACTACAACAACAATAATAGCAAGCACTAACATTTATTGAGTACCTGTAGTGTGCTAGACACTGAATGAAACATTTTTTGTGATTTTTTTTTCATCTGATTACTCATGTAACAACTGAATGAGGTAGGCACCAAAGCTTAGAGGAAATCTAATCTTAGAAAGGCTCTATCAGGCAGGATAGGGTAGGTTTTGCTGCAGTAACAAAAACTCCAACATCTCAATGGTTTAACACAATAAATGTTTACTTCTTGCTCACGCTACATGTCCAGTACAGGTTGGCAGGAAGGGCTTTGATCATTTTAGGCTAATGAGGGCTCCATCTGAACTGTTGCCATGGTTGCTGCAGCAAGAAAAAGGACACATGGCAAATTGCACGCTAGCTCTTAAAGCTTCCACCTTGAACGGACACCCATCACTTATTTCACATTTCATTGACCAAACAAGTCCCATTCCCACACCCAACCTCAAGGTCGGTTGAGGGTTGGGGAGGTACAATTCTATATTCTGCCCAGAAAGAGGAGAACTGGAAATTATTTGGTGAACAGCACTGAAAATTACCACAAAGCACGAGCTGGTCTGGCCTCTTCTAGGAACAGAGATATTTCATTAACTGTGGAGAATTCTCAATTTCTCTCTCTGCAACTGCTCCAAGTTGAAAATTTTTTTGCCTCAGCCATCCACAGCATAACTGCATCTCTGTTGGTATTGTTCTCATGCCTAGTAACATTTTGATAAATCTGTATCCAACAGGAATGTCAGAAGGGAAAACTTTGGATGTGCACCCACCAAGATAATTATTCTGCCTGTGCAGGCCCTTTGCACCTCCATGAGGAGGGGTTTTTGTAGAACTTCCTGGTTTGAGGTGGGAAGTGGATTATTTTTTAGGCTGAGTGCTATCTGAAAGACTCCTGGAGCTGCAGCAAAATGTCTATTTGTGTTGTTTCCACTTTTTGGTTATTATGAATAGCACTACAATGAACACTGATGTACCAGTATCTGTTTGCATTCCTGCTTTCGACTCTGCGGGGTATACACCCTAGAGTGGAATTCCTTGGTCTTATAGTAATTCTGCCCTGGTGGCACAGTGGTTAAGAGCTTGGCTGCTAACCAAAAGGTCAGCAGTTTGAAACCACCAGCTGCTCCTTGGAAACCTCATGGGGCAGTTCTACTCTATCCTATAGGGTCGCTATGAGTGAGAATCAACTCAGCAGCAACATGTTTGGCTTTTTTATTTTTTTTTTTTTAAGGTAATCTCATGTTTAACTTTTTGAGCAACTGCCAAACTGTTTTCTACAGCAACTGCACCATTTTACAATCCCACCAGCAGTGGACAATTTATCCACATCTTAGCCAACAATTTATCCACATCTTAGAAAACACTTGTTGTTTTCAACCAAAAAAAAAAAACATAAACCTATTGCTGTCAAGTTGATTCTGACTTATAGCAACCCTAGAGGACAGAGTAGAAGTGCCCCCACAGGATTTCCAAGGAGCAGCTGGTGGATTTGAACTGCCGACCTTTTGGTTAGCAGCTATAGCTCTTAACCACTCTGATGAATTGATGAACGAAATGTAGTATATACGTACAATGGAATATTATTCAGCCATAAAGAGAAATGAAGTTCTGATCCATGCTACAACATGGATGAACCTTGAAACCATTATGCTCAGTGAAATTTCAGTCACAGAAGAACAAATATTTGTATGATCCCACTTATGTGAAATTTCTAGAATAGGCAAATGTATAGCCAAAGGTTATTACTGGTTATCATGGATGCAAGGGGGGAAAAAGAGGAGTTGTTGCTTAAGAGAGCCTGGGTTTGTTCTAAGGGTGAAAGAAAAAATTGGGAAAAGATAGTGGTGATGATTGGACAGCGTAACGGGCTTAATTAATGCCACTGAATTGTACATGTAAAAAATGTTAAAATGGCTGGTTCAGACTGGAGGACTTCCTGAGATTATTGCCCTAAGATACTCTTCAAACCTTGTACCAAAACTATCCTCTGGGATCACCTTGTAGCTAAATAACAAATTGGTTCAAATGAGTATCACTCATAAGTACTGTGCTCCTTTAAAAAATCACCAGTATGAGGGCATCCAAATTGGTAATGAAGTAAAACTGTCCCTATTAGTGGATGATATGATACTATACATAGAAAACCCAAAAGACTCCCTGAGAAAACTACTGGAACTAGTAGAAAGATTCAGCAGAGTAGCAGGATACAAGACAAACATACAGAAATCAATTGGATTCCTATACACCAATAAAGAGAATGACAAAAAGGAAATCAGGAAAAAAATACCATTTATAATAGCTCATAAAAAAAATATACTTAGGAATAAATCTAACCAGGGATGTAAAAGACCTATACAAAGAAAACTACAAAACACTACTACAAGAAACCAAAAGAGACCTACATAAATGGAAAAACATACCATGCTCATGGATAATAGGTAGACTCAACATTGTGAAAAAGTCAATTCTACCCAAAGCAATTTACAAATACAATGCAATCCTGATCCAAATACCAACAACATTCTTTAATGAGATGGAAAAATTAACCATTAACTTTATGTGGAAAGGGAAGAGGCCCCAGATAAGTAAAGCACTACAGAAGAAGAAGAATAAAGTAGGAAGACTTGCACTACCTGACCTCAGAACCTACTATACAGCTACAGTAGTCAGAACAGCCTGGTACTGGTACAATGACAGATATATTGACCAATGGAACAGAACTGAGAACCCAGATGTAAATCCATCCACCTATGGTCACCTGATCTTCAACAAAGGCCCAAAGTCCATCAAACGGGGAAAAGACAGTCTTTGGTGCTGGCAAAACTGGATGTCCATCTGCAAAAAAATGAGACAGGAACCATAGCTCACACCATACACAAAAACTAATTCAAAAAAGGATCAAAGACCTACATATAAAGCTAAAAACTATAAAGATCATAGAAGAAAAAATAAGATCAACTCTAGAGACCCTAATACACGGCATTAACAGGATACAAACCATAACTAACAACACACAACTCCAGAAGATAGGCTGGATAACTGGGATCTTCTAAAAATTAAACACTTACGCTCATCAAAAGACTTCACCAAAAGAGTAAAAAGAGAACCTACATACTGGAAAAAAAAATTCGGCTATCACAAATCCGACAAAGTTCTAATCTCTAAAATCTACAGGAAAATCCAACACCTCGAAGACAAAAGGACAAATAATCCAATTAAAAAATGGGCAAAGGAAATGAACAGACACTTCACCAAAGAAGACACGAAGCAGCTAACAGACACATGAGGAAATGCTCGCGATCACTAGCCATTAGAGAAATGCAAATGAAAACCACAGTGAGATACCATCTCACCCTGGCATTACTCGCACGAATCAAAAAAACAGAAAATAACATACTGGAGAGGCTGCAGGGAGATTGGAACTCTAATGCACTGCTAGTGAGGAATGCAAGATGCTACAACCATTTTGGAAAGCTAGAAACAGAAATACCATATGATCCAGCAATCCCACTCTTCGGAATATATCCTAGAGAAATAAGAGTCGTCACACGAATAGACATATGCACCCTCATGTTCATTGTAGCATTGTTCACAACAGCAAAAAGATGGAAACAACCTAGATGCTCATCAACAGATGAATGGATAACCAAACTATGGTACATGCACACAATGGAGTACTATACAACGTTAAAGAGCAATAATGAATCTGTGAATCATCTCACGACATGGATGAATCTGGAGGGCATTACGCTGAGTGAAATAAGGCAATCACAAAAGGACAAATATTGCATGAGACCACTACCATAAAAACTCATGGAAAGGTTTACACACAAAAAGAAACAATCTTTGATGGTTTCGGGGTGGGGGATGGAAAAACGCCAAATAGACAATAGATAAGTGGTAACTTTGGTGAAGAATAAGACAGTACACAATACTGGGGAGGCCAGCACAACTTGTACAGGGCAAGGTCATGGAAGCTCCACAGATAGGCACATCCAGACTCCCTGAGGGACCGAATTACTTGGCTCTGGGGACTATGGTTTCAGGGAACATCTAGCTCAACTGGCATAACATAGTTTATAAAGAAAATGTTCTACATTCTAATTTGGTGATTAGCATCTGAGGTCTTAAAAGCCGTAAGCAGCCATCTAAGATACTCCACTGATCTCACCCCTTCGGGAGCAAGGGAGAATGAAGAAAACCAAAGACACAAGGAAAGATTAGTCCAAAGGACTAATGGACCACAACTACCACGGCCTCCACCAGACTGAGTCCAGTACAACAAGATGGTGCCCAGCTACCACCACTGACTGCTGACAGGGATCACAATAGAGGGTCCCGGACAGAGCTGGAGAAAAATGTAAAACGAAATTCTAACTCACAAAAAAAGACTAGACTTACTGGCCCGACAGAGATTGGAGAAACCCTGTGAGTATGGCTCCCATATACCCTTTTAGCTCAGTAATGAAGTCACTCCTGAGGTTCACCCTTCAGCGAAAAATTAGACAGTCCCACAAAACAAAACAAGACTAAAGGGTCACACCAGCCCAGGGGCAAGGACTAGAAGGCAGGAGGGGACAGGTAATAGGGAACCCAATGTCGAGAAGGGACAGTGTTGACACAACATGGGGTTGTTAACCAATGTCATAAAACAATATGTGTACTGTTCAATAAGAAACTAGTTTCTTCTGTAAACCTTCATCTAAAATAGAATTTTTTAAAAGATCACCTATGTGAGACCAAACGGTCAACAATTACTTCAAAATAAAGATGAGAATGTAAGGGGGCAGGGAAACGAGATTAATGGAAACAGAACAACCAGAACAGAAATAATGACAATGTTCACACACTGTGAAGAATGTAACCAATGTCACTGAACAGCTTGTGTAGAAATTGTTGAATGGGAACCTAAACTGCTGTGTAAACCTTCACTGAAAACACAATAAAATATTATTTTTAAAAATATTTAAAAGGCAGATGTTTTGTCACATGTATTTTTACCACAATAAAAAAGTACATTTTTGAAAATGTCCATTTGTAACAAAATATTTCCTCACAGAGGCTTTGCTATATACATGTAGCACCAAGCAAACAAAGCTGTTGCCATCGAATCAATTCTGACTCATGGGGACCCCACATGCTACAGAGTACAACTGCTCCATAGGGTTTTCTTGGCTGTAATTTTTACTGAAGAAGATCACCAGGCCTTTCTGCTGTGGTGCTGCTGTAGGTTTGAATTGTCATCCTTCAGGTTAGTAGTTGAACATAACCCATTTGCGCCACATAGGGATCTTTATATGTGGCTTTCAAAAAACCTGAAATCCATTGCCATCGTGTTGATTCCGACTCATAGCGACCCTACAGGACAGATTAGAACTGCTCCATAGGGTTTCCAAGGAGCAACTGGTGGATTCGAACTGCCGACCATTTGGTTAGCAGCAGAGCTCTTAACCACTGGGCAACCGGGGCTCCATATGTGGCTAACATGTTCACGTATTTTCTAAAAGCGTGGAAATAAAAAATGCAAATTTCTTGAAACTCCTCCCAAATCTGTGCTTTTTTCACAGCTTGGGCTACCTCTTCTTTCCATTACCACCCCATTTTCCATATGTAACATCCTTTCTACAGGAATTCTCATGTCTTTACTTTTTTAAAAAATAGAACTTTCAGCTTCCCAGCCATAAAACTCTTTAAAGTGCACGTTTGGTTGGGGGGGATAGTTTTGGGATTTTTGTTTTTCCCAAAGGAAGGTTTAGAAATCTTCATTTTGTATTCAGGAATAAATGAGAAGTGGTGTTATTTATAATTGGCTCCCTCTAATTCTGAGTAAATGTAGATTAATCCTAACTGATAACACATAAAATTTAATTAAACCTTAATAAAGAACCTGGGAAAGAGTTCTCAACAGATGATATCGATGGTAATGTTGGATGCCGGCACGCTGCAGTACTTGAGATAAAACGCAATCCGTCGAAGTATTTTCAGGGCTTTGTGCAAGTCCAGACACCGGTCATTATCTCAAACATGACATTCATTAAAATTGTGGGTAAATCTGAGCGATGGTGTACTCCATGCAGCTCACCGAGAAGAAGCTTGGTCCACAAGGGCTCCCAATGACCTCTCCAGCCCTCCCTTCTCTCCCCAGCCTGCTAGCCAGAAGGCTGCTCAGTGCTCAGACCAGGAAGTCACCCTGACTCATTGCTGGGCTCTGCCGTTACAGCTTACGTTTCGCCAGATAAACCCCAACCAACTGAACGCCTCATTGCAGAAATCCAATTAACACTGCTACTTAAATACCACCCTTCTGATCGGTGTTCCCAGCACAGTAACATTTTTATTTCAGGTATTCACGAATGTTTTTATGTGTTCACGGTGACTGGGGACTGATCTTCCACCGTCAATCTCTCCTAGCATCTGGTCACTTAAACATGAATAGAGAGCCCAGGGAGAGAAAGAGGACCAGCCTCCAGGAACAGAATTTCTTCCTTAGACAGGGGATTGCAGCCCCTCCAGCTGCTAGCAGAGTTTATCAAAGGAAGCAAATCCAGATGCCTACAGGGACCAAAGCCAAAACCCCAGTGTGGTGGAGTTGATTCCAACTGATGGAGACCCCACATGTCACAGAGTAGAACTACCCCATAGGGTTTTCTTGGCTTTAATCTTTACGGAAGCAGATTGCCAGACCTTTCTTGCCTGGTACCACTGGCTGGATTTGAACCTCCAACCTACGATTAGTAGCCAAGTGCAAACCATTTGCTACACCCAGGGACCTTCTGCAGGGGCCAGGAAGTTAACTTAAGTGAGGCACATGGGATGGGTTGGCACTTTGGCATACTGGATAGGGCATGCCTAGCCTGAAAAGGGCACCCTTTTCCTCACCCTGCCCATAGTTTCCATAAGGGAATGCAGGTCCAGTGCCAGATTGTTTTATTCTTCAATAGATTTTTTTAATTTGGTTGTAATCTGAAAAATAAAATCAGATTTTTAAATTGGTATCAAATTATTTTAAAGGTTTTCTTCTTTTTTTATAATTTATTTCTTATTGTTGAGAATATACACAGCAGAACATACACCAATTCAACAGTTTCTATATTTACAATTCAGTGACATTGATTATATTCTTTGAGTTGTGCAACCTTTCTCACCCTCTTTTTCTGAGTTGTTCCTCCCCCATTAACATAAACTCACTTATGTTAATAAGTTTAGGTTCCCATTCAGCAAATCTAAGTTTCCTATCTAAGTTTTCGAGTTGATGTTGTCAATTTGATCCCATATAGATAGATCTTGAAAGAGTACAAGGCTCAAAGCAGATATTCTTTTACTGTGTTTTTGTTAAGTGCTGTCAAGTTGATTCCAACTCATAGGTACCCTATGTACAACATTCTTATAGTTAAGCTAAACTATTGTTTGGTTTTAAGACTTCAAGGGATATTTTTGGTTTAAGGTTTAATAAGATTATCTCAGGGCAATAGTTTCAGGGGCTCATCCACCCTCCATGGCTCCAGAAAGTCTGGAGTCCATGAGAATGTTAAATTCTTGCCTGTATTTGCCCCCTTTTGGTCAGGATTCTACTATAGAATCTTTGATCAAATGTTTAGTAATGGTAGCTGGGCACCATCCATTTCTCATGGTCTCGTGGCAGTAGAGACAATTGTTCATGGAGGCGATTAGCCACACGTTCCATTTCATCCTCCTATCCCTGGTACTTCTTCCTCCTCTGTTGCTCCAGGTGAATAAAGATCAATTGTACCTAGAATGGCCGCTTGCAAGCTTTTAAGGCGCCAAGCACTATGCAATGAACTAGGAGGTAGAACAGAAGCACTAAACACATTATTAGGTCAATTAACTGGAATGTCCCATGAAACCATTACCTCCAAACAAAGGAACCAAACCCCATGAGGTGTTCAGTTGTACATAAGCAGCCTCATCATCTACCCTTTTTTTTTTTTTGTCATTGGTGTAAATATATCTATCACACAACTTTTGCCAATTCAACTTTTTATAGGAGTGCAACTTATTGACAGTAATTACATTAATTAGCTATAACCTTAATCAATGCAATTTTGCCATCACCGTAAACTGAAACTCAGTGCTCTATAAACAATAAACCCCCTGTTCCCACTGCCTCCCACCCCCGGTAACCAGTAATAAACTTTAGTCTCTATACATTTGCCTTCTTTGTTTTTATATAAGTGAGGGCATACAATATTTGTCCTTTTGTGACTGACTTATTTCACGCAGCATAATACCTTCAAGCACCATCGATACTGTAGCATATATCAAGACTATTTCTCCTGCTGGCTGAGTAGTATTCCATTGTATATTTGTACCACATTTTGTTTATCCATTCATCCACTGATGGGCATTTAGGTTGTTTCCACCTTTTGGCTGTTGTGAATTTTACTGCAATGAACACTGTGTACAAGTATCTGCTTGAGTCTCTGCTTTCAAGTCTTTTGGGTGTATACTTAGGAGTGGAATTTCTGGGTCATATGGTGGGTCTATTTTTAGTTTTCTTGAGGAACCAACACACTGTTTTCCACAACAGCTATACCATTTTTGCAATCCCCTAGAAATGAATAAGGATTCCGATTTCCCCACATCTTTAACAACATTTCTTATTTCTGATTTTTTTTTTTTTTTTAATGTTAGCCTTCCTAGTGGAAGTGAAATGGTTTCTCATTGTGGTTTTGATTTACATCTCTCTGATGGCTGATGACACTGAGCATCTTTTCAAGTGTTTGGTGCCCATTTGAATGTCCTCTTTGGTGAAATGCCTTTTCAAGTCCTTTGCCCATTTTATAATTGGATTGTCTTTTTGTTATTGTCAAAGTTTTATATATATATATTGGTTATTAGATTCTTATCAAATATGTGGTTTCCCAGTCACTAGCTTGTCTTTTCACTTTTTTGGTAAAGTATTTTGATAAACAAAGCTTTTAATTTTTATGAGGTCCCATTTATTTATTTTGTCTTTTGCTATTTGTGCTTTTCTTATTATGTTAGGTAATCCATTGTCCGAGCCCAAGTTGCACAGTAGTTAAGAGCTCGGCTGCTAATCAAAAGGTCGGCAGTTCGAATTCACCACCTGCTCCTTGGAAACCCTATGGGGCAGTTCTACTCTGTCCTATAGGGTCAGCATGAATGGGAATTGACTTGGCAATGGGTTTTTCAATCCATTGTTAAAGGCTAGGCCTGACAGAGTTGCCCCTGCATTTTTTCTAAGAATTTTATGGTATTCGTTATCACATGTAGGGCTTTAATCCATTTGAATTTGTTTTTGTGTATGGTTTGAGGCATGCTTCATTTTTCTACATGTGGAAATCCAATCTTCCCAACACCATTTATTGAAGAGACTCTTCTTTCCCCATCAAATGGACTTAGCAACCTTGTCAAAAATCGATTGACCACAGATATGTGGGTTTATTCTGGACTCTCAATTCTATTCCATTGGTCTATGTGTCTATATATACCCATTGTTGTTTTTAGGTGCCATTGAGTTGCTCCTGACTCATAGCAACTCAATATACAACAGAAGGAAGCAGTGTCTGGTCCTGTGCCATCCTCACAATCATTTCTACGTTTGAAAACATTGTTTCAGCCACTGTGTCATCCATCTCAGTGAGAGTTTTCCTCTTTTTCACTGACCCTCTACTTTACCAAGCATGATGTCCTCTCCAGGGACTGGTCCCTCCTGATAACATGTCCAAAGTACGTGAGATGAAGTCTCGCCATCCTTGCTTCTAAGGAGCATTCTGGCTGTACTTCCTCCAAGACAGGTTTGTTTGTTCTTCCGGCAGTCCATGGTATATTCAATATTCTTCACCAACATCATAATTCAAAGGCATCAATTCTTCTTTAGTCTTCTTTATTCATTGTCCAGCTTTAACATGTATATGAGGAGATTGAAAATATCATGGCTTATGTCAGGCGCACCTTGGTTGTCCAGGTGACATCTTTGCTTTTTAACACCGTAAGGAGGTCTCTTGCAGAGAATTTGCCCAAGGCAATACGTCATTTGATTTCTTAACTGCTGCCTCCGTGATAGTTGATTGTGGATCCAAGTAGAATGAAATCCTTGACAACTTCAGTATTTTCTGCATCTATCATGATGTTGCTTATTGGTCCAGTTGTGAAGACTTTTGTTTCCTTAATGTTGGAGGTGTAATCCATACTGAAGGCTGTAGTTTTTTATCTTTATCAGTAAGTGCTCCAAGTCCTCTTCACTTTCAGCAAGCAAGGTTGTGTCATCTGTGTACCACAGGTTGTTAATGAGTCTTCCACCAGTCCTGATGGCCCATTCTTCTTCATATAGCCCAGCCTCTCAGAGTATTTGCTCAGCATACAGATTGAATAAGTATGGGGAAAGGATACAATCCTGACACACACCTTTCCTGATTTCAAACCATACAGTATCTCCTTGTTCTACTCGAACCACTGCCTCTTGGTCTATGTACATGTTTCTCATGAGCACAACTAGGTGTTCTTGAATTCCCGTTTTTTGCAATGTTATCCATAATTTGTTATGATCCACACAGTCAAACGCCTTCGCATAGTCAATAAAACACACATAAACATCTTTTTGGTATTCTCTGCTTTCAGCCAAGATCCATCTGACATCAGCAATGATATCCCTCACTTCACATGCTCTTCTGAGTCTGGCTTGAATTTCCAGCAGTTCCTTGTTGACGTAATGCTGCAACCATTTTTTAATTATCTTCAGCATAAATTTTACTTGCATGTGATATTAATAATATTGTTTGATAATTTCCACATTCCACTGGATCACCTTTCTTCGGAATAGATGTGTATATGGATGTCTTCCAGTCGATTGGCCAGGTCTCTATCTTCCAAATTTCTTGTTTTGATTACAGTAACTGTATGTTTTAAAATCAGGAGGTGTGAGTCCTCCTACTTTGTTCTTCTCTTTCGACAGTGCTTTACCTGTTTGGGGCCTCTTGCCATTTCATATAAATTGAGGACTGATTTTTCCATTGCTGTAAAGAAGGCTGTTGGAATTTTGATTGAGATTGTGCTGAATCTATAGGCCACTTTGAGTAGTACTGACATCTTACCAATACTGTTTTCCAATCCATGAACATGAAACATCACTTCATTTACCTAAGTTTTCGTTAATCTCTTTCAGTAGTGTCTAATAAATTTTCATAGTATAAGTCTTTCACATCCCTGGTTAAATTTATGCCTGAATATTTTATTCTTTTTGGTGCTGTTGCAAATGAAATCATTTCCCTAATTTCCCTTTCAGATTTCTCATTGCCAGTGTATAGAAACCCAACTTATTTTTGTTTGTTGAACTTGTACCCTGCAATTTTGCTAAATTCCTCTATTAGCTCTAGAAGCTTTCTTGCAGACTCTTTGGGATTTTCTACATATAGGATCATGTCATCCAAGAGTAGAGATAAATTTACTTCTTCTTTTCCAATCCAGATATCTTTTATTTATTTTTCTTGTCCATTGCTCTGGCTAGAACTTCTAATACACTATGCAATAGAAGTGGTGAGAGCTGGCATCCTTGTCTTGTTCCTGATTTCAAGAGGAAAGCTCTCAATATTTCTCCATTAAGTATAATGTTGGTTGTTGGCTCTTCATATATGCCCTGAATCAAATTGAGGAGCTTGCCTTTTATTCCAATCTTCTTGAGGGTTTTCATCAAGAAAGGTGTTGGATTTTATCAAATACTTATTGTGCATCTGTAGAGACAATCTTGTGGTTCTTTTTCTTTGTTCTATTGATGTGGTGTATTATGTTGGTTGATTTTCTAATGTTGAACCATCCCTGCATTCCTGGAATAAATCCCACTTGGTCACGGTGCATGACTCTTTTACTATGCTTTTGGATTCTGTTCAGTAATATTTTGTTGAATTTTAAATGTTAAAATGCTCTGCAGGCCTAGTAATTTTTCACTTATAAGTTGCGTAGATCTTTGAGGTTGCTTCTTCCCTTTGTTTTCCTTCTTTCCTTTAACAAATACTTAATGAATTCTCACTATGTGCCAGGCACTGCTCTAGGCACTGGAGGTAGAACAATGAACAAAACAAAGATCCCTGTCCTTATGGAACTGATATTCTTGCAGAAGGAGACTGACAATAATCAGTAAACATAATAATTAGCAAAGTATATGGTATGTTAGACTAGTTAAGTGCTAAGACAGGAAAAACACAGTGGGGTAAGGGGAATAGGAAATTGGGGAGGAATTGCCCACTGATATTTAAACAGGGTGGTCAAGGAAGGTCTCGCAGAGATGGTGATATCTGAGCAGAGACTTTAAGGAGGGGAAGAATGAAGCCATGCAGAGATCTAGGGGAAGAGCATTCCATAAAGATGGAATAGCCAGTGAAAATTCCCCCAAAATAAGAATGTGCCTGGTGTGTTCAAGAAACAACAAGTAAACCAGTGGGGCCGGAATGGAATGAATGAGGAGAAGAGTGGTAGGAGGTATGGACAGAAAGGAACAGGGGAGAGGGACAGATGACATGGGACCTCATAGGTCATTTGAATAACTGGTTTTTATTCTAGGGGGCTGAGGAAAGGGTAAAGCTTTAGAGGGTTTGGAGGCAGGAAGAGACTTGAACTGACTTGTGTTTTTACCAGGATCCCTCTGGCTACTGTGTTGTGACCAGACTGTAGAGGACAAGGATGGAAGCAGGGAGACCAGCTAGGAGGCTATAGCAGTATCCAGGAGAGAAACAACAATGGCACAGGCAAGAGTGGTAGCAGAGGAGGTGATTAAAAAAAAAAAAAAAACAGCTACAGCCAACTGTAGTACCTGATGGACTGAATGTGGGGTGTGAGAAAAAACAAGATTCATAGACACTTCCAAGCTTTTTAGCTTGAACATCTGGAAAGATAAGGAGTATCTATATATATCCACCCAACACCAAATTTTCCCAGTTTTCAGATGGCCAGAAAACTCCATTATCACCCCCTATCCAATAAAAGGGAGCCCTGGTGGCACAGTAGTTAAGAGCTCAGCTGCTAACCAAAAGGTCAGCAGTTGGAATTGACCAGCAGCTCCTTGGAAACCCTATGGTGCAGTTCTACTCTGTCCTATAGGGTCGCTATGAGTCGGAATAGTTGGAATAGACTCGACAGCAATGGATTTGGTTTTTTTGGTTTATCCAATAAATGGAGTCCTGGTGGCACAGTGGTTGAGAGCTACAGTGAGCTACAGCTGCTAACCAAAACGTCAGCAGTTTGAATCCCACTCCTTGGAAACCCTATGGGGCAGTTCTACTCTCTCCTGTAGGGTCGCTATGAGTCATAATTGACTCAATGACAATGGATTTGGTTTTTTGGTTTTTTATCCAATAAAAATGATAATGACGATGATGATAGCAGGTACTATCTTTTTATTGAGCACTTACTGTGGCCAGGCATTTTATATGCATTATAGTATTTAATCCTACATCAACTCTGTGAGCTAAACACTGTTATTTAGCCTATTTTCCCTATGATGACACAGAGGCTCAGTAAAATTAAATAAGTTATCCAAGTTCACAGAGCCAGAAAGTGGCAGAGCCAAGATTTAAGCCCTATGACCATAAACATGACCACAACCACCATGGCCATAACCTCTATGACATACAACCTTTTCAAATATATAATGTTCTGAATAGCTACCATGTATGTCAGACATGGGCTGGGGCATTTTACATATGTAATTTCATTTCATCTTTACAACCAGCCTGTCTTAGGCTGGACAGCACTAGATAACTAAGACACAATCCTATAAGGTAGATATTCTTGTTCCCATTTTAAAATGGAAGCCAACTGAAATACCCAAGCCCTTCTGCCCTTACTCAGAAACTTTGGTTCTCCAAGAAAATATAAAGGGGCAGCTGGCATCTAACTTCCTGCGCCAACATTGGCTTACGTGGAACAAGAAACTGAGTAAAGATGAGGGATACAAAGAGGCATAAGACACAGTCTCTGCATTTAGGGGAATGAACCCTCACTGGGAAGATAATCAATTACCTATGGCCATCTGAGTGCCAATATGTCTCAGTATGTATATTCCTTTAGTAGGCAGCCCACCTGCATTGAGGGCTCACTCCATGTCACACTCTGTACTAGGCATTGAGGAGACAAAAGAAGCTCCCACAAAATCCATGGACAATGAAGTGATTTGCAAGACTTATTTAACTGCATCATAACTGCCACTGAGCGGAGTGTCTATTCCCAGTTCTTTTCCTTAAAAGTTAAAGACAGTACGTACTATCTGCTGTAACTTGAGATCTGCTTCTTCCCCCAAGGTCTCCTGACATGGCAGGTCCTGGCTGGCAGCCCCATCTGACACAGCCCACCAGCCTACCAGGAGGATCTAGAGGCAGTCAGAACATCTGTTGGCCTTTTCTCTGCAGTATGAAGCAGTTGTAGACTTGTAACCCTTGCTTCTCAGGTCACTTCAGCCTTGTGGACAATCAGGACCTGGACCTTAAGATTTTCGATTCAGTCTGCCTTTGGTCTGGATCCTTAGACTCCTGGTTATTTACTCAATTGTTTATGGAACACATGCTCTGTGCCAGGCTTGGTTATAGTGGATACAAAGACCAACAAGAAAGATACAGGTTCTGCCCTCACAACACAAAATCTAGATGGGAAAACAGACTTTGAATAAGTTAACTGGATATTTGGAAGGTGTAGAGTATTTTGGGAACATATAATAGGTAGATCTAAACTAGTGTGGGGTCTCCTGCAAGACATCCTAGAGTAAGTGACATTTCAGACAAGAACTAAAGCAGGTGTAAGCTGAGCAAAGGCAATGATTCCAGGCAGAGGGAACAGCATGGGCAAAGGTTCTGAGTCACAATACAGCATGAAGAGAATGGTGTAAGATAAAGCAAGGCAAGCAGATGCTGTATTATACAGGGTCTGTAGATCACCTTAAGGGGTTCGTTCATTCTTTTATTCTGAAGGTAACGGGAAGTCATTAAAGGGTTTAAACAAAGAAGTGAACTGATTATATTTGTTTTTTTTTAATGATAATTCTGATGACTGTGTAGAGATAGATAGAAAGAAGGAAGAGAACAAGAAGATGAGCTATAGTCCATTGCAGTGGTCCAAGTAAGAGAGAGTGGTGCTTAGGCCACAATATTGGCAATCGAAAGCAAAGAAAATGGTGTCTAACATATGATTTTGGTAGATGCAACAAAACTTAATGAGAGATCGCATGAGGCAGGTGAGACAGAAGGTAGAATCTAGGCTGATTTCCACCTTTTAGCGATGATGGTGTCATTTACTGAGATAGGTAAATGTGGAAGAGGAGCAGATTTGATGAGTAAGGCTGATGAATTCATTTCCAGACATGCTAAATGAAATGACTGCAAGACATTCAAGAGGATGTGTCCAGACATAAAACTCAACAGCCTCCTATACGGGTCAGTTATTTGTTCTGACTCCCCTTACATAAAGATAACACAACCAGAAAAGAAAACCTTCCATCCTGTGGGTCCTGTGTGGTTCCTGCTGCTGCTGTTGCAGACGAAAACACATTCAAACTACAGCGAAACCGGGGGGAACCAGAACTCGACAGGACTGCCTTGCTTTTCTGGGTCTCACAAGTTTTCTGCCTTTGACAGGGTGCCGTCCGACCACATTTCTGTCGCTCATTTTAGTGGAAAATATTTGAATTTCCTTCTCTGACAGGTTTCTGCCTTACACAGATTCTGGGTTTCACAGGTTTTACTATAATACATTGTATATCCAGTGATGGGAGCCCTGGTGGCGTAGTGGTTAAGATCTCAGCTGCTAACCAAAAAAGGTCAGCAGTTCGAATCCATCAGCTGCTCCTTGGAAGCCCTATGGGGCAGTTCTACTCTGTCCTATAGGATAGCTATGAGTCGGAATCGACTCGATGGCAACTGGGTTTTATCTGGTGATGTTTCAGCACTCATTGAGTAGCACCTTGGACAGCTCCCCAGCTGCCCTACCCACAAATTCAGGCTTAAATCATTCTGCTAGGAATCTTGCCTTCTACCCTGCCTCTTACTGCCCCACTGACCTTCTCAAACACTATTTTGTGCCTATCACACATCTGTTCCCCTTACCTACAGCTTGGAACCCAAACAACACAATCTGGAATTTAAAGTCTTCCACCATCTATCTCCTGATGTGAAATGCCATGAGGCTAACCTAAGGAGAAGTAGCGGCAGGAGACCACTAAAGATATTTCCAGCATCTAACAGGGTGTTGAAGAGAGACCACTAAGCCCAGGAGAGCAGGAAGGAAGAGAGGTACAAGAGACCTTACTGAGAAATTAATGATACACAACGGACCCTTCCTAAGGCTGGAGTTCACTCAGGAGGTCAAGATCAGAGTAAACCCTGCAGGAAAGGGGATGACAGAGACTGGAACAATGGCCAGGGGAGATAATCGAAGGAAGAGTAGCTGCAGGAGAGGACTCAGCGACCCCTAAAACAATGTATACTTAAAATGCTGCATGAGCGTAAAGATACAGCTTGGTGGTGCATAAAACACTCCAATAATGGTATTGATTTAGGTCCAAACCTTCTAATTAGAAGAAAAAGGGAAAAAATGAGAGTGTAAAGTAATTCTTTATGTGCTCACACAACATAATGTTCACCATATACTGTTAATTGAGAAGGGGGAAAGGACAGCTTGCAGTACAGAATGCATAGCACGACGTTGTTTATGTTTGCACAGAAGACATATTAAAGTCTGGAAGGACTTACCCCAAACTGTTAGTAATAGTTATCTCTGAGAGGTGGGATTAGAGTGAGAGATCATCTTCTCAGTAGTATTTTCAGTTTTTATAATGATTTTATGCTGGGTCAGTGTTTAGCCAGTATGCACAGGTTCAGCTGTATGGGTTGTTAAAATAATGAAATACTTCTGTATCAGTTGAAAAAACTTTTCTTCTAAGCCCCCTCCCCCAAGAAGTCTCCCCAATCTCCCAAAATCCAGTAGGTACAGGGTTAACAGCAGGTACAGCAGGAAGCTTCTGGGCCCCCTGATTTGTCTGTAAAGCCAGTGTCCATTCTAATTGTTAACTTTTTAAATATCTATTTTTATCCAAAAAAAATTTATACTCATTTTTTAAGCATGCTCTTGGCTCTCATCAGAATTGCATAATGACAATCCTACTGGAAGAATTTTAAAACACGGGTTTGCCGTTTTTATTGTGGTCACTATTCAGACATCCAACAACGTTTACATAAAAGACCCCCTCGCATGGGTTTGCCCAAATTTTAAAAATGATTTAAAAAAACAGTTGAAGCAAATGGTGCCGCAGGGACCTTGTTTATTCTTATTTGAATTCCACCCAGATGTAAGCTGCAGAACAGGGATTCTCTCTGCCTGGGATGCTGGGTCGCACACCCAAGAGTGATTGCTCCTTCCTAGAGGCCTGTGTCAGCTCCCTTCTCACCGCTCATTTTATACTTGGCCTCTGTTTTTTCATATTTCCTATTATTATGGTCTGTAACCCTGACTGCTTTGTAAGCACTGTGAAGACACGTAATTTGGCAGGTTTTTTTGCCCTCACTGCACCTAGCCTACTGCCTGGTCCATGGTAGACTTTCAAGGATATTTATTGCTGTTGATACTGAAACGTGTTATTTGCACAGTGATCCTCTTTCCTTCCTGCTGTCAGAGCTATCTCTGTTTGGTTAGTGCTGTGCAGCATGCAAAGCCTGCTACAGGAGGCTTTAAAGGGGGAATATTCACAAGGACTGGGATGAGAAATAATCCCCCAGCTTAAGGAGCAATACCTGTACCCGCTGCCATCGAGTTGATCCCAACTCATAGCGACCCTATAGGACAGAGTAGAACTGCCCCATAGGGTTTTCAAAGAGCGGCTGGTGGATTCAAACTGCTGACCTTTTAGTTAGCAGCCAAACGCTTTTTTACAGGCCTTTCTCATTCTTAAAATTTTTTTTTTCTACCCATACCATTAACTGGTGACACCTATCATTCCCTTTTCTCCTAGAATGTGTGTCAAATGACACAAGTTCTTTACCTATCTCATACGGTCCATGCTGGACATTAGAAAGAGCAGTTGCTCTTATCAGCAACCCTGTGTCAGGACATCTAGTGCCTTAAGCCAGATGAAGACCTTAGCTATCCTGCTGATTGACCAATATATGGTTAATGAGGGTAATCCAAGTGTAAAGATGGCATGGGAGAGGCATCTGACCTCCTCTAACATCCCAAGGAGGAAGGAGAATCAAGATCAACAGCCCAAGACTGATTCCCATGAGTCAGAGATCAGGCATGCCTCCACTGGCCAGCCCTTTTTACCAATTCTGACACCATCTGTCCCTCCCATGGCACTTCTTTTCTGGCTTTGATAATTCATTGCAATGACCACACAGAACTCACAGACAATACTTAATATTATGGGGTTTATTAGGGAAGTAACAGGTTACAGTTCAGGTTCAGGAATGCTCAGGATACAGTTCTTCCACCAGTACAGCTTCTTCTCAGCCATGCCCACAGGCAGGCCTCTCTCTGGCCTTCGGCCTCTGCCCTGCTCGGACAAGTGTTGCAAAGCTCTTATAGCTCTGTCAAGAAGTGCCCAGAGGCACCCTACTCTGCCAGTAAGCCTCAGCCTGAAGGTGCTCAACTCTAGCTCTGTGGGTTGGCAAACCTAGCTCCACCAAGTATCTGGAGGCACCCTACTCTGCCAGCAAGCCTCCTGCCCCAAGGCACTCAGCTTTCTGGCGCTGTGGGACAGGAAGCCCACCGTGCCATCTCCTGCCTCTGCTGCCGCTATTTCTCTGCCACCCCTTCTCGCTGTCTTTGGTGTTACAGCGCTCTCTCTCTCTCTCTCTCTCTCTCTCGGTCTTCTGATTCCAGAAACTTCTCAGTGCAGGGATCCTGGGTCCAAAGGACATGGTCCACTCCTGGCTCTTCTTTCTTGGTGGTGGTGAGATCCTCTCTTTCCACCTCTGGGATGGCTCATTTTAAGCCTACCAGAGTGGCAAAACTGACCAATCCCCTTGGTGGTCCACAATTACCTTATTTGCATAGTTCCACCCAATCACTTGGGTAGGAGTTACAAGATCGTGGCCAGAAAGACCATATAAAAGCGATCCATTGTGCCACACCAAGCCTATAATAAGCAAATCCCAAACCTGGTAGTTTAACACAAGAGTTTCTCACTTATATAAAAGGACAGTGACGGTGTTTCTGGCAACTTTCTCCCATGCAGTGATTCAAGGGCCCAGGCTCTTTCCATCATGTGGTTTTATTCCCCACCAAGGTTGTGGAATTATCTGCACTCCATTGGCAGAGAAGGAAAGAGACATGGAGACAGTACCCACTTCTTAATAAACCCTGACCCAGAAGGGATACACATCCCTTTGCTCATGTTCCATTGGCAAGGACTAATCAATGACCACACACTGATGCAAGTGAATCTGGTTAAAATGGCCCCTGGCTGGAAAGTTGCCTCCCCGCAGCAACTCCACACTGTAGAAAGGAGAGCATAAATTTTTGGTGGTCAGCTAGCCATCTGCCATAGTCAATGAATTTCAAAGGCTTGGATTAGAACATCATTAATGAGGCTCTTAAGGAAAATCATCTTTAAATGGAGGCAAAGGAAGCATTTTCGGTTTATTCTTCCCATGTCTCTTGATAACACTCCTGCTTCCTGTCACAGGATGTGGATTTTTACGGTAATGGGGGAAGGTTTTGAACTGGGAGGGGATTATGACATGTGACAAGGGTACAACCCATATACATCTTCAGGCTATGCTTGAAACATTACATGGCTTGCTTCCATAAAGCCTGTGGGCATAGGGAAGTTAATAAAACATCCTACAATTCTTTCAGTCCATGCTTTTACCACTGCCCACCAGAGCATCCTCCTACGATCACTGAGCTCCATTTCTTGTCCTCGAGGCCAGAACCCACCTTGTGAGGGAAACCTGCTGTAAACACACACAACACGTGTCTAATGAAGCTGTTGCTTTAAGAAATATAAGCGATAGCAACTGGTCCGTGATGAACATTGTTATTTTTAAAGTATTTTCTTTCTTAGACAAGAAATGTAATTCATTCTTTTCCCCCAAAATGATTTTTTTTTTTAAATTGCTACTGGGAAAAGGTTTGGCATTTGAAACCTAGCGGGAGATTACTCCAGCAGATGGGTTAGCGGAAAAAAGCTTTTAAGAATTTTTGACTGCTAGAGAAAAACAAATGAGAGAGAGAGAGAGAGAGAGAGAGAGTTGATGTGATAAGGAAAAGATGTATCCCAAAGAAAGAAATCTTTATTCAAGGTCTGATGACTCAAATGATCCATGAACTAGATTATGGATTCCAAAATCTGACTGTGCATCAGATTAGCATAGAAACCTTGCTTTAAAATACCTGTGAGCTGTGTTTTAGTTACCTAGTGCTGCCATAACAAAAAATAACACAAGTGGGTGGCTTTAAAGAACAAGAGTGTGTTGTCTCACAGTTTTGAAGGCTGCAAGTCCAAATCAGGGCGTCAGCTCTAGGGGAGGGGCCTTCCTTCTCATTAGCCCCAGGAGCTCCTTGGCGTACCTTGGCTTGTAGAGGGACCTTCACATGGTGTCTGTCTTCTACCTGTGTGTGTGTCACTGTGTCTATTCTGATCTTTTTATAAGACACCACTCAGAAGGGATTCGGTTTAGGACTCACTCTACTGTGATATGTCCTCATTAATATAACAAAAGAAAACCTGTATTTCCAAACAGGGTCACATTGACAGGTAGAGGGGTTAGGACTTCAGCATATATTTCGGGGGGACACAGTTCAATCCATAACAAGCTGTTTCCACCTTTTAGCTATAACAAATAATGCTGCTATGAATACGTATGTACATGTCTTCGTTTTAGTACCTGCTTTCAATTCTTTTGGGTATATACCTAGGAGTGAAATTTCTGGGTCACATGGTAATTCTATGTTTAACTTTTTGAGGTACCACCCAAGTGTTTCTGTAGCAGCTGGGATGAATAGATAAACAAATTGTGGTATACCCATACAATGGAATATTATTCAGCCATAAAAAGGAATGAAGTACTGATACGTGCTACAACTTGGATGAACCTCAAAAACATTGCAGTAAGTGAAAGAAGCCAGACAGAAAAGGTCACATATTGTATGATTCCATTTATATGAAATGTCCGGAATAGGTAAATTCATACAAACAAAATATAGATTGGTGGTTGCCATGGGCTGGGGGAAGGGGGAAACTGGGAGCAACTGCTTAATGGGGATGGAATTTCCTTTTGGGCTGATTGAAAAATATTTGGAAACTAGACAGAGGTGATGCTTACACTACATTGTGAACGTACTAAATGCCACTAAATTGTTCACTTTAAAATAGTTAACTTTTATGTTATGTGAATTTCACCTCAATTTAAAAAAAAAATAATACCTTTGGAATCAGAATATCCGTGGGTGGGTAGGGCCTAGATATGCATATTACTCTAAAGCTCTATAGAAGATTCTGCTGAAACCTAGTGGCCCAGTTGTTCCGTTTGTGTGTGTGTGTGTGTGTGTGTGTGTGTGTGTGTGTGTGCTGTTGCTGTTTTTATTCTAACAGTAGTTATGGAGTTAGGCGGTATAATCAGCTTCGCCACACGTCTATCATTGTTTTATGCCCAAGCACACCAGCAGCAGACTTCTCGCCAGAACCTTCCTCTTTCCACACAAAACACTTGGATGCTGTTCTTAAGAACCCCATGGGCAAAGATGCCTATGCATTCAGTTATTTCATTTGGAAGCAAGGGAGGCAGAGTTCATGGTCATTCCACCCAGCACTATCTGCAGAGAATGGGAGCTATGTCACAGCCAATGACTCTTGTCAATTTCCATTGGCCACATCCTCTGGGAAGGCAGGGTGACAGACTGGGAAGAACAGAGGCTTCCACATAGTCGACTTTAACTTCCAGCCCTGCAACCTACTAGCTGGGAGCCCAAGACAAGTCCCTCCAACCCAAAACCATTGCCCTAGAGTCAATTCTGACTCATAGCAACCCTATAGGACAGAGTAGAACTGCCCTATAGAGTTTCCAAGGCTGTAAATCTTTATTGAAGCAAACTGCCACATCTTTCTCCCTCGGAGTGGCTGGTGGGTCTAAACTGCCAACCTGATGGTTAGCAGCCGAGTGCTTAACCACTGCACCACCAGCGCTCCTTCCCCCCAACCCAGTTTATTTATTTGTAAAATCGTTGTTGTTGTTGCTAGCTCCTGTCAAGTCACCTGCTTGCTCATGAAGACCCCCTGTGTGCAGAGTAGAACTGCTCCTTCAGATTTCCAAGGTGGTGACCTTTCAGAAGCAGATCACCAGGCCTGTCTTCT
The DNA here is from genome assembly GCF_000243295.1 of Trichechus manatus latirostris. Lineage (NCBI taxonomy): Eukaryota > Metazoa > Chordata > Mammalia > Sirenia > Trichechidae > Trichechus > Trichechus manatus. The sequence continues at coordinate 20,512,729 of NW_004443960.1, read as the reverse complement.
GAGGTGCCTCTGGGTGTGTTTGAACCACCAGCCTTTAAGCTAGTAGTCACCCAGTGACTCAGGACACATTTGCCACATTTCATTCTACTTCCTTTTCCCAGAAAGAGTAGAACCAATTAACAAAGGCCAACAAAGGACATTTATGTTTTCCCAATACTCCATGAATTTTCTACAAAAGGGTTATCCAGGATAGGATTTGAAGACAGGTGTCACCCTAACCAGAAAGCATCTCCTGGTACCTGAGGCCAATGGTAGGAAATGCCAGATGTGATTTTTGCAGATATATCTTGGGTTCTTGGAATGATTTCTGTGAGTCCCACATGGTCAAACACTAAATGATATAGAATTCAGATTACTCACATAGACAGGCATTAAACACTAGACTCTAAATATTATTTACCCAGCATCAAACAGATGTTTGTTTCCAAAGCTACAATCTCCTCTAATTGGCTGATGCTGTACTGCATAAACTCCATTGCAAGCTTATGTTCTATAATGAAAGACAAATGCCTAGAAGAATCCTCTGTGAATTGGCAGCCTCCCCCTCTAGCATGCAAATTACGTAGAAATTCCGTCAGCAGACGCAGATAAGCTCTGCATGATTGGCAGACTAGTCGTGGATAAGCAGACCCATAGATTCATTCTCCAAATTCAATTTGGTCGGTTCATCTAAGTTTTTTGTTCTGTTTTTTTTTTTGTGTGTGTGTGTGTGATCATTTGTTTGTCAACTTATTCATTCAGCCAATGTTTACTGAGCAGCTATTCAGACACAGGTACTGTCTCAGGCTTTAGAAGTACAAAGATGAACAAAGATATGGTCTCTTTTATTAACTTCAATTTTGGTGAAAAATATACAGCACAACGTACACCCATTCATCAATTTCCACCTGTGCAATTCAATAACGTTGGTTACATTGTGTCACCATTCCCGCTCTCTCTACCCACATTGTTTCACCACCATTGGCTTAGGCTCACTACCCCCTAAATTTCTCATCTATGCTTTAGAGTTACTGTTGACAATTTGATCTCATATAGAAACTTCTTTAAGAGTGCAATTCTCACGGTGAACATTCTTTACTAGTTTAGCTAAATAATTATTTAGTTTAAAGATGAATCCAGAGGATAATTTTGGATCATAGTTTGAAGACTTTCTAAGGGCAATAGATTCAGGGGTTCCTTCAGCCTCAATAGATCCAGTAAGTCGGAATTCTGTAAGAATTTTAAATTCTGTTCCACATTTTCCAAGTTTTGATCAGGATTCATCTATTGATTCCTTGATCAAAACCTTCAGTAATGGCAGTTCTTCCGGCACCATCCAGTTCTTCCGGTCTCATTGCTAAGGAGGCAGTAGTTTATGAAGGCAGTTAGTCCTGCAGTCCAGTTTCTTCTCCAATTCCTGGGTCTCCTTCTTTCTCTGCTGCTCCTAGCGAACAGAGACAAGTTATTGTATTTTGGATTACCACTCTCCAGCTTTTAAGACCACAGCCACTACTCACCCAACTAGGAAGATATGGTCTCTTCCTCCAAGAAGTCCACAATGCATCAGTATAGAAATAAGTGATGAATGATTTGACAAGTGCAATAATAGAGATGTGGGCAAGCTTCCGGGATAATACAGAGAAGGAAGGATCCACTCTACCCAGAGCAGTTAGGGACAGCTTCAGGGATTCTCAGGACAAAATTTAGAAAAAAATGTTAGAGTCAGATAGACAGACAAGTTGTAGAAAAGAAGGTTTCAATAAAGAGAACAGCAAGGACACATGACAGAGCACGTTGCATTCTGGGAACCAAAAGTAGTTTGATCTTGCTGAAGCATAAGGTGCAAGCAAGTGTCTGCCCTGTTTTGGCTCCTTTAAAATGCACACAGACAGGCATGAAAACTGCACAGTCCCTTTTAAGGGCAAGATGACAATATCTATTGAAATGCAAAATGTGCATGTCTTGTTGGCAGTAGCAAAAGATTTTTTAAAATGTGATCTTCTGTAAGGGACTAGTTTAAATTACAGTATATCAACTTAAAGAAATACAATAAAAACTAAATAGTGTTAAAAAAAATAAGAATGTGTACACTCCATGTACATACATGAGAAGATTTCCAGATATGAGAAGATCTCCAAGATATATTGTCAAATGAAAAAAAAGCGAGGTAAAGAAGAATATATATAATATGCTACCTTTTGTGTAAGAAAGAATAAAAATAGGAATATATATTTTTATTTGCTTTATTTTCATAAATAAACTCTGGAAGTATATATATAAGCAGTATAAGAAACTACTACCTATCAGCATGGGGCGGGGACAAAATTAACTGAGATAGAGGTGAGATAGGGGGTGAGACTTTACAAAGTATACCTTGTATATCATTTCTGATGGTTGAATCATGTAAATGAGTGGCCTGTTCAACAAGTAGAACTAAATTTTAAAGCATACCTACTTCATGGCCCAGCAATTCCAGTCTTGGTATCAACCATAGAGAATTATTCCCAAATGTGTGTAAGGAGATATGTGTAAGGATATTTGTTGTAGCGTTGTTTAAAGTGGCCAAAAAAAGAAAAACAAAAAAACTGGAAACAATCAAAATGTCCATTAGTAGAATCATGGAATAAACTTCATTATCTTCATACTTGGAAATAGTATGCAGCAGTTAAAACAATGAGGTAGATCTATGTCTACTAACATGCACAAATCTCCAAGATTTATTATTGCGTAAAAAAAAAAAAAAGGTGTAGAAAGATATGAACGTAAAAACACACACACCAAATAATACAGTTCTATTATAGGCTGAAAAATTTCACACCAAACTGTTAACAGTGTTTACTTCTAATCTAGAGCAAAAGTCAGCAAACTTCTTCTATAAAAGGGCCAGATAGTAAATATTTAAGACTTTGTGGGCCTTTTGGTCTCTGTCATGATGACTCAACTCTTCTACTGGAGCACAAATGCAGCCATGTACAATACATAAATGAATGAGCTATTCCAATAAAACTTTATTTACAAAAACAGATGGTGAGCTGAATTGGGCCTGTGGGCTATGGTTTATTAATCCCTGATCTTGAGAACTGGATTGAAAGTATGGGTCAAAGACTCTTTAATGTTTAATTATTTTTACAAGGAGAATGAAAACATCTATTACCGGTATAACTAAAATTAATTAAAAGCAACTGTGTGAGCCAAGACCTGTGCCTATAATAACAAAACACACAGTCTTCTCCCAGAAGCCTGGAGAAATCAGTCAAGAGCATGACTGTTCCCAGCATGAGGAGGCCAGGGGTCATACCTTCCTCTCCTAGCAGTCTCTCTTTCTCACTAGCAGGAACGCTCCTCTTCCTATGGGAGTGCTGCTGTCCTACTTGGGTAGGAAGTCTTTAAGTCCCTAGAAAAGGATGTGTTGAGGGGGATAAAAAAAAACTGTGGCAATAGATCCATATATTCTTCAGGACCACATGGCACTTATTTGGACAAGAATAAAGCAGGTCTCTAACTCCCAATCTCGCAGGAGGGAAAGAGACACAGAGCTAGACTAAGTCCCTTAAGCAGGATAATAATATGTAGCCCTTCAAACTTCTTCTATTGGTTAAGTATTTTTTTCAACATTTATTTAGGGAGAGGCTGAGTCCACCATTGGGGAAAGGGTAGAGCATCAGCTCTGGTCCAATTCCAAGCTCCAGTCAGTAAAACCAAAGCCCTGAGGTCAATAGGACCCCTTACAAGGCCAATTAGCAGCCACCTGTTATTATAAAATCGTGCCCCCTTTTGTGAAGGCAGAAGTGGTTTCTGTCCCCTGCCCCAAAGATCTAATGAGTGTTGGATTCTTTCCAGCTGCATTTGGTAGTCTCCCAGAAAGGAGTCCTGATGGATAAAATGTTCTCGATCTCATTACATTTCCGTGAATTTTTAGCATCCTGGTTATATTTGTTGTTGTTAGGCGCCGTCAAGTCGGTTCAGACTCATAGCAACCCTATGTACCACAGAGCAAAATACTGCCCGGTCCTGCGCCATCCTCAAGATTGTTGTTATGCTTGAGCCCATTGTTGCAGCCGCTGTGTCAATCCATCTCATTTGAGGTTCTTCCTCTTTTTCGCTGACCCTCTAAGCCATATTTTAAAAAAACAAATCAAACTCATTGCTGTCAAGTCAATTCCGACTCATAGCGACCCTATATTTAGTGTCCTTTATAAACCAGCATTTCAGACAGCTGCCTGGCTGGCCCATTCCATAATTCAGCACTGAAGAAACATGTGGGCTTTAAGCTGGAAGAGGCACAATCTTTGTTAAAGTCTTACATGCTGTGTTTTTGTTTTCCAATATAAAAGCAATAATATTCATCAGATTTTTTTAAAATTATGAAATGCAGCCAAGGAAACAGAAAAAATCATCTGTAATTCCGTTGACTACTGTTACCATTTGGAAAAAAGATATACACACCTTAACATAGCCTCAACTATAAAGATAAAGAGAACATTCTAAAGTTTTCTAAAAGAAAAACAGTTACCCTCAAATGAAAGAAAAACATAACATCATCAGACTTTTCCTTCTCACTACTAAAGGGTGGAAGAAAATGCCACACTCTTTTACTGAGCTCTGAGTTAAAAAAAATATGACCATAGAATTGTATATGCAAAATGAAAGGATTAAGAGCTATATCACCCAGAGGATGTTTCTGAAAAACTCACTCAAGGGAGTCCAAAGAAACCAAATCCGTTGCTGTCGAGTCTATTTTGATTCATAGCAACTCCATGTGTGCAGAGTAGATCTGTGTTCCTAGGGTTTTCAAGGATGTGGCCTTACGTAAGCAGATGGCCAAGTCTTTCTTCCAAGATGCCTCTAGGTGTGTTCAAACTACCAACCTTTCAGTTAGTAGTCAAGGCCTTAACCCAGGGTTTTTGCACTACCCGGGGACTTCCTCACGGAAGGCCATACTATCTCCTCTTATTCTCTATTTCAACCCTCTATTTGTTTCCTTTATAGAACTTACCACAATTTTTTATTATTGTTTCCTTTCTTCTTTCTTTCCTTCTTTCCTTTCTCCCTTCCTTCCTGTCTGTCTGCCTATCTCTCCCTCACTAGAGTCTAATCTCCATCAGGTCATTGGTCATGTCTGTCTTGCTCACCTCTGTATCCACAGCATCTGCCCAGTACCTTATCATACTACATATATATTAATTGTCAAATAAATGAATTAATGAAAGAAGTATGCCAGCTGAACAAAACGTAACTCAAAATATCACACTAAAAATAAATAAATAAATAAGATGGTGTATACAAGAAATTCCAGTGAGCAATAAAACAGTTTGAATCTAAATAATCATATAAGCCATGATCTCTGGCCAGAATAAACTAGAAATTAATAACAAAAGAACAGCCAACTACCATCGCTAATTGCAATCAAATTTAGACAATTGTAATTTTTAAAATACAATCTTGGGTAGAAGAGGAAAATAACCTGAATTTTTAGACTGTCTTTAAAATAACAAAAACGAGAATTCTACATATAAAAAAATACAATATATAGCCAAAGGTATATCCAGAGGAAATTTAATAACCTTAGTGTTTTTTTAATAAATAAGAAAAGTTAAAAGTAAATAAACCTAATATTCAACTCAGAAACCTATTAAAGGAACAAACGAAATAAAGCAAGAGATAGGAATTAATAAAAGTAAAAGTACAGAATCATGAATTAGAAAAAACATGTTGTTTTTTTAAGTGTTCACAGTCTAATATAGTAATTAAAAATATATATATGATATTAGGAATGAGAAAGATACAAAATAGATTTTGATTAAATTTTCAAAGACTACTATATGAAACTTAACTCCAAAAATTGAATATTATGACATAATACTTAACAGTCTAAGAAATTTTAAAATCGCAAAGAAGAAATAGAAGACCTGAGCAGATTATGGAAAAGAAAAATTTCACAATGACTGTTTCCTGAACAAGGACTTCAGGACCGTGGGGGCGGGGGGGGGGAGGTTAGGTTATAGGCAAGTTCTACCAGATCATCAAGCAACCAATGATTCCTATTGTGACAGGGACAAATGCATTAAACTGTAAGGTGTTCCTAGCCTGTTTCACTTCATAGCCTTCTAAGGAGGATTCTGTTTTTGGACTTCTCCCACAGCTCCTTCTTGTGCTGATAAAATTACTAAGAGGAAAGGAAAATAGAAGAAGTTGCAGAGATAATGAATTGATTTATAGAAAAAGAGAGTGTGACACTACTTAGAAGGATAGATCCAGGGGTGAGAGGAAGGAGAAAGAGTAGGGTGGGCTGGAGACATGGGGAAGAGAGATTTAGGGGCAGGTGCTGTAGCGGGGAGGACTTTGGGGAGAGAGAAAGGCAAAGAGATTTTCCAAAGTTTTCTGCCTCTGTGCCTCTTCAAAAATTCAGTAAAGTGTTGCATCACTTTTCAAGGCTTTTGGAGTTGATTTCTATTTCTTTTAAACATGACACAAAGGAGTTGAGTCTTAACACAGGAGAAATAAAGCAGGGATTTACTCAGGTTCACAGCTGTTTATAAACGTATGGTGGGGAGGGTGATTATTTCCTTTCCTCTCATCTACCTCAGCTCCAACTGGCTCTTCTCCTTGGCTCTGAGGTGGAAGCTGAATATCAAGGGCACATTTTCTCTGTTTAGCTATTCAGTTGATGAAGGAGCCAGGAAGGGAGAGAGGGACCTGGAACTATCAAGAGCTACAACCTGGGATCTCTCTCCCCCTGCTCCCTCTTCCTTCTCTTCCATGCCCTTCTCTCCCTCCCCTCTTCCTCTCCCTGAATTAGTTAGACTCCTGTACCTGGGCTAGCTCTGCCTGTTTGGGGCTCATTTGGTGAGCGTAAGACTGTTGAGCAACTAGTGTTCTTCAGAATTCCATCCATCTCCCTCTTTAGGTGACCCACCTCTTTGGAATAGTAATTCCCAAGTTTCATGGGCTTCCTGTTCTGTGGCTTGGCATATACTTTCCTCTTCACTATTGCCTCTCCTTTACAGCTGCTGAGTGGACTTATCTCCAAACTCACCTCTCCCAGTTGAGGACCTGGGGCAGGTGTTTTTATGGTACTGCTTGGCCCACTGAGGAAGAGAGAGGAAACTAAAATGGCTTTGAGATTTCTGGGTTGGATCTCATTACTCAGGATAAGGAAATACAACGGAGACCTTGACTGGGGCAGGAGGAAAGGCAACAATGAGTTCTCTTTGGGGCTATGGTAAGTTTGAGGTGCTTCTAGGACATCCAAGTAGACTGTTGGACATTAAGATCTGAAGCTCAGTTCTAGAAATAACCCAGACTGAAAAAGGGGCAAAATATATGATCAGTCAGTTCACAGGAAAGGATAAATAACAGCCCTTAAATATATAAAAGGATGTTCAACTCACTCGTAGTATGAGAAGTGCCAATTAGCTGCTCTGAATACCATTTCTTACCTATCAGAATGGAAAAAATCCAAAATTTTGATAACATATTTTGTTGATAAGGGACGTAGGGAAGCAGGCATTCTTCTACATTGCTGGCGAGGATATAATTTTATATCATCACTCTGGAGGGCAGCTGGGCACTCTCTAGCAAAATCACAAATGCGTATACCTTTTGTCCTCAAAATTCCACTTTGGGGAATTTAGCCTAAGGATATATGAAATTATATATGAAAATGTGTGAAATTATATTAAATCTGTAAAATTATATTCACTACAACATTTTTTGAAATGTAAAACACAAGAAACTACTGAAATGTCCATCATTAGGGTCCTGGTTAATAAATTATGAGACATCCATACAATGAAACACTGTGCAATTGTAAATATTTAAAAAAAAAAAAAAGAAGAAAAAAAAAGAATGAAGAAGTTATATACTATTATGGAAATATCTAAAGCGAAAAAAGCGAAGTGCAGAATATAAGTACATTATGGGACTCCCTGGGTGGTGAAAACGGTTAAGCGCTTGACTACTAGCTAAAATGTTGGCAGTTCAAGCACACCCAGAGGTGCCTCGGAAGACAGTCCTGGAAATCTGCTTCTGATACCCTACGGAGCAGTTTTACCCTGAAATATACTAGCTCGGAATTGACTCGTCGGCAACTAACAAGAACAACAGCGTGGTACATCTGAGAGAAAATGAGGAAAAATTATCATTTATATCTGTATTTTCCTGTACATATGTAAACAATCTCTGGAAGGATTCATAAGAAGCTAAGAACAACAGTCTCCTATGAGGATGGGAATAAGACATGGAAGGGCAATATTTTACTGACTTTCCTTTATACTAGGAGGAACTAGTCCCTGGAGAAGGACATCATGCTTGGTAAAGTACAGGATCATTGAAAAAGAGGAAGACCCTCAATGAGATAGATTGACAGTGGCTACAACAATGGGCTTAAACATAGCAATGATTGCGAGGATGGTGCAGGACTGGGCAGTGTTTCGTTCTGTTGTACATGGGGTAAGGAGCCCTGCTGGTTCAGTGGTTAAAGCGTTCGGCTGCTAACCAAAAGGTCAGCAGTTCGAACTCACCAGCAGCTCCACGGGAGAAAGATGTGGCAGTCTGCTTCCATAAAGATTTACAGCCTTGGAAACCCTATGGGGCAGTTCTACTCTGTCCTATGGGGTCGCTGTGAGTAGGAAAAAACTCAACTGCACCTAACAACAACCTTTATACTGCCTGGATTTTTAACCATGAAAGTATAGTGCCCATTCAAAAAGATTTTAAATAACTGAAAAGGGAAAACAAGTGTCTGGAGCCACAACGGTATAATTTGGAAGTCACACAGCCAGACAGTAGTTCAAGCCATGAAATCCGTGCAGCTATCCAGGCAGATTTGGAGAGAGCAGGAAAGAAGTGGAAAGCAGACCTCTCGGAAACACCTCCATGTAAGGGGTGGGGGAATAAGAAGAGGCTGAGAAGGAGCAATGAGACAAGTACAGAGCAGGAGAGACAGTGGTCTTAGAAGGTATATAAAGTGCAGACTTAAGCATTTGGCAGCTGGACCGTTTCTGGGATGGTATACTTAGCTGGAGTGTCTGTATGGTGTTTGTGCTTTCTGTAGGAAGTATATCACGCAGTTACATTTCTTCCCTGGAATCCCTTTCATTCTTGTCAGTGAAACCTCATTAGAGATGTAAATAAACTGTGGAGATGCTGAGACCTCGTCAGACTCGGAGTCCTAACACCAGCGCCAGGCGTGAGCAATGATGGATGGTTCAAGGGCATTGCATAATCTCTTCTGTTTTAATACTTGATTATCAAGTCCCTCATCTTCCCCAGAACTGAGACTCACACATTAAGATCGCTTTGTTCCTTCCACAATGCTTGTATCTCCACTGCATCTCCAGCCTCCTTTAATACTGTTCATTACTGAAATGAACACAGAAAACCAGGTATCAGGGTGGCAGCAGGAGTTGGTCACATGCCCACCCAGCTGGAAGGAGAGCCTGATTCTCTGCTCAGACGGACAAGAAGCCACATGCATCAGCCACAGCCTCCCCTGTCCTCAAATGCTGGAGGAGCCACCTCTGACGCAGGCAGAGGGCGAGACATTCACGTGCAGTTAATTCAATGCTTGTTGAAGGCGGGCGCTGCATGATGGGACAGGTGGCGCTGCAGGCAAAGCCGTTGTTAACACAAGGGCAAAGACCATAGACTCCCAGAACACCTGAGTTCAAGTCCTGGCTCTGCTAATAAAGCTATGTAACCTTAGACAGGAGCTCTGGTGGCCCAGTGGTTAAAGTGCTCGACCGCTAACTGAAAGGTTGGCAGTTCAAACCCACCAGCTGCTCCATGGGAGAAGGATGTGGCAGTCAGCTTCTGTGAAGATTTACAGCCTTGGAAACCCTATGGAGTAGTTCTGCTCTGTCCCGTAGGGTCGCTATGAGTCTACAGGGTCTCTATGAGTCGGAATCGACTCAACAGCAATGGCTTTGGGTTTTGTTCTTTTTTTTAATGATGTTTAAGCTTGGCCAGATCCTGAACCTCTCAGGGCCTTAAAAACCAGTTGCAATCAAGTCAGTTCCAACTCATGTCAACCTCACATGTGTCAGAGAACAACTGTGCTCCATAGGGTTTTCAGTGGCTGATTTTTCTGCAGTAGATTGCCAGGCCTTTCTTCTGAGGTGCCTCTGGATAAACTCAAACTTCCAACTTTTCCGTTTGAGCCATCCAAGGACTCCCTCAGTGCCTTACGTCTTTGATAATAGTGCCTACCTCAGAGGGTTGCTATAAGGATTCAGTGTGTTAATAGCTGCAAAGTGCTTAGAAGAGTGTCTGACATATAGTGACTCATATATAAGTATATCATTATTGTTATTATCAGTCATTATTATTACTGGGAATGCAATGTCCTCTTAGCAGGCACATGTCCCTCAGCTCTTAGCTCTTTGGGCAGATGGGTGGCTGTCCTCGTTTCCTGGGGCTGCCATAACAAAATACCACAAAGTAAAAAAACCCATTGCTATCAAGTCGATTCCGACTCATAGTGATCCTATAGGGCAGAGCAGAACTGCCCCATAGGGTTTCCAAGGAACCCCTGGCGGATTCGAACTGCCGACCTTTTGGTTGGCAACATAGCTCTTAACCACTATGCCACCAGGGTTTCCTTCATACAGAGATGCACAGAGCATAACATAGTATATTTTCTTCCAATATTTTTCGACTACTAGCTGAAAGTTTGGCGGTTTGAACCCACCCAGAGGCACCTCTGAAGACAGGCCTGGCGATCCTCTTCCCAAAGGTCACAGCCTTGAAAGCCCTCCGGAGCAGTTCTACTCTGCACGCATGGGTCCCCATGAGTCAGCACTGACTCCACCGCAACTAACAGCAACCCCCCAGTTCCTCCAAACATTCTCCAGTAGTAAAAGCTGTGCCCAATGTGGTGCTCGAACCCAGACCCTGAGATTAAGAATCTCATGCTCTACCGACTGAGCTAGCTGGGTGAGTGAAGCAGGTGGCTGTAAAGGGTAAAAATTTATTTTCTCGAAGTTCCAGAGGCTAAAAGTTCAAATTCAAAGCTTCAGCAGGCCTCTGCTTTCTCTCTATCGGCTGTAGGGAAACAGCCTTCCTTGTCTCTTTCAGCTCCTGCTCGCCCCAGGTGTTTCTCGGTGTTCCTTGGCTTGCAGACAGGTCATCACATAGCGTCTTCTGCCTGTGTGAGAGTGTCTGTCGCTTCTCCCCTTTTATAAGACACCACTCAGAAGGGATTAGGACTAGGCCCCATCCTACTCTGGTATGACTTAACTGATAATATCTTCAAAGACTCTATTTCCCCCAAACAAAGTCCCGTTCACAGGCACATGGGTTAGGACCACAGCATATCTTTCTAGGGGGCACAATTCAATCCATAAGAGTTACCTGCTGCCTTCACAGAAACCTGAAGATTCAGGTGCTAAGGAGACTTTGAGTCCGCTCCCTGGTGCAGGCAGAGAGCAGGTTCTCCTGTCTCCACGGCTTGAGTCACCTTTGCTGGGGGATTGTGAGAGCGAGGGCTTCAAGGGCCTGTGTGTAGGTTGTACAACTCACCAAAGACTGGGCTGGTTTCCAATATACTAAATCATCTTATGGGGACAAGCCAATTCCTTAGTCAAGGTAAAAATAGGGACAAGGGGTAGCATTGTGGTTAAGCACATGGGTCTTGGAGTGAGGCCAACTGGTTCAACTCCCACTTCCTCCACTTACAAGCTCTGTGACCTTAGCAACTCTTTAACCTCTCTGAACCTCAGTTTCCTCATCTGTAAAGTGGGCAATGGGCTAACATTGTAAAGTGTGTAATAATGTATAGGTGAGTCTTCTGGGCAGAGTGGGAAAGAGCAGCTTCTTCAGGACCAATCCAGCTCCGTCTCCTTTCTACACACACACACACACACACACACACACACACACACACCCACACACACACAGAGTAATCTGGCGTTACCTCCAAGGCTACCCTCACAATCCACTGTAACTCTTTTGTCTTTTTTGTCTGTTTCCCTGTCTAGACCAATCTCTTTCAAGATAGGGGCTGTGTGTTCCCAGCACTTATCAGAGTGGCAGGCACAAAAGAACATATAATGAACAAAGTGATCGCGTAAACCAGTTTCTTATTCTTAAGGCATTTGCATTCCAGCTTTATGATTTTTTTTTTTTTTTTTTTCTATATCCACTTACTACTTGAACGCTAGGTTTTAATAATACCAGCAGCCACCAGGTCAGCTCTGCCTCATACCAATCCCATCCATGTGTGTCAGAGCAGAACTGTGCTCCATAAGGTTTTCAATGGCTGAGTTTTCAGAAGCAGACTGCCAGGCCTTTCTTCCAAGGCATTTCTTGGTGGACTGAAATTGTCAACCTTTCAGTTAGCAGCCAAGTTTGCTAACTGCTTGCTCCATCCAGGAACTCTATTTTAATAATAACTTTGTTTAAATCAGGGGTGAGCAAACTATGGCCTACGGGCCAAATCCAGCCACATCAATCTGTTTACATATTATCTATGGCTACTTTTGTGCCACAATGGCAGAATCGAGTAATTGTGACAGAGAACGTGTGACCCTCAAAGCCAAAAATATTTACTATTGGGCTCTTTTCAGAAAAGTTTGCCAACCTCTATTTTAAGTAAACTCATTTTTTAACTTATGTGCATTTTCTTTTTAATACCAGGAAATATCTTTCTTTATTCATCAGTTAATGGGCATTTTTTTGGTTTGGTTTGGTTTTTTTCTTCCCCTTTGGGACCTTATTCATTATATCCGTTCGTATTCGAGATACAGAGTGCCTGTTTTTGTTGTTGTTGAGAATATGCACAGCAAAACAGACACCAGTTCAACAGTTTCTACATGTACAATTCAGTGACATTGATCACATTCTTTGAGTTTTGCAACCATTCTCACCCTCCTCTTCTGAGTTGTTCCTCCCCTATTAGCATAAACTCACTGCCCCCTAAGGTTCCTATCTAACCTTTCGAGTTGCTGTTGTCAATTAGGAAATTTTATAACATCAATGTAATTGAAATTACTAGTATTCCTTGCCTTTGATGGAAGGTAACATAGAGTAAACATGTAATTATTAAAATAAACTATATACTGGCTATAAGTCCCTACTGTACCTCAGGAAGCCAGGTTGTAGTAGAGCAAGCAGTAGGCTAGGAAGGGGTGGGGTTTGCTAGTGATAGAAACTTGGGAGCAGACTCCTCTGCCGGAACACGTGTACAGAGAGAAAAGCAAAAGGTTTAGTGCCGGACCTTGAAGGATACTCATGAATTAGTGTGGAAAGAGAAAGAATAACCCAGTGTCTTAGTTATCTACTGCTAGTATAACAGAAATACCACAAGTAGGTGATTTTAAAAAACAAATTTATTTGCTCACAGCTTTGTAGGCTAGAAGTCCAAATTCAGGGTACAGGCTCTAGGGGAAGGCGTTTTCTGTCCCCTGGCGTGGGGTGGGTGGGAATCCGTCAACTTCTCTAGCATTCTTCTTAGCGTTCCTTAGAGATCTTCACATGGCAGCTATCTTTCCCCCATTCATGCTTGCTTCTGTACCTAATCTGCTCTTTTTATATCTCAAACATGGTAGGTTTAAAACACATCCTACACTGAAATGATCTCATTAACATAACAAAGAGAGCCCTATTCCCAAATGGGATTATAACCACAGCCTACCCCACCCGACCATTGCCTCCGAGTTGATTCCGATTGACAGTGGACCCTAGAGGACAGAGTAGAACGGCCCCAAAGGGTTTCCAAGGTTGTAATCTTTACAGAAGCAGATTGCCACATCTTCCTCCTGTGGAGCGGCTGTTGGATTCAAACCGCAAAGTTTCTATTCAAGCTGCCAAGTGCTTAACTACCGCGCCACCAGGCCTCCTTGTGTATAGGGGTTAGGACTTACCACACATATTCTGGGGGGACACAATTCAATCCACAATATCCAGTAAGTGAGTCAAAGAAGAAATACTGAGTAGGAAAAGAAGAATTTATAACAGCAGGGACTTAGAGGGCATACATGGAAGGGCAGCCATTGAGAAAACCAGTGAAGGCTGTAATGGAATCATGGCTCTTCACGAAGGCATGGGGTAAACAGGAGCCTAAAGAAAAAAGAACACTGGGGACAAAAAAACCCAAAGATTTATTTTCAACATCTGAAAGTAATAAGCATAATTTATAAACTAGATTAGAAAAGAACGTCTCAGCACATTTATACTGAAAACAGCTGGTGCTAACAAGAGCAATAACATTTAAATAGAAATCTGTTTACCTTTGGGAAATTCTTGTATAACTTCAACTGCCGTACTGATTGATTTAAGGACCAGGGACCAGGCTGATTAACCTTCCTGGGTTTTGTTTGTTTGTTTTAAAGGGTAGCTGGCTAGGGTGCAAAGGCCTACGGAGAATTCAACAGTCTAAATAAATCAATGATTGGGAGTAACCGGAACCAGGTGGAACAGAGGTCAGAGCAGCCAACCCGGCTATATCATGCTACAGTTCTTTCCTTTATATACATCACAATTTTCTTTGAAAACCTGGAGAAAGCTATGCCTTTCCTTCTCAGAAAAATACACAGAAATACAACACCAAAACTTTTGCATTTAAATTTTTCTACATTGAAAATGTGTTTCCTAAAAAAAAAGTTTAAAATTCAAAAAAAAAAAAAAGAAAGAGAATGTGTTTCCTGCACATGAATAGAAGTTAAAAACAATCTTTTAAAAAAAAAAAAAAAAGTCTTGGCCTTATTTTTTTTGTAACTTGTTTTAAGATTCAGGGTACATTTGAGTGGTAGAGGAAGTTGATCTCAAATTGCAAATAAAAATAAAGTTAACAAAAAATATAATGCTGTGATTGCTTGGCTTAACTAAGAATTATGGAATGGTCTTTGGTATCAATATCAAATCTATTTCAAACTTCCATTTAAATGGCACCGAAGGTCAAAAAACCCTGACACCCAAAAACACATAGCAAAAGACAGAATTAACATGCCATTGCTCATTTTGCCAAGTTAGGGTGTGGCTATGTCAGCAAACAAGAAGCCCTGGTGGTGTAATGGTTAAGTGCTAACCTAAAGGTGAGCAGTTTAAACCCACCCGGCAGCTCTGCAGGAGAAAAGACCTGGCAATCTGCTCCCGTAACAATTTCAGCCTAGGAAATGCTATGGGGCAGTTCAATGGCACACAACAACATGTCAATGCCAAATCCTCCAAGATTTTTTAAGTTGAATTCATATCACCTGTTTTATTTTTAAGTTAACAAGGCTGGGTCAATGAAGGAGGAATTTGTGAATCCGTGTTTAAATTTTAAGATGATTTGAGTATAAGTAACCTTCAAATGAGTTCTTCAGTGTTTCTAGGTGTCTTCAGATTTTGGCACACCAAGAATTGAACAAGACTTTGTCATTCTCATCTCCAGTCTTCAGAAATGCTTCTTTCAGCCTTGTAAAGTTTGAGGGTTGTCTACCTGCAGTAACTGCTGGGCCAAGAGCTTATGGTTTTTCTGCAACGTTCATAATGGTAACTGAAGGATCTTGAATGCAAATATTGGTTTCATTCAGATGTCAAATTGTTCTGCAAAAAGGCTTTTCATTCCCTCAAAAAGGTGACCATTCTGCCCAATGTTCAATCACGAGCTTGGGAATTTGTTTTCCAGAAAGGCAGCACATTTATGTGTAAACAAGAAGAACATAATATTCTGCTCCGTTTTGCGATAAAAACTCCTGAAAAGGCCAGCTTTCACGGCACTAGACAAGACTTCTTCCAGGATTTTGGCTGAGTCTACGATGCCAATGTAGAAAGTAATGAAGCGTGGAGTCTCCACCAAAGCAAGGAGGCCATGCGTGTTGGCGAGCATGCCAGACGCTCCCTTCAATGCCTGGATATTTTCTCCAGTTAAAGTTGCACCTGAAAAACATAACTTTTTAGCTATTGTGGTCCAAAAGGACCCACCAAATTAAAATGTTTCTTCTGATGATGTCAGAGTGCACATTCGAATGAAGAGTAGTAACTCCCCACTGAAAGAAGTCAAGAATTTCGGGCAGTTGCAAACTGAAGGAAAGACGAATAGCTGCAATCCCTGCTTCAAAGTATCAGGAAGAATTGTTTGTGTTTCAAACTAGGTGAGGTTAGTTGATACAGGCACTGTTTTATTGGCTTCTCTGCTCCAAACCATAAACCAGCTTAATCATTGCTAGGGCAGAGTCTTCCCGGAGACATCCCCCATTGTACAGATACTCCATTGTTGGGCAGTGTAAGAGGCAAAGTGGCAGGATTTTTCAAGATATGGCTTTGGGGTTAGGGAAAAGGTAAGTTCAAGTGAAGTTCCATTCTTTCCAAATATAACCTTCTTTTCAGGAAACATACCCACACTGCAGGTTGATTTATTAGGCTGCTGAGATGGAAGGTACTCCTTCAGTATTGTTGGTTTTATGCATCCTTTGACAAGTAATTTGCATTCCAAGAACCATTGTATCTCTGTTGTTTTTAGTTGCTGTAGAGTTGATTCTGACTCATGGCAACCCCATGTGTGCAGAGTAGAACTGCACACCGTAGGGTTTTCAAGGCTGTAAGTTTTCTGAAGCAGATCTCCAGGTCTGTCTTCAGACGTCCCTCTGGGTGGGTTCGAACCAACAACCTTTCCGCTAGTAGTCTAGCACTTAACCATTTGTGCCACCCAGAGACTCCTATTGTATCTCTAATGTCCCATTAAGTGCAGTGATGAAAATGAAACCAAAGGATACATGAGTTGCCTCATGCTTTTTTTCTTCATACTTCTCAACTTAGCTAAACTTCATGTAAACAAAGACAGATTTCCTTAAGCGTTATGGCAGGGGATATCTTCTTTAATTTCTATCAATGAGAAATTAATCTAGAAATTGACATATGAAGATCATAAATTTTGTATATTATTTGGAATACATACCACAATTGTTTGGAATGAAATAATGCCTTAATTATATAATTTGACCCTAAAATTTTTTCATATAGATGACTTTTCAAAGTAACAGGAAGAAAAAAAGTATATATGTATGTATGTGTGTGTATATGTCTGATTCACAGAACCCTAGACATTCATCCTTAGGTTCCCATAGGTTCCCTTGCCCCTCCTGTACCCCACGTTAAGAAATTCTGCTATTAAACATGGACTGTAGTCCACCAATGCTTGTAAGTTCTATTGGAACAAGGACTTAAAGTGAGAATAATCAAATGGAATTGTAGTGAGCTGTTTGGGCAACCAGATCAAGAGATAGAGATCTCCACCCATCAGCAACAAAGCACTCATTCTTTTCCAATGCACATGGAACATTCTCCAGATTAGACCACATTTTAGGGAACAAAGCAACCCTCAATAAATTCAAAAACACTGAAATAACACAAAGCATTTTCTCTGACCACAACGCTATAAAACTAGAAATCAATAACAGGAAGAGCAGGGGGAAAGAAATCAAACATATGGAAACCGAATGACACCTTGCTTAAAAACCACTGGGTAATTTATGAAATCAAAAAATTCCTAGAATCAAATGAGAATGAAAACACAACATACCAAGACCTTTGGGACACAGCAAAAGCAGTACTCAGAGGGCAACTTACAGCTATAAACGCACCCATCAAAAAAGAAGAAAAGGCCAAAATCAAAGCATTAACCCTATGACTCAAACAAATAGAAATAGAGTAGCAAAAGAAGCCCACATTCATCAGAAGAAAGGAAATAACAAAGATTAGAGCAGAAATAAATGAAACAGAAGAGAAAAACAATAGAAAGAATCAGCAAGACTGGAACCTGGCTCTTTGAAAGGATCAATAAATCAACAAACCAGTGACCAAACTGACAAAAGAAAAACAGAAGAGGCAAATAATCCAAATAAGAAATGAGATGGGTGACATCACAACAGAACCAACTGAAATAAAAAGGATCATAACAGAATACTAGGAAAAATTGCACCCCAACAAATTTGAAAACCTAGAAGAGATGGACAAATTTCTAGAAACACACTACCTACCAAAACCAACACAAACTGAAGTAGAAAGTCTGAACAAACCCATAACAAAAGAAGAAACTGATAAGATAATAATAAAAAAAAAAAAACCCAACTAAAAAAAGCCCTGGCCCAGATGGATTCACTGGAGAATTCTACCAAACATTCAGAGAAGAGCTCACACCAATACTACTCAAACTATTTCAGAGCATAGAAAATAAGGAATTCTCCCAAACTCATTCTATGAAGCCAGCATAACCCTGATACCAAAGCCAGCAAAGACACCACCAAAAAAGAAAATTACAGACCAATATCCTTCACGAATATAGTCACAAAAATTCTCTCAACAAATTTCTAGCCAATAGAATTCAACAACATATCAAAACAATGATACATCATTACCAAGTGAGATTCATACCAGGTATGAAAGGATGGTTCGACATTAGAAAATCAATGTAATCCACCACATAAATAAAACAAAAGAACCACATGATCATCTCAATCAACGTACAAAAGGCATTTGATAAAGTCCAACACCCATTCCTGATAAAAACTCTCAGCAAAACAGGAATAGAAGGGAAATTCCTCAATATAATAAAGGGCATTTATGCAAAACCAACAGCCAACATTATTCTCAACAGAGATAGATTGAAAATATTCCCCTTGAAAATGAGAAAAAGACAAGAATGCCTGCTCCTATTCAATATTGTACTGGAAGTCCTAGCTAGAGCAATTAGGCAAGACAAGGAAGTAAAGGGCATTCAGATTTGCAAGAAAAAGTAAAACTATCCCTATACACAGATGATATGATCCTATACATAGAAAGTCCCAAAGCCTCCATAAGAAAGCTACTGGAACTAATACAAGGATGCAGCAAAGCAGCAGGATACAAAATCAACATACAAAAATCAGTTGGATTCCTCCACACCAACAAAGAGAACTTAGAAAAGGAAGTCAAGAAAACAATACCATTTACAATTTAAAAAAAAAAAAAAATTGCCATCAAGTAAATTCCAACTCATAGCAACCTTATAGGACAGAGTAGAACTGCCCGATAGTGTTACCAGGGAGCAACTGATGGATTTGAACTGCTGACCTTTTGGTTAGCAGCCAAGCTCTTAACCAATGCACCACCAGGGCTCCCACTAAAAATAAAATACTTAGGAATAAATCTAACCAGGATGTAAAACACTTATACAAAGAAAGCTATGAAACGCTACTGCAAGAAATAAAAAAAGACCTATATAAATGGAAAAACATACCATGCTCATGGATAGGAAGACTTAACAATGTGAAAATGACAATACTACCCAAAGCTAGCCACAGATACAATGCAAGCCTGATCCAAATTCCAACAGCGTTCTATAACGACATGGAAAAACTAATCACAAGATTTATATGGGAAGAGGCCACGGACAAGTAAAGCATTATTGAAGAAGAGGAACAAAGTAGGTCTCACACTTCCTGATCTCAGAATATCTACTACACAGCCATGGTAGTCAAAATCGCCTGGTACTGCTACGACAGACACATAGACCAATGGACAGAATTGAGAACCCAGAAGTAAATCCATCCTCTATGGACCACTGATCTTTGACAAAAAAAAAAAAAAGCCCATTAAATGGGGAAGAGACAGTCTCTTTAACAATGTCACTGGCAAAACTGGATAACTATCTGCAGAAAAATGAAACAGGACCCATACCTTACACCATACACAAAAACTAACTCAAAATGGATCAAAGACATAAATATAAAACCTACAACAACGATAAAGATCATGGAAGAAAAAAATAGGGACAATGCTAGGGGCCCTAATACATGGCATAAATAGTATACCAATCATAACTAAAAATTCACAAACAGCAGAAGATAAACCAGTTGAATGGGATGTCGTAAAAATTAAACACTTATGCTCATTCATCAAAAGACTTCTGCAAAAGAAAACCTACAGATTGGGAAAAAAAATTTTGGCTATGACATATTTGACAAGGGGTTAATCTCTAAAATATATAGACAACTTCAACACCTCTACAACAAAAAGACAAACAATCCAATTGAAAAATGGGCAAAGGATACAAACAGATACTTCTGCAAAGAAGACATTCAGACAGCTAATAAACACATGAAGAAATGCTTGTGATCATTAGCCATTAGAGAGATGCAAACTAAAACTACAGTGAGCTACCATCACACCCTGGCATCAATCAAAAAAAAAAAAAACAACAAATGCTAACGAAGTTGTGGGGAGATTGCAACTCTTACACTCTGCTGGTGGAAATGCAAAATGGTAGAACCATTTTGGAAAATGATATGGCACTTCCTTAAAAAGCTAGAAATAGAAATACCATAGGATCCAGCAATCCCACTCATAGACATAGACCCTAGAGAAATAAAAGCCATGACATGAATAGACATATGCACACCCAGGTTTGTTGCGGCATTATTCACAAAAGTAAAAAGATAGAAACAACCTAAGTGTCCATCAATGGATGAATGGATAAACAAATTGTGGTACATTCATGCAGTGGAATACTATGGAACAATAAAGAATAATGATGAATCCGTAAAGCATCTCACAACATGGATGATTTTGGAGGACATTTTGCTGAGTGAAATAAACCAATAACAAAAGGACAAATATTGTATGAGACCACTATTATAAAAAAACAAGAAAAGGTTTACTAACAGAAAAAAAAATTCTTTGGTAGTTACCAGGGAAGAGAGGGGAAGGGAGGGTAAATTACTAAATAGATAGAAGACACGCGGTGATATCAGTGAATGGAAAGGCAATACACTATATGGAGGAAATCAGCACAACATGACAAAGGCAAAGGAAGACACTGAAAGGAACACAAGAACAAAGGGCAACTTGGCAATTACTATAACAGACAATTCTGCAACAACCGTATTAACAAACAATAATTTATAAAGGGATACATAGGTAGATAGGTATGCTAAAGAGATGTGGAAGGGTGGAAGGGAGCATACCCACCTGCAGGCATAGATTAAATTGTGGATATCTCTACATATATATTTGTAGATGTTGTTTGTATACTAATTTAGACAACAGAACACACAAGGGGCACAGTCATGGAAACTTCTTAGGCACAACCAAACACCTCTTGGGACAAAGATAGTAGGCTTGAAGGTTAAGGGCCATAGACTCAGAGGACATCTATGTCAGTTGGCATAACATTGTGCATAAAAACAAGGTTCTACATCCTATTTTGGTGAGTAGCATCTGGGGTCTTAAAAGCTCGCAAGTGGCCAGCTAAGATACAACTAGTGGTCTCTTCCCATTTGGAGTAAAGAAGAATAAAGAAAACCAAAGATTCAAGGTAGCAATTAGCCCAAAGGACTAACGGACCACATGCACCACAACCTACACGACCCCAAGACCAGAAGAATTAGACGGTGCCCAGTTACCTCTAAAGACCTCTCTGACCAGCATTGCAATGGGGGTTCCCAGACAGAGTGGGAGAAAAATGTAGAACAAAAAATCGAATTCATAAAAAAAGACCAGACTTACTGGCCCGATAGAGACTGGAGGAACCCCCGAGACTATGGCCCTCAGACACTTCTCTGACTTGAAACTGCAACCATTCCTGGAAACCACCTTCCAGCCAAGCAATAGACAGGCCTATAAAATAAACAATAACACCCAAAAAGAACGTGCTCCTTAGAACGAACAATTATAAGAAACCAAAAGGGCAACATTTGCCCAAAAGTAAAGATGAGAAGACCAGGAGGGGTAGGAAAACCAGACATAAGGCAGCAGGGAACTCAGAGTGGAAATGGAGAAAGTGCTGACACAGTGTGGGGATTGCAACCAATGTCATGGAACACTTTGTGTACAATTCGTTGAATGAGAAACTTATTTGCTTTGTAAACTTTCACCTAAAACACAACAAAATGTTTTTTTAAAAAAAGAGAGGGAGAGATAGAGATCTACAGTTAACATATATTTCGAGCCCAAACTGGCTCATATTTCCCTTCCCTCCCCTCTGTATCTATACTCTAATATTATCCAATTCCTCATTTCTGGGTGGGGCCCTCCAGTGATGACCGATATTCCTTTAGTAATATTTATAGAGCCCAGATTGTTAGAGGTTGGACCCTTCATTTTTCCCCTGAAAGACAATGTAGCCTAGTAGTCAAGTGAACATGCTTGGAAATCAGATGGGCCTGGGATTAAACCCCAGCTCTACTATTATGGGGCCAGCTTATTTAACCTTTCCAAGGTTAGTTCCATGGAAACCCTGGTGGCGTAGTGGTTAAGAGCTATGGCTGCTAACCAAAAGGTCAACAGTTCACATCCACCAGGCACTCCTTGGAAACCCTATGGGGCAGTTCTACTCTGTCCTATAGGGTCGCTATGAGCCGGAATCGACTCAACGGCAACAGGTTTGGTTTGGTTTGGTCTTAAGGCTATTTCCTTATCTGTAAAATTGGGATTAAATGAAATAATGCACCTGTAATAAAAAGTCTGACTACATTTTTGATGTTTGACTGCTGACAGATATCAAGCCCTGTCCCTTTCTCTCCCCACTTCTGCCCCACATCTGGGAAAACTCATAAGAAAGCCTGGGTGCTCCCTCCTTTGATAAAAGCAGGAAGTTCAAACGATGCAATCCCTGGCCTGTGCACAGCAACCCTCACCCTATCTCTACCCACTGACCACCATAAAAGCCAAGAAAAGTCCCCTTTGCTTGCTCTCACAAGCCACTTGGGACCTGCCTGGAAAACCTGACCTGTTCTCCCCAGAATGCCTCATTACATGAGTAATAAGCCTTTTCATATCCTCTTGGTGTGTGTGTGGCATCATCAGTCTTGACATGTGAACCAAATTTTGGGTGGCAGAGTCCATTCTGCAGACTAACCGTAACAATTGGCGCAGTGAGCAGGATGTCTGAGCAATGAGCACCACTACCAGGGATCCTTCTTCTCTTGCTTTGGCTGTTGACTGGCTCTGCTGACTGATAGCATACATTTTGAGCTCTGCCTGCTGACTCGATGCTCTTTGAGCTATGCTGCTTTATGCTGCATTTCCTGAGTTGTTTCAAGCCTCTATTATATATTTAGCTGACCTAAGACAAAAGTATTGATAATTGTCATTTAGAAACAGGAGTGTGAGCTTGAGATCCTCCTTAAGGTAACCCTGGGTTGTGTGTCTTGGCCTGAACCTGTGTGCCTCAGACTGGATCGTATGTCTTGATATTCTAACATGCTAGGCCCTGTGGCCATTGGATGTATGTCTCAACTAGGCTTTGATCCCACTGTATAGAGCACTCAGGGGAAATACTGATAACCTATGCAATATATGTGCCTATCAGACGGCTGCTCATGCGCGAGAGCAAGCGGAGGGCATACTCCTAAAAGCAGATGGCTCGCTAGGACGCTAAAAGATGTCTCTGCTGCTGCTGCCTATGACTCTGTTGCAACAAAAATCTTGATCCTCAGCATGATGGGAAAAAATACACATGGCACCCCCATGGCACAGTCAGGGGTTAATTCAAACCCAACCTAAGCCCTGGGCACTTGAATCCAATAAAGCAACCATTCCATGGGGTAAGCCCCTAATCCTGATGATACTGATTTGAGGCTCCCTGGAGGAAGAAACTTATAAATATGAGCAGGGTCGAGAGGAACCTCCTCCCCCAAAGTATACCCAGTTATCGCGCACACACACACACACACACACACACAAATAGCACCTCAACACAAATTACTCCTAGATACGGGAGGAAACAAACTTCCTGCTATCTGAAACAGACATCCACAATTTGACCCAGCTGGAGATCAAGAATTTATTAAAAAAATAAAAAAAGAAGCTGATTGGTTTTTGTGCTTTTACAGCATACTGAAATGTGCCAGTTGGCAAACTTTCAATACAGGGACTCAAATTACCTTGGGATATTATCTGGGGGTCCCACTAAATTTAAATGAGGTACTCCCTATAATCTTAGGGGAGCTACTGAAAATAAAATAGCAGAGAAATAAGCATGTCTCTCTTCTTAGTTTCCCAGGGTTGCCATAATAAAATACCACAAGCTGGGTGACTTTGAAGAACAGAAACTTGCTGTCTCACAGTTCTGGAGGCTAGGAGTCTGAATTCAGAGTGTAATCAGAGCCACACGTTCTCTGTCTGCTCTAGGAGAAGATCCTTCCTTCCTGCTCTAGGAGAAGATCCTTCCTTCCTGCTCTAGGAGAAGATCCTTCCTTGTCTCTTGCAGCTTCTGATAGCCCCAGATGTTTCTTGGCATTCCTTGGATTTTAGATTCATCTTCACATAGCACCTCTGTGTCTGTTCTCCCCTTTTATAAGACAACACTCAGAAGATATTAAGCCCCACCCTACTTCTGATTACCTCGTTAACTGAACTGATCATATCTTCAAAGAAAGACTCCACACCCAAACAAGGCCACATTCACCGGGACAAGAATTAGGACTTCAACATATATTTAAGAGGGACACATTCAATCCATAGAGCCACTCCCATCAGAAATATTGCCTTGCCTAAATTCACCATAGTCATAGCTCCTGTTTCCCTAAAATATCCCAGGACGGTATGGATGCTCTGATCAAAAGTATAATAAATAAAAACTAAATTAAGTCTTTGGCACTTATAATTGGCTTGACAAAATGAGACCCCATGGATCTTCTTGCCCCTGGTTAAAATATTTAATAAGGCCCTATAATATAAATTAAAACACGACCTTTATGGATTAAAACCCATTATACAAGACCTGTTTTAGAGAAGGGGGAGATTATCCCCCACTACTTCTCCATTTAACAGCCCAGTTTAGCCTATTCTTAAACTTGGAAGGAAGGAAGGGTGCCTCACCATGGATACTGCAAACTTAATGTCATGGTCATCTCCACTAAGAAACCATACCTCAGTATCTCCAGGTTGAGGGAGAAGGTTACACATATTGGATGCTCCATAATATTTGCTGAATGAATAAATGGTCCCAGCACATGGGGCTTGGGGACTGATTAGGGCAGAAAAAAAAGTACAAATCAAAAATAATTCAGAAATCAAGAATAGAGATTTGCCCTAATGCACTCCGTCCCTGTACTTAGCAAACTTTCCTGACTAAGAAAACAATAATTTTTTTTAAAAAGTTTGGGTGGTGAACTGGACTGAGTCCAGTACAGCTAGATGGTGCCCGGCTACCACCACTGACTGCTCTGACCAGGATCACAACAGAGGGTTCTGGACAGAGCTGGAGAAGGATGTAGAGCATAATTCTAACTCACAAAAAAAAGACCAGATTTACTGGCCTAAAGGAGACTGGAGAAACCTCGAGAGTATGGCCCCCAGACACCCTTTTAGCTCAGTGGTGAAGTTACCTCCGAGGTTCACTGTTCAGCCTGGGAGTGGACAGCCCCGTAAAACCAAATGAGACTAACAAGGTACAGGAGTCCAGTGACATGGGCCAGAAGGCAGAAGGGGACAAGGGAGCTGGTGATAGGGAACTCAAGGTTGAGTAAGGATATTGTTGATGTGTTGTGTTGTTGTTCATTGTCATAGGGCAACATTTGTAGTAACTGTTAAATGAGAAACTATTTTGTTCTGTACTCCTTCATCTTAAGTGAGAATAACAGCACAATTGGAAGAGCGTAGTCAATGTCACTGAACTGTGCACGTAGAAATTTTTGAAATGGTGTATCTTTGGCTATGTGTAGTTTCACCAAAAAAAAACGGGTTGAGAAGTTAGAGGGTTAATATGTTGTGGGGTTGTTAACCAATGTCATAAAACAACATGTGTACTACTGTTTCCTGAGAAACTATTTGTTCTGTAAGCCTTCACCTGAAGTACAATAAAATATATAAAAAAGAAAAAGTTTGGGTGGTGAGACATTCAGGAAGACCTATCAGTAAATATCAAGCCTGGTCCTTTTCAAGACACTGTGTAGAAATAATTCCAAAAAGATTAAAATCAGTGCAGAAACCAACGAACCATTTTTTCTTTATCATATTGATCATTTCAAGTGGAACTGTTAGCTATCTTAGAAAAATTGTGGTTCTGAATTGCTTTTGCCTCTAACTCTGGACCTCCATTTCTAAAGGATTGTCTCCTAAAGGAAAACATTCAACCAGAAAATTTTAGCACATCAGAATCTCTCTAAAGATTAGGAAGTCTCTGTGAGGAACTGAATGTCTAAATTGAAAAGTTTTTGCTGTCACGTTCAGGTATAAGTGAAATAGTTCTTCGTATCCCCTTCTTTTCTGTATGTAGCTCACCTGTGTCAACTCTTCTCTCAGAAGCGAAATAAAATTAAAGCCCATGACAGTGAGTGTCAGTCCTGGAGGGATGTATCCCCACGTATGCCTTTGCTGAAGTGTTTCCAGGGACACCTATCTCTCATTGCGTCTCCACTTAGTGGGCTGCACCTCTTTTCTACTCATTTTCACATTGTCCAAAAGTCACATTTCAGATGCACAGTTTTGATGAGAGTGACCTCATTAGGTCTGTCACTACCGTGCCTACTTGAGAAGTTTCTTATTTGAAGGATGAGTCCTCCCTCCACACTGTGTGGGTGGACTTTCTCTCCATCTGGGGTTTCTTGGAACATAACTAATTGTCTCAACTGCTTGTCACTACAGCAAGAGGAGATGGTATTGGACTTCTCAGAAAAGGATGTCATTATAGCTTGTCCCTTGTCAGCTACAGGTAAGACATTCAGGTGGCTCTCCAAGCCTCCCCAGGCTCTCTCTCTGTTGACCTTTTGACCTTGCCACACAATTCTCCCAGGTATGGCATTTGACTTCCAGATTTCTGCCAGGAAAAGGGCTCAGAGGCCAACATTTTAATGATGAGGAAATACAAGGGTCTCGGCACCCAACTTTAGTGACTTCACTGGCTTATTTTGTGCAGCTCTGCTTCTACAGAACTAAGGGAATACCTTTCAGAATGGTGGTCAACCTTCTCAGCTGTTAGTTGATCTGAACATGTAAAGCTCGTTCTTCTCAAAATCCAAAAGACAGTCACTGTTGGCTGGACCTCAGATGCTTAGGAAAGTTCCAAAGGCTAACTTTGGAACCCTGTTGACATCACACGTGGACCTGGAAGAATGGAGAGGTAGAGAAAGTCAGACTTCATGGCTTTTCTAATCTTCCCACCTTGATTCTCCTTTGGAACCAAATTGATTTTTGCCTGCTGAAAGGACACTTTTATTAGGGTAATGGGCGGGGTGGACATGGCTTGATGCAGTGTTTTCAAATTTTCATTTCATACCACCTTCACCATTTTGGCTATGTACCATTTTTTCCATTATTTTCTGGGTTTGTGTATATATATATATATAAAACAAAGCATTTGCCATCTCAACATTTTTTACTCATGATGTTGTCCAACCATCACCACCACTCTCCATTTCCAAATTTGTCCAAATCAGCTCTTTCTTTATTATTATTTTTTTTATCTGTAGAAATGGCGTGGTGGGGGCAGCATCTGACTTCTAACTTCACAAGGGGGAAGGAGAATCAAGATCAACAGCCCAAGGTTGATTCCTATGAGACAGAGGTCAGACATACCTCCTCTTGCCAGCCCTCTTTACCAATTCTGACACCAACTGTCTCTTCCATAGCACTCTTTACTTCTCTCCTGAGTTCAGTAATTTGTTGCAATGGCCGCACAGAACTCACAGACAATACTCACAATTATGGGGTTTATTAGGGAAGTAACAAGTTACAATTCAGGTTCAGGAACGCTCAGGAAACAGCATTCTTCCATCAGGACAGCCTCTTCTCAGCCGTTCCCGAAGGCAGGTCTCTCTCTTGCCCTTGACCCCTTGGGCTGGCCTTTGCCCTGCTCTGGCAAGTGTTACAAAACTCTTTTAGCTCTGCTGGTAAGTGCTCAGAGGCACCCCACTCTGCCAGTAAACCTCGGCCCAAAGGCTTTCAGCTCTAGCTCCATGGGTCAGCAAACCTACCTCCACCAAGTGCCCAGAGGTGCCGCACTCTGCCAGCAAGCCTCCTGCTCAAAGGCACTCAGCTTTCTCACTCTGTGGGCCTGGAAGCCCACCCCGCCATCTTCTGCTGGTCTCCTGCAGGTCTCCTGCCTCGCCTGCTGTCATTTCTCTGCCACCACTTCTCGCTGTCTTTGGTGTTGCAGCTCTCTCTCTTGGTCTCCTGGTTCCAGGAGCTTCTCAACACAGGGATCCCAGGTCCAAAGGATGCACTCCACTCCTGGCTCTTCTTTCTTGGTGATATTGAGATCCTCTCTTCCAACCTCTGGAATGGCTCATTTTAAGCCTAACGGGATGGCAAAACTGATCAATCCCCTCATTAGGGTTCCATACACCTTATTTGCATGGTCCTACCCCCACAAGGATACCATGCACTTTATTTACATTATTAGCAAGCTATCCAGTCCCCTTGGTGGGCCATGAGTGCTTCATTTGCATAGTCTCACCCAGTCACTTGTTGGGAGTTACAAAAACTATGGCTAGAAGGGCCATATTGAGTAATTCACTGCACTGCAAAATCTTAAGGAATAATATCTAATAAATAATGAGTTGGATGTGTTATATATTTTTTCCTAATACACAGTATACTAAATAAATAACTATTCAAATTTTTAAAAAAGGTTTAACTTGGTACCACTGAAAATTATCTTCTACATCATATGTAACAGTCAAGCCACCATGTGAGCAAGCCTGAGCTAGCCTAGCGGAAGATGAGAGACCACACGGAGGACAGTCAAACAACAGAAATGGCACATGTTTATTTTATCAGAATTTTTAAAACAGTATGGGAGCAATAGAAAGGGGAAGAAAAGGAACACTTGAGTTAACACAGAAAGAGTAACTAACTGTACGAAGCAATTACTACCCTGCAGAAACGAAAGGAAAAGCCTAGAACCTAGATGTTGGGAGGAAGAACCCTTCAGAGCTTAGACTCAGACCTCTGAGGAGGGAGGAAATGCCCTGACAGTGTTGGTCTCTCTAAAAAGCTCGTGAGGCTAGTTCCGGGAGTGCAGGAGAAAATACTAGAAGTGGGAACAACTGGTACTATAATTAACTGCCTCTGCCAAGGTAAAGAACCATTGCTAGAGGGATGCTCATTGGAAGAGCAAGCAAATAAGGAAGGTGCCTTCTCCTTCCTCCTTCTTTCCAGTCTTCCTATTGACCGAACAAAACAAACCCAGCCCCAGCATCACCAAGCAGAGTACAGAAGGGCGAGTTCATTGAAAGACAATAGCTTAACCAGCGCATCATACTTGGCAAAATACTGCCATAAAAGACTCTCAGAAGAGAAACGCCAGTCTGAGCAAATTATGTTGTGAGGGAGTATGTGTGTGTGAGAGAGAAGTTGGAACAGGCTTTCCAGACTGCCTCAAGGCCCAACAAACAAATTATAATTTAGGCAAGTCTGGGATTCTTCGCAGCTCAGCTTGTGGTGGGGGTATTAGCTTTGCAACTCCAAACAAGCTAAGCTGTCTGTGTGGAACCCCCTCAACAGCACCTCACTGAAAACCTAGAGGTGTTGAAAACAGGAAGTTTTTGATTTTTGTTCCAGCCAAGGGGCTTGATTTGGCAGATGGGCATTGCGTCCAGTCCTGGGAAAGAACACCCTAGACCTTGTGCCCAAAGAGCTCCCAACCAAGATGGAAAGGTGTCCTAGCTTCCAAGTGCTGCTGTAACAGAAACACCACAAGTGAGTGGCTTTGAAGAATAGAAATTTATTTTCTCACAGCTCTGGAGGCTAAAAGTCCAAATCAGGGTCTCAGCTGTGTGGATTCCTTCCTTACTGGTAGCCCTGGGTACTCCTGGCTCCTTGGCTTACAGATAACTCTCACATGGCATCTGTCTTCCCCAGTTTGTACACTGGTGGGTCTGTGTCTAATCTGCTCTTTTTATAACTCAGAAGTGATTAGGTTTAGGACACACCCTCCACTGATATGGCCTCATTAACATAACAAAGAAAACCCTATTTCCAAATAGGATTACATCCCCAGGTATAGGGGTTAGGATTCCAACACATATTTTAGGGGACACAATTCAATCCAGAACAACAGGTAGAGGGGTTGGTATTCCAACATATATTTTAGGGGAACACAATTCAATCCACAACAACAGGTATAGGGGTTGGGATTCCAACACATATTTTAGGGGGACAGAGTTCAATCCATAACAACAGGTATACCAACCAAAAACCAAATCCACTGCTGTCAAGTAGTTTCCGACTCATAGCAACCCTATAGGACAGAGTCGAACTGCCCCATCGGGTTTCTGCAGGGTGTCTGGTGGATTCGAACTGCCAACCTTTTGGTTAGCAGCCGTAGCTCTTAACCACTATACCACCAGGGTTTCCGTTAATCAACAGGAGGCTGAATAAGTGAAATCTGCTATGTGTCAGTTGGAGTCCCTGGGTTGTGCAAACAGTTAACGTGCTTGATTGCTAACTGAAAGGTTGGAAGTTCAAGTTCACCCACAGGGGCCTCGGAAGAAATGCCTGGTGATCTACTTCCAAGAAATCAGCTATTGAAAACCCTATGGAGCACAGTCCTACAATGACACATATGGGGTCACCATGAGTCAGAATCGACTCCACAATAACTGGGTTTTTTAATATGTCAGTTGAGTCCTCTGAGAAGCAAACAGAGTAAATACAAAAGGTTTGTTAAGAAGTTTACATCTTAGAAGGAAAAGGAGAGGAAGCAGGATTGGGATTGGGAAACGGGGTTGAGCAGAGCTGACAAAGTCCCCACCAGCCCAGAGCGAAGCTCCGGAGCACAGATGGCCTATCAGAGGAATATCCGGGACCTTGTACTACCACCATGCTGCTCAGTCAGGGGCTGACTTTTCAATGTCACCCCAAAAAAATGTGACCGCCACTCGAAAGCTGAGGTAGACCCTAAAGGAGCTACCAGCTGAAGACTGTCAGAATCTACTCCTCAAGGCTGGGAAGTAAATCTTTCTTAAAGGAGCCCTGAGCAGCTCATGTCCAGATCTGGCAGACTCACCAATAGAAGGAAAAAGAAAGTGATAAATCTATATGTACTAATATGGAACAATCCTCAGGATAAACTGTTAAGTGAAAAGAAATAAACAGCAGAAGAGAATACAATGTGCTACCATTGGTGGTTCAGTGGTAGACTTCTCGCCTTCCATGCAGGAGACCTGGGTTCAATTCCTGGCCAATGCCTCTCATGCACAGCCACCACCTGTCTGTCAGTGGAAGCTTGCGTGTTGCTATGATGCTGAACAGGTTTCAGTGGGGCTTCCAGACTAAGAAGGACAAAGAAAACAGGGCTGGTGATCTACCTCTGAAAATCAGCCAGTGAAAACCCTATGGATTTCAACGGTCCTGTCTGAAACCGATTATGGGGATGGCCTAGGACCAGGCAGCGTTTCGTTCCACTGTGCGTGGGGTCACGACGAGTTGGAGGCCGACTCAATGGTAGTCAACAACAAGAAACCAAGGTCAGAGAGCTGAAGTAACTTGCCAGACATCACAGAGTTCGCTAAAGGCAAGCTGGGATTCCCATCCAGATATATGTGATTCCAAAGTCCAGTTTTCACTATGCTGGTGCCTCAGCAGAACTCAAATGATTAATTCTTCTCTCAGCAGGGACTGCGCACAGGTTCCAACTAGGGAACTAGGACTTGGAGCACTCTTGCTATTAGCGTCTTGGGGCCAACTCAATGGCAGCTAATAATAACAATAACTGTTTGAGTTAAAAAAAAAAAAAAGAAAGAAGGAAAGAACCAAAATACATTTATTTTCATATATCTGTGGGTAGGCATGGAATCTCTCTTAAAGGAGACACAGAAAGGTGTTGTGGTCATCTGTGGGAAGGAGAACTAAGAGACTGAGGGTCATAATGGAAAAGAGACTTAATGTTCATTGACCACCCTTTGGTCCTGCTTAAATTTTTACTACACGCATGTAATTGGTGTTCTTAGCTGTATCAAGTCAGCCCCTGACTCATGGTGACCCCGTGCACAATGGAATAAAACACTGCCTGGTCCTGAGCCATCCCCACGATCGGCTATGGATCTTACTGCTGTGATCCACATGGTTTTCAATGGCTGATTTTCAGAAGTAGATCATTAGGCCCTTCTTTCTTAGTCTGGAAGCTTCGCTGAAACCTGTTCAGCATCATAGCAACCACAGGCCTCCACTGACAGACGGGGTGGCTGTGCATAAGGTGCGTAGGCCAGGAATTGAACCCAGGTCTCCTGCATGGAAGGCGAGAAGTCTACCACTGAACCACCAGTGCTCTGTGCATTTAATTACACGCCCTCAAAAAATAAAACATTAAAGATGTTGTTTAATTGTCCTGACCAATGAATAAATTACTTGCCACTAGAAAAAATAAAAGAAAAATTCCCTGCAGTTATTATTAGTAAGACACAGTTGTCTCAATCTTCCAATTTATAAAAATTTGGCCCCTGTCAAGGGTCACAGAACCATTATCATGTTCAATTCTCTCTCTCTGGGTCAGAATACTTCAGGAACACAGACACAATGAATTTCTGGAACCAAATGGCAAATATCGATACTTACTAGAAAAAGGGAGAAATTATACTTTATTGAAAATTCCTTCACCTGCTATTATACCATTAAGCACTTTGCAAATTAACATGCCTTCATAGACTGCATTATTTTAAAGATAGCAACGTGGCCAAGTCACTGACATTTCGCCTCTCATTAAAACCTACAGGATTGACCCTGAGTCTCTCCACCAATTGTTCAAGTACATTTTTTGAACCCATTTGATGGTGTCACTCACTAAGGGCACCTTTTTCAACTCAGCTGCCTCTTTTTGACCCACAATAATTTCAACCATTTCTACAGCCCCAGGCTCCACCAGCTTTTCTATTATTTCATGTACCTTTCACAGTGATTCTAAAACTGACCGTGAACGAAAAAACAATTTTTTATCTGTTTGCTTGATTGTACTTCGCATTGTACAGCTCCAAGCCAAGACTTTTCTTTCGAGTTGCAAAAAAAAAATACTAGTGCTTTACCTCCAAAGTCACTCGGGTGCATTTTCAATGTCTCTGCCAGTGTTTTGTTTCATGTACTCAAGGCTCAGACTTCTCCATCAAGAGACATATGGTTTAGGCCCATTTTAGCAACTCCATAATAAAACTGATTATAAAAATAAGCATCTAAGAATATCCTGTGCCTTTTAGATTGACATTACTGCTTACTCTTCAGTTGCTAGTTGTGCTCACAATGCACTCAGCATCTTTGCGGTCAAGTTCACTGGCAAACTCAGAGGCAATGCCATAACACAACTCAGGTACTTTGGGTTGTATGGGTATCCATTCATTATATGGCATCTATCAGCTGACTTTGTTTCAAACTCTTCTACCTCCTAGGTGAAATCGTCATTCTAAAAACAGTTGTTCTTGAAGAAGGTAAAAGATAATCTTTAAACCTTAAACCAAAAATCAAACAGTAGTTTAGCTAAACTATCAAAAATATGTCTGCCTTGAGCATTATGCTCTTTAAAGAGCTATCTGTATGGAACAAATTGACAATAGCTACCCAAAAGATTAGATAGGAACCTTAGGGAGCAGTGAGTTTATGGTAATGAGGGAGGAAGAATTCGGAAAAGGAGGGTGAGAATGGTTGCACAATGCGAAGAATGTTATCAATGTCACTGAATTGTTCATGTAGAAACTGTTGAATTGGCGTATGTTTTGCTGTGTATATTCTCAACGGTAAGAAAAACAAAATAAATAAAATTCTTTAAAAAAAAAGATGTCACCCACATTCCCATCCTACTACCTAGTGTATTTCCTTCAAAATTTTTGTCTACCTATGTTTATGTTTTTAAAAAATAAAAGCACTTGGCTGCTAACCAAAAGGTCGGTGGTTCGAACCCACCGTCTGCTCCATGGGAAAAAGATATGGCAGTCAGCTACCATAAAGATTTCCAGCCTTGGAAACCCTATGGGGCAGTTCTAATCCATCCTATAGGGTCGCTATGAGTTGGAGTCGACTTGACAGCAATGGGTTTGGTTTGGTTTTGGGTTAAAAAAAAAAAAAAGTGAATGAAAATTAATACTATGCTTCCAAAAGCCAGAGTTGCCAGAAATTCTATGAATAGTTTATTTATTTATTCATTATTTCACCAAATATTTACTGAGTGCCTATTTATATGCCAAGCACTGCGTGGGGTCCTGGAAATAGAATTTAAAATTTAAAAAAAAAAAAGTTGCTGTCAAGTTGGTTCTGATTCTTGGTGACCCATGTGTTGCAGAGTAGAACCACCCTCTGTAGGGTTTTCAAGGCTGTGACCTTTTGTGGCTGTGGCCTTTCTCTGAGGTACCTATGAAAGGGTTCGAACCACCAACCTTTCAGTTAGTAGTTCAGCGCCACCCAGGGACTCCTGGAAATACAGTAGTGAGCAATAAAAACACAGTCCCTGACCACCTGAGATTACGGTCTAGAGGGAAGATGTAGACATTAAACAAATAATCACACAAACAAATACGTAATTACACATTGTGAAAAGTGTTCTGAAGAAAAAATATGCTGCTCTAAATGAGTCTACACTCACTACTTTAATTTGGAGGGTTAGAGATGTGATATTTAAGGTGAGACCTGAAAGATAAATAAAAATTTCCCTGGTGCTACGTGGGAGGAAAAGTATTTTAAGTAGAGGGAAGGCCATGAGTGAAGACCGTGGAGAAGGAAAGAGGGAATGCAGTTGTCTTAGTCATCTAGTGCTGCTATCACAGAAGTACCACAAGTGGATGGCTTTAACAAAGAGAAGTTTATTCTCTCACAGTCCAGTAGGCTACAAGTCCAAATTCAGGGCATCAGCTCCAGGAGAAGGCTTTCCCTCTCTGTTGGCTCTGGAGGAAGGTCCTCGTGATGCATCAGTCTTTCTTTGGTCTGGGAGCATCTCAGTGCAGGAACCTCAGGTCCAAAGGACATGCTCTGCTCGTAGTACTGCTTTCTTGGTGGTATGAGGTTCCCATGTGTCTCTGCTCGCTTCTCTCTTTTATATCTCAAAAGAGATTGGCTTAAGACACTATCCAATCTTGTATACCTCATCACTATAACTGCTGCTAATCCATATTATTAGAACATAGTGATCGAATTTACAACACATAAGGAAATCACATCAGATTACAAAATGGTACACAATTATACGATACTGGGAATCATGACCCAGCCAAGTTGACAGATATTTTTGGGTGACACAATTCAATCCATGACAGCAGTCAAGGAGAAGAAAGAAGGT
The DNA here is from genome assembly GCF_000243295.1 of Trichechus manatus latirostris. NCBI lineage: Eukaryota > Metazoa > Chordata > Mammalia > Sirenia > Trichechidae > Trichechus > Trichechus manatus. Next base: position 20,477,595 of record NW_004443960.1, on the reverse strand, counting down.
CAGCATAGCTGGGGTTCAGGAATTGAGGATGAGTAAGGTAAGACTGGAAAGGTTGGCAGAGACTAGATCATGCAAGGCCTTGTAGGCAATGATAAGAGTTTTGGATTTTATGCTAACTGTAAGGGAGCCTTTGAAAGCATTAATGAGAGTGTAGCTGCTTTATCGGATATGCATGTATTTAAGGTTTCCCTGGATTTTGTTGGAAAAATAGACCAGGCAGATGGAAAAAGAAGAAGGGTGGGGGGAATCAGGTGAGCAGCTGTTGCCATATACAGCTGAGACATTATGGTGGCCAGGACTGGGATGATGACAGATGTAATGGTTAATTTTATGTGTCCACTAGGCTAGGCTATGGTTCCCAGTGGTCTGGCCAAACACTAGTCTAGGTGCTGTCATAAAGTAGTTACAGGTGAATAAATCAGTTGGCCTTGGAGAGAGTAGATTTCCTTCCATAATGTAATGTAATTTAATGTAATCACCTTCCATAATGTAATCACTTTCCATGATATGATCAAATGTGACATAAACAATCAATCAGTTGAAGTCATACCAGTGTAAGGTAGATCCTACACCTAATCATTTCAGAGTTATAGAAAGACCAGAATAGACACAGAAGACTGAAGACATGTGAGGATCATCTACAAGCCAAGGAACACCAAGGAACGCTGGCAAACACCAGAAACTAAGAGAGAGGCTCACGAATGTAATTGACATGGCCAAGATCCTGACTTGGACTTTTAGCCTCCCCAACTGGGAGAAAACAGATTTCTGTTCTTAAAAGCCAACCACTTGTGGTATTTCTGTTACAGCAGCACCAGGTAACTAAGACAACAGAGGAGATGGAAATGAGTGGATGGATTATGCTTTCAGGGTAGAATAGACAGTACTTGGAAAGAGTGATTTTAAAATAAAAAGCCCTGGTGGTGCAGTGGTTAAGAGCTCAGCTGCTAACCAAAAGGTCAGCAGTTCAAATCTATCCACTGCTCCTTGGAAACCCCACGGGGCAGCTCTAACCTGTCCTATAGGGTCACTGTGAATTGGAATTGACTTGATGGCAATGAGTTCAGTTTGGTTTGTTTGTTTTTTAACCCTTGGCAAGGGGACATTGGTAGACTTCTCACCTTCCATGAAGGAGAATCAGATTTAATTCCCAGCCAGTGCTCCTCATGCATAGCCACACGCTTCCATCACTGAAGGTTTATGTGTTGCCAAGACGCTGAACAGGTTTAGTGGAGCTTCCAGATTAGGACAGACTAGGAAGAAAGGCCTGGTGATCTACTTCAAAAAATCAGCCAATGAAAATCTTTGAATCACAACAGTCCAATCTGCAACCAATCATGGGGGTGCAGGACCGGACAGCATTTTGTTTCGTTGTACATGGGGTTGCCATGAGTCAAGGGCCCACACCGCTGCAGCCAACAGCAGTAACAACAGTCCTTTGTATAAACGTCCTCAAATACGTCCTGTCAGCCCGGACGCAGCACCAAGAATAACAACAGCTATCACTGATAGAACACTTCTAAGCCCTTGACAGCCATTACTTACTTAATTCTCAAAAGACCAAGAGGTAGATAAAATAATCCACTCTTAAGCCAGTGATCCCAAACCAGTGACTCCTCTACATAGTTTTCCTCTCCCCATGGTAATTAGGGTCTGTCTCTCCACCTTACCTTCATTCCCAACCCCTCTGGAAAACCTCAGCCCCTCCTTCTCTGAGGTCAAAGAATTTATAAGTGAAAAACGGGGCTCAGTCTTTCTGAGATGTGGAAGGAGATGAAAAAAGTATTGCTGCCTTCAAGTAAGAGTGTGAAAAATAAGCTTAACCAAACCTGAAATAAAATTTTAAATGCCTTTGAAAAGGTTTATAAATAGCATTCGCCCATCTCTTCTCTCTAAAATTATCAAGCATCCACCTGAAGTTTAAGCAAAGAAGTCCGTTAAACGAACAAAAATCATAAAACCCAGATTTAGAGATCCATCCTCTCACTCTGATGAGTGTCCAATTCAGAGTAACATTTTGTCTTCAAAGAGCCCCACAGGTTCTTATCTCTGTTATCTTTCTGTACTGTTAGCAGAAATATTACATCTTTGAAAAGAGGAAAAACATTATTCCCACAGCTAAAACAGAAAAGGCTTTGAACTATTTAGGGATAAATCAACTCATAGTTACCAATAAACCAAAAAGAATAACAAGAGAGTATTTGAAAGCAAGTTGGCCTCTCTTACATGTATTCAAGTATCAGTTTCCAAACCAGCATTAGGATACACATGTATAAATTCAAGTTTTCCTGAAATGTCACGTAAGCCCCCATTCAATCCGTTTAAAAATATAATTATTTCTCTAAGAAAGGAACTAGATTCTCAGATAAATCAAGCTTCTAGGCCCTGATTCAGTTAGGTATTACCAGTTGTGTATGACCTCTTTCATGAAGGATGACATTCTTTATACATTATACACAAATTTGCCTCCACTTCATTTAAATTTTAAAATGCTCCTCTCGGCTGTCTGAGTTGTTGAATGTTGTAATGAAGAGCAATAGTGGATAGCTCCAGGGCCTCCAAGTACAGTTGGGCTGTTTGTGTACTGCACAAAGGCCCCTGGGCAAGGAAGTAAGTGGGGGGAGAAATCCAGTCCACACTCTGATCACTGGTCAGGCCATCTGGTCTGGCCCACAGAGCTTCAGCCCAGAGCATAGAGCTTTGTTGTTAGCGCTGTTGAGTTGGCGTCTGACTCATGGTGACCCCACGCATAATGGAACAAAATTCTACTCGGTCCTGTGCCATCCACATGATCGGTTGCAGATCAGACCATTGTGATCCACAGGGTTTTCCCTGGCTGGTTTTTAGACGTAGATCATCGGGCCTTTCTTCCTAGTCTGTCTTTGTCTGGAAGCTCTACTGAAACCTCTTCAGCACCATAGCACCCATGCAAGCCTTCACTGACAGTCAGGCGATGGCTGTGCCTGAGGTGCATTGGCCAGGAACCAAACCTGGACCTCTGCACGGGAGGCAAGAATTCTACCACTGAACCACCCCGGCCGCTCAGGAAGTGCCTTTTTGTATTTCATCCATCCCATGCAGAGAGGGAACTTTTTAAAAATTTACCTGCTCAGAGGGGCACCTCTTTATAATCAACCTAAACGAATCATAGGTGCCAGCTATGGCCCGGCCATCACTCACCTGTTACCTTCCCTGCTAAGTAATTAACATGCCACTTGTAGGTAGAAATGGACTTTTATCCAGAACCATCCTCAGATTCCGCCCTTCCTATCGTCTCTCAGATTTCACCCTTTATTTTAAACTCTGGACTTACAGTTCCATATATTGCAAGTCCAAGACCTATTCCTTCTTATTCATATTTTACCTGGAAATCAAAGTACAGAATATTCACCCAAAATATTCAACCCTTGACATATATAGATTGTTTTGTACAGCACATAATACAATTTCAGAGATGAAGAAAATATCACATTACAACTGAAAACACAAAGTAATCTGGTGCCCGGAAGAGCACCAAAGAACCTCAGCATCAGTCAATTTAAATTAAATTTCTTACAGTATCATATGAAATGGCTGGACAGATTTTCACCCAGGTGGGCAGGTATGTCTGTGATGGTTTGATTTAAAACATAGGCCATATGGTGTATGGGAAACTCACCTTAGGGGCACCTAGGAGAATCTCAAAGAAATAGACTCTTATGTTCTATGAGAGGCCCATGCGATCAGAAGACACACACCATATATACTGAGACGCTGTCAGTCGCCAAAAGTAGCGGTGTTTCCGATAGAAGCTGCAGATGGAAGGTCACAGGGCAGTTGCTCCTGACTGCAGGTGTTGACTTGGGGTTTAGCTGCTTCTCACGTGGGCAACTCTATATAGACTATTCCAGGGAGATGAGCAGCAAAGATTCACTTATTAAATGATGTTTTGTAATTCTCTAGGAAATTGCCTCTAGGTAAAGTGAAAAATAAGTGGGCAAATTGCACAAATAAGGGAATAATTGTCCTTATTTTTAAAAGTTAACCTTAAAAATCTGCAATTTAAAAACAGAAAGAAAAAAAATCAATTGCTGTCGAGTTGATTCCACTCATAGCAACCCTACAGGACAGAGTAGAACTGCCCCATAGGGTTTCCAAGAAGTAGCTGGTAGATTTGAACTGCTGACCTTTTGGTTAGCAGCCAAATGCTTAACCAGTGCACCACCAGGGCCCTGCAATTTAAAAAGTACCCTTAAATTGATTTGGCCACTTGTGTGACATTTTCCTACACTATTTGTAGAATGCTGCTGTCTCCTTAATTGGTATTTTCCTATGCAATATACAATGACTTCTTGAACACATGGTAGCTTTTCATTCATTCATTCAACAAATGTTTATTGAGCACCTACAGTGTGATAGGCACTGTCCTAGGAACTGAGGATAGAGCCATGAACAAAACAGACAAAAGTCCCAGCCTCATAGCACTTACATTCTGGGGTGAAGTTGGGCAGACAGGCCATGAACCAAAAAAATAAGTAAACTGAGTAATACTTCAGTTGTGCTGCGGAGAAAAATAAAGCAGAGAACCACCACCATCACCAGTTGCCATCCAGTTGATTCCAACTCATGGCGACCCCATGTGTGTCAGGGTAGAACTGCGCTCCATAGAGTTCTTAATAGCTGACTTTTTAGGAAGTAGATCACCAGGCCTTTCTTCCAAGGCACCTCTAGGTGGATTCGAACCTCCAAGCTTTTGGTTAGCAGCCAAGTGTATTAACCATTTGCACCGCTCAGGGACTCCTAAGGCAGGGAAGAAAAACCGGAATAAGCTTTTGTATGGGGTAGCGAGGGAGGCAGCCACAAAGTGACATCTGAGTAAAGACCTAAAGGATGTAAGTGAGTAAATCGTGAGGGAATCTAGTGGAAGCGCCTTTCGGGGAAACAGAACGGCAGTCACGGAGCCTGAGACCGGAGCACGTCTGGTGTACTCCTGGGGCAGTGAGGAGGTCAGTGTAGCTGCAGGAAGTAGGGGGTGAGCTTGGAGGAGTCAGGGGTGGGGGTAGAGTGTGTCAGACCTTGTAGGTGATTTTAAGAACTTTAGCATTTACTCTGAGTAACATGGAAAACCGTTGGAAAGTTTTGAGCAAAGGTGTGTCATGAACTGACACTTTTTTTAATGGGTCATTCTGGTTGCTGGATTGAAAGTAGACCCTAAGGGGGCAACGTCTGAAAGGCTGAGACAGGGAGAACAGCTAGGAAGTTACTGGAGGAATTCAGCGGAGAGATGATGATGACTCACACAAGGGTACAGTAATCACAAGTGGCCAGATTGTGTATTTTATAGAACTCATTACTCTTGAAGTTTTTCCTGCTTCTTTTTTTTTTTTAAGCCCTTACTACAATTACTTTCCACCATTCTTCTGTCAGTTGGTCATACTACGGAGGCTTGCATGTTGCTGTGATGCTGGAAGCTATGCCATCAGTATTGCAAATAACAGCAGGGCCATCCATGGTAGACAGATTTCAGCTCCCAGACTAAGACAGACTAGGAAGAAAGGCCTGGTGATCTACTTCTGAAAATTAGTCAATGAAAACCCTGTGGATCACAACAGAACATTGTCTGATATAGTGCTAGAAGATGAGTCCTCCAGGTTAGAAGTTATCTAAAATACACACTGGACATAGAAATGAACTCAGGTAGACTAATGATCATGAAGATGGCACAGGACTTGGCATCATTTCATTCTGTTGTACATGCGGTTGCCATGAGCCAGAGCTTACTTGATGGCAACAAACAGCAACAATTACTTCACTACATTGTTGCCAACTTCATCATATATTTAAAAAACTGATCAAACAGCTATATTTATCTTTCTTGCTGGGTATTCATCAGGTGTTTAACAAAGTCTTAGCTCTCCCAGGATTCTCCTGCATGAACCAGCCAGGTGCACATCTGCAGAACAGAAGCTTTACGGTATCTCTACAGTTTTACTGCTAAGACTTCACAGCCTCAGCCTCTAAAATTATTTCCTCAATTTCAATGGATATGTGTTCTTGAATTTTTTCCTATCTCATATTTTTTCCAACAATGCGGCTCACTATAATTCTGTACCGGTCTTCTTATCTAAAAGACTAGTTGAAATGTCAAAAAGCACAGGATTTAAAAGCTTGTCTCCAGTGGAATGTATTTCTCCTTCACATATGACATGATAACGTGATTTGAAAAAATGTTATAAGTGCATTTTCTTTGTTCGATTAAAATTCTGTTTGCATGCATTTTTCAATAGCTTTAAGCTTTTAGTGGCAATATTGCAAGAAGAAGCCAAGACACTTATGTAACAGATATTTCATGTATCTAGAACCCTCAGAGCTCCCTAAGGGAGGTGGGCTGTGTTAACAGAGAAGACTTTGTTCTCCTGAACACCTTGAAGTGTTTGGGAACAAGTTTGGGAGTATAGGTCAGAAAGATCTAAAATTCTCTGTAAAAAACAGGTAAAAAGAATTGAAAACCCAGGGGAAGAAGATAGCTAATGAAGCTGGACGTTGCAAGATTGAAGGGTGGTATTGAGAGAGCACAAGAGCAATAGAGGACCCCTCAGCACGGAGAGAGCTAAGGGTGAACAGAAATGCCTGATGGATGTGTTAGTTGTTTGTTGTGAGCTGTGCAATGTAAATCCCACTTTGATCTTCCCATCAGAATCATCAGTAAAATCTTCATTCCTGTCTTAGCTATCTATTGCTTCGTAACAAATTACCCCAGAACTTGGCAGCTTAAAACAATGCACATTAATACTCACGCATTGCTGGTAGGAATCTAAAATGGTACAGATGCTGTGGAAAACAGTTTGGTGTTTCCTCAAAAAGTTCAACATAGAACTACCATATAATCTAGTAATTCTACTCCTGGGTATATCCCCAAAAGCACTGAAAGCAAGAACTCAAGCAGACACATGTACACAAATGTTCACTGCAGCACTATTCACAAATGAAAGGTGGAAACAAATGAAAGGACCATCAAGGGATGAATGGATAAACAAAATGTGGCACATACACATAACGGGATATTCCTCAGTCACAAACAGAAATGAAGTCCTGTTACATGCTACAGTATGAACCTGGAAAACATTATGCTGAGTGAAATAAGTCAGTCACAAAAGGACAAATATTGAATGATTCCACTTATATGAAATATCTAGAGTAGGCAAATGTGTAGTGACCAAGGTTTATTAGTGGTTACCAGGGGCCAGAAGGAGGAAGAAAGGGAGAGTCACTGCTTAGGGGGCCACTGAGTTTCTTTTAAGGGTGATGGAAAAATTTGGAAACAGGTAATGGTTATGGTTGCAAAACATGACGACGGTAATTAATATTACTGAATTGTACGTGTAAAAAAATGTTGAAATGGTAAATGTCGTTTTATATATTTACCACACACACACACACACACATTTATTATCTCAGTTTCTGTGGGTCAGGAGTTTGAGCACAGATGAGCTGGACCCTCTGTTTCAGGGTCTCTCTCAGGCTACAATCGAGGTGTTGGCCAGGTTTCATCTCAAGGCTTAACTGGGGAAGGATCTGCTTCTAAGCTCATTCATATCATTATTGACAGGATTCAGTTCCTCACAAGCTGTTATCAGAGCCCTCCTTCAGTTCCTTGCCATGTGGGATCCTCCATGGCATGGCTCACAACATAGCAGCTTGATTCATCGGAACAAGCAAGCAAGAGAAAAGAGAGAGTGTATACCAGCAAGACAAAGTTCCCAATCTTTTGTAACCTAATCTCAGAAATGACATCTCATCACTTTTGCTATGTTCTACTCATGAAAAGCATGTTCCTACATTCAGCCCACTTGCAAGTCCATAACTTTGTGGAAGGGGATTACACAAGGGCATGGGTACCAGTAGGTGGAGATCTTTAGGTGACACCTTAGAAGCTGTCTACCACAATTGTCCACCAGTGCTTTTCTGCAAATGGATTCTTTGAGGAGACTCACATCTGGGGCAATGAAGTACATAAATAGCATGTGCTATGTACTGAATTGTGTCCCCCAAAAATATGTGTCGTAAATCCTAAATCCCTATACCTGTGGATGTAATCTCATTTGGAAACAGGACTTTGTTATGTTAATGAGATCATATCAGCGTAGCAGGTGTCTTAAGCCAATCACTTTTGAGATATAAAAAGAGCAGATTAGGCACGGAGAAGCAAGCACAAATGGAGGGGAAGATACACGCCACATGAAGATTGCCAAGGAACCGAGGAACAGAAGCTGAAAATATACAAGGACCTTCCACCAGAGTCGACAGACAAAGAAAGCCTTCCCCTAGAGCTGGTGCCTTGAATTCGGACTTCTAGCCTTCTAAACTGTGAGAAAATAAATTTCTGTTTGTTGAAGCCACCCATTTGTGGATTTCTGTTATAGCAGCACTAAGAAACTAAGACAGCATGAAATTAGGAAGAACCCAGAGGCAGTAATTCCCTAGGAAGTCACAGAAATCCTAGTGAGGCCTTGGTTTTCCTTGGCCATGGAATTGGGGGCCCCTCACAGGCTGGGCAGGCTCAGGTGAAACCACATTAATTTGAGAGTTATGTCCAGGGTCACCAACTACAGTGCAACGTCCAGCTATGCCCAAGCCAGAAGTAAGAGGTATGCATTTTCATACACCAATGAGAACCACGACCAGGTAAACTGGTTCTTGTGGTCATGTGCCGTTGAGTAGATTCTGACTCATAGCAACCCTATAGGATAGAGTAGAACTGCCCCATAGGGTTTCCTAGGCTGTCATCTTTACGGGAACAGATCTCTGGGTCTTTTCTCCTGTGAGGCTGCTGGTAGGTTGGAACTGCCAGCCTTTCAGTTAGCAGCCTAGCACTTAACCATTGTGCTACAAGGGCTCCTATCCAGCTAAAATACGGGAGCATTAATTGACCTGATTCAGGCCAATGCTGGAGGTAGACCACCACCTCAAATAAGAGGGACATTGGAGAAACTTCTCTAGGATTCACTTTGGTGGGGGACAGGTGTGCAGTCTTTCATACTGGTTATTTTAAATTGATCGGCCAGGTCCTGGAAGGAAATAGATGGCAGAGCCAAATGGGGTCATTGAGGAGAGCTGAATGAAGAAACTATTTACAGAGGTGTGAGCAGGGTCAAGAGAAAACGAGGACTGTGAAGTATCCTGGAATTATCAACAGCAGGAGCCCTCACCACCAGGCCTAAAGGAGTGAGGGGAGAGAGGCTCCTGGAACCCAGAGAGAGCTATAGCTGTAAGAATGAGCTGCCCAACAGGAGCTGTGGCCTTCACGGAGGAAAGCAGCCACTGCCACCCTCAGCCCAGCAGGGAGGGAGCCAGGGAATAAGTACCCAGACCTCTCTCTCCTCCCACCCTCCAGTCTCCTGCTGGGCCCTCATTGACCAATCCCAACAGGAAGCCAGAGGCAGGAGAGCCTATCTGGCTCCCAGGGGCAGAGCAAGGTTGACAGGGGTGGAGAGTGGCTCTGGAGGTGCAAACGGAAGGTATCCAAAACACCAACAAAAAGCCAAGCAGCTTTAAAAAAAGTGCAGAAGTCATAGATTCTCCTGGGAATGAGCAGACACCATGGCCTCTAGGAAGCTAATATTTGAACCAGCATGGATAGACACAAAACATCTTTTAAAATGGAAGTCTTCTCTGGAAGGGAAAAGGTGGTCCCTAGCAGTATGTTAGGGTTCCTGGTGATACAAATGCTTTGCACTCAGCTACTAACGAAAGGTTGGAGGTTAACAGTAACAACCTCACCACGTATTGTCTCCAAGCTCCGGTTCTTCCATCTATAGCTAAGTACATAACAAGACTAGTGGGGGCTGTCACTATCCCACTAGTGACTAATGTGGACAGTCATGAATGTTAAATTCCTGGCTGTATACAAAAAAACAAACAGATCCTTTTCCACTGAGTGGATTCCAACCCATAGCGACCCTATAGGACAGAGTAGAACTGCCCCATAGTGTTTCCAAGGACTGGCTGGTAGATTTGAACTGCCAACCTTTTGGTTAGCAGCCCAACACTTAACCACTGCGCCACCAGGGCTCCGACTATATACCAGCAAGGAGAAAAGATCCCTGCACATGTGCAAAGACCAGAGAGGCCCTTCCAACGAGTCACTTGACAGGGCGCTGCTGGATGCCATTCAGAAAAATCAGACTTGATGAGATCAGCATGCTGTGCAGAATAAACTCAGATGACACAAGAGAACTAAAGAGCCCTCCTCTGCATCTCAGAATTCTTATTGTTAGTGATGCTAAATTGAGAAGAAAAGCAGGAGATGATATTGGCTGCCCCCGGGGGACAGGAACCATCAGCTCCATTGGACTAGCAGACCTGAGTCCAAACTTGGGACCCTGGAGTCATTCAAGTATGACTCAGCCCCCTGAGGTCAAATTCCCAACAAGGAGCCCTACCCAGGAAGGCGGGAGGAGTAAATCTTCCAGCTCTGATTAGAAGTCATCTCTGGAACAAGCCCAGGGCTCCTGGCAAAGTCTGCACACTAGTTTGCTATTTTGTCATCTGTGTAAAGAAAGTTTCCAGAAACTGGATCCTTGTAACCCATTAGACCCTCATGTGGGAGACTCCAGCACATGTGGGCCAGATTGAGGGAAACACTTAGAGTTGGTAGGGGCCTTGTGAAGCGAAGATGACCATACCCTGTTTGTTCTGGTGATAGAGAAAATGGGAAATTTGTGATCAGCAGGCTGCTAACAAAAAGGTTGGCAATTTGAATCCACCAGCCACTCCTTGGAAACTCTATGGGGCAGTTCTACTCCGTCCTATAGGGTTGCTGTGAGTTGTAATTGACTCTATGGCAACAAGTTTGGTTTTGGGTTTTTTAGCACAACAAAAAACACTTTGTGGGCATCCAAACATTAAGGAAAATAAACAAGGAAGAGAAGCCAATCCAACCAATTTAAGTATCAGAAAATCCAACCCAAATTTGTTCATGTAACCAAATGGTCTAGAGTGCAGGTATGGTTTGGTCTAGGCTCTAGCTCCATAACATTTACCAGGACCCAATTTTTATCACTCCATGTCTTAAATCCATTCTTCTCATGCCCTTTCTTAATTCCATTCCTTCATACAGCTTCTCCTCTTATGGTTGGAAGATGGTGGCCAGTCCACTTCAAGAAGAAAAAAGAGGTTCTCTCTCTCTACTCTAACAGTTGGATAAAAATCCAGGGCTCTCACTGGTCCATCCCTGAATCAATCACTGTGGCTCGAGGAATGCTGATTGGCTTAAGTGAATCAGAGCCCACTGCTGGAGCTGAAGGTGGAGCTAACCCCACCTAATCCACATGAAGTGAGAGTCCCCCAGGAGTGGTTCCCCAAAGGAAAGTCATAGTATTGTGAGGAAGGAGGAATTGATGCTAAGTCATTATAAATGACAAACGCTGACTATCTAGGCAAAAGATAAATAAACACACCAGGCCTTCTTTGTTGCAAAAATCAAAAGATTCTAGAGGGAGGGGCTTAAATGGAACAGGAAGCCCACTCAAGGACACTTCCTATCAGGGTAGGAGTCAGAGACATGGACATGCTTTCCAGGCTAACCTTAAATCCCAGTGCTAGTATACTTCAACCAAAGATGCTGCCTATCTCTCAACCACTTGTGTACATCAGTCACTTTTGTCTACCCAGCATTCATTTACCCTCTATTCCATGTATTCATTTTCTGTTGCTGTGTAACAAATTGCCAGAAATTTAGCAGCTTAAAACAACACAAAATTATTATCTCACAGTTCTGTAGGTCAGTAGTCCAAGCACAGATCAGTTAGGTTCTCTGTTCAGGGTCTCACTGAGCTAAAACCAAGGTGTCAGCCCAGGATGCAATCTCATCTACTGCTCAAGGTCCTCTTCCAAGATCACTGTTGTTAGCATACTTCCGTTCCTTGTGATTATATGAGTGAGGTAACTGCTTTTTTGCTGACTGTTGACTAGGGACATCTTAAACCTCCTAAAGGCCACTCTCAGTTCCTTGCCATGTGGCCCCCTCCATAAGCACTCTTAAAACTTTAATTATCTCTGACTGCACGAAGGGCCCCGTGCCTTTTGTGGGCTCACCTGATTAGGTCAGGCCCATTCAGATAATCTATCTTTTGATTAACTCAAAGTCAAATGATTAGTACCCTAATCATGGGAGTGATAGCCCATCACATCCACAGGCTCTTCCTACACTTACGGGAAGGGGGTAGGGATCTTAGGGACCATCTTAGAATTCTACCCACTGTATTATGGTAACGGAACCCTGATGGCACAGTAGTTAAGAACTACAGCTGCTAATCAAAAGTTCAGCAGTTTGAATCCACCAGTTGCTTCTTGGAAACCCTATGGGGCAGTTCAGCTCTGTCCTATAGGGTCACTATGAGTCTCAATAAACTCTTCTGGAATCAGCTCTTTTATGTTCAGTCAATGTGATCTGGGTAGGATTCAGAGTAGGCTCCTGACCTAGACTTGGTTAATTGTTGTACTCATTGTTCTGACCACAGTGGTTGTCATGGATTGAATTATGTCCCCCCAAAAAAATTGTGTATCAATTTGGCTGGGCCATGATTCCTAGTATTGTGTGGTTGTGTTCCATTTTGTGATTGTAATTGTATGTTAAAGAAGATTAGGGTGGAATTGTAACACCCTTACTAAGGTCACATCCCTGATTCAATGTAAAGGGAGTTTCCCTGGGGTGTGACTTGCACCACCTTTTATCTTACAAGAGATAAAAGGAAAAAGAAGGAAGCAGAGAACAGGGGGACCTCATACCACCAAGAAAGCAATGCCAGGAGCAGAGCACGTCTTTCAACCCAGGGTCCCTGCGTGGAGAAGCTCCTAGTCCGGGGGAAGATTGATGAGAAGGCCAACAGAGAGAGAAAGCCTTCCCTGGAGGCGACACCCTGAATTTGCACTTATAGCCTACTTTCTGTGAAGAAATAAATTTTCTTTGTTAAAGCCATCCATGTGTGGTATTTCTGTTACAACAGCACTAGATAACCAAGACAGAGTTCATATCAGAGGCCTCAAATAGGCCCAATCAGAGGTAATCCAGGATGTTTGCTGAAGTGGCTAGAAAAGATCAATTTCTCTCTCTCTCTCCCCCCCCCCCCCCCTTGATATTGCTGAAATGTGAAGTAATAAGCCTAAGGTTGATGGTGGCCACCATGAAAGGAAGCCTAAGAAAGAAGCCAATCCTGATGAATGCCAAGTGAAAAGATAGTAAGAGGGAGATTGAATCCTGGGATGTACATGAGTGGAGGAGGTCACCACATACCTGGGGGAGAGCCAACTGGCTCCTTCAACTGGGATGTTCTCCATGTGCCATGTGCCATCACTTGACCTGAAAATCCTCCTGGGAGACACAGGTACCAGGACCTTGACTGTACCAAGGAGCGCAGGTAAGCTGCAGAGTTGGAGGGAATGATTGCCGGAACAGGGAGTACTTCAGATGAAGGAGTTTGGTAAGTTGTTGGATACAGAATTGGCCATGGCAAAGTGAGTGGAGCCACTATGTTATGAGCATAAGCTATGACCCCTGCTTTCCTCTGGTACCTGATTACTATGATACCTGGTCTTGGGGGTGGGAAACAAAGGGGTGTAGGACAGAAGTTAGGAGTCATCATCAGGTATTAAGTGGCATAGCTCACTTTGGAGACAGAGGAGATTGATAAATGGACATAGCATACATAGAAAATGATGGGAGGGTGAAGCAAGGGCTATAGTGTAACATCTTCCTGTCAATAGAATGGGACCAGCACTGTACAAGAAGGTCATGTTGAAGACCTGATGTGTAAGTCAGCCTTTGCTGCCGTAACAAATAATTCTAAAATCTCAATGGCTTCCCATAACTAATACGTATTTCTTGTTTATGAGTCTCCAGGTTGGCTGTGGCTCTACTGGGCTTTGCTGAGCTCGGCTGGGTTCTGCTGAGCTCAGCTTGGCTCCAAGCTGCTGGGTAGGTTCAAGTCGGCTCCACGTGTCTCTTCTCATGGAAAAGCAGTTACTTGACCTGGTCTTCTAATAGATGAGTGCCGGAACACAAGAAGGCAAGCCAAATCACGCAAGCACATTTAAATCTCCTGCCAGGGTCGAGTCTGCTCACATTCCAATGGACAAAGCCCGACGTTACTGGAGTGTGGAATGGGCACTACCTATTGAAGGGCACTACAAGGTCACACGGAAAAAGGCTTGGATGCACAATCCTAACAAAGGGAATAAGAAGAATAGCGGGGAGCAATCATCCAGGCTGCCCCACATGGGGATGTGCCAGGACGTCTTAGGGACTGGAGAGAAGTCCACAGAGCCAGTGTCCTCCGGGGCAAGAACAGATGCCACCACCCTCTCCCTCCAGAGTTCAGTTGCATACATCCAGTCTGGCTCATAAAAGGCCAGGATGAAGGTGAAGGTAAATACAGTCTCCACCTATTGGTGAATTGTAGATGTCTCCAAGGATTGGACAAACCCATGACGCTTTCTGAAATAATCAGTAATGGGGGCAAAGACAGCAGAAAAGTATAACACGAACTGCCTGTGGTGACAGAAGAATCCAGGAATTGCTGAATGTCTTTAATGGACTTTTGGAGCACACTTTGTAGATGTCCTTAACTAGATACTGTGTGGCCTGCAAATTCTGCAGTGCTTACCTTTTAAATATTTACATATATCTATTTTTTTTTTCAAATATATATATTTATATGTCCATGGGTGGTGCAAATAGTTAAGCATTTGGTTACTAACAGAAAGGCTGGTGGTTCAAATCCACCCAGAGGCATCTCTGAATAAAGGCCTGATGACCTGCTTCCAGAAGATCACGTTGTTGTTAGTTGCCATCAAGCTGATTCTGACTCATGAAGACCCCATGTGTTACACAGTAGAACTGCTTCAGAGGGTTTTCTTGGCTGTTAATCTTAACAGAAATGGATCACCAGGCCTTTCCTTCTGCGGTACCACTGGGTGAGCCAAACCACCACAGCCATTGAAAACCCTACAGAGCGCAGTTCTACACTGAAACAATGAGGTCACCCCGTAAGTTGAAATCGATTCGACAGCAACTGGTGTCTATATGTAAGTATTGGGAGGAAGCAATATAGACATATCTACAGGCCCCTCAGGAGGCAAAGGTGGGCAAAGAGCTTTTAAGGACAAAGAATGCCTTCATGCTTAATATTAAGTTGTTTGCTGTGTTGCAACTCTCTTCCATGACAGCATTTATTCAGTAAAGCCAGGTAAACACACACACATAACCCAAGACACAGAAACCTTTCCTTGGCAATACAGCCCATCCTCAGCAGCTGTGGCTGAATCTGCGGGTACCGGGACTAGAGAGAATAACTTAATTCTAATCACCACTGGATGGTAGACTAAAGTCGCAGGAAGACTTCCAGCCCCTGTTAAACTAGGGGCTGCAGTGGGCCTGAAGGTGGGGGTTTTATCACAAGGATCTAGCTGAGGTGACATTCAAAATATTTAATAACCAGTATGGCACAGGTTCTTGGCCAATCAGAACAGACACCCACCAATCAGAACCATGGCCAGACACTGTAACCTGCGTGCAAGCGACCCTGATGCTTCTATCCAGCTGGGGGAAATGGATGAAGATGAAGGCTGGGAATCCAACGGCAGGGCTGACCTTGCGCACCAGCCAGTGTGACCTGCTGCTTTCCTATGTGCAAAGGACTGTGCATTTCAACCTGAGACCTCGGGGGTCCTGCAGGGCATAAGCTCGATTTGTCTTCCTGCCTGAGGCGATCACCAATTACGTGTGCTGTGAGGCAAGCTGGCCTCCCACCAGAGAGGCAGGAGAAGGGATTTATAGAATCTTTCTCTGATCTAACTTATTAGAGAAGTTGAAGGACACCCATCCAGGAGGTAGCATCGTGTAGAGATAAAGGAAACCAAAAACCAAACCCACTGCCATTGAGTCGATTGCAACTCATGGCGACCCCATGTGTTGCAGAGTTGAACTGTTCCATAGGGTTTTCTTGGCTCCAATTTTTAGGAAAGCAAAATGCCAGGCCTTTCTCGCAAGGCAATGCTGGGTAGGTTCGAACCATCAACCTTTGGGTTAGTACTCGAGGGCAAACCGCGCCACCCAGGGGCCATGACATAAAGAAGGAAAAATTTAAATCCTTGCTATCTGTGAGTCTTTAGACAAGTGCCTTGCCCTTAGACCCCTCATCTGGACAATAAGAATCATAGCAGCACCTACTGGCAAGGTCTTCTTGGTGATGGGATGAGCTAATGCTACAAATAAAGCCCTTGGAGCAGAGCTTGATGCCGGGATGGCCCTCCATAATGGGAGCCATTATTATTATCCAAGATGGCAGAATGATCCAGGAATTACAGCAGAAACAGGATCTCGGGAGGGAAGGTGAGATGCACACGTGACATGAAGTTGTGCAGTTTGAAGTCTGACCCGAAGAAAAGCCGTTTCTCAGATTTTCCTTTAGCTGCCCAGGACAACCCAAAGTTAGTATAAAGCAAGGATGTTGCGTGACATGCAAGGCCATTCTGATTGGAATCTATGCAGGCACGTTCTCATCAGCACCCCTCCAAGCAGCTGGCCCAGCACAGCTCAAGGCAGGAGGTGGGGGTGCGGGGCTGGTGTTGTTTGTAACAAGATAAATGATCTGTGCTTGGAAGCAACATTAGCTGCCACTTCCCCGCCAGGATGGAAAAGAGCTAAATCGGGCCCTGAATAGCACTTACAAGACCATGCCTTCCACACTCAATCTCTTAATTTTCTGTAATGACCACGTGTGACCTCCGAAAACACGCCAGTCTCTACAACTCCTATGGATGCCGCTGTTTAACACCTGCCCAGCTCTTGCGGAACACCACACATTTTTTGAAATTTAAGTGGGCTTTTCTTCTCATCTCCAGATGAGACGTCAGCTGCAGATGTGTGACTCGGAAGAGAACGCAGGACTTGCGGGTGGCAGGAAAGAGGCACCCAGGGTATCCGATGAGCCACTTGAGGAATGTCATGTGAAGCGCCTTTATTGCTGCCTTTGAGAACGTGGGATACCCAGGAGGCAACAGAGCATCACTGCTGTCCCCTTTCTTGAGCTCAGACCTCCTGAGCCTAAGGCTGAAGGCATCATGGGGATTTCCAGAAGTAACCTCACCCCAGCCTCCAAAAGGATGGGGCCAATGGGTTGAAGTTGGCTCTGCAGTGGTATAATCAGATGGGTAACTGACTTACATAATTTTTTTAAATTATTATTTCAAACCCCCCAAAGCTCAGAGCAATTTTAAAAAGAAAAGAAAGAGCCACCATCTCCACCAAAAAAAAAAAAGAACTCTTTGAAAGCTTAACTGATAACTTCACAGGAAATGGAAGGCATCTGGAAAATGTATTTAAAAATTGATTTAACGTTGAGCCATGTTAAATGTTTTAATTTCCCAGCAATGCAATGTCCACCAAAACATCAATTAGTCCCAGCAATCAGACAGGGATATCGGCTGCAGTTGAGGGACTCATTTATTTCAGCTCTGCTAAATATCTAAGAAGGAGAAATACAATGTAGCCTGTAGCTCCAGGGAAGTGAAATCAAGACAGAGTAGGCTCAGATCTGGCCCTGGCTGAAACAGTGCCCTTTATCCTGCACCCGCTGTCTCAGAAGGGGGGCAGTAACCGGTGCGTAAGGTCCTCACTGTACTGGCAGAAAATTGGCGCCCTACTTCCCTACCCCCAGTTTCTGTCTCCAAGCAGGGGAGGGGAAAAGGCTACAATGGGGCAGAGATTGGCTCCCCGTCCAGGAGACAGGCCAGCTTCAGAACTTGCCAGATCATTTTTAATAATTATTTTTTCCTTGAGGTGCCTTTTAAATATCAAGGCCCCATGCTCCCCATGCCCTATTCGAGGCTCTGAGTCCAGGCAGGGTCTCCCACAGTCTGACCGGCCCTCTGTCTTGACACGCCTTGGCCAGCTGCTTAGGGCACCAGAAGGGCGACGCGCTCACACCGCTCACCACAGGGCCTTGGGCACTGAAGCCAGCAGAGGGCAGCCAAGCCAAAGACCCCAGCAGACGGGCACTCCTAAAACAGAACACAAGGCGAGAGTGCCTGTGAGGTCTCAGCAGCCCGCAGAGGGTGGACACATCATGTCCCACTCCGAGTCTCTCCGGGACCACTCACTCAGTTTCGCTGAACCTTGGGTTCCTCGTCCCTTAAATGAGAATAATGACCCCAGTTAGGGGGTTTGTGAGAATTAAATGAGATGGTGTGAATCAGGAGCCCTGGTGGCGTAGTGGTTAAGAGCTATGGCTGCTAACCAAAAGGTCAGCAGTTTAAATCCACCAGCCACTCCTTGGAAACCCTATGGGGCAGTTCTACCCTGTCCTCTAGGTCGCTATGAGTCAGAATCGACTCAACGGCCACGGGTTTCGGGTGTGAATGTGAGCACCAGACATGCCTTAGTCATAAGTCACCTGGGGAGCTCGTCAAAAATGCAAATCCCAGGTCCCTCCCCTGGAGATTCTGATTCAGCAAGTCTGTGACAGGGCCCAGGACTCCGAATTTTCAGCATCACCCCCAGGTGATTCCTATAATTAAGCAAGTTTAGGAAACAGGAGATGATTCGCCTGGCCCACAGGAAGGGTTAGCCCAACCTCGGCCCCACTGAGGCCTGTGGGGTACGTGGAAGGAGGGGCATCTAGGACCCTGGCTGGCTGAGGACCTGCAGAGAACACCTTTCAGAGGGCTCTCATCACCTTACGACCCTGCTGTTTGGAGGGAAAACTGGTACAGCCTCCATGGAGGGACTTGGCAACATCCATCAAAATCACAGATGCACATACCCTTCGAGCCTGTGGTCCCATTTTGAAGTGTTTATCCTACAGACATACTGAACAGATATAAATTATACACGGTCACTCTCTGCAGCATTGTTTGTAACAGCAAAGAAACAGAAATGGAAATGTCCATCTACAGAGATCTGGTTAAATACAGTTATGGCATAGCCATAAAACCAACAGTCGTACAGCTCCTCCATACAGAAATGGAACTGTCTCCAGGGTGCATTGTTAGGTGAAAACTGCAAGATGCAGAGCAAGGCGTACAATAAGCTCTTGTAAAGGCAGGGATATAATGTATATTTGATTTGCTTTTATATGCATAGGATATCTCTGAACAAACACACAGAAGCTGGCAACATTGGCTGCCTCTGGGCAGTGTGAAGGATAAAATGAATTTGGTACCCAGAGATTCTGGAATCGGTAAGTGAATACCCTGGGAGAAGCCCAGGGAATTGGCTGTTTTTTAAAAGCTCCCCCAGATGACTTTAAAGGGCAGCTAGAGTTGAGAATCATTTATGTTAAGTTTGGTAGGGACTTTGGGTGTTTTCTCTGAGTGAAAGTCCCCAATTCAAAGACCGCCCCCCCGAATCCTAGTAATCTTCCCGCCCCAAGCGCGGCAGGGCGGACCCAGGAACAGGAAAGGAGGGTTGGGGTGGGGACAGGGCAGGGGACAGCTGGGCTCACCTAGGGGAGAACGCGAGGAGGGGATCCGGGTGGGGCTTGCGCTCTGCGGCGCATCCAGCCAGGAGCGGGTCTTGGCGCCATCTAGCGCCTGCTGGAGGCTTTGCCGCTGCAGCAAGCTAAGCTGCCGGCGCTGGGCGTCGGTCACCGCTGCCGCATTCTCGGGGCCCAAGGAGGCGATCTGCTCTGGCGAGAGCTCCTGCAAGAGGGAAAGGGGACAGCGCCCTCAGAGGGGCCCCGCCCAGGGGTTTCCAAACCTCGGTCATCCTCCTAGGGCCCGCACAACTTTGCCACAGCACATACCATTTGTGCTCGTCTAGTATTTTTCCTTAAGATCAGTCCATTCTTTTCACTATTAAAATACACTTAAATTGGTAAAGTTTTTATGGAAATCTCAAAAAATAGAAAATCCTTCACCAGTGCATCTCCAGCACCTCGCCTGGAGTCAGCCACAATGTGATGGTGAACGAGAATTTCTGGAATAGATAAGTAAATACCTGAACAAGGAAGTGGGCTGCTCTGCAGAAGAGACCAAGAGAAAGTGCTTTGCAAAGTGCCAGCATCCAGGACCAAACTGCTTGTCCCACGCAGAGAGCTAGGCTTCCCAAAGAGAAGCAGCATTTACTCAATGGCCTTGTCGTTGTTGCTGTTGTTATTGTGTGCCATCCAGTAGATTCTGACTCATAGTGACCCTATTGGGCAGAGTAGAACTGCCACGTAGGGTTTCTTAGGCTGTAATCTTTATGGGAGCAGATCGCCAGGTCTTTTCTCCTGCGGAGCGGCGAGTGGGTTTGAAGTGCTGACCTTTCAGTTAGCAGCCAAACACTTAACCATTACATCACCAGGGCTCCTTTCAGTGACCTTGAAGACTACTATTTATTTCCCCTACTCTGTGCTGGGTAAGGAGCCCTAGTGGAGCAGTGGTTAAAGCACTCAGATGCTGACTATAAGGTCAGCAGTTCAAACCCACCAACCGTTCTGTGGGAGAAAGATGTGGCAGTCTGCTTCAGTAAAGATTTACAGCCTTGGAAACCCTACGGGGCAGTTCTACTCTGTCCTAGAGGGTCCTTGGAAACCCTATAGGGGGCAGTTTTACTCTGTCCTATGGGATTGCTACGGGCCAGAATTGACTAAACCGCAGTGGGTTTTGTTTGGGTTTTTTGGTGCTGGGACCTGTCCCAGGTGCTGAAGTGGCTCAAGGTCTGCTGTCTCTCTTAAAACGAACCAATGATGTAGCATAATGGGAGTTTGCTAGCTTTATCTAGTTATGGCGGACAGAATGTGTTTCCAAGCTATCCAGTAAGCAAGGATACCTGGGTCGCTCCCTTTGCATTGGAGCAGACTTCCCCACCAAACACTTTACTAGTCCTCGTACATGTACAGGAAGTGAGAACCTCTTATTGGATACCCTGCTTCCCAGACTTTGCTTGATCCAATTCCACTGTCTCTATTTTTACCATATTGACTTATCACATGTCCTAATGTGGTCTTCTTAATGTTCTTCTTTAAACCAACTAAAAATTTTTAAATTATTTTAAAAGGAAATGTTATACAGGTCCACAATCTGTCATCAGTCATTCTGAAATCCAAAAAGTCTGCAAACTGAAAGTTCTTCCAAAGTTTCAGGCAAACTTATTTGCCATTAAAACCCAACCTGAATTGATGTGAGGCTATTTATAGTCTCTGTTTATTCCAATTAGTGTGACTTGTCATAGATTCTCTGCAGAAATGTTAATGTGTTTGCTTACAAGGTGCTTCCTCAGACACTGCTGGGGGTGTTAAGTTACATACAGTATATGCACAGAGTGATTTTTCAAAAATGTGAAAAATTCTGAATCCTGAAACATATCTGATAAGGACTTGGAGACTGGCACACAGCCATAAATAGAAAATGAGTGCCACTTGCTATGAAGAGAAAGCAAACATAAAAGTAAATATAATTAAAAGATAAATTAAAAATTTAAGAAGAAAAATTCACTCATGAGCCCCCTTAAATTATCTTGTGACCTGGCCATCGTTGGCATTCAGATCTCCTCTGTCCCTATCAGTAGAAGCCAAGTACTGTTTGCAAGTTCTAGAACCAGAAGCCTGTCATCTGCTTCCCTGTGTGATTTTAAATGGGGTCAAGCTCCCATTTCTCCTTGAAGAACTGAGCACCTACTTTGAATATCTCATCAGGAAGGCATTTTACTGCTGATGGCTGGAAATACGGCATCAAGTCTTTGTCAAGCATTTGGAGTTCTTCCTTAGTTAATCCAGCTGGGGAGAGAAAGAAATCATGAGGGTTTAGTTCAAGCCATCAGAACTCCTCTTGTTTTATTAATGGTGCTGCATAATGTACAGACCTGCAAGTTCCAGGCAAGCATCTTCCTTACAAAAGACCCTGAAAATCACAGTGGGAAAGCAAGCTCCTTAATCATTGCAGGAAAAAAAAATGTGGGTCACATTAGCTCTGACTGGCCTCCTACAAAGAAATGTATGCCCAGGAGCTTCACTTTACACAACTTCAGATGGTATATAAGGGCCAATTAAATCACATTCTAAGCCAGTGTTTTCTGAATGTAAGTGTGCACAAGAATCACCAGGGGGGCTTGTAGATGCCACCCTCACAACTTCAAGTCATGAAATCTAGGCTCTGCTGTAACTCTGTGGATGTTCACTGGACACAGTCAAGAATTCTTTTTATGTCTGCCCCCAGATTGAAGGTTGGAAAGGGAGAGAAGCATGCTCAGGGTGTCTCCTACCTGCAATGGTCCCGAGCTCCTGCAAGATGGAGCTGGTCCACTTGGTGGGATCCCCAAACACAACTTCTGCCTTCCTCTTAAACTCAGCCAAAACATGGGTGCTGCAGAGCAGGGTCCCGATCCTGGCCACCACCACTCTGGTCAAGAAGGAGGGATATAGTGTGAGCCTGGGGGACTCTCCAGCCAAAATATGATGTGCAGAAGGTGGACTCAGCATCGAGAAAGGATCCAGCTAACCCCACTGCCTAATCCAGCCCAGAAAGGTAACAAAGCATCATGAAGTGAAGAGCATCCTGTTGAATGCATGAAAGAATCAATCGATCATTTTCTACTTTGCATACTAGTGCTTTGGTTACCTGAATTCTGAGATCTTTATAAGTGGGAGTTCGGTGATATTCATAGCACACAGGGTTGCACCAAGCCCTACTAAGTGAAAGCTCTTCAGATCCTGGATAGTATAGCCTGAATCCTCCAGGAACCCTTGAAGAATGGATTTAGCCTAGAAAGATGAGGAAGGATAGAAGATGAACTACCCTGGGATGATCAAGACTCCAAGTCCTGAGAGGATAACAGCCTCCTGACTGGTCCCCCAACCTATCTCCTCTGGATGCCCTCCCCACTCCAAACATTCTGGCCATTGCATCCAGGTTAACGTCCTCAAGGTGCTGCTTCAACCAAGTATGTTTCCTGTTCTATGGAGGTGTCTTTAGGCACTGAAGCTCTTGTATCCTTCACCAATATTAAAGAAACTTGTGTCCTGTGTCTGTGTCTGCTGGTTTATTTCCTTCCGTCACTCTTATTACCTTCACAGAGTTTGGGCATTCAAGTTCTTCTGCATCAGGAGCCAAACATTCCCAGCATATTTTCTACTACTTTCCAGCAAAACCTTGTAATTTCCTGCCTCCATGCCTTTGATCAAATGAGCCCCCCCTCCACCTGAAATGCCCTTCCTGCATTCCCAACTGTTAAAATCCAAACACTATTTTATTTTTTTGGTACAATTCAAATGTCACTTTCTTCATGAAATCTTCTCTGATCACCTCAGCTGAAATTAATTTTTCTTCCTCTAAGAGTCCACAGAAATATGTTTGCCCTCCACTCTTCAATTCCAGAGAGAAGTACCTAAAATGCTTCGGTGTTAACAACCACATAGGGATCTCTTGAGTGAGCTTTGAGTTAGGAGGGCTGATGTGTAGAATCCCTGTAATTCTGGCACAGTAGCCATTCATTGTTCATGACTTTCTCTGGGGAACCACCCCTCCGGCACTCTTACTTCATTTGGGTCAGTTGGTGCTAACTGCATCCTGAGATCCAGAGGTGATCATGTGACCCAGTGCTGGCCAATCAGGTCATCATCTAGTCTACCTGCAGTGATTGGCTCTGGATTAGGCATGTGATCCAGTAAGAGCCAACCAGGACTTTGGCTGGAGCAATTAGGAGAGAAGATATTTCTTGACTCTGGACTTGAGGAACGATATACCCCTGAATCTGCTAGACCACCATGTAGGAAGAGCCTGCCTCGGAGTGAAACCAGCACAAAGGAAAGCAGAATCAAAATATGGTTAAAGACAGATTCTTTTTTTTTGTTACTTTATTTTTTTTTAATTGTACTTCAGATGAAGGTTTACAGAACAAATAGTTTCTCATTAAACAGTTAGTGCACATATTGTTTTATGACATTGGTTAACAACCCCATGACATGTCAACACTCCCTTCTCGACCTTGGGTTCCCTATTACCAGCTTTCCTGTCCCCTCCTGCCTTCTAGTCCTTGTCCCTGGACTTTTGTGCCCCATTAGTCTTGTTTTGTTTTATGGGGCTATCTAATCTCTGGCTGAAGGGTGAACCTCGGGAGTGACTTCATTACTGAGCTAAAAGGGTGTCTGGGGGCCATACTCTCAGGGTTTCTCCAGTCTGTGTCAGGCCAGTAAGTCTGGTCTTTTTTTGTAAGTTAGAATTTTGTTTTACATTTTGTCCAGCTCTGTCCGGGACCCTCTGTTGCGATCCCTGTCAGAGCAGTCAGTGGTGGTAGCCCGGCACCATCTAGTTGTGCTGGACTCAGGCTGATGGAGGCCATGGTAGTTGTGGTAAAGACAGATTCTTGAC
This sequence comes from Trichechus manatus latirostris, assembly GCF_000243295.1. Lineage (NCBI taxonomy): Eukaryota > Metazoa > Chordata > Mammalia > Sirenia > Trichechidae > Trichechus > Trichechus manatus. The sequence goes on along the minus strand of NW_004443960.1, from coordinate 20,453,268 downwards.
GATACTGTTGAAGCCCTTGGATCCGGCCATATCTGAACTCTACCTTAAACTTCTTAGTTATGGGAGTCAATATATATATACTTTTTTCTTGCTCGAGCCAGATTGAGTTGGGTTTTCTGCCACTTGTAACTAAATGAGCCCTGACTAATACATTTAAGATTCATCTGACCAAATGGCATTAACAAGTAAATATACAGAAACTAATGTTCATGGGTGGTTATCAGGGATAGAGGGGTAGGTAGAGTCACTCTCCAGACAGCAGACACTTGTTATTTTCTGGTGATAGGAAAGGTAACACTGAATAAGGGTGAAGTATACAGAGTTGACAAAGGTAAACAATGTCACTAAAAAGTACACAAGAAAAAAGGACCTATTGGTAATTGTCATGGCATACATAATTTTGAAACAACAACCAAAAATATATGTGTGGCTATATACGTATATATGTAGGCATACAGGTATATTAAAAAAAAACTCATTGCCGTTGAGTCAATTGACTCATAGTGACCCTACAGGACAGAGTAGAACTGCCCCATAGGGTTTCCAAGGAGTGGCTGGTGTATTCAAACTGCCAACGTTTTGGTTAGCAGCTGTAGCATGCCGTAGCTCTTAACCACTATGCCACCAGGGTTTCCTATATGTGTATAGGTATGTATATATGTGTGTATATATAACTGCATGCATATGTATATGCATCTATGTGACTGTACGCACATATATTCATATATATAATAAACCACACAGGGGCACAGTTACAGATACTTCTTAGACATAACCAAACACCTCACAAAATTGGATTTCTGGGTTTGGAGGATTAGGACCATAGTCTCATGGGACATTTTGGTAAATCGGCATAATATAGTTCATAAAATTATGTTCTACATCCTAGTTTGGTGAGTAGTATCTAGGGTCTTAAAACCTTGCAAGCAACCATCTAAGATACAACTATTGGTCTCTAGTCATCTGGAGCAAAAGAGAAAGAAGGAAACCAAAGACTCAAAGAATAAACTAGTCTACAGGACAAACAAGTCTACGTGAACCATGGCCTCATCTATCCTGAGACCCAAAGAACTAGATGGTGCCCAGCCTCCACTACCAACCATTCTAATCAAGGCCACAATAGATGGACCCTGAAATAATGGGAGGAAAATGTGGGACAGAATCTCAAATTCCTAAAAAAAAAAAAAAAGACTTCCTGGACTGGTTGAGACTGGAGGATTACCCAAGACTATTGCCCTGAGATACCCTTTAAATCTTGAACTGAAACCCCTGAGGTCACCTTGTAGCTAAATAACAAATTGGCTCAAAAAATAGTGTATATCACCCATAAGTACTGTGCTCCTTTAAAAACTCAAATGATCAATAATTACTTTAAAACAAAGATGACAATCTAAGGGGGCAGGGAAACTAGATTAGTGGAAACAGAACAACCAGAATGGAAATAATGAGAATGTTCATGTATTGTGAAGAATGTAACCAACGTTACTGAACAACTTGTGTAGAAACTGTTGAATGGGAACCTAAACTACTGTGTAAACTTTCACCAAAAACACCATAAAATATTATTATTTTTTTAAAAAAAAAGATTCATCTGACCTACCTATGTTGGACCTGAGGAAGGATCCAAGTGAACTCCTTAGTGATGAACTAGATAACCATTAAAATGTTGGCTATTATTATTTTGGAGGCACACTCCTGTCTGGTCAAAGACATTTAAGTCAAAATGTGGTGCTACTCAAAAAAAAAGACCAGATTTACTGGCCTAAAGGAGACTGGAGAAATCGCGAGAGTACGGCCCCCAGACACCCTTTTAGCTCAGTGGTGAAGTTACCTCCGAGGTTCACTGTTCAGCCTGGAAGTGGACAGCCCCGTAAAACCAAATGAGACTAACGAGGTACAGGAGCCCAGTGACAAGGGCCAGAAGGCAGAAGGGGACAAGGGAGCTGGTGATAGGGAACACAAGGTTGAGTAAGGATATTATTGATGTGTTGTGAGATTGTTAACCATTGTCATAGGGCAACATTTGTAGTAACTATTAAATGAGAAACTATTTTGTTCTGCAAGCCTTCATCTTAAGTGAGAATAACAGCACAATTGGAAGAGCGTAGTCAATGTCACTGAACTGTTTATGTAGAAATTTTTGAAACGGTGTATCTTTGGCTATGTGTATTTTCACCAAAAAAAAAAAAAAAAGGTTGAGAATTTAGAGGGTTAATATGTTGTGGGGTTGTTAACCAATGTCATAAAACAACATGTGTACTTCTGTTTCATGAGAAACTATTTGTTCTGTAAGCCTTCACCTGAAGTACAATAAAATATAAAAAAAAAAAAAATGTGGTGCTACTGAAATCCCCACAGTCATTGTGAGTTTGGTAATCACTGAGAGATATTGACCAATCTGATTTACATAAACATTTGATTATGTGTGGTAAAGCAGAGAGTCATCGAAAACAAGGAAAACCCTCAATGAGACAGATTGACACAATAGCCTCAACAATGGGTTCTAACATCTCAAAGATGATGGAGATGGCACAGGACTGGGCAACATTTCATTCTGTTATACATAAAGTCACCACAAGTTGGAGCCAACTCAATTGCAACTAACTACAACAACAACAATGAGCTCTACAATAAAGTCTGATCCTTCGGTGATCATAGGGGCAGGTGCAGAAGACTACAAGAGGACGAGGCTCACAAGGCAAAGATGGGGAGGAGATGCCCACAGACAAACATCTCCTGAATGGGAACGAAAGTCACAGGGATACAGCCACTCTTCCAGTTCCCATTAATCTTTGTCCATCCCTATCACATAAAATGGATCACTACAGTTGAGGAAAGGATAAAATTGGAAAAGATGGTGAAATGTTCCAGTGGGATTCCACTTTTCATGTAGCTGTTTCTTTCCCATCCCTCAGGTCTGTTTAAATGCTACCTCATCAGAGAAGACTGCCCAGATTCCCCCATCTTAAGAAACCTCCCTCCCTGCTATCCCCATGAGCACCATGTCCATTTTCTACAATGTTTTTTTTTTTTCATTTTTAACTTTGATGACTGAATTTTTTTTTTTTTTTTTTGGTCTCCCCAAGCAGACTCTGCAAAGACAAGGACCGTATCCAGCTAGTTAACCACTGTCTCCCCAGGACCTAGTACCATTCCTGGCACACAGCAGTTGTCCAGTGAGGACTTTTAAATGTGTGAATGAATGAACAAATGATCTATAAAAGTCATAGGTAGCATATATTCCTTTGAAATGGCATCATATCACTTCCTTTGTGTGATGGATTGGCTTCAAAGAGACATCCTATGTTTCCACAAATCAGATTGGTCAATGTCTTCATTAAGTTGCCCTCAATGGTTACAAAACTCACAACTGCTGGAGGGAGTTTCCGTAGCACCATGCTTTGACTTAAACGTCTTTGACCAAACAGGGATGAGCATCCAAAATAATAATTTTCCAGTTGTCGTCGAGTTGATTCCAACTCATGGCAACCCCCTGTGTGTCAGAGTAAGGCTGTGCTCCGTAGGGTTTTCAATGGCTGGTTTTCCAGAAGTAGATCACCAGGTGTTTCTTCCAAGGCTCCTCTGGGTGGACTCGAACTGCCAACCTTTTGGTTAGCAGCTGAGCATGTTAACCATTTGTACCACCCAGGGACTCCAAAAATAGTAACAGCTAAGATTTATTGAATACTTACTGTGTGCCAGAACTGTTTTAAGCACTTCACATGTACTACCTCATTTAATCCTCACAACAATCCTATGTGGTAAGTATTCATTATTACCCTTATTTCACAGATGAGGAAACTAAGGCACGGAGAGGTTAAGTGGCTAGGCCAGTGTCACACAGCTAGTAAATAATGGTTCTAAGATTAAAACCCAGGCCATCTGACTCCACAGCTTGTACTCTGAGCCACTGAAGAAGTTAAGGTATGAAGAAAAAAATGGAGATTCAAGTTAGCTTTTGTATTTTTCTTATGAAGTGCTCACAACGAGGTATCACTAGTTGGCTTTTAGCAATTTGTACTTCCCAGCTATCAGGCATGCCCATTTGAAAACATAAGTGCAAAAATACAATTCAAATAAAATTACTTTGAAAATGTGGTATTAAATTGTCCTTGCTACTGATACCTGGAAGATGCAAGCTCAGCCTGCAAGGCGATAAGTCAAATTTTATTCCCTTGAATAACTGGACCAGCATCTATGTAATGATGCCAAGACAATTAATACCAACACTTTTAGGCAATATTAACCACTGGGAAATGAATAGATGTAAGACTTCCATCTTTCTGTTCATCCCTCTGGCTTCTATGATAAATTTTTTTCCTTATATTGGTTTTTAAGCTGAACCGTTAATGTAGTTCCTCCAGGTCTGACTATTAATCTAGAAACATGCATTTAAGGATTTGATTGGGAGCTAAATTTGAGGACTGACTGCACATGATATATGCAAATGTGAGGTTTTCAGATCCTCTTCAAACGTATTGATAAATCTCAGTGCCAACCGTGGGAATTAAAATTGGTGCAAAGGGAAAGAGATACCGTAGTTTCTGAGTTGGATTGTTTTTCTGTTTTCACCCAGACTGCAAATAGGATGATTTTAATATCAGAAGTGTGATGTGGAACTTCTCAAACCAGTCAAAGCCAGTTTTAGAGTCACAGAACCGAAAGATTATAAAATGTTAGGGTGGAAGCAACCTCTGACTCCTGGATTTAACCCTCCCATTGTACAAATGAGGAAACTAGTCCGGAGACCATTTGCACCATATGATAATGATGATGATGATAATGATGACAACAACGATGATGAAGATGAGAACAAGGACGACTAGGACAATAACAATGAAAACAACTAACTTCTGTTGAGTACTAAGTACCAGGCATTGTTCAAAATGCTTTACATGTATTAGCTCATTTACTCCTTGTTATGGATTAAATTGTGCCCCTGCCCACCCTACCCCTAAAAATATGTGTTGCAGTCTTAATCCCTATACCTCTGGATATAATCCTGTTTGGAAATAGGGTTTTCTTTATTATGTTAATTAGGTCATTCCCAAGTAGAGTGGGTTCTAAATCTAATCACTTCTGAGTTATAAAAAGAGCAGATTTGACGCACAGACATACTCACCAGGGTGTGGGGTGGAGACAGATGCCTTGTGAGGATTGTCTATAAACCAAGGAATGCCTGGGACTACCTACAAGGAAGGAATTGACACAGCCAAGACCCTGATTTGGACTTTTATCCTCCAGAGCTGTGAGAAAATAAATTTTTGTTCTTTAAAGCCATCTACTTGTGGTATTTCTGTTACTGCAGCCCTCAGAAACTAAGACATTCCTCATGACCAGGGCCTTCATGTTGTTCAACTCCAGGGACACCATTCACACTGTCTACTACTTGAACGGTACCATACAGAGTTATGTGCCATGACAACCCTGATTATAAAAATCTCATCAGAGTAGGGGACGTGTATTGGTTTTGCCTGCCCAGCATCCATTCTTCCTTTGTTTGATAATAACACCATGTTTTTCCTTTGGGGGACCACTCTGTATGTGTTTCCTATTGCTGCTGTAACGAATTATTACAGTTAGTGGCACAAATTAATCTTATAGTTCTGGAGGTCAGAAGTCCTAAAATGGGTCAGCAGGGCTACGTTCCTTCTAGACGCCCTAGGGGAGAATCTGTTTCCTTGCCTTTTCTAGCTTCCAGAAGCCACCTATATTCCTTGGCTCATAGCTCCATCCTCCATCTTTAAATCCAGCAGCACAGAATCTTCAAATCTCTCTCTCTCTCTCCTTCCATAGTTGCATCATCTTCTGTATCTGTGGCCCTCTTACCTCCCTCTTATAAGAACGCTTGTGATTATATTGTGTTCATCGTACAATCCAGTAATTCAGGATAATCTCCCCATCTCAAAATCCTTCAATTAATTATATCTGCAAATTCCCTTTTGCCATATAAGGTAACATACTCACAGGTTCTGAGGACTCGGTCATGGACATCTCTGATCTGTGGGGTGCCATTATTCAGATGGTTGTTGTTGTTGTGTGCTGTCAAGTCAACCCTATATGACGGAGCAGAACTTCCATATAAGGTTTTCTAGGCTATAATCTTTATGGGAGCAGATCACCAGGTCTTTTCTCCTGCAGAGCTGCTGCCGGGTTCAAAACGCTGACCTTTTGGTTAGCAGCCAAGCACTTAACCATCACACTGCCAGGACTCCTTTATTCAGACTACCAAACAACAAATCTCCACTCTCAGTTCAAGTGTACATGCTGAGACAGACTTCCTGACACATGCCTGGCCTACAACACATCTGCCCCTGGCCAGAGTGATTGTTCAGGGGTGGGCAAGTACATGATTGGAGTCAACGCTGAACTTTTTCAAAAACTAATTATAAAAAGGTACATTTTTCGATGGGGATGCTAACCTGATAGTATGTAAACCTAGTGATGAAAATGATGACTGAGGGATAGCTGCCTGAAAATGAAGATAAACAGTAGACTAAACACCTTAAACTTCTCTCCCAATTGAAATAATTAAAATTCTGGGGAGAACTCCTGCTTTAGCATGAAGGATGAACTGTCATAGGAATTTCTCTCCCACCATGAACGACTAGAAATCTGAATATAATATATGGAACAACTGTATTCAAACATTGGACAACAGGGACTGTGGATCTGAAAGAAGGAAAACAAACAAGATGAGCCCTAAAAATTGCCCTAGCTTACTGTCTAAAGACAATTTCCAAGCCACAGGACTAGGAAAGGAACCCCAACAAGCCCAGTGGTCCAGCTAAGTTGAGGATACAGACATCCAAGTTCAAAGAGGCCAGGCACCTAGAATTTGTGGGGGAAAGTACTAGGGAGGAGAAAATTGCACAAAGAGAGAGCTCTGGATATCTGCAGAGAGGTCTTCTCAAGTCTTTGACTGGGTATTGATCTGCACTCAAGGGGTGAAACGCCACATAGAAGGGGAAAGAGCCATCAGAAAGCAGTAGGCTGAACAATTTCCAGAGGTCACATGGAGCTAGGAATACTTTACAATCCCATCAGCCAGAGTGGAGAGCTCTTAAAACACATGGAGCATTAAGTAGAGTCCTCAGAAAAATCATGTCTTAGTAATGGGGTAAACTGACCACAAAATAAAGTCTACTCTGAACCTGCCCTAATAAAGCTTAAAAGAAAGCCTCAAGTTGTGGGGACCATGATCTTGGGGAACATCTAGCTCAACTGGCATAACACAGTTTATAAAGACAATGTTCTGCATTCTACCTTGGTGAGTAGTGTCTGGGGTCTTAAAAGCCTGTGAGCAGCCATCTAAGACACTCCACTGGTCTCACCCCTTTGGGAGCAAGGGAGAATGAAGAGAACAGGACACAAGGAAAAGATCAGTCCAAAAGACTAACGGACCACGGCTACCACAGCCTCCATCAGAGTGAGTCCAGTACAGCTGGATGGTTCCTGGCTACCACCACTGACTGCTCTGACTGGCATCACAACAGAGGGTCCTGGACAGAGCTGGAGAAGGATGTAGAACAAAATTCTAACACAAAATAGACCAGATTTACTGGTCTGACAGAGACTGGAGAAACCCTGAGAGTATGGCCCCCAGACACCCTTTCAGCTCAGTGGTGAAGTTACTCCCAAGGTTCACCATTCAGCCATGAATTAGACAGCCCCATAAAGCAAAACGGGTCTAATGAGGCACAGCAGTCCAGGGACAAGGAATAGAAGGCAAGAGGGGACAGGAAAGCTGGTGATAGGGAACCCAAGGTTGAGAAGGGACAGTGTTGACATGTCATAGGGTTGTTAACCATGGTCATAGGGCAATATGTGTACTAACTGTTTAATGAGAAACTATTCTGTTCTGTAAACCTTCATCTGAAGTACAAAAAAAAAAAGAATTATCTATGTGAGATCAAATTGACAACAGCAACTCAAAAGGTTTGATGGGAATCCTAGGGGGCAATGAGTTGAAGATAATGGTGATGGAATAATTTGGAAAAGGATAGTGAGAATACAAGCACAACTGGAAGAACGTAATTGATGTCACTGAATTGTACATGTAGAAATTTTTGAAATGGTGTATCTTTGGCTATGTATATTTTCACCAAAAAAGAAAAAATGTCCTCTAAGGTCGAGAAGAGAGTGTTGACGTGTTGTGGGTTTGTTAACCAATGTCATAAAACAATACGCGTACTGACTGTGTAATGACAAACTATTTGTTCCGTAAGCCTTCACCTAAAGCACAATAAAAGGTGCCACTTAATGACCAAAAAAAAAAAAAAGAAAGCCTCAAAATGATCAAACTGAATCAAAGGTAACTTAAGTGTATGCCAGAACAAAGCCCAATATTCTTTAAAGGAATATAACTAAATCCAGCAATCAACAACATAAAATTCACAATGTCCAACATTCTATCAAAATTACCAAGCTTTCCAATAAGCAGAAAGATGTGACCCATAACTAGGAGAAAAATTATTCAATAGAAACACTCAGTAATGACAGAGATGATGGAATTAGCAGTGGGGATTTTAAAACAGCTGCTATATATATTATTAATATATTCAAGGATGCTAAAGAAAACAAACTAAATTAAGAGAAATAGCATAATTTAAAGATCCACCAAATATCTACCTACCTGTCCTGGGGTCCATTCTGTCTGCTGGGTTAGGGAAGCCACTGTGTCAATGGAGCTGAGGTCCAGCTGCTCCAACTCACTCTCATTAAGAGCCAGAGCAATGCGTCCCAGGGAGACAATATGGTGCTGTCTCCAGTAAAAAGGCATACCCCAAACCTTCAGGTGAAAAACAATCCAGCTCAGGCTGAAAATTTGTGACAACACTTAAAACGAACATAAAGTACATCTCCTTAATATATAAAGTTCTCTTGTAAATCAATAAGAAAAAGATGACTACTTTTGTAGAAAAATACACAAAAGACAAGAACAGAAATTTACAAAAGCAGAAATAAACATATGGGAAAAAGTTCATTCTCATTCAAATTAAAGAAATCTAAATTTAAAACAATCAGAGAGTATCATGTTGGCCCATCATATTGGCAAGGAGTAAAAACAGTGATTGTTTATGGTGTTGGAAAGACATGGGATAAAGAATACCCTCATTTGATGCTACTGAGAACATACATTGTCACATAGTTTTTAGAGGGCAATTTGGCTACATGTATTGAAAGCTTTTAAAATTTTTATGCTCTTTGACCCAGAAATTCTACCCCTGGGAATTTTGCCTAAGGAACTAATGAGACAAGTGTCAAAAGATATATGTAGACATACCTTTTTTGTAGAATGAAAAAAGATACAACCTAAAAATCTAACAATTGGTTAAATAAATAAGATCCAGCCATAAAATAAAATATTATATGGCTATTTAAAAACAGTGATAGAGATTTATTTTTCTGATACGGAAAAATATCCACTCTATACTGTTGGGTATAGAAAGCAGGTTATAGAATAGTAAGTGAATATGACACCATATTTGGTTTTATGTATATGTGTGTGTGTGTGTGTGTGTACACACACATACATATAATTATATGTCAAATATATAAATATATTTTACACACATAAACAGAAGTCTGGGAAGCTATATACCAAAAAATTAATATTGCTGATCTCTGGATCTCTGGATAAAGGATTATGACTGATTTTCTTCTTTATTACTTTCTGACTTTTCTCCAATAAATCTGGACTACTTATACATTTTTAAAAATACAGTTATAAAAATAATTTTAAGGTATTTAATTTTTTTTAAACCGCACAGAGATAACTAGATATTCCACAACTATCCTAACAGCTAAGATCCAAGACAAGCCACTAAAATGGACATTTTTAAAGATGGCAAACTACTTCCAGTCCTCTTTTTACTCCTTTTTGCTACATTTCCAGATTAATCTGCAGCAGATTCTGAGAACGCCTGCTGCGAGCAGCAGTTGGGCTTCTCCAAGTGGAGGGGAAAAAGGCACAATCCCTGGAACCATCACGGTCAGAGGCACCCAGACACGCACAGAATCTGATTTACTGAGCATCCACTATGTGCCAAGATCCATCGTTTCCTGCCACAATGCTAAGAAGGGGGAGCTAGAAACTTCCCTGTTTCTCAGATGAGGAAATCACCAGTATAGCACTAAGCTGATGTGGTGAAATTTTAACGTACGTGAACACCCCTTGAGGAGGGCTCTCTCTACGCACAGCAAGGCTGCAGCGGATGGTTTTTCCCTCTGTTTAATGCCTCCCTCTCTGACGTGGGCTCTACCTGTATCGCCTTCTCCTTCAGGGCTATCAGCTGAGGCTGGCTGAAACCCTTGACCATGCCCAGCAGCTCCACGTTCCTGATGAACGTGTCCTCCTCCATGGAGAGCAGGGCGTCAGGGGTCCAGCAGGCATTGGCTTCGGCCAACTTGAGGATGTCATCGGAAGAGGGAATTACAACTCCATGGCAACCTGAAGAATAGGGAGAAGCAGCTTAGGAATGGAGGAAAGAGAATTTTAGGGAATTTTAGTCTGTTTCTTGTTCGTTTTTAATTTATTTGGTGGTTGTTGAAAACATACATAGCAAAACATACACCAATTCAATAGTTTTTACATGTACAATTCAGTGACATTGATTATACTCTTCTCGTTGTGCAACCATTCTCACCTTCCTTTTCTGAGTTTTTCCTCCCCCATTAACATAAACTCACTGCCCCCTAGGGTTCCTATCTAATCTTTCCGGTTCTTTTGATCCCATATAGAAAGATCTTGAAAGAGCACAATGCTCAAGGCAGACATGCTTTACAAAGCAGACATTCTTTAGTAGTTGAGCTAAACTATCGTTTGGTTTTGAGAAGTAGAGGAGCCGTGGTGGAGCAGTGGTTAAGAGTTCAGCTGCCAACCAAAAGGTCAGCAATTTGAATCCACCAGCTGTTCCTTGGAAACCCTATGGAGCCGTTTTACTCTGTCCTATAGGGTCATTATGAGTCAGAATATACTCGACGGCAACAGGTCTCTCTCTCTCTCTCAGGGGATATTTTTGGTTTAAGGTTTAAAGATTTCATCAAGGCAATAGTTTCAGGGGTTCACCCAGCCTCCATGGCTCCAGAAAGTCTGGAGTCCATGAGAATTTTAAATTCCGTTCTGCATTCCCCCCCACCCCTTTGATCAGGATTTTTCTATAGAATCTTTTATCAAAATGTTCAGTAATGGTAGCCAGGCACCATCTGGCCTCATGGCAAAGGACACAGTTGTTCATGGAGGCAATTAGCCACACATTCCATATCCTCCTCTTATTCCTGACTCTCTTTCCTCCTCTATTATTCCAGGCAAATAGAGACTATATTCTTCTCCAGTTGTATTTATTCATGAGAGGCAGTACAGCAGACGCAGGGGCCAGTTTCAATCCCACTTCTGCCATTTCTTGCTAATCTTCTGGTAACAAAATAGTGGAAATTCCAACTTTTTGTATATCCACATGCACACGGTAGAAGCTTCACAACATTATAACTGGACTTTGAACCCCTCGAGGGTAGTAGGATACGGTGGTGAACAGTCTTGACTTCAGATTTAAATCCAAAGCTATTTAACCCCTCTGTACCTCAGTTTCCTCATCTATAAAAGGGGATAAATTACCTCATAAGATTTTTGTTAGGACTGTACCTGTTAATATAAATAAAGCACTTAGAACAGTGCCAGGCATACAGCAAGCACTCAATAAATATTAGCCATTCTTACTATTCATGTTACCTGTCTGGCCCCACCTATGCCTTTGAGTTTGCAACCCAGCATTAAGCATTCCAGAATTATGAGGAAGGAGAATTCCTATCCAATTGCGAGGATGATTTGCCTTCCATAAAAATTATAGTGGGGGGTTGTGGCCTTCCTGTCCCAGGAGAGAGGAGAGGTGGGCCCATCGCATTTCCCTGAGCAACGGGAGAAGCCCACCCCTCATGGTCTTTGAGTAAGTTGAGCCTTACCTAACCAAACCAGTTACCCGTTGACATGCAAATAAAATATTGCCTCTGCTGGCCCAGATTTGCCCAACCTGGGGAAAAAAACAAGGCTCCTTGTGCTAAGAGAAATCCTAGATTTCTTGTCTTACCAGCTGAGCGGGAAAGACGCTGGCAGACTGGCCAGTACCACCCCGGGCCAGGGCATTTCCCAAGCCCAGTGGCCACTCCCCCTCACTGCACCTTTAATGGAAATTCACTTGGTCCCAATCAAGAGGTGAAACTGGATCAGATCAAGGGTTCCAGGGGTGGTCCTGAACCATCTATATCACAACCCACTTAGAGGGGAGAAAAGATCCATTCCTCATAAACTCTCCACCCCACTCCCAGTGAAAATAGGATTCAGTGATACCCTGCTGGCTGCTAATCAAAAGGTCGGCAGTTCGAACCCACCAGCCGCTCCATAAGAGAAAGATGTGGCAGCCTGCTTCTGCAAAGATTACGGCCTTGGAAATCCTATGGGGTAGTTCTACTCTGTCGTATATGGTCACTATGAGTAGGAATCAACTCTACAGCAATGGGTTTGGTTTTTTTGTTTGTTTGCTTTGTTTTGTTTTGTTTTGATAACAGAGTCAGAGAGGAACAAAATGGCTTCATAGAACATCAGGGACTTCATCTTATCACTGCTTAGAATAGGGCCTGGCACAGACTAGGTGTTTAGCAAATATTTGTTGAATGAATGCACACACACACACAAATTAACAAAAATAAAACCAAATAGTAATTTCTGCTAATTCATTAATTACTATAAGGACAGCAGTAATCAATACCCAGAACAACTTAAGAAAACTCGGAATACGTGCTGGCACAGAGCTTCCTCCCCAAGGAGTGTGGCAAGTCTAACTTTCGCATATCCACATGCATACTGCAAGAGGGTTGCAATGTTACAACTGGACTGCTAGGCCTTCGAGGGCAGCACGAGCTGGTGCAGTACATCATCAGCTTTGGGTACAAATCTGAGATCTGCCACATACTAGCCCTGTGACTTTGGCCGAGTCCTTCAATCTCTCTAAACTTCAGTTTCCTTCATGGAGAAAATGGGAGAAACCAGAGAGTTCACCTACAGGTTAAAGATTAGGCTGAGGCAATGCTCAGAGAGATGATCACCCAAGGTGAACCCACGACAAACCATGACACTTCTTTGATCAAACACCCCCAGGGATACTCATCCCCAGAAACACTCACCGGGGCTGGGGTCAGAACTGGGGCTCTCATCCCTGCTGTTTTGAACAGATTCAAAGACAGCCCAGAGGAATTCTTTGGGGGGCAGGGTCCTGGTCATCTTGAAAGCTGTTTGTTGAAAGATATCAGGAAACTATGCGGGGGAGCGGAGATGAAAGAGGAAGAACAAATAATAATTAAAGCACATGGCCACAGTAGTTTAATCAGAGTTTAACGTGTTTAAACTGCAACACCACATACAGCTTTGTTTGTTTTCTTTACAGAAGTTTCTCATATAAATTTTATCCCCAGCCCAACTAACCCGGTCTCTACAGAATCCTATAATAACCCTCAATAGTAATCCAATAAATGCTAAATAACATAAAGATACATCATTTTCCACCCATCAAATTGTCAAAAATAAAATAAAGTGATAATACCCAATGGTGGCCAAGATGTGGGAAATGATCACAGTCATTTTTCTGTGGGACTGTTTGATGGTGTATCATTACCAAGACAGTATCTACCAAAAATGTACACGTGCCTATCCCTTTTAGGTTTGGAACTGTTTTTAAATTTTATATTTATCATTAAAAGGAAAAGGAGAATCTCTGGATTCTGGGTGGAGACCAGCAATGAGAGGCTCTGGTTGCTTTGGAGAAGGTACCATTTCTCATCTATAACTAATGCACTTTGTCAAGACTTACTTAGGGTATTATTGGGAGACCTGTCCATGAACTCAGATGATTAAGCAAACCCTTTCATGTATCTATCTACATGCCACTGTGCCCCAGCTCCCTCAAAGGGAAAGCACCACTCAGATTATAGTTCCTCTTTCTATTCTAGAACTAATCTTCAGAATTAGAGTCACAGTCTAAGCCAGTAGTTCTCAACCCTGACTGTACATGAGAATCACCTGGGGATTCTACAGCCACCCAGGTCCCACCTCCAGAGATTCTGGCTTGTTCTGTATCAGTCCATGTTAAATCTCCCCAGTTGATTTTTTATTGTTGAAAAATATAGTTATCACAACATTAGCCATTTCAACATTTTTCATGTATACAATTTCAGTAAGACCAATGATATCAATCAGGTTGTGCAACCATCACCATTATCAATTCTTCTGGGGAAAAATGCAAATCCCCCAGAAAAAATGTAGGGGATGCATAAACAAAAACTCAATGCTACCTAAATGATGACTCCTCTCTTTCCCTGTCTCTCCTGCCCCTGGCAACCACTGTTAAACTCTGATCTCTTTATGCCTGTTCTAGGTATTTCATATTAGTGAGATCCTACAATATCTGTCCTTTGAAGATTGTCTTTAATGTGCAGTTAAGGTTGAAAGCAACTGCTCTAAGATAAGTACTTAACTTGTAAAAGCAACGCACACAGCACAGTGAATGGTATTTTCCATTCTGTATTTCTAAAAGGGAGAATGTGTATAGGCATTTGGGCAGGGTTTTTCTGACAGAATGCAGAAGAAAGTGGGAACAGCAATTGTCTCTGAGGAGTGAGGTTGGGGAATAGAAGTGCCAGGTGGAAGGGAGAATTGCTTTCCATCATATGTCCTTTGGTGTAGTTGGGATTTGTTTGAACTAGGAGCATGCATCGCTGATTTCATCAAACATTTCAGGCATAAAATGGTATGGAGAATAATACAACAAAACACCCATATGCCCACCACCCAGCTTAAGAAATAAAACATCACAAATAGAATTGAAGACTCTATCAGTCTCCCCTCACCTTTTGCCTCCCTTCCTTCCCCAGAAGTAACCATCATCCTGAATTTGGCATTAACCATTCTCGTGTGTGTTATTAAAGTTCTCTTATTTAGGTATGAAATTATAAACAAAATATAGAATTGTTTAGCATATGTTTAAACTTTAACTAGTATCTTACTGCACATATTCTTTTGCCACTCACTTTTCATTTATTCTACACTTTTTGAGACTTAACCATGTTGATGCATGGCTTTTTCGATTTAAAAAGTTAATTCAGGAAGATTAGATCCATATATAAGATCACATCCAGTGTTTATGACTCTATGGACACCCAGGAAATGATTTTATTATGACTGGACATAAGAACGTGTGCGGGGCACGTGTGAGTCTGCGTGACGTTCCATGTGTTAAGGCCTTGCTAAGCATATGTGAGAACGCGTGTCTCATGTGCACAAGTACAGATATGAGAGTGTGTGGATGTGCTTTGTGGTAGATTTGATTATTGTTCAGCAAATATTCACTACTTCCCCAGCCTCCACCCATGGAAGGAGTCTACTTCCTGTCCCCTTCAAATTCCTTCTGCCTTCTTAAGAGGTACCTTTGTGGTGATAGAGGTTAACTCATCTCCCGAGAAAAGTACTAGAAAAGGTCCCAAGTCCTTTGTGGTCTCAGCTGTCCAGTTCTGAGGGAGTCTAAGAAGAGACAATAGCAGTAAGGTGAAAAATAAAGTTTTAATAAACATTTGTTGCCCTCCTCCACCAGCATTCTTTTCTTTCAGGAACAGATCATATTTACACCTGAAGAGGCTTTCAAATGGCCCCACTTCACAGACCAAGAGAATAGGCATATGATGCAAGCTGGCCAACCAGAATCATCCTTGTAAATTTTGATAGCATTACCAGAGAAGCTCTCTTTTTTCTGAGATTCCTAGCAGTAAGGAGGATTTGGGGGGCAATTCCTTTCACCAAGTGGAGAAAATAAGTCCACACCAAGGAACACAGAGCTGAGAAATGGAACATATTCCTGCTGATATCATTTGAGCCCCTGGATCCAGCCACTCCTGAAGTCCACCCCTGGAGTTTTCCATTGCATTCCATTTCTGAACTCAATAAATCCTCACTTTTTTTGTTTGTTTGTTTGAATTGCCTTTCTGTCATTTACGTCACAGTGTTTTCTCCCTCCCCTTCCTCAAGAGAATGGTAGAGATGTGTTTCTTTTAAATTAGCAAAAGTCTTTTCTTGAAGCAAGTCAAGGTTTCCTCTTGAACTTGACAGGAAAATAATGATGTTGACCCAGTATCCACCTTTATTTTTTTTACATACAGGCCTCAAATGTCTAAAGTGAAGTGCATCATACTCTATTTGGTGACATCTCTAAAGGAGGTCTGCCCAGTTAGCAGTGATAGGCCCTCTCTAGGATAGAGGCAAACCAGCCCTGGCCAAAGAAATACCCCTCTTATCTCTTTGATTAAAAATATTAGCCCACTAAACTGTAAGCTCCTTGAGGACAGAAACCATGTCTTTCTTAATAACCACTGTCTCTTCAGCGCCAGTAATGATAACAATAGTCGTCACATACTCGGGGTCCTTTACATGTATTAACTCATTTAATCATCACAACAACCCTATGGGGACTATTACTGTCCCCATTCTACAGATGTAAAAATTAAAGTGCAAAAAAATTAATTTTTTTTTAAGAGCCAGTAAGTGATGAAAACAACATTTTAACTCAAGGTGTCCTGCTCTGGAGTCCATGCTCTTAAACTAATAATTCAGTGCCTGGGACACAGGAGCCCTGGTGGCACAGTGGTTAAGGGCTCAGCTGCTAACTAAAAGGTCAGTGGTTCGAACCCACCGGCCGCTCCACAGGAGAAAGACGCAGCAGTCTGCTTCCGTAAAGATTACAGCCTTGGAAACCCTGTGGGGCATTTCTACTCTGTCCTAGAGGGACGCCATGGGTCAGAATCGACGCTACGGCAGTCAGTTTCAGTTTCGTTACTGTTGGGTGCCTGGGACACAGTAATCATTCAAACATTTGTTGTCTGACTATCGATTGACGGCTAGGTCCTGCTCAAATATCCCACCTAAGCTCCGAAAACCCTGTGTGCGGCAGAGCTTCTTCCAGGAAGCGCTCCCTCACCCAGAGCTGACGGTACCTCCATTACTTGCATCACCATCATTATTAAATTATAAAAATAATAACAGCACTACCTACATTTGTCTTTTCAAAACACTTTCCCGTCCATTATGCCAAGTGTCTTGCTGTCTTGGGTGAGGCCCGCAGGATACCTACTATTGCTCTCACTTTACAGGGAATAAGGCCAAAAGACGAAACCTAAGTATCTAACCTCGGTGTGAGGGAAGGTGAGCCTGGGCTGGGGGCCCCTGCACCCACCAAGCCACGCCCCCGCCCTCACCCGTGCTGCTCCAGCAGCCTGCGCCGCACCGCAGCCTTCTGCTCTGGGCTGAGGTCTGCGCAGTCTCTGAGGCCGTGCAGGGCGGCGGCCCAGGCCCTGGGCGTGATCCCGCGCTCAATGATGGCCGCCGGCAAGTGGCACAGCAGGTTCCCCAACATGTCCACGGCGAACTCGTCGGCAATGGAGTCGTCCTGAAACCGACAAGTGAAGCTGATGAGAAGATACAACTGGGCTGAAGATCACGATCCCCTAAAAAACACTTCCCAACCGCAAACCTTGGAAACATTCCGGGATCTGGGTTGGCTGCCCTGCCGTGGACTGGTAATAGATTTTATCCCCGGATGCAAGCCTCAGAAGTTTGGAAAACCCCAGTGGGGAGCAGTTGTGGGCAAGTCTCGGCACATCATGAACACTCAGTAAATGAGGGCCGTTGTTGTCGTTGTTGGTATTGCTCTGGGGATATTTCAGATTTCGATATCCATTATAATTACTCTATAACAATAATAAAAACAGCACCTCAGATTTTGCAGAGCACTTGACAGCCTTCAAAGCCTTTCTCAAAATGACAAAAACAGCTAACATTTATGGAAGGCTTACTATGTGCCAGGTACTGTTCTAAGTGTTTACAGGTCTTAACCCATTCATCCGCAAAGGAACCAGAAGAGGTAGGTACTAACATTATCTGCTTTTTAAAGATAAAGAAACTGCCAGCTAGTGGCAATGCTCGGATTCACACCCAGACCGTCTGGCTCCAGGGTTTGCCCGTTGGGCCTTTGCATTAGGCAAAGCATTGCCTGTTTCATCCCCTCAATAACTCTACAAGGTAAATGCCATTACACCCTTCTTATTGATGAGGAGACTGAGGTTCAGGGAGGAGAAATGACTTGCCCAAAACCACATAACTAATCACTGGCAGAGGCATTCTAGAATCCAAGTCTAGAATCCAGACTCTTGAGTACAGTGCTCTTTCCAGTCCTCTAGAGCAGCCTCTTCTCATTCAGGGTCTGGGTTTGGGAGTCTCCACAACCAAGGGCCAGACTTGTCCCAACCAGCGGCTTCAGAGCCAGCTCTGAAATCCCCAAGTCAGACCTCCAGCCATCACAGCAGGCAAGATCCCTCCTGCCAGATCCCCTTGAGGGTTCCCTGGGATGTCTGTCTACAGGCACCAGAGGGGAAGGGACATCAGAGAAACTCTCACCCAGGAAAAATGTCCTTACCAGGCACTGCTGCACTTTCCCGAGGACCAAATTCTTTTTGTGAGAATCTAAAACCAACAAGTCCAATTGACTCTTGCCCAGGCTGATCAGAAAAGGCACACACTGGGAAGCTGGGACTGAAGCCAGGTAGCGGGCCCTGGAGAGAGATGGGGAGAACGGAAGGAGGGAAAAGTTGGCTGCTCTGTATTCACCGCTGAACTCAGGGCCCATATGCCCAGAGCTTATCACAAGGGTGTTATTTAAATGTTTTTCTCCTTAGTGATTTTTTTTATATAGTTTATTTTGTTGTTGTTGTTGTTGAGAATATACACAGCAAAACACCAACTCAACAGTTTCTACACGTGCAGTTCAGTAGCATTGATTACGTTTTTTGAGTTGTGCAAACATTCTCACCCTCCTTTTCCAAGTTGTTCCTCCCTCATTAACATAAACTCTTCCCTGGTGATTTTTGTGGCTCTTTTTGGTGGCTAGCAAGCCTCCCACCCACCCTGCTCCTCTTCTATGGCAAGAAACAAATTTCCCATCATGCTCCTTTTCTATGTCCCAGCAGCACTGATCAGAGAACGGGTTCTCCACAAACCTACGTTGACTGGTGAACTGGCTGAAGGAAGATGAGGAGAGAGGAAAGGAAAAGATGGAACAGAAAAAGACAAAGAGGAGAGAGACTAAAATAGAAATTAAGGAGGAAAGATGAGGAGACCAGTGGAGAGAAACAAGAGCAAAGACTCCCAATTCCATCATCTCCAGCCCAGAATGCTCCCCTAAGCTCTTAACCATGTATTCTCAACAGAGGCAATACTGCCTCTCATGGGGAGAAAACTGGTTCCAGGGGATGAAAAAAATCTTAGATATTACAATGATTTTTGACCCTCCAAAGTCAACTCTACTTGACAAACTCTTACTCTTTAGTTTATCATTTCTCTTGCTTGGATAAATTAAATTTTTCTCCTTAGGGGATGATTATTAAAAAAAGAGCTTGAGGCAGATGAATGGATAAACAAAATGTGCTGTATTGCTATATCCAATCAATGGGATATTATTGTGCCATAAAAAGGAATAAAATTCTAATACACGCTGCAACATGGATGAACCTGGAAAACATTATGCTAAGTGACAGAAGCCAAACACAAAAGAACACTTATTATATGATTCAATTTGTATGAAATGTCTAGAACAGGCAAATCTATAGAGTCAGAAATCAGATCAGTGGTTGCTGAGGGTAGGGGGGCGGGGGTACAAGGGATTGATGACTAAAGGATACAGGGTTTCCCTTTGTGATGATGAAAATGCCCTAAAATTGACTGTAGTTATGGCTGCACATATTTTTGAATATACTAAAAACTACTGAACTGTACATTATAAATGGATGACTTTTATGGTATGTGAATTATATCTCAATAAAGCTGTTTTGAAACTAAATGTTGAGAAACACTGCCTAAAACTATGAGCTACTCATCATCACCACTTCAATATTCCAAAGCCAAACTCAACACCTGCCTTCAAACATGTACATATTCTTCCTTCTCTATACCCACCACCACCAGCTGTTGAGTCAATTCCAACTCATAATGACCCCATGTGTGTCAGAGTAGAACAGTACTCCACAGAGCTTAGAATGGCTGATTTTTTGGAAATAGATTGCCAGGCCTCTCTTCTGAGGCACCACTGGATGGGCTCAAACCTCCAACCTTTTGGTTAGCAGCTGCGCTTATTAACAGTTTACATCACCCAGGGACTTCTTCTCTGTGCTAGCCTAGAATTTCCCCCTTATCCCTAAATCCATCATTAAAACCCATTGCCAAGGGACAGAGTAGCAGGGGCAGGGGTCTGGGGACCATGCTTTCAGGGAACATCTAGGTCAATTGGCATAACGAAGCTTATTAAGAAACTGTTCTTCATCCTACTTTGGTGAGTGGCGTCTGGGGTCTTAAAAGCTGGCAAGCGGCCATCTAAGGTGCATCAATTGGTCCCAACCACCTGGAGTAAAGGAGAATGAAGAACACCAAAGACACAAGGAAAGTATTAGCCCAAGAGACAGGAAGGGCCGCATAAACCAGAGACTTCATCAGCCTGAGGCCAGAAGAACTAGATGGTGCCCGGCTACCACCAATGATCGCCCTGACAACATCTACTTCAACAACAGAGTCCCTGATGGAGCAAGAGAAAGTTGGGGTGCAGAACTCAAATTCTAGTAAGAAGACCAGACTTAATGGTCTGACTGAGACTGGAGGAACACGGGAAAGCATGGCCCCTGTATTCTCTATCAGCCCAGAACTAAAACAATTTCCGAGGCCAACTCTTCAGACAGGGATTGGACTGGACTGTGGGACATAAAGTGATACTCGTGAGGAGTGTGCCTCTTAGCTCAAGTAGATACAAGAGACTAAACGGGGAGCTTCTGTCCGGAGGTGAGATGGGAAGGCAGAGAGGGTTAGGAGCTGGTTGAATGGACATGGGGAATCAGGGGTGAAAAGGAAGAGTGTGCTGTCACAGTATGGGGAGAGCAATTAGGGTCATATAACAATGTATGTATACATTTTTGTATGGGAAAAAATTTAAAAAAAAAAAAACTTGTTGTCGTTGAGTTGATTCGAACTCATAGTGACCCTATAGGACAGAGCAGGACTGCCCCATATGGTTTCCAAGGAGCACATGGTGGATTCAAACTGCCAGCCTTTTGGTTAGCAGCCATAGTTCTTAACCACTATGCCACCAGGGTTTCCGTCACTGCTATTTCCTTAATATTACTCAAGTCTGTTTTCACCTCTCCCTTCCCAGTACCACTGTTTTTATTTATTTCTTCATTCATTCATTCAACAAATATCTACAGAACACCTACTTCATGCCAAGCACTCTACTAGGCACCAGGTACAGCAATGAGCAAGGCATGAATGGCCCCTGCCTTCATGGTGCTTACATTCTAGTGGGGGAAAGAAACACACAAACCAATGAATAAAACATTTCTGCTAATGATAAACGTAAGGAGGAAAATAAAATGGTTCTGTAATAGAGAACAATGATGGGGGTAACAGGGGAGTCCCTTCTAAGGCAGCTGAGACATGGATGAGCGGAAGAAGCCAGCCTTGCCAACATCTGGGTTACTGAAATAAGCTTCCGCTGTCTCCCTCCTTCCAGCCAGATCCCCTGCATTCCCTCCTCTATCCAGATGGGGACAAAGATCTTTCTGAAACATATATCCGATGGCTATGCCTCGAGTACAAGTGAAACAGCTCAGAGCATCACATAAGGCCCTTGGTGATCGGACTGCCCTTATTTCTCTGGCCTTCTCTCTCCCAGCTACTCTGCATGCACACGCTGTGTTCCCCTGAGTGCTTCGCTTTCCTCACCCACCACTGAACAGGATGTCTCTTGTGCAGCTGCCTGGAGTACCCACCTTAAACTCCCTCGAGCTTTAGTTTGGTCTTCCCTGACTCTCCAGTCTGAAGGAGACAGTCCCTCCTCTGTGCCCAGTGTCCATTACACCTGGTTTTCATGGAGAACCACCTCCTTCACTTTAAGTCTAAGTAGGGTGGAGCCAATTCCATGCCCAGCTGCAGGGGTGCAATACAGATCTAAGCCAGTCAAAGCTACCCATCCTCCCAACTCCCGTGATTGGTTCAAGGTGAGCAAATTGGCCCAAATTAGGCCAAGAAACATCAAACTCATTACTTTTATTGAGAATGATGGGAAGAAAGTCTTTCTCTTTCCCTTGAATATGAAGCTGGGAAGATGTAACCCTGGAACATCTCCGGCCAAGGGCCACCAGAGAGAAAGAACTTGTCTAAGATGGAGTCAACAGCAGAAAACAAGGGCAAGAGACAGGGAGACAAATGATATCATTTGAGCCCCTAGATCCAGCTATGCCTGAAGTCCACCCCTGAACTTTCCAGTTATTTGAACCAAAAATTCCCTCCTATCATCTAAGGCAGTTTGAGTTAAGATTCTGTCACTTTCAACCAAATATCAACTTGATACTATAATTGACTTCTTACTCGTCTATTTTTCCCCCATGAGACTGCAACCTCTTATATGGGAAAAAATCTTGTTATATCTGAGAATTAGCACAGAGTAAGCTCTCATCTTTTTGAATGAATGAAGATAAGAACAGGAGGAGGCAGGAGAAAGAAATGAAGAAGGAGAAAAGGAGAGAAGCAGTCTCCAGACAGTGTCTGAAAAGCAGGGCTTCCTCCATAGGCCTGGAGCCAGAGCATCCAGAAGAAATCCTCACTGCCCACATCCTCCCTGGCTCCCCTGGATCACGGGCACAACTAAGGCCAGCCCACCTGGGACTTGCTTCACTGGCACTCGTTCAGGCTTGAGTTGCTTTTGCTTTGGTTTTTAAGTTCCAGGAAGAAAAAAAGAAAAGCAAGAGGGTCTTCTGAAATGTCTATGTGGGGCTCAGAATCTAAATCCTGGTCTTCAAGGACTTAACTGTCTTAAGACATCCTCTGCTTGACCTCTGACACCTTATGAAGACCCAAGAAGGGAGAACCACTTTGGCTTGAGTGATTCCC
Organism: Trichechus manatus latirostris; assembly: GCF_000243295.1. NCBI lineage: Eukaryota > Metazoa > Chordata > Mammalia > Sirenia > Trichechidae > Trichechus > Trichechus manatus. The sequence continues at coordinate 20,430,245 of NW_004443960.1, read as the reverse complement.
ACCAGTCTAACTGCTGAGCCAGAAAGTGGGACCGATGTTCACTTACGGGAGTGTGGCCAAAAGAAAAGGCGGCATAGAGGACCTGGAAACTTTCCAGTATTTCCACGCCAAGCAATTAACCTGAAAGAATGAAGCAGTTCTAGGAATTTAGTTCAATAATAATTATTCTTATAAATAATTATTATTACTATCCAAAACCCATTGTCATCAAGTCAATTCCAACTCATAGTGACCCTATAGGACAAAGTAGAACTGCCCCACAGGGTTTCCAAGGCTGTAAATCTTTACAGAAGCAGACTGTCACATCTTTCTCCACAGAGCAGCTGGTGGATTCGAACCACCAACCTTTTGGCTGGCAGCTGAGCACTTAACCACTGGCCGCCAGGGCTCCTATTATTACTATAAATTATTATTATTATTTATTATTATTATAAACCTGGCCCAATATTTGGTCCCAAATCATCACAAATAGTGCTTTCTGTGTGCCAGGCACTGTTCTAAGTGCTTTATACATGTTCATTTATTTAATATAACATCCTATGGTGTAGGTACTGTTATTGGCCCATTTTATGGATGAGGAAACTAATGCAATAATGAGACAAACACAAAATTCACATCTGAGGATGCACCTCACAGTTTTGTTTATAAATGCAAGAAAGTGAGATATAACTTTAACATCCCTCAGTAGGGACTCTGGTTAAGTAAACTACGGTTTAAGCATGCAATAGAGTACTATGCAACTATTTTTTTGAATAAGGTAGATTTACATATATTAATATGGAATGATGCACAGGCCCCATTTTATTTTATTTTGTTAAAAAAAAAATATCTAAACTTGTTGCCGTTGAGTCTATTCTGACTCATAGAGACCCTACAGGACAGAGTAGAACTGCCCCAGAGGGTTTCCAAGGCTGTAATCTTTACTAAAGCAGACTGCCACATCTTTCTCCCACGGAGCAGCTGGTGGGTCCAAACTGCAGACCTTTCAGTTAGCAGCCGAACGCTTACCACTGCCCCACCAGGGCTCTTTATTATATGTAAAGTGAAACAGACTAGTATATATAAGCTCAATTGTGTTTTTAAAATTACATATAAATATATTTTATATATGAAAAAAGAGTCTCAAAGTCAATAACGAACTTTCCACTGTAGTTACCTCTAACCCAGGGTTTCTCGGCCTCAGCACTATCGACACTTTGGACTGGATAATTCTTTACTGTGGGGGGCTGTCCCGCACATTGTGGGATGTTTAGCAACATCCGTGGCCTCCACCCACTAGATGTCAGTAGCATCCCCCCACCCCTGCCCGTTCCGCTGTTGTGACAACCAAAAATGTCTCCAGACTTTTTCAAATGTCCCCTGGAGGACAAAACTGCCTCCTGCTCAGTTGAGAAGTACTGCTCTAGGGGCAGGCTTATGAGAAATTTTACTTTATCTGTATTGTTTCATTTTTTTAATAGTGATTATGTGTTTTCAGCAAAAATGAAAACAATAAAGGCAATTTTTCTAATTAACTGGGATTTGAAGGTTCTGAGATCTGCGGAGAGTCTGGGTTCGTTGGGGGCAACTCTTCGTGCTCGAATATGTAGGTCTTCCTCAACGCGGGTCTGACCTCCATCCATTTGATCCGGTATCACCTTCCCTGTCTGGGCAGGGCTTTTACTAGCTTGCCGTGGTTCTCACCTGGGAACTGGTTAGAAATGCAAATTCTCGGGCCTCAGCGCAGACCTACTATACAGAAACTCCGGGGTGGAGCCCCCCAGTCTGTGTTTTCACAAGCCTTCCAGGTGATGCTGATGCAAGCTCACATTTGAGAACCACTGATAAAACAGACAATGCAAGGGATGACAGGGCTTCGTTAAAACCGCATACTCCTCTAATGATCTCAAAGGATAATAACACCAAGCTTTACACTTCCTGCCTCTGGGGAGAGAATTCACTAGTGGGAAACTTTTAATTCCGATCTAGGCCTGAGTTGGGAAGACACCTGGTATGTTCACTCGCTCACTCTCTCAGGATTCCGTATAGCCAGCAGTTCACACTCAAAGCCCAAACACTCTTTCCTTAACTCGTTGCCATCCAGTGGATTCCGACTCACGGTGACCCCATGTGTTACAGAGTAGAACTGTTCCATAAGGTTTCCTTGGCTGTAATCTTTATGAAAAGGAGCCCTGGTGGCGCAGTGGTTAAGCGCTCGGCTGCGAACCGAAAAAAAAAAAAGGTCGTTGGTTCGAACCCACTAGCCTCTCCGCAGGAAAAAGATGTAGCAGTCTGCTTCTGGAGATATTACAGCCTTCCTGTACAGAAAATCCTGTGGGGCAGTTCTATTCTGTCCTATAGGGTCACTATGAGTCGGAATTGACTTGACGACAACGGATTTTTTATCTTTAGGGATGAAGATCGCCAGGCCTTTTTTCTGCAGCACCACTGGTGGATTCAAACTTCCAGCCTTTAGGTTAGTAGGCGAGCACAAACTGCACCACCAGGGATCTTTTCACTTGCTTAGATACTGTAAAGAGTCAGTTACTTCCTCTGGTTTCCCAGGGTTAAAGAGTCTCTGTAACAGTTTGGTAAATGAAGTTTTAAATGAAAAAGAAAATTCTCTTAGACTATTGCTCATATTCAGGGCTACCTCTAGAAAGGATAGGAATGTTAGATGAGGGATTACATTCCGTCCCAGGAGAACATAATTTTGAGCAAGCAAAATGGTACACCCTACAAATGTATTTTAAGGTTCTAAGTTGACTATGGAATGACCAATCTGTTGAAACGTCGACTGAAGCAATATGGGTATTTTGGGCCTTTTAAAAAATAAACTGGAGAAGACCTGGCTCAAGATTTGGCCCCAAATCATCAGCTGCATCTGGAAAATGAGACACCACAGTCAAGCCAGCCCAGCGACCCAGGTAGACAGAGAAATCAGAAGCAGGAGAATGTCTGACGGTACCTGATACGGCGATAGCAGTGAGAGATTGTTCTCAAAATACCGGAAATGGACTAGGAAGGAGTCCGCGCTCATGGCCTCAATGTGGGAGCACCTCACACCTTTGACCAGCTGACCTGTTCTAGAAAACAAAACAACGGACCCAGGAGAAGAAGCAGTGGGGAAGACAGAAAAGAAGGAGCAAGAGAAGGCAGATTTGACGTGACACAGGCTACAGACGTGACTGTCCAGCTGTCCCTCCTGGGAAATCAGGCTCCTCGGGTGTAAGGCTCCAAAGGGCTCTTCAGCCCCCAGGCGAGTTACATTCTCCTACCTCAGGAGCTCATCGGGCTTTCTGGTGGTCTTTGACAGAAGCTCATACAGGAACAAGGCCTAAGGGAAGAGAATGGTTGCCAGAGTGCATGGGGCGCTCACTGTGTGGCCAACACTGTGAGGCCCTGTGAGGAAAAGATGCTACGATCTCATTTTACAGATTGGAAACTGGAGGCCTAACAGGTTATGTTACTTACCCAAAACCAAAAACTAAACCCGGTGCCGTTGAGTCAAATCGATTCGATTCTGACTCATAGTCGTGACCCTATAGGACAGAGTGGAACTGCCCTATAGGGTTTCCAAAGCTGTAATCTTTACAGAAGCAGACTGCCACATCTTTCTACCGCAGTGGGTTTGAATGGCTGACCCTTCAGTTAGCAGCTGAGTGCTTAATCACTGTGCCTCCAGGGATCCTTTGTTACTTTCCTGTCATGGATTGAATTGTGTCCCCCCAAAAAAATGTGTGTAGTAACTTGGCTAGGTCATGATTGTATGATCGTGTAATCTGATGTGATTTCCTTATGTGTTGTAAACTCTATCACTATGATGAGGTTATATGTGATCTCCTTATGTGTTGTAAATTCTATCACTGTGATGAGGTCATGCTGATGAGGTTTACAAGATTAGATAGTGTCTTGATCCAATCTCTTTTGAGATATAAAAGAGAGAAGCGAGCAGAGACACATGGGAACCTCACACCACCAAGAAAGCAGTGCCGGGAGCAGAGCGCATCCTTTGGACCTGAGGTTCTTGCACTGCGATGCTCCCAGACCAAGGAAAGACTGATGCATCGCAAGGACCTTCCTCCAGAGCCAACAGAGAGAGAAAGACTTCTCCTGGAGCTGATGCCCTGAATTCAGACTTGTAGCCTACCGGACTGTGAGAGAATAAACTTTGCTTTGTTAAAGCCATCCACTTGTGGTATTTCTGTTGAAGCAGCACTAGATGACTAAGACATTACCCAAACCAAAACCCACTGCCGTCAAGTCGATTTCGACTCATACCAACCCTATAGGACAGAGTACAACCGCCCCATAGGGTTTCCAAGGCTGTAATCTTTACGGAAGCAGACTGCCATATCTTTCTCCCTTGGAGCGGCTGCTGGGTTCAAACTGCCGACCTTCTAGTTAGCAGCCAAGTGCTTAACCACTGCGCCACCAGGGCTCCTTGTTACTTATCCAGGACCGTACGATTGCTAAGTGGCAGAGCTGAGATTTGAACTGGTGATTCCAGAGCCCATGCGCTTACACCCCTGGTGACTCCTATGCTCTGAGAGGTGAATGAGGAGCAAAGGTATTGGGCAGCAAGGCTGGAGGTTTGCCTCCTGTGCTTTATAGTAAGCCATCGACCAGCTGGGAACTGTCTGTAGCCTCTATTCACATCTCCACCCACTAGTTCCTGAACACACAACATCCCAGAAAGCAAAAGCAGAAGAGATGGATGAACAGACCAGGATGTACTAGAAAATACCATCAGTAAAGTAACTCCTGCTCGCAGCATGCGCTCCCCTCAAACCCTCCCAGATGAGCACTCTAGGAGAACAATACATAGTAGTCAGGGGAGTCATTTGTTTTAAGGAATGTAATTTTACAGAACACCTAACTTGCAGACATGATCAAGTACGATATCTGTCTATTTTATAGACTCTGAAACTTTGAACGTAATTCCCCAAGCACAATAAATTATGAGCTAGAGTTAGACAGAGGCATCTGTGACATGGCAGCTGAGGTCCTTAAGCATCACAAAGACACAGGCAAAAGAACTAGCAGAGGAGGGGAATTCTGGATGTTCTCTGTGTGGCCCCAGAGATTTCCTCGGGCACAGGGTCAAGTTCTGTGGCCCTCCCACAGTCCTCCTCATTTCAGGAAATGGCAACTCCATCTACTCAGTTGCAGAGACAAAAACATCTGAAAGTCATCTGTGGCAGGATGTATTTTCCAAAATGGCAGCAACCATATTTCCTGCCCAATGTGACTCTTCCAGAACCTTGCCTCTGCTTGAACCTGAGAGGGCCTTTGTAATACCGCAATGAACAGCGTGCAGGGAAAAGTAGGCCCCCCAAAGCTAATAAATGGCAGAGCCAGAATTCATGCTCACATCTTGCCTAACATTTTAACACTATGCTATTCTGCCTGTTGGATTTAATCACACAGAAGTAAATTTCTTTTACCAAATTAACCTTAAAATTGACCTTCTCAAGAAAACAAGAAAAAAAAAAAAAACAGTTGTCACTGAGTCAATTCCGACTCACAGCAACCCTATGTGCTTCAGAGTAGAACCTGCACTCCATAGGGTTTTCAATGGCTGATTTTTTGGAAGTAGATCACCAGGCCTTTCTTCCAAGGCACCTCTGGGTAGATTCGACCTGCCAAACTTTCAGTTAGCAGCTGAGCACATCAACAGTTTGCACCACCCAGGGCCTCCCCCAGGAAGACAGGAAGTCAGAAATACAGGAGCAATATGTGGGAATCAAGGTCATACCTGACTCCTCCGAAGCTCCTTCTCCTTTAGGACTGTAGAGTTGAATACAGGTTCCCTCCACAAATCGAAGAGAGACACACCCTTAAAGAAAACCCCTTGTATATCTACAAGGGCTGAGGCAGTGTCTCCTGCTTCGGTCAGCTGCCAAAATGAGAAGAAACATAATAAAAACCATGTAAATTGTGCCTCGAGCTTTGGGTAAGAGCCAAGGTCTATGTCCAGCGCTTCCCAGGCAACAAAAACAAAATCCATCAGATTCACTCAGCAACTCTATGACAGACGGGCTATAGTTATCCCCATTTTACAGATAAAGAAACTGAGGCTTAAAGAGTAATGGGTTGAAAGCCGGTGAGATTCAAACCCAAGCCTGTCTGATTCCCAAACCCAAACTGTTATCGTAACTGTATGTGCTACTGCTATCTGCGAGTTGTTGGTAGTTTCGGCCAAACCCCTAGGTTTGGCTTCTTAGCAGATTTTGCAATTGAACATAACAGGTCTTTTAGAGTAGGATGGCTCAGAGACCCATTGCCAAGTGAGAAAGAGGGACGTCCGTGTGACTCTGCACCATGGAAGGAGCTTGCAGAAGCACTCTGAGAACTTCCAGATTCATTTTCTGATTGGAACACCAAAATTTTTAGATATTATTCAATCAAGAAATCTGATTTTATACAAGATTAGCCTGGCTCGGGAGAGGGATGGGGTCTGGGAAAATTTGATCTGGCCAGAGGGGCTCTTTCTGGGAAGGCGGGAAGGGGACCAGCAGGAGATGACAATCTGCAGGTTCAGAGCAACCCCACACGCTGAAGGCTGAGATAAACCCAGTCCGGACTTAATGGCCTAAAGTCACAGCCCACTCACAAAACCCCCCAAACCACGACCTCGGGGAGCCACGTGCCTGAGCACCAGAAGTCTTCTTCTCACCTTGCTAAGGACTCCCTGCTGCTGGGCAGGCGACAGATCGGGCAGGTGCTGGGAGACGGTACTTCTCAGGACCTGCACGAGGTCCTTGCGGTCCATGCTGTACAAGGCCTGGGTGCCGACCCCAGCCAGTAGCACACCCATCTGGCTGACGTTGTAGAAGGATAGCATCTGGGAGAGGACCAGCGTGAGGGTGAGGCCTTTCCCCTCTCAGACCTTTGTTAAGCCCAATGCCTGCCAGGTATCGAGCAGGCTGGGCACTGGGGGCACAAAGGTGAGCGAGACAGGTGCTGCCCTCACAGACCTTCCTTCCTTCTACCAGGAAAGAGAGTTAAATATCAAAAAATGAGAAGTGGGATAAAGGCTCTGCTGGGGGGTTACTATGCCATCCCAGGCGATGGCACCCAAATCAAAAAGTGGTGACACCAGTTTGGCAATCCCTAAACAGTTGGACATAGAACTGCCACATGACCCAGCAATCCCAATTCTGGCTCTATACCCGCAAGAAGTGAAGGCAGGAACGCAAACAGAAACCTGTACACCAGTGTCTATCGTAGCACTTTTCACAATAGCCAAAAAGTGGAAACAACCTAAATGTCCATCAACAGGTGAACAGATAGACAAAACGTGGTAGATACACACAACTGAATACTACTCAGCCAGAAGGAGAAATGAAGTCCTGATGCCTGCCACAACAGGGATGAACCTTCAAAACATCAGGCTGAGGAAAACAAGTCAGCCACAAAAAGACAAATACCGCATGATCTCACTTACATGAAATAAGCAAATATATAGAAACCAAAAATTATCAGTGGTTACAAGGGGTGGGAAAGAGGGGGAAAGGGGAAGCTTTTGTCTGGAAGGTATTGAGTTTATGTCAATGCTTGTGGAATAATTTGGAAAAGGACAGAGATGAAGAATGCAATCAGTGTCACTGGATTGTACATACAGAAATTACTGGCAAATGTTTGTTGTGTATATTTTCACCACAATAGAAAAAAAAAAGCCTTTAAAAAAAAAAAGTCAGTGACACATCTGGCCAGGAGATGTGGGGTTTTTTGTATTTAAGTTGAACTAATTCCTAATATTTAAAAATTGGGGGATTTCCCAGAAACAACCTAAATGCCATCAACAGATGAATGGATAAACAAAACATGGCATATACATACAATGGAATAAAGAGAAATGAAGTTCTGATATATTCTATGACGTGGATGAACCTTGAAAACATTCTCCTCAGGAAAATAAGCCAACCACAAAAGGACAAATATTGCATAATCCCACTTATACAAAATAAGCAAATAAAGAGACCAAAGTTTATTGGTGGTTACCAAGGGTGGGAGGAAGGTGGAAAGGGAGAGTCATTGCTTGAGGGGCACGAGTTTCTGTTAATGGTGGTGGATAATTTGGAAGCCAATAGTGGTGATGGTTGCTCAACACAGTGAACATAACCAGTGCCACTGGACTGTACATGTAAAAAAATGTTGAACTGGCAAATGTTTGTTATATATGTATTTTTTACCACAATAAAGAAAAACAAAAAAATGGAGTATTTCTCATAAAAATCCATATTTAAGATTCTCTTTTTAAAAAATCTGAAGATCAGGCAACACTGGGTCCACATTGCCACCTGCTAGTAATTGGCAAGAGCCAATGAGCACTTATTAATGAAGCACTTACTGATAAAGATCAAAGACCACAGCCTTCAGAATGGATTACACCTCATCATAAAGAAAACAAAGATCCTCACAACTGGACCAATAATAACATCATGATAAATGGAAAAAAGATTGAAGTTGTCAAGGATTTCGTTTTACTTGAATCCACAATCAACGCCCATGGAAGCAGCAGTCAAGAAATCAAATGACATATTGCACTCGGCAAATCTGCAGCAAAAGACCTCTTCAAAGTGTTGAAAAGCAAAGACATCACCTTGAGGACTAAGGTGAGTCTGACCCAAGCCATGGTATTTTCCATCAACTCATATGTATGTGAAACCCTGACAATGAATAAGGACGGCTGAAGAAGAATCAATGCCTTTGAATTATGGTGTTGGTGAAGAACACTGAATACACCATGAACTGCCAGAAGAATGAACAAATCTGTCTTGGAAGAAGTACAGTCAGTATGTTCCTTAGAAAGGAGGATGGCAAGACTTCATCTCACATACTTTGGACATGTTATCAGAAGGGACCAGTCCCTGGAGAAGGACATTATGCTTGGTAGAGCAGAAGGTCAGTGAAAAAGAGGAAGACCCTAAAAGAGATGGATTGACACAGTGGCTGCAACCATGGGCTGAAGCATAACAACAACCGTGAGGATGGCGTAGGACCGGGCAGTGTTTTGTTCTGTTGTTCATATGGTCGCTATGAGCTGAAACCGACTCAAGAACACCTAACAACACAACAACAAGGAGTCTCTAAGGAGCCCTGTGGAGCAGTGGTTAAGCACTCAGCTGCTAACCAGAAGCTCAGCAGTTCAAACCCATGAGCCACTCTGAGGGAGAAAGATATGGCAGTCTGCTTCTATAAAGATTACAGCCTTGGAAACTCTATAGGGCAGTTCTACTCTGTCCTATAGGGTCCCTGTGAGTCAGAATCAACTTGACAGCAACAGGTTTGGGTTTTGATTTTTTTTAAGGAGTCCCTGGATAGTGCAATGGTTAAGCACTCAGCTGGTAACTGAAAGGTTGGTGGTTTGAATCCACCCAGAGGTGCCTTGGAAAAAAGGCTAGTGTTCTGCTTCTGAAAGGTCACAGCCATTGAAACCCCTATGAGTGAAGGTCTACTCTGACAGCATGAGGTTGCCATGAGTCAGAATTGACCCAGTGACAAGTGGCTTGGTTTTCAGGTTTTTTTTAGCAGAAACCACTCCTTTAGATGGATCACGGGTTCTCAGTTTACCTACCACCTACCCTTCTTCAGAGCCTTGAGACAGCCCACTCTTCTCGTTTATGTCACCTGCCATGCATATGACATAGCAGAGCCCCCACCCTCATCTATCTCCACGTAAAAGCTTTGAGTTGAAATGTTTTGGGATACAAATCTGATTTTTCATAACAAATATGATTGTAGCTGGGAGCCCTATCAGGGATTGTACTTGGTTGTTCTTCCTCCTTTAGAGTGAAGATGCTTGATGGTTTTCCATATAATGAGGGACATGCCTTGGTTCTACAAAAAGACATTTGAGTGGTTTCCTTTAGTTATTCCCTGTAGAATGGACAGTCTCTTACTGTCCCCAAAGAAGGCAAGACATTTCGGGCTCTTGGCTTCTTAGTATAAGTTGCCTCCCCTTAGTAGGAAGAGTTGGATCTCAGGAAGAGGCAAACCACTTTGTCCAGGGTCTTCTGGGAAGGAAGGAACCAGTCTCCCTCAGCTCCCCAGAATCAAATTCACAGAGATTTGTCAAGGTAGAACAAGGTGGCCCCTATCAAAATCCAAAAACAGTGAAGGGCCACAAAGCCTTCAAAATAAATTCACTATGAGGTTAGGGGAGCCCTGGAGGTGCATTAGTTAAGAGCTAGGGCTGCTAACCAAAAGGTCAGCAGTTCCAATCCACCCACCACAACTTGGAAACGCTATGGGGCAATCCTACTCTGTCCCATAGGGTCGCTATGAGTTGGAGCCGACTTGACAGCAACAGGTTTGGTTTGGTTGGTTTTTATGAGGCTAGACAGGACAAGCTCAGTGGCTAGCCTTGGCCCTGAGTCAGAAAGTGAGAAGGGTGAACTGTGGTCACGATGGAGAGAGTGTAGCAGGGTAGTTAAGCAAGGCAGTTCTGAAGTCAGACGGCCTAAATTCAATCCCACCTGTAATCCTTGACGTGGCCTTGGCAATTCCCTTCCACACTCTGTGCCTCATGTGAACGAACAGGAAAATGAAGATTATTACAGTACTGATCTCACAGGTTTGTTGAGAATAATAAATGGCGAAAGCTCTTAGACCGGAATCTGGCGCACAGTAAGAGCTAAGCTCTCGGCTGCTAACTGAAAGTTTGGCAGTTTGAACCCACCCAGCAGCTCTGCAAGAGAAAGACTTGGCGATCTGCTTCCATGAAGATTACAGCCAAGGGGTTTGAAACATGGTGGACAACGTAGACCAGCAACAAACTACCAACACAGTAGAGGAGCCCCTGGATCTCATCAGGCTCAGCCTGGATGAGCCCATTTATGTGAAAATGCAAAACGACCGAGAGTTTCGAGAAAGATTAAGTGCTTATGATCAACATTTAAATAGGATATTGGGAGATGTGGAAGAAACTGTGACTACTACAGAAATGGATGAAGAAACATATGAAGTGATAATAAAAAGAAATGAAATATTCCAATGCTCTTTGTTTGGGGAGATGATGTTGTACTATTTACCCCTCAATTAAGAGTTGGCTGGAACAAAGAAATTATCCTGTGCAGAAAAAAGGAGACATTGTACCATCGCCTCTTTAATGTAGAATATATTCAAAAGAGAAACCTGTGTAAATTTTTGGTATTCAGAAATGGCCAGGGATTCTTCCACTCCCGAAATGATTTGCACGTAACTGGCAAGTTCTTAACCTGAATGGCATTTTTATTTTTCTACAACTCTTCCAATAAATGTAATCATGGAAATGCAGAACTCTTTTTGCAGATAATTCCGGATTTTTTTTCTTTAAATTAAATCTGATTTTTTTCCCCTTTCTAGTTAAAAAAAAAACAAAAAGATGACAGCCAAGAAAACCCTATGGAGCAGTTCTACTCTGTCGCATGGGGTTGCCATGAGTCGAAAGCTACTTGATGGCACCCAACAACAACAACAACATCAGTGTCATGTTGGACATGGTCCCAATCCAATCCTCATGAGCCAGTTCCCATCCTGAGAAGCAGCTATGAGTGTGAACTGAAAGGGCAGAACACCAAGATGTTTGGGCTTCACATCTCAGGGGCCTGGAGCCCTTTCAACTGAGTGTGGCACAAAGAGACTAATTCCCCAGTAGGAAGACCCATTTCCTACCCAGAGGAGCAGCTAGAGCATGGACTAAGGTTCGTGTCCCCTCCAAACAGGACCTTCTGTAGTGACAGCGCCTTCCCTATAGCCCAAGACTCTGATCTCCGGATGAGAGATGTGTTCACAGCTTCAACAAGCAAGAAAATCCTAGGATGGATCTCACATATTGATCAACGGCTCAGTGACGGCTAACACCTACTGAGTTCATTCTCTACGACCCACACTGTCGCAATCTCTTTATGTGTACTAACTCACCTAATCCTTGCAGCAGCCCTATGGGGTAGGTGCTACTGTTATCCCATTTTACAGACAGGAAAAGTGAGGCAAAGAGAAAGAAAGCAAATTTGCCAATGACACATAGCTATAAATGGCAAAGTGAGGAGTCAGACCCAGGTAGTCTCATCACGATCCTGGTTGCCCCTGCTGTGTGGGTACAGCTGGGCCTTGGATCTCAGGGCGCTAAAGAAGAGTTCACAAATGCACGAAGCTCAGCAGTCTGGAACTGCAGCCTCACTGTTGTGTAGGCTGAGCATTCTATTAGGTTATGCTTCCTGAATATGTTAGTTTTGTAAACTTCTGTCTTTTTCCCCTTTATTTCTGTGAGATAAGGCTTGCAAGCATAATTATGGCTTTCCTGTGTGATAGCTAGGGAGCCCTGATGAGTTTGTTTTGGTTTTTCTGTGTCATATTTGGAAACCAGAGGTTCCCTATGTAAGCTAATGGAAAGGCGCCCACAATAAATTCTCTATTTAGTTCTTAAAAAAAAAAAGAAGTGTTCACAGCTCCAACTGACCTTCTCATGGGCCAAGTACTTCGCAGACAAGATGATAACCTGGCTCTTGGCCCAGCCTGAGACCTGGTTGAGGGTGGAGATGGCGTTGTGCACAGCCTCAGGAGAGAGGGATTCCAGCTGACTGTAGGTCAACCCCACAACCGCATCTGACAAACAGCCCAGCGTCTCATTGAGGGTCTGGTTCTCAGTGGCAATGTCCAGGAGGTTGGCTTTGAGCTGGAAGAGGAGCAAGCTGAGAATGAGGGTGGACAGAAACCAAGTAGAAATTTGCTTACCTTCTCTTTGCCTCACTTTTCCTGTCTGTAAAATAGGATAACAGTCCCCCCGACTCCATCCTGGGGTGTCAGGACTCTACAACACCCTCCCCCAAGCCTGCCCCCTCCAAGGCTCTGGGCCTGGAGAAAAGAAGGAACACAGACTCCCGCCACATCAGACCCCGAGCCACCCTCGAAAACGCTTTCTCTGGCCTGGGCTTTCTTGCGCCGCAAATGCACTTTGTGCTTCATTTAAATGTTAATTTCTTAGTAAATCAACTTTAAAGCATAACAGAAGGAAATTTTGTTCTCTTCCAGCTTAACTCCACCACACTCTCTATTTTCCTTTTGTGACCTTGAACTTTATATCCGTATATGTGGTTGTTTCTCTTTCAGGAAATATCCGGTGGTGTTTCTTTCATGATAGTATATAATCTGTGTAAAAATCCTTCTCAACAGTACAAGAAAGTAAGTCTCCTGAAAATCCTACCTCATAACTATGATTAGCAAGAATTTTTATGCCTATATAAATAGACAGAACATATAATTTTTACCTTGTGGTAAAATGAATAGAAGTGCAGTTTTCTGTTCTATGTTTTTCACTTGAAATTATGTCTTGTACATGTTTTGGAGACCTGGTGGCACAGTGGTTAAGAGCTCAGCTGCTAACCGAAAGGTCAGCCGTTCGAATCCACCAGCTGCTCCCTTGGGAACCCTATGGCGCAGTTCTACTCTATCCTATAGGGTAGCTATGAGTCAGAATCTACTCAACAGCAACGGGTTTTTGGCTTGGTGTACATGTTTACATGTTTCTCTGACCATCTTAATAATTATTTTATATAATAAACCTGCCTAGTCAAGTGTATTTCCAACTGCTTCCAGTAGAGAAGTTTATAAACTTGTCTATTATAACATGAACTCTGCACAAAAAACAAGAATGGTACATATTTCAACAGCTGAATTTACATGAGTCATACACAATGTATTCAGACATGTGCACACAACTGTTCCAGGCAATATTGAAATGGCCACAGGGAGGCAGCAGAGAGAAGTAGAAGAAAACTCACAGCACCTGTCTTATTCTCTAAATTCAGCAGCTTCACTTCCCTAGATCTGTTTCCACATCTGTAAAACAAAGGGGTGGACTAGAGCAGTGGTTCACAAAGTGTTGTCCTCAGGCCAGTGGCATCAGCAGCACCTGGGAACTTGTTAGAAATGCAGATTCTCGGGCCCCACTCCAGACAGGCAGAGGAGCCCAGTAACCTGGGTTTTAACAAGCCCTCCAGGTGATCCATAGGGTTTTCATTGGCTAATTTTGGGAAGTAGATCACCAGGCCTTTCTTCCTAGTCTTAGTCTGGAAGCTGTGCTGAATCTTGCCCACCATGGGTGGCACTGCAGGTATTTGAAGGGAAAAGAGAGAGATGGGGTCGGGGGAGGGAAAATGAGAGGCAGTCTGCATGTGGCGATTTGTCTAGAACCCAGCTCTAGGAACTCAATAACTAACCTTTGATCCGGCGTTCTCAACCTTGGCTGTACTGGAATCACCTGCGGAGCTTTTAAAACATACCATACCCAGGCCACCAAAAACCAGTTTCCCTTGAGTCCGTACTGACTCATGGTGACCCTATGTGTGCCAGAGCAGAACTATGCTCCACAGGATTTTCAATGGCTGATTTTTTGAAAGTAGGTCACCAGGCCTTTCTTCTCAGGTGCCTCTGGATGGACTTGAACCACCCACCTTTCCATTAACAGCTGAGCATGTTAGCCTTTCACACTACTCAGGATTCCATACCCAGGCCATATCCAGCACCAATAACATCAGACTCTCTGGGGGTGGAGCCTGGGCGTGGGGATGACTTATGTACAGAAAAACCTACAAAAGCCAGAACCTGTGTAAGACGGAAACCTGTCAGAGAAGGAAAATGCAAATATTTTCCACTAAATAGAGAGCGATAGAAGAGTGGTGACTGCACCCTGTCAACGGTGGAGAACTTGCGAGACCCAGAAAAACAAGGCAGTCCTGTCGAGTTCCACTCCCACAGGCTTCACTGCATATCCAGGGTTGAGAACCACTGCTTTACCTCCTTGACGTTCAAAGCAGGACTGCTGGACCAGCAGATTCCCCATCACCCGGAAGCTTGTTGGAAGTGCAGAGCTGCCGATCAGCATCTGCTCTTAAGATTCCGGGTGATCCTAATGCACATTAGCACTGAGACAGCTGCTCTGGCTGAATTTTTTTATCTATGCAAGTTTTTTCCCTATGCTTTTTTTTTTCTTTTTTGCTTATTTCTCTCATTTTAAGCTCATCCCAGTATTTGAGATAACCACCTGCTTGCAGATGGACCTAGACCTGATTATGCATTTTCTCTCAAAGACCAGACAAGGCTGCTGTCCCCATTTCTCTGGCTAGTAGAACCGAGGCAGAGGTCCCAGGGCCATGCAGCCCATCTGCACCTTCTGAATGCTGGCCTGGAAGCCCCTCAGGTGGCTGCACTTGATCATCTGGTGAAGGAGGACTTGGGCCACAGCAGCATCCAGAAACTCCAGGTCATCGTAGAAACAAACCAGCAGCCCCAACCTGTGCGAGAAGACAAGGGATGCTGGCGGAGGGCTCAGAGTTGGGGGTCACAACTACACTCCAACCCCCAAGTCAGAGCCAATGAGGATCATGACCATTGCGACTACCATTTGCTGAACCCTTTATCTAGGTAATCTCATCAAAACAACCCTACCAGGTAGGGGCTCTCATTAGCCCCATTCTACAGAAGGGCAAACTAAGACTCAGAGAGATCAAGTGACTTGTGCAAGGCAAGTCATGGATCTGTGCCTTAAATCTAGATCCATCCAATTATCTATCTGTCTGTCCTCCTGGGACGGTAAAGGGCAGAAGGAAAGAACGGTGCTGAGTTAGCCACGGAAAATATCCCTTTTACAGGTAATGAGTTTTTCTACCCTGAGGGTTTCTCTGAAACAGAGATTTATTTCTAGCATGCCTTTACTACCTACCCTCCCAGATGATGCAAAGCCTTCAGAAGGAAATACAAAGACAAGAAAAGACAGGAGGCAAAACAGTGTAGAGGCAGAGATGGGACCTGAACCCTGGTCTAGTGCAAGCAAGGTACCTAGTGTTTAAGAGCACGATTTAGGTTGCCTGGAGGCTGAAGCCCACTTCTATGAGATGTCTGACCTCCAGCAAGTTACCTAACTTTCCTGCAAGGTTGTCACACACAGTTGTGCCGTGTACACCCCGTACTACTGTACAGGGTGGCCCTGCCTCTCTGAGCCTTTCATAAAAGGGAGGTTGCTTTGTTCATCATAGTACATCGTAATATGATGAATGAAGGAATGAGGATTATGTTAAGAAGAGGCTCACCAATTGACCAGCGTAATGCCTGATGGATACTAAGCACTCATTCATGGATGGAGGCTCTTAGAGTTAATATGAACTTGACTTGACCCAGCATCACTGGACCACATGGTTCAGACCTGGCTCAACCTTCTCAGAACGACATTGACATGTTCAGACATGTCCACAGGGCAGCAACAAGGCCAGGGAAAGGATTTGAAAGTGTGTCTGATAAGAAAAAGGAGTACGTCTGACCCTGAGAAGACTCAGGGGAAGTGAAGACTGAGTATCAATAACTACGTTAAGAATAATTAGTATTTCTTGTGCGCGTACTGTGTGCCAGGTCCTTAACAAGACAGACAGGCAGATTATTCTCTCCCATTTTGTAGGTGGGAAAATGGAGGCACAAGATCACACAATTAAACCCAGGAAGTGTGACTCCAAGCCCGTGTTCCTAACCACTTGGTGATTTTTTGTTTTTTTGTAACGATGGAAAAATGCGACCAATATTAATGGATGAAAATTACAAGAGATGGGGAAAGAAGGTGTAATAGTTTCATATGAGTACGTTCCCTGAAAGTGGCCCATTGAAAAAATTTAAGGTAATATGGTGATGTCAGAGGAAGCACTGTGACAGTAAGTTGATGTGAGAGTTGGACAGAAGATGGTTGAACAGTGCCCGCCATCCCTCTCCATCACACATCCCCACCCCTGACATTAAAACCCTGCTTGCCATCCACGGAACCCTGGTGGTGCAGTGGTTAAGCGTTCAGCTGCTAACCAAAAGGTCGGCAGTTCGAATCCACCAGCTGCCCCCTAGAAACAGGGCACTATGAGTCGGAATGGACTCGACAGCAAAGGGTGACGTCCACAGAGTCAACTATTTTCTGGGGTCACCAGGTGCACAGCTCCTGGTCCTCCTTTGCTAGAAATGGCTTCCAGGGATCATGTTACAGTCTCTAAACTCTAGAGCTGATCCCGTCTCTGGGCTCCTCATCTGAGGGCCTGACCCCGTCTGAGGAACTCCCTGTCTAAGTTCACAGATTTGGGGGCCATAAGCTATTTGGTACCAGAAAGCGGGGGTGCTGTTCTAACAAATACCTAAAATGTGGAAGTGGCTTTGGAACTGAGTAATGGGTAGAGGCTAGAGGAATTTTGATGCCCTTGATAGTAAGAACCTGGATTGCCTTGAAGAGATTGTTGGCACAGTTATGGAAACTTGACTCAATGTAATGGAAATAAACATTTGCCCTGGACACCGGGTTTATGTTAATGGAGGAAGAACAATTCGGAACAGAAGGGTGAGAATGGTTGCACAACTTGAAGAGTGTAATCAATGTCACTGAACTGTGCAAGTAGAAATTGTTGAATTGGTGTATGTTCTGTTGGGTATATTTTCAACAACAACAAAAATAAATAAAATAAATTATTTTTAAAAGCTAAATAAAAT
This sequence comes from Trichechus manatus latirostris, assembly GCF_000243295.1. Classification (NCBI taxonomy): domain Eukaryota; kingdom Metazoa; phylum Chordata; class Mammalia; order Sirenia; family Trichechidae; genus Trichechus; species Trichechus manatus. The sequence continues at coordinate 20,412,767 of NW_004443960.1, read as the reverse complement.
AATAAAGTACAAAAAAAAATTAGCCCTGGTATGGAGCAAGTACCAGATATTTAAAATGTTCTGTTCCCATGTTTGGGGCACTTGATTAGGTTGTATAAGATGCCTGGCACACAGGAGATACTCAGCAAGTCTTGATTTCTTTCCCGCCTTCATAATCCCTGCAAATAGTGATGCTCCTTGGGGAGACACTTCCCATCACATGCAGAGAGAGATGTGTGAAAGTTCAAAGAGATAGACCAGCCACCTCCCTCCCTTTCCGGGGTCTTCTGCTGCTCAGAGGAAGCTGGTGATTCGATCTCATCTGGGGAAACACCTTGGAGGGCCCAGAGCCCATGCCCCTTGCCTGTGGATGGTAGAGGTGTTCCTCATGTCAAAATTGGAGGAGCTGATTCTTTCCAGAAATGCGTGGGCCAGCTCGGGGGTGATGTCATAAACTGTGTCCAACTGCTTGGTGGCATTGTCGTAGCTGATAAACAGCCCAATCTGGTGGACAAGGATGAGAAGACCAGTGAGGAGGGCTGGCGTGGCCCCGTGTGGCCCCACCCTAGTGCTCTGTGTTGTACCCCATCCCAGATACTTAGGTAACCCCGGTTCTCATTGTCCTTGATTTCTTAATGGCTTGTAACTGCTATTATGGTTTCCTCTTCAACCCCACTGTTATTAGGAAAGCTTTTTTTTTTTAATATCCAAGCAGTTGAACTTTTTTAAGCTAATATTTGCACATTTATTTCTGGATTTGTTATATTGATGTCAGAGATTGTTGTCCACAAAATTTCTGCTTTGGGGAATCAGATTTTTTTTAACGGATGAACGAGTTTATAAATGGCCCTCAGGTGATGGAAAAGAATGTGTTCTCTTTGTAAGATACAAAGCTTTGTATCTATGTGTGTGTGTGTACAGATACATACCAATATATAATCAACTTTATTAAATATATTCTTCAGATTTTCTATATTGAAGTGGAAGTTCTCTGCTACTATACAGGGTTCATGTCCATTTTTCCTTGTACTTCTAACGGATTTTGCATTGTATATTTTGATGCATTGTGATTCTGTGCTTCAGGGGTTCCTAAAGTTGTCTCTCCCTGTAGATTGTACTCCTAGTGTTGGCACTCTGTGACTTCATCTCCCTCATTTACATTTTTAGATGAGGATGAAAAGTTGCAAGTGGCCTCTTGATCTTAGAACGTCCTCTCAGGGGGCCCAGCTTCCTAAGAATGTACCTCTATCTACTTCCTGAAAATCATTCAATATTGGGAGAGTCAAATGGGAGTTTAATCCTAGAACTGAGGGTTTTAAAATTTAGAAAACATCTGAAATGATCCCAGCCTCCTAGGTAAACGAGAGAAAGCTAGTTCCGCCTCTGGTTTCATGATAACCAACATTGTTGCATCAACTGGTTGTTGCTTGAACAAGTCAATCATTTGATGCAAACCCTTCTCCCACTGGCCAGGAGAAAAGTCAAGGCATACATGAGAAAAACTTATAGGCAAGTCCCAAACTCTTTATGAATGCCTCCCTATTGGCAACGTTCTTTGGAGGCTGCATTCCAGAACCATGATGTCCAAGGGATTTTAGTGTCATTGAGTCAACATCAGGAGAAGGAGAGAGAAAGGCTGACCGATAAGCTAAGTAACCTTAGAACATGTACCTATATTTCTCCACTGTGAACTTCAGTGTTAAAAAGCAGTCATTGCTCATGTGGTAGTAGCTATTAATAGAAGCAGCTATAAATAGAAGTAGCTATTAATCTGTGTTGCTTTTGCTTTGGGTTCTTGCTTCCAAGGACCAGAAACTCTATAGCTATTGTCCTTGGCCTTTCTTGGGTACACCTTTAAATGATTTCTGATGCCTAGCCATCATGTTTGTTCACATCAGAACTATCTTAGTTGTTCACAATTCTTTTTCTTTTCTTAGCTGTTCTATACCAGCACACAATCCTATGACTGATCACTTGAGGCTTTGTTCCAAGAGTTTTCTTTAGAAGCTCAAGATATATTAGGCTGAGGCAGGTGTATAATTTCCAGGGCACCTTGACTGGTAGGCTGAACATTAGAGGTTACCCTATTAGTAACAGGGATATATTACTGTACTTTTCCAACTTACTTCTATAGGACTAATTTTCGAAATTTCTTCGAACGAAAGGTGAACCATGTATCTGCCCAAAATCCATAAGCTTTCTGCACTGACCCAGGAAACAGAGTCACCTACAAAAAAATAACAAATAAAAGTTTAAAAGCCTTTCCACTGGCATGTGATAGTCACAAGCATCTTTGATATCTGGACCTCCTTCTTGTATTCATTAATTCATTCAACAACCATTTACTGAGCACTTCCTACCTTTGAGACACTATGTCACACGTAGACAATCACAGATACCCGCCACCTGAAGTTTTTCGCTCAATAGTGTGGTCCGTGGATCAGCAACATCATCATCCCTTAGGAAGTTGTTTAGAAATGCGTATTTATTTTTACTACTTGGGACCACAAAAAAGAGTTTTATTTTTTAGTTCAACTCGTTCCTAAACAATAACCTGGCAACTCGAAATATGTTTGACTCTCTTTTATTACTATCCATAATAATCATTGTCATCCTTATTAATTATCACCATCTTACTCTACTTGAGCCAAACAGAACTACTCATCATTTTCCATATGTACCCCAAGTATTCTCTTCTCCATATCTTCATAAGGGGGAGGCAGAGGGAGACATTTGACTACAGACAGAAGAGGAGAAGGCAATGTGACCACAGACGCAGAGACTGGAAGTGATGCAGCCACAAGCCAAGAAATGCCGGCAATCGCCAGCATCCGGAAGAGAGACAGAGCGGATCCTTCCCTAAAGCCTCTGGAAAGAGTGCAGCCCTGCCAACACCTTCATTTCAGCTCAGTGATACTTATTTCAGACTTCTCAGATTCCTATGTGACACATTTCATTCTTAGACTGAAGTTAATTCTATTTGGAAGGTAAAAAAAAAAAAATTTAATTCATTCAACAACCATTTGTTGAGCGCCTCCTACCTGCGAGACACTACGTTACATGTAGGCAATCACAGATACTTGCCACCTGAAGCTTTTTGCTCAGTAGTATGGTTAGCCTCCAGAACTGTGAGAGAATAAATTTCTGTGGTTTTAAGCCCCCAAGTTGGTGGAAATTTGTTCCAACAGCTACAATAGGAAACAAGTTCAACAGGTTTAGGGGGCAGGTGGGGGGACTCAGAGAGCAGACATTGGATGATACATGCAGTTACTAGCTCAGATCTGAACCACTAAATTCACCAAGAACCAAACTGAGTTGCTCATTTTTAATTAAGTATTAAGCAGAACTGTATTTCTGCAGACCAATAACCCCCTAACTTGGGATATTGTCAACATCCAAAGTATCTCGAGCTACCATAAGAAATTTCATGAAAAAACATTTACTTAACTTTAGTCTAAGAATGAAACATGTCACATAGGAATCTGAGAAGGAAAGGCCCGTAACTGAACTCCGGCAATAAGGACTCAGGCAAGTGTAGAAAGGTTGAGAAACCACCTCAGGGTGACACAGTGTGAAACTCAGGCAGATTCTGGGGGGCCATAATTACGCACCAGGCAGAGAGAGTTCTGCTATGTGTTTAAGATATTGATTATTATGTTGTTGAACATTCCTGATGTACAGATTTCAGAGCTTAATTCTAGGAAAAGGACTGACTGGCACTTCTTACACTCCAACACTCTGGCTTCCTTTACGTTTCCCCAACACGTTCCTACCTCATTCCTACCTCAAAGTCTTTGCACTTGCTGGTCCTCTGCCTGGAAAGTCTTTCCTCCAGAGCCTCACACGGAGCCTGAATTGGGGTCTCACTTCAAATGTCACCTCCTCAGGGAGGTCTTCCCTGATTCCTTCGTCCAGGGCTCAGCAAACTACCGCCCATTGGCCAAACCTGGCCCGCCACCTATTTTTGTACAGCCTGCAAGCTAAGAATGGTTTTTATATTTTGTCTTAGTTCTCTAGTGCTGCTGTAACAGAAATACCACAAGTGGGCAGATTTAACGAACAAAAATTTATTTTCTTACATTTTAGGAGGCTAGAAGTCCGAATTTAGAGCACCGGCTCTAGGGGAGGGCTCTCTCAGTCTGCTCTGGGGAAAGGTCCCTGTCTCTTTTCAGTTTCTATTACTAGGTTCCTTGGTGATCATGTGGCACGTATCTTCCCCTCCATTTGCGCTTACTTGCTTGCTTGCTTAATCTGCTCCTTTATGCAGTAACCCGTTGCCATTGAGTCAATTCTGACTCTTAGCGACCTTATAGGACAGAGTAGAACTGCCCCATGGGGTTTCCAAGAAGCAGCTGGTGGATTCAAACTGCCAACCTTTTGGTTAGCAGCTGAGCTCTTAACCACGGTGCCACCAAGGATCCCCTTTATACAGTAGTCCCCCCCTTATCTGTGGTTCCGCTTTCTACGGTTTCAGTTACCATGGTCTGAAAATATTAAATGGAAAATTCCAGAAACAAATAAATCATAAGTTTTAAATCACGCACCATTCTGAGTAGCATGAGGAATCTCGCACCTTCCCACTCGGTCCCACCCGGGATGCGAATCATCCCTTAGTCCAGTGTATCCACAGTGTATACACCACCTGCCCATTAGTCACTTAGCAGCCGTCTCGGTTATCAAATCGACTGTCTCGGTATCACAGTGCTTGTCTTCAAGTAACCCTTATTTTACTTAATAACTGTTCTATTTTATTATTAGTTATTGTTGTTAATCTCTTACTGTGTCTAATTTATGAAGTAAACTTTATCATAGGTATGTATGTATCGGAAAAAAACATAGTACGTATATAGGGTTCAGAACTATCTGCAGTTTCAGGCATCCACTGGAGGTCTTGGAACATATCCAGCACGGAGAAGGAGGACTACTGTGTATCTGGAAACCCTGGTGGAATAGTGGTTAAGAGCTACCGCAGCCAACCAAAACGTCGGCAGTTCGAATCCACCAGGCACTCCTTGGAAACCCTATGGAGCAGTTCTCCTCTGTCCTATGGGGTCGCTGTGAGTCTGAATCGACTCCACGGCAATGGGTTTGCTTTTGGTTTTACTGTGTATCTCAAAAGAGACTGATTTAAGACGCACCCTACACTAATACTGTCTCTTTAACATGACAAAGAAAACCCATTCCCAAATGCTGGGGCGCATTAACCAGTAAGCACGGTATGCAGGGTACTTTGATGTGGCAAAAAACTGGTGAGATTGTGTACCGTAGATGAGTAAGTAAACACAAGTAAGCCCGTGCATACCTTGCTCATTGGGTAATCCATCCCTGCCCAAATAGGATTATAACCACTATAGGAGTTAGGATTTATAGCACACATTTTTAGGAGACACAATTCAATCCCTAACATATTTTTTAATGGTTGAAGGGAAAATCAAAAGAATAATATTTTGTGACATGAAAATTATTATATGAAATTCAAATTTCAGCGTTCATAAATAAAGTTTTATGGGAACACAGCTATGCCTACTCATCTATTGTCTATGGTTGTTTCCATATTACAGTGGCATCGCTGAATAGTTACAACAGAGACTGTAAAGTGAAAACCAAAAAAAACCAAACCCATTGCCATGGAGTCGATTCGACTCATAGTGACCCTATAGGACAGAGCAGAACCGCCCCATAGGGTTTCCAAGGAGTGGCTGGTGGATTTGAATTGCTGATCTTTTGATTAGCAGCCAAGCTCTTAATCACTGTGCCACCCACAAAGCCTACATATTTACCTGGTCTTTTACAGAAAACCCTTTCCTAGTTTAAAGTGGTAACCCTTTTCGTTACATTTATCCCATTTTATTTTCTTCTTAGCAGTTACCAGTTTTCTCAGTTGCCATCGACTCATTTCTGACTCATGGTAACCCCATGTGTGTCAGAGTAGAACTGTGCTCCATGGGGTTTTCAATGGCTTATTTTTCAGAAGCAGATTGCCAGGCCTTTCTTCCAAGATACCTTGGGTGGACTCAGATCTCCAATCTTTCAGTTAGCAGCTGAGTGCATTAAGCCTTTGCACCACCCAAGTGTCTAATTTATCTTTTGTGTGTGTGTGTGTGTGTGTGTGTGTGTGTTGTTTGAAATCTTTCTCCACCTACCCTCTCATAATAAAACAACAGCTCTTTGTCTTATTTTCTGTATCTCTAGTCCTGTTTTTAAAAAAAAAAAAACAACTCATTGCTGTCAAATTGATTCCAACTCACAGTGTCCCTATAGGACAAAGTAGAACTGCCCCATAGGGTTTTCAAGGTTGCAATCTTTATGGAAGCAGACTGCCGCATCTTTCTCCCAAGGAGTGGCTGGTGGATGTTAGCAGCCAAGCGCTTAACCATTGCACCACCACCGGTAGTTGGCACATAGTAGGTTTTTAATAAACATCTGTGAAATACATTAACCCTGACCTAATTCTGCTTTGGGTGTCGAGAAGCTCAGAGCTAACTTTGTGCTTTATTGCATGAATTTTCTAATAAAATTATCTTGCCCCATCTTAACTTATACAGATGTTGAACTTGTAACCCTATTCTAAAGATTCTTATCGAATCTAGGATGTCATCATTATCTACGTTCTAATAAGAAACTAGGACACTCTACTGACTGCAAGATACAGATGCATCCTTATTTCAGAGACATCAGCATGTGAAAAGTGCGTTGATAAAATGGGTTATGTGTTTATTCCATAAGCCATCTCAACCCCTTTTTGGAAGTAGGGGCTAAAAATCATAAGCGACAAAGAGATCAGACCCCTGTTTTCAGAGATGAAGCACCTCTTTTGAGGATGGACTTCCCCAAAGAGTAATCCCATCTTGAAGCACGGGCTCACCGGTGGCCTTGGAGGATGTCTGCAAAACCCCAGTCATCCAAGAGTAGAGAGCTCGCTGGGAATGAGCCGAGGTTTGGTCATAGAGCTCTTTGAACACCGCAGATCTAAATGACACAAACACAGGTGTCGATTAAGGAACAAACAGGTGGACACTGCTTAAAGGGGGGGGGGGGTCAAAATAGCCAATGTACTCCCATCCATTGCTATCTGGAGCTATTCCCATTTTTCTCTCTTTCTCTTCACAGCCAAAAACCTTCCAGCATGTGGTCCGGACATATTGTCTCCACTTCCTCATCTCCTAGTCACTTTTTAAGCCACTGTAATCTGGTTTCCCCATTACCATACTACTCCTTGTGGCCCAAGTCACCAACGATCTCCTTGCTACTGTATCCAGAGGTCTCATTTGGTCCAAATATGACTTAATCTTTCAGCAGCATTTGGTCCTCATGGCCCCCCGGCCCACCCTTCAAAACTCAATTGAGTCTCCTCATCCTAGAAGCCTTTCCTCACCCACACTCCACCCGCTATTGGAAACAATTCACCAAATGACCAACTCCCCAACCTTTTCTAAACTTAAATTTTATCACTGCCACTCACTTAGCCATCTTTCATGTGAATAGGCAAATTTCCTTCTCTAACTTTTTGCTTTTCTTTTCTTTTTTTGGGGGGGGTGGTGTAAGAGCAAGACTAGGTGTAAGGGGACAGAAAAAGTTCTTCAAAAAATTTAAAAATACAATATTTAAGGAAAAGCTTGCCCATTTGCTATCATTCCCTAGTAGTCTGACGTAGGGCAAGTTATTTAAGCTCCCCGTGCCTCAATTTCCTCATCTGGGAAATGGGTAGGTAATTAATGGCATCATTCTCACAAGAAGAAGAGGTATGGCAGGGTAGAGTGAAAAGAGGCCAGGACTGGGATTCAGGAGACCTGGGTTGAATTGAGATTAATTCAAGTCCCATGGGATCATCTCAGGGATGCTGTCCCCTCTCTAGGCCTCAGTTTCTCCATCTATGATGTCCATTACGACGGCTTCAGTGGAAGTAGGGATATATTCTGGATTCCTCACTCAAGAACTGGAAATCTGGAGTCAGACAATGTTACATCTGTAATTTTCCATTGTCTTTCTATCTGCAAGGTTTGAACCTACCCCCTGGCTCTTATTCAGGATCTACATAAAATTGATTGTTGTAGTGGACGTCTGTGGGTTTTGCCTGCCCAGTATCCACCCCCTTTCTCTAATACCAACACCTCAATTTTTCTTGGAGAGACTGCACTACTCCCATTCTTGGTCCATGTTGGAGTGGGGTTGTGACCCACATCTAAGCCATTCAGCATATTAGCTCCCTTAGCGACAGTGACTGGCTTAATGGTGGGCATGGGACCCAGTCTGAACCAATGAGAATCAGGTCTAGGGCTTTGTTTGGAGCTGTTGGAAAGAGAGACTCATTGACTCCCCTAGACTTGGCACTCTAAGGAGGTAAGCCTGGAACTGCCAATGCCATCACATCTGCCTGCCTGAGAGTGAGGCCAACCCAGAGGAGGGCAGAGCTGAGAGATAAAGAGCCAAAGATGTTCCTGATGGCATAATGGAGCCCCTGGATCCAGCTGTGCCTGAATTCAGCCCTAAACCTAAACTATTTGATCCAACAATTCCCTTTTTGGCTCCAGCCTGTAGGAATGGGTCTTCTGTCACTTGCAACCAGGTGCACCATGGCCAATAAACTCCTTCTTTCAATGATGTTCTCTCCACCTCCACTCCCACAATCCGAGTGAATGGGGTGGGAGAGGAGTGCTGAAATTAAGAGGGTTTGTGCAATAGCCTGCAGAGCAAAGGGGTTTCATGTAACATGTGTCTTGACTTAAAAAAAAAGGCCACCCTGGAGACAAAATAAGGTCAGATAATGTCTGTTTCTCCCGCGGTCCTTTGGCTGTAAAAGCGATAATAGAATCTCCCAAGTCGCTGTCATCTTGTTGGTCTTTTCCTTCTTCTGAATCATTTTTAAGGCCCTAAAGAGCTACAGGAGCCTTGGTTGCACAGTGGTTAAGAGCTATGGCTTTTAACCAAAATGTCGGCAGTTCAAATCCACCAGCCGCTCCTTGGAAACCTTATGGGGCAGTTCTACTCGGTCTTATAGGGTTGCTATTAGTTGGAATCGACTCAACGGGTTAGGGTTAGGTTTAAGAGCTCCAAGTAGTAAAAGGAGCAGGCAGTGGTAACAATGCCTAGAGCCTTCAAGTCCTAGATACAATCATCTAATTAGGTAACCCCCAAAGTGTAATTTTAAGTAAGGCTAGGTGTTAACAAACATTAACTGGCCTACCATCCCAAAAGGAGAAACTTACTCCTTTTTGCAGTGCTCTGTCAATCCTTCTGCTTTCCCTCAAGGAGAAGGTCTCAGTTTAGTGCTAGTAGGCCTTTACCAGACCAAAACCAGTTCCATCAAGTCCATTCCAACTCATGGCGACCCCACTGTTCAGAGTAGAACTGTGCTCCATAGGGTTTTCTTTCTTTTTTTTTTTTAATTGTGATTTAAGTGAAAGTTTACAGCTCAAGCTAGTTTCTCATACAAAAATTTATACCCACATTGTTACGTGATCTTAGTTGTTATCCCTATAATGTGACAGCACATTTCTCCTTTCCACTCCAGATTTCCCATGTTCATTCAGCGAGGTCCTATCCTTTTCTGACTTCTCATCTCACCTCTGGGCAGGGGCTGCCCATTTAGTCTCCTGTATCTACTTGAGCTAAGACGCACACTCTTCACAAGTATCATTTTATGTCCCATAGTCCAGTCTAAACTTTGTCTGAAGAGTTGGCTTCAGGAATTGTTTTAGTTCTGGGTT
>NW_004443960.1:20387075-20402981 GCF_000243295.1 Trichechus manatus latirostris | reverse complement strand
CTGTTGTGTTCCCTGTCAGGGCAGTCATTGGTGGTAGCTGGGCACCATCTAGTTCTTCTGGTCTCAGGCTGATGCAGTCTCTGGTTTATGTGGCCCTTTCTGTCTCTTGGGCTAATATTTTCCTTGTGTCTTTAGTGTTCTTCCTTCTCCTTTGCTCCAGGTAGGTTGGGACAAATTGATGCATCTTAGATGGCCACTCGCTAGCTTTTAAGACCCCAGACACCACTCACCAAAGTGGGATACAGAACACTTTCTTAATAAACTTTGTTACGCCAACTGACCTAGATGTCCCCTGAAACCATGGTCCCCAGATCCCCGCCCCTACTACTTTGTCCCTTGAAGTGTTTGGTTGTGTTCAGGAAACTTCTTGCTTTTGGTTTAGTCCAGTTGTGCTGACTTCCCCTGTATTGGGTGTTGTCCTTCTCTTCATCTAAGATAATTCTTATCTACTACCTAGTTAGTGAATTCCTCTCTCCCTCCCTCCCCACCCTCGTAATCATCAAAGAATGTTTTCTTCTGTGTTTAAACCTTTTCTTGAGTTCTTACAATAGTGGTCTCATACAATATTTGTCCTTTTGTGACTGAGTAACTTCACTCAGCATAATGCCTTCCAGATTCATCCATGTTATGAGATGTTTCACGGATTCATCATTGCTCTTTATTGTTTCATAGTATTCCACTGTGTGACTATACCATAATTTGTTTATCCATTCGTCCGTCGATGGGCACCTAGGTTGTTTTCATCTTTTTGCTATCGTGAATAGTGCTGCAATGAACATAGATGTGCATATACCTATTCGTGTGATGGCTCTTATTTCTCTAGGATATATTCCAAGGAGTGGTATTGCTAGATCGTATGGTACTTCTATTTCTAGGGTTTTAAGGAAGCACCAAATTGATTTCCAAAGTGGTTGTACCATTCTACATTCTCCATAGGCTGATTTTTCTGAAATAGATCGACAAGCCTTTCTCTCAAGTCACCTCTGGGTGGACTCAAACTGCCAACCTTTTGTTTAGTAACCAAGGGCACTAACCATTTGCACCACCTAGGGACTCCAGTAGGTTTTTAACACATGCTAATCTCCTTCCAGTTGTGGTGTTGGGGAAGAATACTGAATATACTGTGGACTGCCAGGAGAACAAATACATCAGTCTTGGAAGAAATACAACCAGAATACTCCTTAGAAGCGAGAATGGTGAGACTTTGGCTCGCTTACTTTGGGGACATCATTAGGAAAGATCAATCACTTAAAAAGGACATCATGGTTGGTAAAGTGGAGAATCTGTGGAGGTGAAGGAAGCCCTCGATGAGATGGATTGATACAGTGGCTGAAACAATGGACTCAAACATAGCTATGATCATGAAGATGGCATGGGACGAGACAACGTTTTGTTCTGTTATACATAAGGTCACTATGAGCCACAGTCTATCGACGTCAGCTAACAACAAATTTCCTTTTTAAGTAAGAGAATAGGCTGTAGGCTCAGAGCCTCACAGTCAACATGTCTAGCTAGGATTAGTGACATGTTTGTTTTCATTGTATTTACTTTTATGGTTACAAATGATATTGGTTTCCTATTTACAGTAATGATATCAACTTTACTTTTTAAATAAATATTTTAAGTAAAAAGAATGAGTCGATATAAAGAAAAACAGCAATAGTGCAAGTGGTGTATGTTGTTGACTCATAGCAACCCTACTGGACAGAGTAGAACTGCCCTATAAGGTTTCCTAGGCTGTAGTCTTTCTGGGAGCAGATCACCAGGTTTTCTTCTCCCACGAAGCCGCTGGTGGGTTTGAATGGGTTTGAATGGCCGACCTTTTGGTTAGCAGCCGAAGGCTTAACCATTGCACCACCAAGGTTCAGATATAGTTAAAATTGTGAGAATGGTAGAAGAAGGATTAACATTTGGAAGACACTGTTTTAATCAAACCACGTCTAAATACAAATTTTAAGCTGCTCCAGACTTCACATCTGAACCTCCCCATCTGCCTTCTCCCCTCCTTGAATTCTCCCAACAGCTACTGAGGAATATGGTGTGGAGTTAAGAGGGTTGGAAGGAAATACTCACAGGTTCTTAAAGGCATCCTCATGAAGGTCCTGGGGGAGCCTCTGTGTGATGTCCGGCTGGATAAAGCTGCCTGAGGACCGTCTCAGCACCCTGCCCAGGATCTCCACACACTCCAGGGCATTCAGCACCTGGAAACACCTCTCCAGCGTGATGAGAAACAGGCTGCGGATCACACCAGGGCTCTGCAAAGCTCGTTCCCGAATTTCTCTCAAGTCAATGACGACGTCCTCCAGCTCCTGAAGGAATGGGAGACACCAGGGTTGTTTTGAGAGCTGCCTCTTAATTTGGAAGCCCCTGGAGAGACCACACTTTGCAGTAGTGGAGAAATCTAGAACCACTGTTCTACATCATGCTGCTATGTCAAACCTTCCAGAACTCTTCATCGCCTACAGAACGAAGTCAAAGCCTTCACCTGTTCCACCCACACTAGGTGACTTCTCACTGTTCAGACACACTATGACTATTACCCTTCAGGCCTTGCTCTAGCTGGAATGTACTTCCCATCTCCTTCTCCTACAGAAATCCAAAACCAGAAAACCCCAAACCAGTTGCCAAACCAGATTCCAACTCATAGTGACCCCATGTGTGTCAGAGTAGAACTGCGTTCCATAGGGTTTTCAATGACTGTGATCTTTCAGAAGCAGATCAGCAGGCCTTTCCTCCAAGCCACCTCTGGGTGGATTCAAACCACCAACCTTCCAGTTAGTAGTCAAGCACTTAACCGTCTGTGCCACCCGAGGACTCCTTAGAGAAATCCAGCTCATCCTTTATGGCCAAGTTCAATCATCACCTCCTCGGTGAAATGTTCTCTGATCCCCTCCGACCTCAGTCAGAATGAATCTCCCTCTACTATGTGCTCCTGGAGCATTCTGAATGAAGCCCTACGATGCATTTAGATGTTTATGGGTCTGTCTTGCCTGCAAACCAATGGTTCTCACTCCTGGCTACACTTCAGTATCACCTGGGGACCCAAAGAACTAAAGGACCACACGAACCAGGGACTCCACCAGAACTGGATGGTGTCCAGCTATCACCCCTGACTGCTCTGACAGGGATCACAACAGAGAGTCCCGGACACAGCAGGAGAAAACCGAAGAACAAAATTCAAATTCAAGAAAAAAAACCAGACTTACTGATCTGACAGAGACTGGAGGAACCCCTGAGACTATGGCCCCTGGACACCCTGCTAGTCCAGAACAGAAACCATTCCCAAAGCTCACTTTTCAGACAAAGATTAGACGGTCCTACAAAACAAAAAATAACCCAAGGGAGGAATGTGCGCCTTAGTTCAATCAAATATATAAGAACAAATCGGCAGCTCCTGTTCAAAAGCAAGATAAGAAGGCAGGAAGGGACAGGAACTGGACGAACGGACACAGACAACCCTGGGTGGAAAGAGGGAGTGTGCTGTCACATTGTGGGGATTGCAACAAGTGTCACAAACAATATGTATACATTTCTGAACGAAAAATTAACTTCAGCTGTAAACTTTCACCTAAAGCACAATTTAAAAAAAAAAAAAAAAGAATCACCTGGGGAGCTTTTAAAAAATACTGATTCCCAGCACCACCCCCCTAGATTCTGATTTAATTGGTCTGGAGTGGAGCCCACACAACTAGTTGATCTAATGTGCAGCCAGAGTTAAGCCAGAAAAGTCCTTGAGGGCCAAGCCATGTGCCTATGGAGTGTCTGGTACCTAGAAGACACTGAAAAAACAGCCTGTTAGCATGAATGAATGAGTAATTAATTTGGACCACAAAACCCAGGAATGCTGACAAGCTTAAGTTCCAATGTGACTGATCCCTCTGACCTTCACCCAACACACCCTCCAAAAATAACAGCCGCCACTTTACTGAGCATTGACTACACACCAGGCACCATGCCAAGCATGGAGCAAGCATGCATCGTTTCATTTAATTCTCATGACTGTCCTGTAGGTTAAACCCAATAGTCCTAGGGCCAGACATTCCTAGGTTCGAATCCCAAGCTCTGCACTTATTGTCTATGTGTACTTGCACACATTATTTACCCTTTTTAAGTCTCAGTTTCCTCCTCTATAAAATGGAGATAAAACTAGTGCCCATCTCTTAGAAGTGTGTAAGAATTCAATGAGATAATAAATGTAAAATGCCTGGTGCCTACTAAACACTCAGCAAACATAATATGCTATTACATCTCAATATCACAGGTATGATGGTTAATCTTACATGTCAACTTAGCTAGGCTATGATTCTCAGCGGTTTGGCAGACACTATGTAATCACCTTTCATTTTGTGATCTGATGTGAGCAGCCAATCCATTGGAAGAGGAGTTTCTTTGGGAGTGTGGCCTGCATAGTGTATAAATGGATATTCTGGCAAAGCTCACTCTCTCTCTTGACCCTGCAATCTTCTCATCTGACCTCCAGTTTTGTGATCGGGTGTAATTATCCTATGTATTGTAAATCCTAACCTCCATAATGTTACTGAGGCAGGATTAGAGGCAGTTATATTACTGAGGCAGGCAGGGTATAATCTACAGGATTAGGTTGTATCTTGAGTCAATCTCTTTTGAGATGTAAAAGAGATTAAACAAAGGAGCAGAGATCAGGGGACCTGCTACTGTTGAGAAAGAAGAGCTGGGAGCAGAGCACATCCTTTGGACCTGGGTTCCCTACACTGAGAACGTCCTAGACCTGGGGGAAGATCTCCAAGGAACACCGGGTCCACAGATGTTGAAAGGAGACAAGGACATTCCCCCAGAAACAACAGAAAGAGAAAGTCTTCCGCTAGAGCTGGTACCTTGAATTCAAATTTCTAGTCTTCTAAACTGTGAGAGAATAAATTTCTGTTTGTTAAAAGCCATACACTTGTGGTATTTCTGTTATAGCAGCACTAGGTAACTAAGACACTAGAACATGGCTATGCCCATTTGTTTACCTATCATCTATGGCTGCTTTGGAGCTACAATGCCAGAAGTCAGTGATTGCAACAGAGATGGTGTGGTCCATAAAGCTTCAAATATTTACTATCTAGTCCTTTACAAGGAGCCCTGGTGGCATAGTGGTTAAGCGCTCAACTGCTAACCAAAAGGTCGGTGGTTCAAACCCACCAGCTGCTCTGCAGGACAAAGATGTGGCAATCCACTTCAGTCAAGATTGCCCATTGCCATCAAGTCGATTCCAACTCACAGAGACTCTACAGAACAGAGTAGAACTGCCCCATAGGGTTTCCAAGGAGCAGCTGGTGGATTCGAACTGCCAACCTTTTGGTTAGCAGCTGAGCTCTTAACCACTGCACCACCACGGCTCCTCAGTAAAGACTACAGCCTTGGAAACCCTGTGGGGTAGTTCTACTCCATCCTAGAGTGTCACTATGAGTTGGAATCGACTCAATAGCAACAGGTTTAGTCTTCACAGAAAAGTTTGCTGACCACTCCCCTGAATAATACCTGACATGTAGTAAACCCTCAACACACATTAATCGTTCTTAGTCTCACAGACCACGACAATTTTTGCCATATCTTTGTACTGCCTTCACTATTATTTACATCATATTTTTCTTTACAAACTCTTTTTTAACTTAAATTCATTTCAAAGGAAAATATTACATCCCTACCACACTTACAGATTTGAAGTGGTCATTGTATTTTAATAATTGACATTAAAATAAACACATAATGATCAAAATGTTTATATGTTTCAACTCTTTTTGGGAAACACTGCTCCACACTAAACTGTCTCCAACAAAGAAAACACTAAGCCTCACCCTTCTGGATCCCAAGGACCTTTTGGATCCAGAGGCTTTGCTTTGTAATGCTCTTATGTCACTAACTTCATTTTGTAAAACTGATCTGCTTCGGTTTTCTGTCTCCCCTGCAGACTGTAAGCTACTTGAGGGCAGATAGTCTTTCATTTCTGAACCCAGTGCCTGCTGGTGCAAAGTTATCATTCATGGATGTTTATGAACAAAATTACTGGAAGGTCTTCAGTTCCTCCTCACTTCTTAGTAGCCATAAGAACATGAACTGTAAGGCTCTTCATTTGATCTTTGGAGTAAGTGAGAACCAAGGATCTGAAGCTTCCCGGGGGATTGGGGAGGGAGAAAAAGGGAGGGAGAGATATAGAAGGACCAAGGTCTGAGTCAGACTCATTCAATTCCATAAATAACCACTAGTCCTGGACTACCCTACTCCCAAGATGCCAAGAACATCTCACCAAGTGGTCCTTCTTGTCTTCTAAGAGGCATTTCATAGCAGTGCGGAAACGCTGAGCATCTGTTTCCCTCAGGTCTTCCAGTAGCTTCTGGGGCTGGTACAAACGCTGCTCCAGGTGATTTTCCATGGCTGCCTAGATGTGCAGTCAGGAGAGTCAGTCGGGACAGGATGGGAGCTCATGGTGAGCACCATGGCCAGCGGCCCGGCCATTGCACCTACTTTACAGCAGAGACTACATACAGGCATCTTGCAGACATTCCAACTGGCCAGCTCCAAAATGTTTCATTAGCTGCCAATATTTAAGTCAGGGGATTTCTCACAAGAATTCAGATTTCCAACTTCTCTTGGTAAATGCAAAGATCTGGCAACTCTGGGCATGCATCCCCACCTGGTGATAATCAGAGGAGCCAAGTGGACGAGCTCTTAACCACTGCGCCACCAGGGCTCCAAAAGTAGATGCTAAATAAATAAATTTTGGATGAAAAAATGTGTGTGTGTGTGTGTAATTCCTGGGTGGTGCAAATGGTTAAGTGCTTGGCTACTAACAAAAAGGCTGGCAGTTCAAGATCACCCAGAGGCACCTCAGAAGAAAGGCTTGGTAATTCATTTCCAAAGAGTCACAGCCAATGAAAACCCTATGGAATGTAGTTCTACTCTGACACATATGGGCTTGCCATGAGTTTATATACATATATATATAAAGAGAGATAGTATGTCTTAGATTAAAGTATACACATCTCATGAGAAACATTATTGATAAAGAGGAAAAGGGAGGAATTGCCTCTCTTTGGGTTGCTGCAGACTGATGTATGCAAGAAAGAACGCAAATGCCATGAGGCCATCAGTCACCTCCAGCTAGTGGTGTCCTGGTAAATGGATAACAACCAGTGCTCTGACTGTAGTTCTGACGAGACTGTTGGTTGATATTTTTATTTACATTAAAGAGCAAGAAGAAATTGAAGCAACAAAGACGTATGTCAGAACTTGTTTGTCAATGATGTGAGTGACTTCTTGGCTGAATCAGACAATTATCTTTTTTTTATTGTGAAAATATACATACCAACATTAGCCAGCACAACTTCCACAGTTAAAATTCAGTGACAATGACTAATAATGTGCCACTCAGATAATAGTTTGTGAATACTTGAAAGAATAGTTCCTCAATTTTCTGTGTTATTCACAATCTAATGGCAACAGACACAGCACACTTTTAAGTTTCATCTGCATCATTAACATTTTCTCCACCACTTTCTTAAATCTAGACAATCAGCAAAGCAATAAATCAAGCCCTGATCTGTTGTTGTTGTTGTTAAGTGCCATCGAGTCAGTTCCGACTCGTAGTGACCCTATGTACAACAGAATGAAACACTGCCCAGTCCTGATCTGTAGCATTTACCAATTTCCATGGTGTAAATACTCCCACCATGATTGATTTCAAGTTATCAATGTGACATCACTGAAAGCAGAGGTGAACCACTGTAATTTTGAGAGTGAAGTACATTTCTACCCCCAGCCCACTTCTCCAACTTACCTGGCCCCTGAGTTTGCAATCCTTGAGCACTGAGAGGGGAACATACTGATGGGGCTCAAGTACTCACCTGCAGGCTGGCGATGGTGAAGGCGACATTCCGCGAATTCAGATAGGCCAGGACTCTGTGAGGCAGGTCAGCCGTCCACACGTGGGAGCTTCAGCCGAAGACAAACAGGAGAAGGTCGGGATGACAGGTTACCCTATAAGCAGTGCTACACTAGCTGAGTGCCCCCAGGGGACTCCAGAGAGGATGGGAGGAACGGGCCAGGGATACTAGGAGCGTCGTTCTTCAAAGCAGGAGATTTGTTAATCTAGCCTCACGATGGGAAGTTTCTAATCCTAGAACTCTGCCTGGATCCCATTCTCTCAAAGACAGTGATCAATTTCTGAGCTGTCTGCAATATTCTAATTCCCCAAACAATCCACTTAAATCCAAATATATTGATTTGGAAAGATGTCTGTACTATATTAAGTTTAAAAGTCAGACGCTATGTATACAGGAGACTGGTATATGCACTGTTAGGAGTGTTGGCTCAAAACCTGATTTGAATCGTTGCTCTACCACTTAGTTGTGTGACCTTCGGCATATTTGGTTAATTTCTCTGGGCTTCAGTTTTCTTTCTATGCAATATGGATAATAACTATGAAAATTAAATTAGTTCACACACACGTAAAGTGCTTAGAATGCTGTCCAACACAGTAAACAAATGCTCACTAATTGCCTTTTGGAGCCCTGGTGGCACAGTGGTTAAGAGCTTGGCTGCTAACCGAAAGGTCGGCAGTTCGAATCCACCAGCTGCTCCTTGGAAATCCTATGAGGTAGTTCTACTCTGTCCTATAAGGTCACTATAGGGTCACTATGAGTCAGAATCAACTCAACAGCAGTGGGTTTGGGTTTTTTGTTTAATTGTCTTTTATAATCCTATTTTTGTTGTATATAAGTAAACAAATAAATGAATGAATGAATAAATAAATAAAAATTTTAGCCTGAAAGGATATGCCCAAAACTATCAACTGGGGCTATTTTGGAGGGAAGAGTATTTTTGGCTATCTTTCACATAATGGGGCCCCATGGCCCCCATTTCTTCTCCTTCATAGAACTCATCATTTTAGAATTACTTGTCAATATTTGTCTTCCCACAGCACTCTGTATCTCCCTGTCCATGTCCCCAGGGCCTAACACAGGCAGTGTGCAGCACGCAGTATATAGGACGGCAGTGAAGGAAGTGGGCCCTGGAGCCAGGCTGCTCAGTGCACAAGTCAAATTCATCACTTCTTAGCTGTGTGAACTTGAGCAAGTGATTTTTTATTATTTCCCTGTGCCTCAGTTTCATTATTCTATGCAATGGGATAACAACAGGACCTACCTCAAGAGGTACTTGTGAGGATTAAATGAGTTTATACGGATAGAACAGACATGCTTATCATAGTACGCACTTGATAAATGTTAGTTCTTCTACTAGAGTGGAGGAAGAATAAATGTGTCTGGAATAAATGTGTCTACTTGAGAGCACTTGTGCATTGATTGACATTTTTGTAATGAGTATGCATTACTTTGTACAATTAAGAAACTTCCATTAATAATATTTATTAAAAATCTATCCCATCTCCTCTCCTCCCCTCCTCTCTAGGATGGGTTACCTTTGAAACTGTATGAGATCCAGTAACGCTACAATGGGAATAAAATGAAAAGACAACTTAAAAAGGAGTCATTCCAGAGAGATCACAGCTGCATTCTGTTTGAAATTCTTGGAAGAAGCAAGCGGGGACAGAGTGGATTCATTACCATTCAGATAGCTTCCCTCTATTATTTCTTCCTAAAAGGCAAAGAGATAACGTCAACTATAACATCCAAAAGTTGGCATGTTCCAGTAGAGGGGATTTTGATTAAAAGAAAATGGAATACTTACTGCCATTTTTTGCAACAATGGATGCAAATCTGTAAGAAAGTCATTGAATGTCTAACTAGAACTGAATTATGTGACCTTCAAAAATACAAATATGGGTTAGGTAAAGAGCCCAAAACAGTCAGTCATGATGGAAATTTTTAGTGAATTTTAACCATACCTATGTCCATATGTACCCAGTATGGGAAAACCTTAGTTTCAAAAACTCTTCCAGAATAATCCTGAAAATCCTTCATACACACACACATACTCCAAAACACTCTAAAGCATCATGCATATAAATTCATCTATACCAAACACACTTCATTTTCTAACATGTGTAGAAACCATGTAGAGTGATCCCTCCCTCAGGACTTACCCTGCCTGGAATTTGGAACTCTCCGACATACCACTGCATGGCTCAGAAAAAGGAACAGGAAAAGGGAGTATGTCCTAGGTTCCTGAGACATTCTCCTGTGGTTAAACATTCAGAAGACAAAAGGAAAAGACAAATAGACCCAGAATCCTTTAAGGATTTTTTGTTTGCTTTTGTTTTTTAGATATTTTTACTTTATTCCATCTAAACCCCTATCCTAGTCTAATACACAATCATCTCTCTCTTAGGTGACTACAATGGCCTGTGTACATTCCCTTCCCCACCCCATTCTTCTCAGTCTAGCAAAGAGAAGTGGTTAAAAGCATAGACTCTGTTATATTTGACAAAGGACTTGTATCAGAATGTAAGAAGAAGTCTTAGAATTCAATAAGAAGACGACAAATAAGTTAATGGAAAAAAGATACAAACTGAAACTTCACCAATAAAAAAAGTCATGATGGCGTAATTGACCAGGGATAAACTCTCCTGCCTTATTAGAAAACCTACAAAAATATATTAAACAAAAGTTTGGGACATTGGACAACAGGTAGCACAAGACTGAGATCCCTGAGAGAAGGGAAACAAATAAACTGAGACCTACAATTGCTCCAGCTGACTGGCTGGGAGTTTCCAGGCCACTGCACAATGAAGGGACTCCAAACAGAGCCTGGAGGTCTTGCTGAGTTGAAGAGATACAGTTGGGAGTCAAAGAAGCTAGAATCCACAGAGAAGAACATTTGGAGAGGAGGGAGCTGCACAGACAGGGAGTTCTGGGGACTGGCAGAAGTGTACCTTTAAGTCCTTGGCTGAATACTTAACTGCCCATGCATGTAAGAAATCATTTGAGGCTGGAGAAAGAACCTCCAGTATATAGAACAATTCTTTGAGCCCACACAGTGCTGAAAATTCTTCCCTTCAGGGAGAATCCTCAGAAGAGTATTGCCTCAATAACAAATTAGCCCTAAACTACGGTCTGCTGTGGACCTTCCCTGACAAAGCCTAAAATCAAGTTTTGAAAGGATAAAACTGATTTCAAGTAACTTAATTATATCCCAGAACAAACTCCAACAATATTTAAGAGAATATCATATAATCCAGTAACCAGCAATGTAAAATCCAAAATGTCCAGCATCCAATCAAAAATTATCAGGCATACAAAGAAGCAAGAAAATATGATCCATTACCAGGAGAAAAAAACAAATCAACAGAAACATACCCAGAAATGACACAGATTGTTGAATTAGCAGACAAGGATGGCTATTATAAACATACTTTACATTCGAGACAGTAGAGAAAAGCATGAGTATGTTAATGAAAAATGTGGAAGATACAAAAGAGAACCGAAATGGAACTTTTAGAGATGAAAAATACAATATCTGAAATTTAAAAATAAGCTAGATATGATTAACAGCAGATTAGACATTGCAGAAAGAAAGATCAGTGAACTTGAAGCCATAGCAATAGAAATTGTCCAAAATAAAATACAGGGTAAAAAGACAAAAAAGTGAAGAGCGCTCTGGGACAATATTGAGCTATGTAACATAAGCGTAACTGGAGTTCCAAGAAAGGAAGGAGTAGCAGAAAAAAAAATATTTGAAGAAATAGTGGCCAAAATTTTTTAAAGTTTGATAAAACTATCAACCCACAGATCTAAGAAGCACAGCAAACCCCAGGCAAAAGAAATATGAACAAAACCAGGCTAAGGCACATCATAGTCAAATTGCTGAAAACTAATGACAAAAAAAAAAATCTAACAAAGGACATGTATCTGGAATATATAAAGAACTCTCAAAACTGAACAGTAAAAAAAATCCAAACAATCCAATCAGAAAAAGGTCAAAAGACATCAACAGACATTTCATCAAAATGCATATACAGATGGAAAATAATCACTTGGAAAGACATTCAGCACCATTAGTTGTTGCTGTTAGCTGCCATCAAGTCAGCCTCCAACTCATAGCGACCCCATGCACAATGCAATGAAGCAATGCCCAGCCCTGTGCCATCCCCATTATGGATTGAGGATTGGGCCATTGTTATCCATAGAGTTTTAATTGGTCATTTGGAAAATTTAAAATTACAATATCACTACAAATGTATCAGAATGGCTGGAACAAAAAAATAGTGATAAAACCACATATTGGAGAGGATCCAGAAAAAGTGGGTTACTCACACATTGCTGGTGGGAATATAAATGGCACACTCACTCTGAAAAAGTAGTTTAGTGGCTTCTTATAAAACAAAGCATGCATTTGCAATTGCACTCTTGGGTGTTTATCCCAGAGAAACAAAAACATAAGCAACTATACACAAATGTTCATAGTAGTTTTATTCATAACAGCCAAGACTGAAAACAATCTAAATGTCCTTCAGCGGGTGAATAGTTAAATTCTGTTGTTTAGAATGTGGTACATCCACACCATGGAATGCTACTCAGCAATAAAAAGGAAGAAACTATTGATATATGAAACAACTTGGATGGAATCAAGGGAATTACACTGAGTGAAAAAAGCCAATCACAAAAGGTTACATAATGTATGTAACCTTTTACAACATTCTTGAAATAATAAAATTATAGAGATGGAGAAAGGATTAGTGGTTTCCAGGGAGAGAGGGAGGTGTGACTACTAAGGGGTAGAATGAAGGAGCCTTGTGGTCATGGAATAGTTCTGTATCTTGATTGGGGTAGTGGTTACACAAATCTACACATGCGACAAAAATTTCTTTTAAAACTATATATACATACACACACAGGAAGTGCAGGTAAAACTGATGAAATCTGAATAAACTCTGTGGATTGTACCAATGTCAATGTCCTGGTGTTGACTGTACTATAGTCATGCAAGATGTAACCACTGGGGGAAACTGGGTGAAGAGTATATAGGACCACCCTGTACATGTTTTGGCAACTGCCTCTGAATCTATAATTACTTCAAAATAAAAAGTTTTTTTAAAGCACTCAAAGAAAAAAGGCACATTATGTGCATAGTAAAAGAAATAAACTACTGATACATGCAACAACACGCATGAACTTCAAAAACATTATGCCAAGCAAGAGAAGCCAGTAATAAAAAAAAGTATACATTACATGATTCCATTTGTATGAAATTCTTACCCTAGAAAATACTCTACAGTGATGGAAAGCAACACAGAAGTTGCCTGGACTCTACTGGGGTGGGTTGGGGGCAGTTTACTGCAAAGAGGCATAAGGGAACTTTTTAGAGTGATAGAAATTTCTGTATCTTAAATGTGGTGGTGGTTATGCAGATCTCACTAAACTGTACTCTTAAAATGAGTGCATTTTATTGTATGTAAATTATACCTCACGAAAGTTTATTTTAAAAAGAAAAGGTAAATGCATGGACCAGTGCAAACGGTTAAGCACTCAGCTACTAACCAAAAGTTTGGTGGTTTGAATTCACCTAGAGGCATCCCAGAAGAAAGGCCTCGCAATCTACTTCCAAAAGATCACAGTCACTTAAAACTGTATGGAGCACAGTTCTACTCTGACACAAATGAGGTCACCATGAGTCTGATTCAACTCAACAGCACGTGGTTTGGTTTATGGAGTCAGACTACCTGGTTTGAATTCCATCTCTCTGCTACTTATACTAGCTGTGTGACATTGGGCAAGTTACTTAATCTCTCTGTGCTTCAATTTCCTCATTTGTAAGATGAAGTTAATAATGGTACCTGCATCATAGAATATGAGGATAAAATAAGTTAATATTAGTAAAAATAAAGCAGGGCAGGTGAAAGAGGCACAGAAGGGAGTGAGTGCTATTGCAGACAGTTGGTCAGGGAAGACCTGAGAGAATGACATTTAAGTAGAGACCTGAGGAAGTGAAGGAATGAATCATGGGAATATCTGGGAAAAGAATGTTCCAGAAAGAGGACAGTAGTGTGAATGTTCAATAAATCACAAGGATGCCAGTGTGGTGGGGAACAGGTGAGTGCAGTGAGAGCAATATGAGATGACATGGGAGAGGTATGGTGCCAGAGTGAGTGGGGCCTTTAAGGCCATTGTAAGGATTATAGTTTCCACTTGGAGGGAAAGGGGAACCACCAAAGGATTTTGAGCAAAACAGTGGCATGCTCTAGCTTTTAACTGTATCAATCATACTGATTGCTCTGTTGAAAATACATTGAAAGGGGCATTGGCTGAAGCAGGATGACCAATCTAAGTAAGAGATGATAATACCTTGGCCTCAGACCATAAATAGTGGAGCAAAGTGGTTGGATTCCAGAGATATTTTGAAGGCAGAGCCAACATATTGGATGTGAGGAATAAAAAGGAGAGAGAAATCATAGATGACTCCAAGGACTTGGGCCTGATCATCTAGAAGGATGGGCGATGGGAGAACCATGAGAGACACAGGTTTCAGGGAGAAGTCCCAGAGCTCAGTTTCGGACATGCTAAGTTGAGGTACCTATTAAATAAATATCAGAGTGGAGATAGTGAGAAGGCAGTTTGGTATTTGGGTCTGCAGTGTAGGGAAGAAATCCAGACTGGAGAGAGATGGTATATATGGTATTTGACATATGTTTAAACCCATAAACTAAGACGAAATCACCAAGAAAGTGAGGCTAGGGAGAAACTAGGTGAGTTTTAAGGACTGAGACCCAGGGCACTATATTTGAAATGTTGGATAGATCAAATGCAGTCAGCAAAATCAAGACTATGAGAAAGAAACTCTCTAGAACAACTTGGTTTCTTCAACAGATACATTGGAAAGAGAGAGACAAAGAGAAAGAGAGAGAGAAAAAAACCTATGAACTAAAAAAAAAAAAAACTTAAGAGATACATCAACCAGTTGTAGAATAAGGGCATTGTTTGGATACTGATTCAAATAAACCTTGTTGTAGCTGTTGTCGGGTGCCATTGAGTTGATTTTGACTCATAGTGACCCTGTGTTCAACAGAACGAAACACTGCCTCACAATTCATGTTAAGCTTGAGCCCATTATTACAGCCACTGTGTCAATCCACCTCATTGAAGGTCTTCCTCTTTTTCACTGACCCTCTACTTTACCAAGCACGATGTCCTTCTCGAGGGACTGGTACCTCCTGATAACATGTCCAAAGTACATGAGACAAAGTCTGACCATCTTGCTTCTAAGGAACATTCTGGCTGTATTTCTTCCAAGACAGATTTGTTCATTCTTTTAGCAGTCCATGGTATATTCAATATTCTTTGCCAATACCATAATTTAAAAGCATCAATTTTTCTTCAGTCTTCCTTATTCATTGCCCAGCTTTTGCATGCATATAATGCAATTGAAAATATTATGGTTTGAGTCAGGCACACCTTAGTCATCAAGGTAACATCTTTGCTTTTCAACACTTTAAAAGAGATCTTTTGCAGAAGATTTGCCCAACGCAATACATCATTTGATTTCTTGACTTCTGCTTCCGTGAGTGTTGATTGTGAATCCAAGTAAAATGAAATCTTGACAACTTCAATCTTTTCTCCATTTATCATGATGTTGCTTATTAGTCCAGTTGTGAGGATTTTTGTTTTCTTTATGTTGATGTACAAACCATACTAAAGGTTATACTCCTTGATCTTCATCAGTAAGTACTTCAAGTCCTCTTCACTTTCAGCACGCAAGGCTGTGTCATCTGCATAATACAGGTTGTAATGAGTCTTCCTCCAACACTGATGCCCCGTTCTTCCGATTATTTGCTCAGTATGGTGAAAGGATAGACTCCTGATGCACACCTTTCCTGACTTTAAACCACAAGGTATCCCCTTGTTTTGTTCGAATGACTGCCTCTCGGTCTATTTACAGGTTCCTCGTGAGCACAATTAAGTGTTCTGAAATTCTCATTCTTAGCAGTGTTAT
>NW_004443960.1:20369393-20386182 GCF_000243295.1 Trichechus manatus latirostris | reverse complement strand
TCTTGCTTTCTTCATGTATGATGTCCTTGATGTCATTCCACAACTTGTCTGTTCTTTGGTCATTAGTGTTCAATGGGTCAAATCTATTCTTGAGCTGGCCTCTAAATTCAGGTGCAATATATTCAAGGCTGTATTTTGGCTCTCATGAACTTGCTCTAATTTTCTTTAGCTTCAACTTGAACTTGCATAGGAGCAATTGATGGTCTGTTCCACAGTTGGCCCCTGGACTTCTTCTAGCTGATGATATTGAGCTTTTCCATCGTCTCTTTCCACAGATGTAGTCAATTTGATTCCTGTGTAGTCCACGCGTATAGTTGCTTTTATGTTGTTGAAAAAAGGTATTTGCAATGAATAAGTCGTTGATCTTGCAAAATTCTATCATGCGATCTCCCGCATTGTTTCTATCACCAAGGCCATATTTTCCAACTACCAATCCTTCTTCTTGGCTTCCAACTTTCACATTCCAATCACCAGTAATTATCAATGCATCTTGACTGCACGTTTGATCAATCTCAGACTGCAGGAGTCGGTAAAAACCTTCAATTTCCTCATCTTTGGCATTAGTGGTTGGTGCATAAATTTGAATAATAGTCGTATTAACTGATCTTCCTTGTAGGTGTATGGACATTATCCTATCACTGATAGCATTGTGCTTCAACATAGATCTTGAAATGTTCTTTTTGACGATGAATGTGACGCCATTTCTTTCAACTTGTCATTCCTGGCATAGTAGGCCATATGATTGTCCAATTCTAAATGGCCAATACCAGTCCATTTCAGCTCACTGATGTCCAGGATATCGATCTTTATGCAGTCCATTTCATTTTTTATGACTTCCAATTTTCGTAAATTCATACTTCATACATTCCATATGTTTGCGGCTGTTTCTTCTCATTTGAGTCGTGCCACCTCAGCAAATGAAGGTCTCAGAAGCTTAACTCCATCGACATCATTAAGATTGACTCTACTTTGAGGAGGCAGCTCTTCCCCAGTCATATTTTGAGTGCCTTCCAACCTGAGGGGCTCATCTCCTGGCACTATATCAGACAATGTTCCACTGCTATTCATAAGGTTTTCACTGGCCAATTTTTTCAGAGGTAGACCACCAGGCCTTTCTTCCTAGTCTGTCTTGGTCTGGAAGCTCCACCAAAACCTATCCACCATGGATGACTCTGCTGGTATTTGAAATACCGGTGGTACAGCTTCCAGCATCACAGCAACACACAAGCCACCACAGTATGATAAACTGACAGACGCGTGAGGAAATAAACCTTATAAAACAAAAATTATAACTGGGAAAATTAGAGCCGAGCCCTGGTGGCACAGTGGTTAAAGCACTCGGCTGCTAGATAAAATGTCGGCAGTTTGAACCTACCAGCAGCTCTGAGAGAACAACGTGGCAGTCTGCTTCTGTGAAGATTTACAGCCTTGGAAGCCCTATGGGGCAGTTCTACACAGTCCTATAGGGTCGTTATGAATCGGAATGGCAGTGGGTTTGGTTGGTTGAAAATCTGAAGATTTTAAAAAATTATTATTAATATTTTAAAGTTTCATAATGGAATTGTGGCTATGTTTTTACAGAAGTCCTTATATTTTAGGGCAGGGGTTGGTAGACCCACGAGCAGAAGCAGATTAATCAGTAAGCAATGAATGCACGGGCTTAATTGCGTTTACTCATTAATCTGTAGTGCACAATTTCACATGAGTTTCAGCACATCTTTGATGTGAAAAACAGGTGAAATTGTGCACTACAAGACTGGTAAGTAAGCACAAGTAAGCCTGTGCATAGCTTGCTTATTGGGTAATCTGTTCCTGCCCACAAGCCCAGTCAGAACCACTGCCTGTTATTGTGTGATTCACAAGCTAAAAATGATTTTTACATTTTAAAATAGTTGAAAGAATCAAAAGAATAATATTTTATGACATGCTAAAATTTCATAAAGAAAACTTAAATGTTAGTGTGCATAAATAAAGTTTTATTGGAACACATCAACATCCATTCATTTACTTAGTGTCCATGGTTGCTTTCATGCTACAATGGCAGAGTTGAGTAGCTGCGACATAGACCATGTGGCCCACAAAGCCAAAAAGATTTACTATCTAGTCCTTTACAGAAAGTTTGACAATCCCTATTTTAGAGCTATATACCTACATTTTTATGGAAAAGATGATGTGATGTTTGGGATTTTCTTCATAATAATACAGGAGGGCATAAATGGATGGGGGAATAGATGAAACAAGATTGGCTATGGGTTGACAATTACCGAAGCTGGATGTTGGGTATGTGGGAGTTCATTATACTTGTATGTTTTCTTTTGTATGTGTTCGAAATTTTCCGTAACAGTTTTTTTTTTTTTTTAAAGATATAGCAAAATAAAAGAGACTGTGTGTTTTTTAATAAAAGAGGCTGGGTAGAAGAGTAGGCATCGGGAAAGGGAACTGGGAGGAGTGGCTGGTGGGCTAGGAGGAAAACCAGAAGCCAGTGATGTCCTTAGAGGTCCCTGGATGGCACAAACAATTTGGGCTTGTCTACTAACCTAAAGGTTGGCGGTTGAACCCACCCAGTGCAACACAGAAGAAAAGCCTGGCAATCTGCTTCAGTAAAGATGAAAAACAAACAAACGCATTGCCATCTAGTCGATTCTGACTCATACCAACCCTATAGGACAGGGTAGAATTTCCCCATAGAGTTTTCAAGGCTGTAATCTTTACGGTAGCAGACTGCCACATCTTTCTCCCATGGAGTAACTGGTGGGTTTGAACTGCCAACCTTTTAGTTAGCAGCTAAGCACTTAACTACTGAGCCACCAGGGCTCCTTCAGTAAAGATTACAGCCAAGAAAACTCTATGGAGCAGTTCTACTCTGTAACACATGGAGTCACCATGAGTCGGAATAAACTTGACAGCAATGAGTTTGGTTTTTGGTGATGTTCTTAAGGTCGAGTGGAGAAAAGGGAGAGGGAGCCATTGGCCAGGTCGAAGGTGCTGGTGGGTCAAGTCAGATGTTGACTGGGAATTGCCCTTTGGTTCACCTGACTCCCAGCAGACCACACCCGTTACCTGATATCACCCTCTTTCGGTATTAACAGAAACTCGAAGGGAACTCCATAATGTACATGCTTGGTTTCTGGAAATTATTTTATGGGAGTCCTAGCATTCTTGAACACGGATCTCCTTGGTATTGTCTATCTCATTATCCAAATAGATTCCTTTTCCCTCAAGGGGACTCCCACAACCCGCTTTAGATACGGTTTTGCTCGTTTTACTGCCCAGGGCAAAAACAAACTGAAAATTTGAAGCCTCCAGACACAAAGAGCCATGCATTCTAACAGGTTTGGAGCAAACCCAGATCCCTAAGCGCTCTGTAGATGCATTGGGCTCCTCCAGCCCCACCCCAGGCTGGCTTGTTAGACCACTATAATGACTCTTCCTGGGTTTGGGTCTTTGGCTTTGGGGAAACTTTGGCCCTTTTTCCTCCCTTCCCTTTGGTCAGCTGCCCTGGGGCACTAGTCTCGTTCACAATTCTCCAGTTTCCCAGACAATGCAGCTTCTTGTGCTTATTGCTACAGTCTCCCTGTTAACTCTACAGAGAGGTTTACGATTACTGAAACAAATGCCCTGCTTTCTGCCGCACAGAATACCTTCGTTTCAATGAAACCCCAGCCATCGCCAGCGCGGGAGTCGCTTTTAATTAAGTCTTCTGGGTCACTCTCTTTTAGGAGACCGGCCAAAAGGACTCAAAAGGACTGGGCAGGGCAGTGGCGATTTGGGGGTCGATAGCTTTCTCCATGGGCCCCACCCCTTCCCCTCCAGAAGGCTCAACCCCCGCGGACTGGCAGAAATCAAGCAGGCAATCACTCCTTGGGCGGAACCTAAAATGAAAACAGCAACCACCACCACAAAAGGTCTATATTTTGAACCGGGCAGTCCAGTGGTCTTTTCTTTCCCCCACAGTACAGGCTGCCTTGTTGGGGAGGGACAAGGCTTTGAACCAGTCCCTTCTGGTTGGAATCCCTGCTGAGAATCTGCATTTCTAACCAGTTCCCAGGCGATGCTAATGCTGCTGGTTAGGGACCAATTCGGTCCCTACTCATGGCGACACTATGGAAGTGGTTCTCAAAATGTATCATACATGAGAATCACCTGGGGGACCTTGTTAAAACGGGGATTCTGATTCAGTATATCTGGGGCGGAAATGCAAATTCTTAGCAGGGGTTCTAACCAGAACGAACCAGTTCAAAGCAATGGTAAGGGAAGCTGCTCACACAGCTCTGGTTCTCAGCCCTGGCTGCATGCTAGAAGCACCTGAGAACCAGTTTCCCTTGAGTCCATTCTGACTCACGGTGACCCTACATGTGTCAGAACAGAACTGTGCTCCATAGGGTTTTCAATGGTTGATTTTCAGAAGTTTTTCAATGGTCTTTCTTCCAAGGCATCTCTGGGTGGACTCGAACTGCCAATCTTTTTGTTGGCTGTCCAGAGCATTAATAGTCTGCACCACCCAGGGACTCCAAAAGCACCTGAAAACCAAAAAACCAAACCCATTGCCGTCAAGCCGATTTGGACTCTTAGCAATGCCATGTGTTACAGAGTAGAACTGCTCCGTAGGGTTCTGTTGGCTATGACCTTTACAGAAGGAGCCCTGGTGGTGCAGGTTAGCACTCGGCTGCTAACTGAAAGGTGGGTGGTTTGAAACCACCAGCTGCTCCATGGGAGAAAAATGTAGCAGTCTGCTTGTGTAAAGATTACAGCCTTGGAAACCATATGGGGCAGTTCTATTCTGCCCTGTAAGGTCGCTATGAGTCGGAATCGACTCAATGGCAATGGGTTTAATCCTTACAGAAGCAGATCACCAGGCCTTTGTTCCATGAAGCTGCTGGGTGGATTTGAACCACCAACTTTTAGGTTAGTAGCCAATCACAAACTGCACCTGAAAGGCCTTTAAAACACTTGAAGACGCCCAATTAATTGAGCTGGGGTAGGACTCAGACCCTGGCATATTTAAAGTGCCCAGGAGATTCCAGTATGAGGCGGGGGGCGAGAACCAGTGGCACAGGCCTGAAGTGAACATGGTTTTCCTAAAAAACCATGAGAGTTTGAATGAGTCGGGTGACTAAATTGTCCTGGTTGCCTGGGACTGAGAGACACAGAACTTTCAGTTTTCAAACCAGGAAAATCCCAGGCAAACCAGGATGAGTTGGTCATTCTATGGATGAGAGACATTTCATTTTCTATAAAACTTGCAAAGATGTTGGGAGACTCCCTCAATGCTGGTACATCCCATCCCATACACATCCCAACAATTCTCAGTTTAAGGTCCCATGATACAGACCTTAAATAGAGTTGTTTTGCAAATAATGAAACTTCATGTAATTGAGAATTGTTGGAACGTGCATGGGATGGGATGTACCAGCATTGAGGGAGCTTCCCAACATCTTTGCAAGTTTTATAGAAGATGAAATGTCTCTCATCCATAAAGTGACCAACTCATGGGGCCCTGGTGGCGCAGTAGTTAAGTGTTCAGCTGCTAACCAAAAGGTCGGCAGTTCAACTCCACCAGCCACTCCTTGGAAACCCTACGGGGCAGTTCTACTCTGTCCTGTGGGGATGCTTGGAGTTGAAATAGCCTCTACGGCAACGGGTTTATCATGGACCCATATATATGGGCATACAGATACTTACTTGGAGATTTTCCACCAAAAAAAAGATATCAGTTTCATCACTATTAATGCAAAATAAGTTAACTTGTCTGCCTTGCAGAATACCAGGCTGATTTAAGTAGATTTGGATTTTATGTTAAACGTTTCATGGTGGAATGGTTCTGCTCCCAAGAGCCGCAGAGGTCAAGAGCGTGGGCACTTTCTGGCCAAGAGGTCTGGAGGCCTGATCTCTGCCCCGTGAGTCTCTGGGTGCAGGCATCCCCTCCCTCTCTCTGAGCTGCAGGTTTCCTATGAGCAAAATGGAAGGCTTTGGATTCAGCAATGAGAAGGAACAAAGGAAGAAGAGAGAGGAGGAAAGTGGTCTCACCGAGCATCTTCGTTGTGCCCAGCATTGTACCAGGCCCTCCCTTTCATATACTCTTCCCATCAGCCCTGAAGGTTGATTTCCATCATTATACGGATGGTACAGTGGACATGGAGAGTCACACAGCAAGCAAAGGCAGAGAGGGGGATTCCAAAGCGGGGCTGCCTGACTGCCTGGTAATCATAATCACAGCTCCCATGTAATGAGAATGAAGTATATGATGGAGTCCCTGGGTGATGCAAATGGTTAACACACTCGGCTGCTAACCCAAAAATTAGAGGTTCGAGTCCACCCAGAGGTGCCTTAGAAAAAAGGCCTGGTGCTCTATTTCTGAAAAAAATCAGCCACTGAAAACCCTATAGAGCACAGTTCTACCTGGACACGCGTCAGGTCGCCATGAGTCAGGCTGGACTCCACAGCAACAGGTTTTTGGTTTTAAGTATTTGCCGCTTTACATGCATTGTCTCACTTCCTCCTTGCAGAAACTTTGAGGCAGCGATTACCATTGTCCCTGTTTCACAGATGAGGAAACAGATTTTAAGATGTCAAGTGACCTGCCCAAGGTCACACCGCTGATAAGTGCAGAGCCAGGTGGCAAACCCAGAGTTAAATGACTACAAGCACCTGCTGGCCTTGCTCTCCAGCCTCTCTGCTCAGCAGCCCTGCTCCTAGAACTCCAGGTACGGTGTGACCCCCCCCCATCCTCCCTCCTAGGAGCCCCAGCTTGGTCCCCCATTACTAGCTGTGTGCTGTTGACCAAATTCCTTAACCTCTCTGGGCTTGCTCTTCCTCTTCTGTACAATGGGCGTGGCAGTAGTACCTCCCTCAAAAAACTGTGTAAACATTTTTTAAGTTGATAAATTTACCAGTGCTTCCTCAGTGCTGTTCGCTTTACTTGCATTTTCCCATTCCTTCCTCACAACAGCTATGAGGTAGAAACTACTTTACTTAGGTGTAAAACATGTAAAGAACTGTGCCCAGCGCTGGCACATGTAAGAACTCAATGAATATTAGCTATTATTATTAATATTATTATCACTATGCTATATTTTTGCTGCTACTATTATAATTATTACAAAGTTGTTGTCATGGTTATTACTAAGTAGGTCTGGATCCCTTTCCTCAAAGTCTCGTCAGTCCTCCCCCACTCTACGCACCAGGACGCCCTCACCCCATTAGCACCCCAAAAGGGTATCCACCATTTGCCCACTCTTCTATCTCTCTCTGCCCCTACCTGCACCCTCACACACAGCTTGTGCCTCTCGCTTCCCTGGGGAGGCCCGGCGGCGAGCCCCCAGCAGGCCCCCCAGCGCGCTGAGCGGCGCCGCCCGCGTCCCCTGCGTTTTGCTCCCGCGCGCGCCTCACCTGCCGTGCCGGGTCCGCCGCACTTAGCCCGGCGCCGGGCGCGGGGCGGGGCGTCAGGAACACAGCCCGGGCGCGCCCAGCTCTGGCTCCGGCGCCAGCGCCTGCCTGCAGCTCCGAGATCTCGCCTTCCCTGCGGCGGCCGCTGAGGAAACCGAGGCACAGGGAGAGGCAGGGGTCACCGTCCCGCCTGGGGCTTCTTCACTGAGCTCAAGAAGTGTGAGACGCAGACAAAAACGCACCCCCTCTCGTCTCTTTGGGATAGCAGCAGCGAGGCAGTGAGAATTAAGAGCGCGAAAGACACAGCAACCAATTGCCAGGTAGGGACCTTATTTGGATCGGGTTTCAAACTGTTAAAAAATTACGCCGAGTGAAGTCAGTCAGTCAAAAAAGGACAAATGTTGTATTATCCCACTTATATGAAATATCTAGAATATGCAAATACAGAGAGACCAAAGTTTATTAGTGGTTACAAAGAGTGGGAGGGAGGGGGATAGAGGGAGTCATTGTTTGGGGGCGCTGAACTTCTGTTAAGGGTGACGGAAAAATTTGGAAAGGGATAGTGGTGGTGCTTTGCACAAGATAACCGTAATTAATGTCACTGAATTATACATGTAAGAAGTGTGGAAATGGCAAATGTTCTGTTTTATATATATGTACATATATGTGTATACATCCCGTTGCCATTGAATCGATTCCGACTCATAGTGACCTTATAGGGCAGGGTAGATATGCCCCCATAGGGTTCCCAAGGTGTGGCTGGTGGATTCAAACTGCTGACCTTTTGGTTAGCAGCCAAAGTATTCTCAGCTACCTCAACTCTACCATTTGAAAAAATGTTAAGGGTTCAAAGGCATTTAAAATCAATATCCTGTGTTGACTCCTAAACTGGATATAAGGAAACAACATTTGGGCATAGAAGGGAGGATGGCAAGACGTCCTTTGGACATGTAATCAGGAGGGACCAGTCCCTGGAGAAGGA
This sequence comes from Trichechus manatus latirostris, assembly GCF_000243295.1. Classification (NCBI taxonomy): domain Eukaryota; kingdom Metazoa; phylum Chordata; class Mammalia; order Sirenia; family Trichechidae; genus Trichechus; species Trichechus manatus. Next base: position 20,377,814 of record NW_004443960.1, on the reverse strand, counting down.
CATCATGCTTGGTAAAGTAGAAGGTCAGCAAAAAAGAGGAAGACCCTCAATCAGATGGACTGACACAGTGGCTGCAACAACAGCTCAAACGTAGCAACAATTGTGAGGAAGGCGCAAGACTGTGCAATGTTTGGTTCTATTGTATATAGGGTCGCTATCAGTCAGAACCAACTGGGCAGCACCAATTTGTTCTTAATTATTTTTCAGAATTTAAGAAGTGTATGAGGCATCCCAATTTTACAAATTTTGGGGGGGAAGGTGGTGTCATGGATTGAATCGTGTCCCCCAAAAATATCTGTCAACTTGGCTAGGCCAGGATTCCCAATACTGTGTGATTGCCCACCATTTTGTCACCTGATGTGATTTTCCTATGTGTTGTAAAGCCTATCTCTGTGATGATGAGATGGGATTAGTGGCAGTTATGTTAATGAGGCACAACTCAATCTACAAGATTAGATTGTGTCTTGAGCAACTCTCTTTTGAGATATAGAAGAGAGAAGTGAGCAGAGACAGGGAGACCACCAAGAAAGTAGCACCAGGAGCATAATGCGTCCTTTGGACCCAGGGTCCCTGTGCTGAGAAGCTTCTAGTCCAGGGGAAGATTGATAACAAGGACCTTCCTCCAGAGCCAACAAAGAGAGAAAGCCTCCCCCTGGAGCTGACGCCCTTCATTTGGACTTCTAGACTACTAGCCTGCGAGAAAATAAATTTCTCTTAAAGCCATCCACTTGTGGTATTTCTGTTGTAGCAGCACTAGATAGCTAAGACGGGTGGGATCTTTATTTTTCATTTCACATGTATTGAAAGCAATTTTAAAGTGCTTTTATAAGGAAAACTTGTTATTTAATTCATGTAAATATAGCATTCTAACTCTAAAATCCAGAGGGAAATTTTAAGTACTAATTATGTAATAATACTCTCCTAATTCTTCAAAAATATACAATTCCATAGCTACAAAGAAGTGTTTTGATATTAGTGAAAATTGATTCCATTTCAGTGATACCAACAACCACGGCAAGCTACAAAGCACAATCTACTAGCAAATGAAGCCCAATGCCAAACAGGTTGTACATAAAAACAAATGATGGTACTATATTTTAGTGAGCATTAATAATTTAAAATGCAAGCAATTAAATGCAATGTGGTATCCTGAATTGGACTGTGGAAAAGAAAAAAAGATCATTAATGGAAAAAAATGGCGAAATCCCAAGAAAGTCTGTAGTTCACGGTAATGTGTCAGTGTTTAATTTTGACGAACATGCCATGGTTTTGTAAGATGTTAACATTACCGGCAACTAGGTAAAGGATAGAGCCCTGGTGGCACAGTGGTTAAGAGCTCATGCTGCTAACCATAAGGTCAGCAGTTTGAATCCACCAGCTGCTCCTTGGAAACCCTATGGGGCAGTTCTACTCTGTCCTCTACGGTCGCTATGAGTTGGAATCAACTCAATGGCAACAGGTAGTAGGTAGTAGTAGGTAAAGGACATAGAAGAGTTCTCTGTACTATCTTTCCAAGATTTCTGTAGATCTAAAATTATTCCAAAATAAACTTCAGTTTCAAAATATTCAAAAAGCAAGTGATAATAAGTTTGAATCAATTCCTACATAGAAGACCAAGAACACAATTAGAAAAACTGATAAAGCAGCAAAACATGAATGACTGCCTATATGGATAGCCACAATATATATGAAATTCTTTTTTCTATCTTTATGGTGCTGTTCACTGTTACCTAGCTATTGTCTCATCATCTGCTAGTTGCAAAAAGGCAGACTGTTGAATTTTATCTTGCAGTAATATTCCCTTAATGATTCTGGGTGCATTTTTTCATGTGGATCACAAATGTTTCTTAGCATGGGTACAGTGTGAACCTCCTTCTGCAAATCCATGATTTTGTATCTTTGAGAAGTGGTTGTGTGTGAGCATCCTGATTGTGTCGAGTCAATGATGAGCCCGGTTTTGTGCTCAGTGGTGGATTCCTAGACAGTGCAACTCAGTGAGGTCCACCCTAATTCAGTGCACTGTTTTCCATCTGTAATATGGGTACATTGGATGCAAGGTCATTTTTGGATACTTCTTATTGGTTGAGTCGATTCCGGCTCATGGCGACCCCGTGTGTGCAGAGGAGAACTACACTCCTAGGGATTTTAAGGTTGTGACCTTTCAGGAGCAGACTGCCAGGCCTGTTTTCCCAGGTGCCTCTAGGTGGGTTCAAACCGCCATCCAGGGACTCCTTTGGATACTTACCTGCTGTCGTCAATTCCGACTCAGAGTGACCTTATGGACAGAGTAAAACTGTCCCATAGGGTTTCCATGGAGAGGCTGGTGGATTTGAACTGCCAGCCTTTTGATGAGCAGCCACGCTCTGAACCACTGCGCCACCAAGGCTTCTTTGGATACTTAGGCATCTGCAAACCTGGTAGGTCACTTTAGCTGCAGTTGTTTATAGAGAAAAAGGATGGCAGTAGACCTTAATCGGTAACCAAGCAGTGTCGATTCTTGCATCTTACATCATGCTTCATTAAAACACAAAAAAAACCAAACCCATTGCCCTTGAGCCGACTCTGACTCATAGCGACCCTACAGGACAGAGCAGAACTGCCCCTTAGGGTTTCCAAGGCCCTGGCAGCATAGCGGTTAAAGCACTTAGCTGTGAACCAAAAGCTTGGCAGTTCAAAACCACTAGCTGCTCTGAGGGAGAAAGATATGGCAGCCTGCTTCTGGAAGATTACAGCCTTGAAAAGGCAATGGGGCAGTTCTACCCTGTCCTATAGGGTCACTGTGAGTCGGAATCAACTCGATAGCAACAGGTTTGGTTTCGTTTTTGGTTAATCTTTACGGAAGCAGAATTCCACATCTTCTACGAAGCGGCTGGTGGGTTCGAACTGCCTTTCGCTTAGTAGCCAAGCGCTTAACCACTGTGCCACCAGGGCTCCTAACATGTCATGTAGAATGGTAGAAAATACAGTAGTGCTTTTAACTGCTCTGCAGAAGAGAGAAATGATTAAGGGTATTGTATCTTTCCTTCGCTCCTCTGAAATAAGTGTTCTAAGCGCTCAAGGGGCTTACAACTGCAGGTGCAAGGAGCTACGAATCCCAGGTGCAGCTTGCATTTCCTTTCTCCACAGCCTTTGAGGTCAACTGGTTAGCTTACTTTGACCACAAATAGCGCTCTTCTCTAGCGCAATCTTAACTTGATATGAAGCACTTACACAAGGAATGGTGCAGACAAGAAGGCAGCTTTATTGCACTTTGGAAAAAATAAACATGATTCCATTTAGGGGGAAGAAAAGCCATTGACACTCAGTAAGCAACACTGCCATCTAGTGGAATAATGACATACCATCAAGCTTTTCAAGACCAGAAATGAAATGTGAGTGGATATGCTCATTTTAATTTTCACCATAAAATGGCACTTTTAATAAGCTGGCCTTCAGAGAACCTCAGATTTTCTCGAAAAAACATTTTTATCTTTTAAATTCATAGACGTATATGCCTTCTCTGCTTTTTTGGGCAAAGAATGAGTGGTTTTGTTTTTCGTAAATAGACCATCAAATTCTCAATTTGAAAGTTATGAGACACTCTGGGGCAACCTGCCTCTTTGAACATCCATCACTCTTGTTCAACAGTCTAAACGCAACCCCTGATTACGACAAACAGCTTTATAAGGAAGCAAAACTCAACTGTACAAGAACTACATTAAGTTTACTCATTTCCTCTATTTTTACAATCTAAGGTGCTAAGTATTTGCACTTCACTTATTTGAATTCCTGAAAAAAAGCATTAGAACACACCAGTAACAATTTTGCATAAATCACATTAACCCAACTCTTATTATGACTACACAATAACAGTGGAAGATATTGATTGGTGTGAGGATGTGGAAATGCTCTTCTTAGTGAATAATAAAGTAATTCTTCTCACGGCTTTAATTCTCCTCTATACCCAGCTGTTGCAGTAAATGTGCTGATGATTTCTATGAGCATACAAATGAGAACACTTTAATGAAACACCGGGATGAAAAAAAGAAAGTTGTGACAATAACATATTGTTAATAACCACAATCTCAAATCGGCATCTGCTATTACTGAGATTTCAGATTCTGGGTTAAGTGCTCTGCTCTTTGGAATATCCACAATGGTTATTGATCTTGCTAATGAGTTCCGCTCATTGCAACATTTCTGGGTATACGGTTGGAGGCACTCACGGATTCTAGAATGCATGAGTCTGACATGGTCTTCATCAAACTGTGTTCTTGGCAAACAGTAAACTCAGTTAAGGATTTCGGGAAGAGCCACGTTCCAGGAAAGAGGTATACAAGTGTAGACTAAGAAGTTGAATTAAAACATTTTTAGGTTGCATTTTGTTGGTAGACACAACTGAATGTTTCAATTCTGAGAACCTGAGATTGTCCAGAAAAAGAAAGTTCTGAGTGTGTAGGACATAAGCTGTCACAAAGTCAGAACCCAGGGTTTTGCATTTCTCAAAGCAACATGAATTGGGGTGTGGGGATGGAACCTGAAGTACTAGATCTGAATAGGGTTGTTCTTTTTAGGGGTGTCCAGACTGTCTCAGTGTTCACATTTTGCAGTAATTCCCCATCTGAAGCTTTCTTCCCCAAGCTTCACCGGGAAGTGAGCACTCATGTGCAGTGCCCTGATGGGGACTCTCTATGCATCTCTATGCAGCTATCGGGGGCTCGGAGGAAGGGACCACCTGACCCCAGCATTTAAGTCATCTGCTACTATTTGGACACTCCTGAAGCCAAAGCAATTGAAAATGCTAAGGGAGCCTTTTATTAACTCAAACATGATGCCAAAGTCATCTCAAAAAAAGTTTATTAGCATGATTAAGAACATTTTCTTGAATAATGTAAGAGAGAAAGAATTTCTAAACACGGAAGAATATCAGTGGCAATACCTCATACCCAATATTTGGAATTGAATGGACAGCTTTATTGCCAGTCTTCATTTTACTGAAAACAATCCATGTACTGGTTCCAAGTGAAGTCATGACTATTGCTTTGTCTGGGAATGAGTCCCTACTGCAATTAAGTATAAAAAGTATCTTCCATCATGATAGGAGTGTGACCTGCATTACTGAGTAAAGAGCTGATAAAAATCCTCAAAGAGTTGGGTTTTTGTTTTTTAAAAAAACATTCCTTTTACACACTACAAAGAAATAATTAGTATTTTGGCTTTTTAAATTCCTACATGATACTTAGAATGGCAGTCCCCAAAGGCCCTCCCCGTCACATAATCGCGAACACAGACCCTCTTTTCTGGAGGTTGCATTCTTGGGGCGGACTTCATGTGTTTATACTGGTTTGAGAACAAAGACAGCGTCATCCAGAACATAGTAGTCATTGTACATGTCGCCCTCACACAGGTATGGCAGTCTGGTGAAAGCTTCGATAACAAAGCCAGCTTTTCTGAAAACTTCCGACAGACTGTTCACTTGTTCTTCCCAATTCTGTCCCTTGATTTCCAAAATTTCTGATGGTTTCTCCCACTTGCCACCTACTAAAACAAATAAAAACATTAAGTTAAACTCTTGAACAAACAAGTTATTTGAGGAAGGAACTGCAGTGGGTGCTTTTATGAACTGTCTCCTTTATATTTCACAGGTACCCCATGAGGGAGGTGGGCAAAGAGATAACTACAGACCTGTGAGGGCTAAAACTTGCCCAAAACTGATAATTGTATGGGGATACTGAGGCAGAAAGTAACAAATAAAATTTAAAAGAGTATTTTAGCACAAATCCAAGAAAATACCACTGATATGGTCAAGTTATGCAACTTACTACCTAAGGAGGTTTATCAGGTGAGAATAGGGATAGGCTCATGAAGGATTTTAATTCATAAAAACAGATCATCAGTGTGTTTTCCAAGGGAAGTTGATCCATTCCCTAACTTTTCAGAACAATGGTATAAAAGCTAAGCTCCAGGACCAGAGGCAGAACACTAGAATGGATGAGTCAACCTAGCATTCCTTAGAGGAGTGATAAAAGTCTGTGTCAGTAGTTCTCAAACCTATGGGTATCAGATACCAGGGTGGGATGGGTGACGCAGGTAAGGTCTTCAAAGTCACATACAAATCAAGCATGGACTATAGACACACACACAAAGATGACTGTTGTTTGCTTCCATCGAGTTGATTCCAGTTCATGGCAACCCCATATGTACAGAGTAGAATTACTCCATAGGGTTTTCAAGGCTGTGATCTTTCAGAAGCAGATTGCCAGGCCTGTCTGCCAAGGTGCCCCTGAGTGGGTCCAAACTGCCAATCTTCCAGCCAGTAGTCAAGCGCTTAACTGCCTGCACTACTCAGGACCTCCATGAAGAGCAGTACCGTGTCTAAATTCTCACACTTTTAGATGCTCTGGTGATGGAGACACTACACATATACTTGAAACTGCTACAAAATGCAGACTAAGAATAACTTTCTGTTTGTGAGAAAATAGATAATTAACAGCTTCCGAGGATACAAACACTACGGTGGAAAGATTTTTCATTATTTTCAGTGGCCCAGCACTCAAACCCTCTTCTTGTGTCTGGGAAATTTCCCTCCTGGAGTCTTGGTGGGAGACAAAGCCTGGGGAAGAAGCTTTGCCAGCCTTCTTGCAGCTAAAGCCCTGTGGCATGTAGCCTAGGCCCCAAACCTGGCACGACGAGCTGATGGCCCAGAGAAGTGGGCCGTGAGGGTGGAGCAGCAGCAGGGAAACCTGCTGGAGCAGAGCTGAGTGATGCTGATGGTGGCACTCAGTCCATGACAATGTTTGGCATCTGGTGCTTGGTGGCACAGAGTGCTTGCTCTTCAGAGTAGTTTCACAGCGTGACTTGGGCCATCTCTCCCGGCTCTGGACTCCTGACACGGTCTCCAGTCCTCCCAGTGACTGTAAGCTAGCCTAACTCCTTTCAATAAATTTCCTCTTGCTCAAGTCAGCCTGAGTCAGTTCCTGCTGCTTACAAAAAAAGAACCTGACTGATGAAGCCTCTTAGTGGGTGTGGGGGCAGGGGTAGAACAGAGGGCCCACACATTAAAAAGGGGTTCTCAAAACTAGGGCACAACTAGTTCATGGTACACAGTTTATGTCTTCCTTGGACCCTGATGTCTCGTTCGATCAGTTCTCTCTGGTCTCCACATGAAGACACTTCCTTCTGCTTCTGCTTCTGCTCGATTTCCAGCGGTTACTGGCCCACCCACACTTGGCACACAGTAGGTACCCCCGCTGATGATGGGCTGAACTGCTCTGGGAATTTAAAGTGCCAATAATCTGTCAAATCATACTCCTTGCTGGGAAAGTGCACTTCATATAAATCAACCTCTCACTCAAAATATCTAATATCTATGAGGAGTTGTCAAACTGCCAAAAAATAAAAATAAAAAATCAAATGAACATTTAGAAATGTGCTCCGGGCTAAAATCTCAACTTTAAATGGTGAAACTGGCCTACAAACAAGCTTTACACAATTTCAAAAAGTTCCTGATTACGGTTCCTTAGTAAGAGTTCCTCTCTTCAGTTCTTCCTTCCTTTCTAAAAAAGCACACACACACCAAAGCCAACTCTCATTTCAAATTCACACCGCCAGACACACACACACAAAGAAATGGAGACGGCCAACAGAGGCAAGATCGCTCTTGGTCTGGAAATAAATCTGATTCTATTTTATGTCGGTAAGGTTCTTCTTTTTGCTCCTCCATTTTATTTAAATCAATTGCTATTTGTCACCTAATGTATTTATATGTTAAGCTCCTAGAGATGAATTTTTGGATGTATAACAATAGAAATTGTCTAAGGTGGTGGTTCTTTTCTCCCTAGAGAAATAAGGCTTTAAGAGAATGAGTAACAAAACGTTTCATATTAACCTTGAAAATTCCGTTTGCTATTATGCTGCTTTAGAAAACAGCACTTCACTCAACAAAGGGGTGAAATACTCTTAAAATCACATGTGCCCAAGTCATCAACAAATTAAGTTCCCAGACAGGCAGACTTGCTCTGCACATAGTATGAACACTTCTGAAAAGGTAAATTTCTATAAATGAAAATCAGTTGATCACCACGCCTTTAAAAAACAAAAAACCTTACCATGGCTCCTTCCATAGAGAATAACCATCCCACAATATATGTGAAAATATTCCCCCTATACCCCTTTTTTCTCTATAGAAGAGAAAGCACTTTCTACATCACAGTCTAACAATATCAGATTTGTCCACACAGTTTGGGTCATAGGGCAGAGAAAGGGGCAGAAACTCTTAAATTTTCTCTCATCTATAAAAAAATACACCAAAATGTTAACGGTGGTTATTTTGGGTGGTAGCATTATGGGGGACTTCTTGCTTCTACTTCCAGAAGTATTCTGTTTATTTTTCTAATAAGTATGTATTACTTCTTTGAAGATAAACTATCTTAACTGGAGTTA
>NW_004443960.1:20335642-20369042 GCF_000243295.1 Trichechus manatus latirostris | reverse complement strand
AAAAAAAAAAAAAATCCCATGAGACCTCCTAAGAGAAAATTCTTTGTGAGAGTAGGCTTTGGTATAACACATTATCCAAACTTCTCCATTTTGCTGATGTCTTGCTTAACCAGTGTGGGCCAGGCACAAGCCGTTTCCTAGGCAACCCTCCCAGATGGTTTTCTCCCACATTCAGACTAAGTATGCAGAAGTTGCAAATAAGTAGAGATATGAAACTCCAAAGTTGCAAATATTTCTTTTACCCCGTGCTCTTACTTCTCAAAAGAAAGTGTTAAAAGTCAGCTTCCCTTTTAAGATTTTTATCCAAAAGAGGATTTGTGATGCAGACACTGCTTATTAACTTTGACGTTTTGGCAGAACCGATTCCATTTCAAATGTTCCCACAGATCGTGATCATTACTATGTCATGAAAGAGGCAAGTCTTCCCATTAATAAACACCTGAATGGCTTTCCAGCTTCACAGGTCTAGGATTAGAGGGCTAAGGTGGTGAACCCAACCTCCGTAACTTGGGAAGCCGCATGGCAGGGTGCAAGGGCCCTGGATGAGGCGTCTAGTCCCGACTCTGCTAAACCACCTTGCTGAGGGAGGTCAGCAATTACCTCTAACATGAGCATACGCCACTGGGAACCAGAGTGGTGGCAGCACCAGCAGAAGAAACCTCTACTTTTTTTTTAATTTTATTTGTTGTTGTTGTTGAGAATATACACAGCAAAACATACACCAATTCAACTACTTTTACATGTACAATTTAGTGCCATTGATTATATTCTTCAAGTTGTGAAACCAGTCTCATCCTCCTTTTCTGAGTTGTTCCTTCTCTCATTAAAATAAACTCACTGCCCCCTAAGGTTCTATCTAATTGAAGTGCTATTGTCAATTTAATCCCTTACAGATAGTTCTTAAAAGAGCATAATGCTCAAGGCAGACCTTTTTTACTAGTTAAGTTAAACTATTGTTTGGTTTTAAGATTTCATTGGATACTTTTCATTTAAAGTTTCAAGATTATCTCAGGGCAATAGTTTCAGGGGTTCATCCACCCTCCATGGCTCCAGAAAGTCTAGAGTCCATGAGAATTTGAAATTCTGCTCTACGTTTCTCCCCTTTTGATCAGGATTCTTCTATAGAATCTTTGATTCAAATGCTCAGTAATGGTGGTCAGGCTTACTATGGCGTAACCTAAGACCAAACCCACTGCCGTCAAGTCAGTTCTGACTCATAGTCCCATGTGTTACAGAGCAGAATTGCTCCATAGGGTTTTTTTGGCTATAATCTTTACAGAAGCAGATCGCCAGGCCTTTCTCCCACAGTGCCACTGGGTAGGTTTGAACCATCAACCCTTAGATTAAAAGCTTAGTGCAAACCGTTTTTGCCACCCAGAGACCTTGATGTGGATAATACTATCTGCATTTTGCTAATGAGGAAAGTGAGACAAAGAGGTTAAGATCATAGAGCTAGGAACTGGCAGGGCTAGGATTCAAACTCAAGTTTGTGCTCTTTAACAATACTGTTAAATCAAATAAGATAAAAGCTACAAGGGAATGCAAAGCACTGTACAAGTGCCAGACAGAAATAAAATTTGCTTAGCATGGCGTGGCCAGTTCCTTAGGCCACTGATCAGTAATCAAAGCCGTGGTAGGCTAAGCCAGGACTGCATTTCCACAGGTGCACGTCTCGCCTCAGGTTTCCCGTAGAGACACCAGGCTCACAAAAGACCAACTGTGAATTGCCATGACTTCCTGGTGATCCCAATCCCCACAGGGCAAAAAATCCCTACAGCTCATGTGCTCTACATCAACATTTGCATCAGGATCTTTGATACATACCATCACACTGAATACAACGCTCCAGTGAGGCAAGGAGTACAGATGAGGACATTGGCTCTGAGAGATTAAGAGACTCGCACAAGATCAAAGGAAAGCTTGTAGGTAGCCAGAATGCATACAGGGCCCCAAACTTCTGACTCCAGATCTGCTCCCACTGGACCCACCTAGTCACCAGACAGCACTGCAAACCAGTAGGCTAAGATCAAGAAACATGATGGCTGGTGTCTAGTTTTAAAGTCCTTGTTAGTGCTGGAAGTTAGCTAAGAAAAAAAGAAAGGAATGGCTGAGATCCCCACCCCAAAAATGTAGGTAGGACAGAAGCATAGGCAGAGTGAGGTGTGAAGCCAGCTAAACAGCGCTCATCTGCTTCCTCCCACAGGTGCTGTGGGCACCTGTACTGTCTCTGTCACACAACCGTCTCACCTCGAAGTGGACTACACTCACAAGGCCGTTACCATCGAGTGCACCTTCTCCCCCGTCGGATGCTCTACAAAGCCACCGATTAGTCTGTGGTTCCGCTATGGCGCTCACCAGTCGGAGAACCTATGCTCACGTGGATGCCACAGTGAGGCTGACAAGTTCACAGTGAGAGAGTCCCCGGCACAGAACCAAGTTTCCATCACTGTGAACAGGGTGTCTTTAAATGACAGTGCAATTTACATCTGTGGAATAGCATTTCCAAGTTCAGTGAAACCCAAAGCTAAGCAAACCGGAGGAGGTACCACGTTGGTGGTGAGAGGTCAGTCTGTTAATGCTTTATTTCAGTACATCCCATTTTGCTCAGACCTTTAATATTCATTACATCACTTACATGCAGAAATTATTAGATAAATTTGCTGACTTAATACCCTAGTCAGTGAAGGGCATGACCTGAGAACACGTCTACCTGAGGTCTGGATTAAGCAACTATTCCGACTCCATTTCCCCACTCCACCCCCACCTTCTCTCTCCTCAGACACAAAGTCAGTGTTATGTTGCGTGCTATATTCTCTCTCGACGTCCAGACTTTACTAGTGAAGGCTATGATCCTCCTTTCTGTATGTCAGTGATGTGGTGTAATGAATGTATCAAGTCCAAAGGGAAACTTGGGATGATTAACTACCCACTTTCTCAGGAACTGGGCTGGCACTGTATTCCCTAGAATGACAGACTGGAGAAGTAACCAGTGAACTGGACCCAGAAAAGGATGCATTATGGAGAATAAACACAAGCTTGGGGAGAAGTCATTGGAGGACCTTTGACCCTCGCCGTTCTGTCTGGATGGCAGGGAACAAAAAAGGGCCGATGTGGCTCTGGCTTCCTAGGATTTGCTAAAACCCAAGACTATGCCCTTTCTCCAGTGAGGACGTTAAAAGGCTGCGGAGAAGATTCTAGTTTAGTCCCACCAGTCATCTCCCAACTCATTCCCCTGCATAGTCTGAGATGAAGAAATTTTTTTTTACCTTTTTTTTTTTAAATTGTTGTGCTTTAAGTGAAAGTTTACAATTCAAGTTAGTCTCTCACACAAAAATTTATACATACATTGTTATGGGACCCTAGTTGCTCTCCCTGTAATGTGACAGCACACTCCTTTCCACCCTGGATTTTCCGTGTCCATTCAACCAGCGCCTGACCCTCTCTGCCTTCTCATCTCACCTCTGGACAGGAGCTGCCCATTTAGTCTCATGTATCTACCTGAGCTAAGAAGCGCACTCTTTGTGAGTATCATTTTATGTTCCATAGTTCAGTCTAACCTTTGTCTGAAGAGTTGGCCTCAGGAATGGTTTTAGTTTTGGGCTAACAGAGGGTCCAGGAGCCATGTTTTCCAGGGTCCCTCCAGCCTCAATCAAAACATTAAGTCTGGTCTTTTTACTAGAATTTGAGTTCTGCACCCCACTTTTCTCCTGCTCCATCAGGGACTCTCTATTGTGTTCCCTGTCAGGGTGGTCATTGGTGGTAGCTGGGCACCATCTAGTTCTTCTGGTCTTAGGCTGATGAAGTCTCTGGTTTATGTGGCCCTTTCTGTCTCTTGGGCTAACATTTTCCTTGTGTCTTTGGTGTTCTTCTCCTTTGTTCCAAGGTAGGCTGGGACCAACTGATGCATCTTAGAGATGGCCGCTCGCTAGCTTTTAAGACCCCAGACGCCACTCACCAAAGTGGGATGCAGAACATTTTCTTAATAAACTTTCTTAAGCCAGTTGACCTAGGTGTCCCCTGAATCCATGGTCCCCAAACCCCTGCCCCTGCTGCTCTGTCCTTGGAAGTATTTGGCTGTATTCAGGAAACTTCTTAGCTTTGGTTTAGCCCAGTTGTGCTGACCTCCCTTGTAGTGTGTTGTCCTTCCCTTCACCTAAGATAATTCTTGTCTACTATCTACCTAGTGAATACCCCCTCTCCCTCCCCACCCTCGTAACCATCAAAGAATGTTTTCTTCTGTGTTTAAACCTTTTTCTGAGTTCTTATAATAGTGGTCTTATACAATATTTGTTCTTTTGCGACTAACTAAATTCACTCAGCATAATGCCTTCCAGATTCCTCCATGTTATGTTTCAAGGATTCATCATTGTTCTTTATCATTGCATAGTATTCCACTGTGTGAATACACCATAATTTGTTTATCCATTCGTCCGCTGATGGGCACCTAGGTTGTTTCCATCTTTTTACTATTGTGAACAGTGCTGCAATGAACATGGGTATGCATATATCTATTCATGTGACGGCTCTTATTTCTCTAGGATATATTCCAAGGAGTTAGGATTGCTGGATCGTATGGTACCTCTATTTCTAGCTTTTTAAGGAAGCACCAAATTGATTTCCAAAGTGGCTATACCATTTTACACTCCCACCAACAATTGTATAAGTGTTCCAGCCTCTCCACAACCTCTCCAACTTTTATTATTTGGTGTTTTTTGGATTAATGCTAGTCTTGTTGGGGTAAGAATAGTATGAGACGAAGAAATTTTAGAGGAAAAGCTTCTTACATAATTCTAGGGGGAGGAAGAGAAGGGTAGGAGCCCCTTGCTTTATGTGGATCTCTTTCCTTAAACAGGACTCTGGTAATGATGAGCACTGAGATCATTAAATCATGAACTCAAAATCAAACCCAGCCCTTTGGTTTTAAAATAGGACTTTGGGGATATACAAGATCATCTTGTATTATAGTCCCTGCTTTTAATTATTAGTGTTGTTCTTTTAATTATTAGGGGTGGGCTTTTGATATTTGAATGTCATTTAACCTGTCTTAGTTAGTTTCCTCTAATCTGTAAGATAAATTATAAATGAGTTATACACATAAAATACTTTTAACAGTGCCTGGAGTCCCTGGGTGGTGTAAATGGTTAACTGCTCGGCTACTAACCAAGAGGTTGGAGGTGTGAATCTACCCAGAGGAACCTCGGAAGAAAAGCCTGACTGATGATCTACTTCTGAAAGGTCACAGCCATTGAAAACCCTACTCTGACACACATGGGGTCATCATAAGTCAAGGCCGACTCAACGGCAACTGGTTAAGGTTAAAGTTACTGGCATTATAACAAACACACAACTTTGCACATTTCTATGTTTCACTGCATTAGTCTTTTGTTAAAAAAAAAAAAGTTAGCGAGAAGAAAAATGGCTTTTAAAGAGATGGATAATCTCAAAATTGCAGACTTATATAAAAAAGGGATCCCTCTTTAGGAGCAGAAATTAAAGTACTTCTAAGACAGGCATGACAATTTCCTGCTCTTCTACAGAGCTCCTAATTCAGCACCAAGTCCAACGAGCGCCCAGTGGATTCAAACTGCCAAACTCTGGGTTAGCAGCTGTAGCTCTTAACCACTACGCCACCAGGGTTTCCAAAAGTTTTATAGATATGGCTAATTTGCTAGTTTCACAACATAAAACTGAGTTCACAGGATAAGCACCTCCGGGATATTTTGTTGAAAAGTACAGATTATTCATGCAATAATCATAAATCTAATTGTATTGTATGCTTCAAATAATCGGGTACTTGAAGGCATGGAATGTTAATTAATCGTGACCCAGATCACAGGGCACTTCCTGCAAGGAGGGAGAAATTCAGAATGTAAAAATGGATTTGAACATTCTGTTTCCAGAACTTTACTGTAAAGAAGAATGTACACTTGTAACAATGCCCTGTCTTTTACGTGTGCCATGAGCACTGTGACCCTATCCAGCTGTGTAGGCTACACACTTCCAAGGGTACAAGTGTCAGCATTCTGTTAATAAATACATGTGGAAAGATCTTAACTCCAGAAACAGCCTCTTGGTGACACTTGCACACCATTTCTATCGAAAGAAATGTTAAATGCCCTTGAACAACTGTCTTAAAATGTTTCTCTAACCTTAAGTAATACTCTCCATAAAAACAGTGATTCTCAGCATTCTGACAAATGGTTCATTGAATTCTTAAAAACTTGAGTCACATTTTTGGTATAATACATTTCAAGAGCTGATGAACAGGTTTTAACGATGATATACTTGAGGGTCTTTTGAATCAAGATACTGGCTACATGAATAGGCCAGTAAGATCGTGTTTCACCTCCAACATGTAGCTCTAATTGTACTTTACATATATATTTGCAAGAATATGTTTCAATAGTGACTATGGCTCTTTCTGTTTTTGTAATTAATAAAGAAACTAAGCTTCTCAGTAAGGGGCTACGGAACACCCTGATAGTGCTCTTACCGCTGCTCTGCATCTATGTCACTGGTGTGGGTGTGATCTTCATCATCCTCTCCCAAGTAAGTCAAATACTCTTGCATTGCATGGCCTATAGCCTTGAATATTATAAGGAAATAATTTCTCTCTCTCCACACATTGTGAGCCTCATAAAAAAGCTGATTAGCATCTTCCTTTGCATTTAAAGGGACACCACCTGCAGAAGAGAGCTGCAGAAGATAGCATACTTTTTAATGACAAAAGTAATTTATTAAGCAGAACACAAGATCCGCCGTGCTTCCTCTTTAAAGCCAAGCCCAGTAACATAAGAACAAGAGACTTTTTTTTTTAAATAACTGTATTACGTGCTCTCTTTCTGCTGGGGGTTGGGAGGAAATATGTGTTACTATATGAGAGCCCTAAGAATAGTCTTTGATAGCAAAAAAGGGTTTGACAAAGAGACTAAAAACTACCTTCAAATATTCAAAAAGGCCTAAAGTTATTGAGAAAGACTATCTTCTGGCTCTGCATATTCTTTACGAGAGGATATGCAAACGTTCTATTAGGATTACTATGGATCTTACAATCAACATCAGTTTGGTTGTTAAATTATTTTATTAATGGAATAAAAGCATCTCAGAAACGATATGAAAATTAATTCTTACTGTATATCATTTAAATATTTAGTTTAATCTTATTATGGTGTAACATATCTGCCACAATTGTTTTGGGTGCATAAAACGTTGTTACAAAACTATTCTCTTCTTGGCAGTCAGAATCCAACAATCTAAGGAACAAAGAAACAGAAGAAGACTCACGAAAGGTACAGACTGATACCTGTAAACTGCTTTAAAATTATGGCTTCTGCAACGATTTCAAAGCAGAAATACTTTAAGAAACACAGAGAGAACATCATGGTAACTTTCAACCATAGACAGTAATGTTTCCTACTGTTCAAAAACTCAGTGGAACCTCCAAGTGGTAAACTGTGATTTAAATTTAACAGTTCTCAACCGTAAATTCTACTGAATGTACTGCTCAAAAAAGACAAGCCTTAACTGTAGGTGCAGGTGTGGGGAGGGTGGGGGAGATTAGCTTCGGAGGCTGGTGGCAGTAAAGAAAGAACAAGCTCCAATAATGTGGAACGATCATCACCTCTAGTCCTAAAAGAGAGATTGTTTTTCTCATTTTGATTTATAGAAGAGCGCTCGGCAGATTTTTCAGGACATTGCTCAAGAACTATACCGTAAGAGATACGTGGAAACGAGTCAACAGCCTGTAAGTGTAAAGCATCAAAATGATGCAATGCAGATACAAAGAATATTTGACTAAAAAACACAGTGATACAGAAACCTCTCAGAAACAGACTAGACACAGGCCATGTTTTCAATATAGACGAGGATACTTTTGTGGATTAAAAGCTACTTGTGGAGTGTTTTGCATGCAGTAGTAGGCATTCAGTAGATGTCACAAACATTTGTGGATAAAATTAGAAAAGGTGCTTGTTTCCAATCAGGGAAAAATAATTCACACTAGAAAAGACCCAACTAGGACTAATGAACCAAAACTACCAAGGCCTCCACCAGACTAAGTCCAGTACAACTAGATGGTGCCCGGCTACCACCACTGACTGCTCTGACAGGGATCACAACATACGGTCCCGAACAGAGCTGGAGAAAAACGTAGAACAAAATTCTAACTCACAAAAAAAAGACCAGACTTACTGGCCTGACAGAGACTGGAGAAACCCCGGGAGTATGGCCCCCAGACACCCTTTTAACTCATTAATGAAGTCCTGAGGTTCACCCTTCATCCAAAGATTAGATAGGACCATAAAACAAAACAAGACTAAAGGGACACACCAGCCCAGGGGCCAGGACTGGAAGGCAGAAGTGGACAGGAAAGCTGGTAATAGGGAACCCAAGGTCGAGAAGGGAGAATGTTGACATGTTGTGGGGTTGTTAACCAATGTCATAAAACAGTATGTGTAGTGTTTAATGAGAAACTACTTGTTCTGTAAATCTTCATCTAAAGTACAATAAAAAAAATTTTTTAAAAAGAGAAGACCCAGCTAATGAAAATAGGAAATGAGTACTCCTTCAGTGTCTGGGATTGAAGTGATAGAAAGAAGTATTTACAATTGTTTTTAAGATGAAAATTTTATAAAATATGCAGTAATATTCGCATAAATATTTGCATAATCTATAATACATTCTGTCAGTGTTCCTTTAAAGTCCTATATAAACAGGTCTTTCAAACTAGATAGTGTTTTAAAGGTAGTACAACAGATAGTCTGTTTCCATTATGCATGATCAGATTGCTCAGATTTAAATTCAAACATACACAAAATAACGAACTTATGTGCTAGTGAATATATTTTCCTCTGAAAAGCCGCTAAGAGGGGAAATGCAACAGAATTCTTACATGAGATTTTTTTTTAATCCAACTTAAAAAAAAATTTTTACCCAGGAGAGTAATACTGTCCAAGTAGTCACTTTATCCTCTAATGTATATACAAATACAAAGAAAATGGTCTAATCACATAAGATGCCATCCTGTATTGTTATCAATGCCAGTTTATACTTTTGTCTAATTGAGGCTGGGGCATCTTTTTCAGCAAAGAGGCAAAGGCAAGTGGCCTAAAGACAGGCCTAGAAGTAGAACTGTAAATTTCTAAGCCAGGGCTTTGACAATGACATTGGAACAAGAAAATTATTTTTTGAGTTTCACATTCTAAATATAGCGAAAGCAATAACCTGGTCATTAAGACTACTGGAAGGGTAATTAGGACTCAGAATGCAGGACAACTTGGTTGTTTACATGTTGCTTGGAGCACGGTGTCATGTGGTTACATCGCCTTAAACACGGCCTGTATTTACCCTTGCAGGAGAAAGACAGAAACAGTTATGAAAACAGAAGAGCACTTTACAATCAGCAAAGACTATAGAAATGTTTTAATTTTTAATTAAGCCACTGAAAATCCAACTCCGGAAGCTATGGCGGTGTTAATGAACATACAACAATCGGGGTTTTGGACAACTGGCTGCAAAAAGAATGCCAGAGTATAAGAAAACTATGACTAATAGCAACTATCAAAAAATATTAAAACTCAACAAAATACAACTGAAAAATACTTTCACAATTTACTAGGAAAAAATCTCAGCCTAACATCTTCAAAAACTTCAATTTTTATAACATATCCTATGTTTTTCAACATATGAGGCATGTGATAACCATTATCCTGAAGAAGATTCAAAGTCACAACACGTGCCTCAATCCTGAGTGGAAGAATTGTCTTTATGGGCTGTGGAAGTAGAGGGACAATTGGACTCAGCTGAGTAGAAGGACGGAAGGAAGGGAAGGAAAGAGAAGAGGAAGGAGGGAGGGAGATGGGAGGAAGGGATGGAGCAAGGACTGACTTAAGGGGCAAAATTAAATCAGGGCGAAAATTATTTCCTCTGATATTGCAATGGGGCAACAGTACAGTGCACATTTCTTGCCAAGGTATGCAAAATAACTCACATCATGCTACCAGCAAAGAGTGAGACTATAACAAAATAGAGAACAGAGTGAGAATACAATAGCGAAAATACAGAAAATCCAAAGCAGACCTTGACTGAAGGTTAAACAGAGAAAGCCTCGGAAGAAATAAGCCACGGCTGACTCTAGGTGTCAGTGTTGTGCCAAATAACAGCACTAGGAAGGCGTGTGTGAAACGCACAGTACTGTATGAGCACCTCTGCCATACAGATTTTTGGTAAATTTAGCGGGAAGACATCCGAGAAGGGTCGGGTAGAGCAAGGACACATATGGAATTCGTTAGTATTTCACTAAGAAAACACGATAAAGGTTGCTCTTTGAAAGCTACTTCAGTGTAAAAAATCTAAAGTACCTACAAGTGTGTATTCACTATTAAACATGAATTACAACCTATAACGTCTATTTCATTGAAGTGTTTCTTTCAAACTGCTATTAAATGAGGTCAAATTTTAAAAGATTTTCTATCCCTTGGAAAGTTTTTTGCATTCATGACTTAATTCAGTGATCTCCAACTTTTATGAACACAGAGGCTAGTAAAAAGTGGAAAGGGAGATAGCACATAACCTCATTTTATGTGTAAATATGTATGTGCATGTGAATATGTATATGTGTGTGTACGTGTATATATGTACGTGTGTATATATGTATCTCAGATACAAAAATAGAAATTAAACAATGGCATAAAAAGCAATGTAAATAGAAACGCTAATATTTTCTTCCTATATCCCAAAATAAATTGTCTAGTGTACTCCCTGGAGTGTACACCCCCCACCCCCACCCACTTTGGGGACCACTGGCTTGCATGACATAAATGAACTTCTAAACTAGATGGCAAAAAAAAAAAAAAAAAAGGCAAGCCCTAACTCCATCTAGGTGAATAAAACCACCAAAACCAAACCCACTGCCATCCAGTCAATTCTGACTCACAGCGACCCTACAGGACAGAGTAGAACAGCCCCATAAGGTTTCCAAGGAGTGGCTCATGGCTTCGAACTGCTGACCTTTTGGTTAACAGACGAGCTCTTAATCACTGTGCTACCAGGGTTCCAGGTGAATATAAGTGTTTAATTACATCATTTACTTCACATTTCTGGAGTCATTACATTTTGATACTTAACTCCAGAGCTGAAAATACACTGTTCTTTGTGTAACTAACCAGGAGATAAACTCCCTGAGATAAACTAGTATTTGATTCAGAATAAGCCCTTCCCAATGTACGAAAGAGCTGAGCTCAAAGGTGGATTTTTAGGCTGACATTTGGAATGCAATTTCTCAAAAAGAAAGAAGTTATTTTCTCCCAGATCATACAAAGAGTGCCTGATACACATATAATATTCATTCATTTATCCATCCACCTAGCCAACCATATTTACTGAGTGCAAAACTATTAAACAATTCAATGTCTCTTTCGCACCCTATCCATGGGCCACACTGAACCTGCCCTACCCTAACCCCACCTTGTTCACGCCTTCATGCTTTTGTATATGCTTTTCCACTCCACCGGATAAAAAACACTCCACAGAGTACAAACCGAGCTCAAATGTCACCTCCTATGTGAAACGTTCCCCAGCACCCCGCAAACCCACACTACTTGGTCATATTTCTTATCACGCTCTTCTGCCATTATTTGTTTATATCTACCTTCTGCACTATATTGTAAGAATGTTAAGACGAGAAGCACATTTCTCATTTATCTTTGTACTTCCACTGCTTAGCACTGCCTGGGACATAGTGGACCCTCAGATGCTTTACAGGAATGCAAATGAACAACATTTCTATAGAAAAGTATTGCTCAGCATTTCAACTAAGAAGTGAAGGATGTATATCACTCCCTAACAGATCTTGCAATGAGGCTAGCCATCCACCCTCACCCATCTCCATAAGGTCTGTTTGTTGAATCCGTAACAGTATTAATTTTCCTGCTGAGTACCCAGAGAAATTTTTACTGGAAAAGATAAAACTATAGCTTTTGTTCAGATTTAAGTTTTCCATGAAAATAAAAAGGGAACAATGCTGAAACCACTACAAGAGGTAAACGGACAGAGACAAGATTCTAGCATCTACATACATTACCCTCCAGGCAAGCGCGTTTAAACATACCAAAAGACTTAACGGGATTTTCAGGATAAGTAATTTCTCTTTTCACTACTATGTAAGACTTGAGAGAATCTGAAACCCCTGGCTAAGAGGCATATGGTTAAGCTTCTGTAGCATGAAGTCACATAAGCTGATGGAGAATGAACAGATTTTGAGATAAAGTTAAAATGCAGAATGAAGATTTCAAATTCGGATTGTTGTTAAGAGTTTCAGGCAGATCTAAAAGACATTGACAAATATTTCAATCAGAAGACCTATGAACAAGTATGATCAATGAAGCCTAAAAACAAAGTTAAAGAATAGGAAAGAAAGAAATAAAGCTAACATTTATCAAATACCAATACTGAGACAGACACGGATTCGGAACTGTCCTATACATTAGATTATTTAATACTCTCAACAACCGCCAAGACAGGTATTAAAACACTAAGATTAATGAGAGGCCCAACTAACCCAGGCCACAAGTGCTGACCCATATTTCCAACACAGGTCAGATCTCAAAGCCCAAGCTCTTTCCACTACACAGTCCTGCTTATTTCTATTTAGACTGACAGGAGCTTTAAGGTAAACACGTCTAATCCAACCAGACCAATGACCCTGGAAGAAAGTGAGAATGTTGTCAAAGAGCTACCTTCCAAAAAGCACAGGCCTGGATGGCTTCACAGGAGAATTCTACCCAAGTTAAAAGAACAAATAACCCCAGTGCTATTTAAACTGCTCCAGGGCATACAGAGAAAAAAAAAATCCACATTATTTTTTACAAAGCCAGCAGAACATTGATACCAAAACATGATAAAGATCAAGTAAAGACCAATTATTATTCATCAATAATATTGATGGTAATAATTTTATCTAGGATTTTTATAACAGATCCTAGCAGTGCATTAAGACTAAGCTGTCTCAAGCACAGAAAGGCAAGTAACTAGAAAATTACTATTACTTTAATAAGTCAGAGGAGAAAAACAGTATGAATGACTATCTCCAAAGATGTTTAAAATGCAGCTGACAAAATTTAATACTGATTACTGATTTTTTAAGCTCTTAATAGGATTTTAAAAGAAAAATGCACCTCAAGCCAAAAGACAGCATGTTTAATTTAAAGCAGAAACACTTTCATTGAAGTCAGAAACAAGACAAAAATGTTCACTACTTTTTAACATTTTCTGGAAGTAACTACAAATGCACTTGGACAAAAAAAAAGTCTAAAAGTGGAAAGGAAGTAGTAAACCTATCTGCAGATGATTCAACTGTATATCCAGAAAACCCAAGAGAATGGATAAAGAAACCACTGGAAACACTAAAATAATTCAACAAGGTAAATGGTTACAAAATCGGTACACACACCCCCCAAAAAACTATTGCTTTTATATGTATACATAATAACCATTCAAAAACATGATGGAAGAAAAATTCCTATTTACAATGGAAGAAAAATTCCTATTTACAATTACTTCTCTCTCTCTCACACACACGCACACACGCACACACACACACACACACACACACAAAACCATTAGAATAAACCTAACAAAAATTGTTCAGGACCTTTACAAAGAAAATGTTACATTATCAAAAAAGATAAGGAATTTAAAAATGGAAAGACACATGCTATAACTGGCTAATACTCCCTAAAAAACTTTAATGTAGGGGAACTAGAAAAGCTGATGCTTTTCAGAAAAGCTTCTGAAGTGATTAAGGGGGGACTAGGTCACAGCCCTGAAAACCCTATGAGCAGATTCTACTCTGCACACATAGGGTCACCATGAATCGGAATCAACTCAACGGCAACTAACAAGTGTTATAATATTAAAATGTATGATAAAGCTACAGTAATTCGAACAATTTGGTATTGGCACACACACAGATAAATCTAACAGAACAGAATCAAACATACATAGGACTTTTGCCTATGATAAAGGTGGCATTTCAAATAATTGGGGGAAAGACAGATTATTCAATAAATGGTGTTAGGAAAACAGGCTAGCTATCTGGAAAACTTACTCTTTAACCAGCAGTTCCACCTTTAGAAATGTATCATACAGATCATCTTAAGCCTCACTTTCTTCAAGTATTTTCTCTATGTCGTCATCTCAGTGAGGCCCTTCCCTGAGCACCTTCTTTAAAACTGCAGCGTCCCAACTCAACCTCAAGTCCAGAAGCTCCTTTCTTGCTTTTGCTGTTTTTCTCCATAACACTTAACCACCATCAACATGCCATTTGTTTACTGTCCCTCTTTTGTTTTTTACAAAGCCAGCAGAACACTGATACCAAAACATGTGCGCTCCATGCAGGCAAGGTTTTTTTTTTTTTTTTGGGGGGGGGGTCTGTTTTTTGCTCACTGTATCTCCAGTTTTTAAACGAATGAAGATATTCTGTGGCAGAAGAGTATTCAACAGCCACTTTCCTTCCGCTTTCACCGTGGACTCAGCCCCACAGCATAAATATGCTCAGGGCAGACGACTCCTTTCCCTAAAGACTGCCTCATGATGGTCTGTACCCCTTGCTGGGGCTGGTCAGGCAGGGGGACATGCTCCATCCTCACCAGTGGGATCTAGGTGCAGGGTGCTGGGGAGATTTCTGGGAAAGGTTTCCCTCACTAATAAAAAAAGGATGTATGGGAGAAAACGTTCCTTTCCTTTTCAAGATGTTGTCATGTCTGCATATGAAGCTTGGCACTACATCAGTCACATAATCATGAGCGGAAACAATGACAAAGTGAAGATAAAGAGAAGCGAGCAAGCTCTGATTTCATTGGAACAGCTGTATCATTAATTAACTAACTTTGGAACCACTTTTTTGTATCTGAATAAATAAATCCTTAATTTTTAAAAGCTACTTTTAGTTGCTCCTTCTGTTTCTTGAAGCAGAAGGCATCCTGATACATACGTAGACTTGCACACAATTGCTCATTTCAATACTGTTTATAAAGCAAACTGCTGGTATATAAAAGTACAACAGTAGGGGCCTCCTCAGGTAAAATGTCCAGACATCCAGTGCTGTCCTGGTAAGTGTTTGACAACCCACTGGGGAAAGGGGCAGCTATTTGTAGTATTTGTCAATTTCCATGACATAAATACTCCCACCATGGCCAATTTTAATAATAGCTATGTTTAGGAACCAGTTCACTAAATTCCTGTGAATTTAACAATCAGCTCTCATGAGCCAGTACAATCCAGCTCCAGCACAAAATAAATAATAAATAACCAAAATCAAATCCGTTGTAGTCGATTCCAACTCATAACGACCCTACAGGACAGAGCAGAACTGCCCCATAGGGTTTCCACGGAGTGGCTGGTGGATTCAAACTGCCAACCTTTTGGTTAGCAGCTGTAGCTCTTAACCACTGCGCCACCAAGGCTCCAGCTCCAGCATACCACTGCTTATATCCATACAATGATGCTGATATATATGTACTGATAAGGAACAATTTCCTAGATGTATTTAAGTGCAAAGAGGCAACAAAAGTATTTATAATGGGCTTCCACTTTGTATAAACCATTTTTAAGATCTAATATGTACATACATGCTTCTATTTGCATAGACTACCTTTGGAAGCATATTCAAGAAACCTCAACAAGATTAGGGGGCTGAAGTGGATAAGAAACTTTAAATGTTTCATTCCCTCTTGCAAGCTGCTTTAACTATTTTTAACATGAATTGGTTTTTGCTAAAAATTATAATTTTGAAAAATGAAGCACATCATTTAACTTTCATTTCTACAATACAGTAAAACCTGCCAAGGCCAGAACCTACATACGGCCGAAACCTGTCAGAGTAGGAAAACTCAAATATTTTCCGCTAAAGCGAACGATAGAAAAGCGGTTAAGACTCCACCCTGTCCAAGGCGGACAACTTGTAAGACCAAGAAAAACAAGGCAGTCCGTTCGAGTTCTGGCTCTCACAGCTTTCACTGTGTAATTCTTTTCTTGATTGGATACCTTTTCCTTTTTCTGGAGCTTGAAACAACTCTCACCAGATTTAATAACGCTTAACCAAAATTGGGTCAGTTAACTAAACAAACTGAAATTAGAACGATACATGTTGCATTTTGTTCCCCCTCCACCCCAAATTAACCTAAGTAACAAAATTGCTGTGGTCCAGCTTCAAGACAGACCAAAAAAATTACACAAGCAATCAATTCACCTACAATTGCTTTTTGTTAAGAATAAATGGAGCCAAGTATGCAAAGCACACTCAAATATCCTTAGAACAGCCCAGTATTCATGAACTCACACAGCAAGATCGCTCTGCACTTCACAGTCCTCTCACAGTTTCACATGGAAATCATCAGGATCTAATTAGCGACTTAGAGAAACGGAACAGTAATAGAGTGCCCCAGAGCAGTCTGTAAAATTGATAGGTCACTGAAGGTCACCCACAGCAACAAGGCTTCTTGTCTCAGGTTTGCAACGTGACACATGTCAGATTCCTTCAATTCAACAAGCAACACTCTGTCCACAATCAAGGAGCTTGTTTTCAATCCTTAGCGGAAACTGCCCTTTCTCCAGTCTGACTTCCTCTCAATCTTTAGGGTCAGGAACACAAGAAAATAAAAGTCATGCTCAGATGGAGGTTTCTTCCCCCTGCTCTTGCACCTACTGCTAGGCCAGGAAGCAGCATTCAAGTTCTATCACGTGGTGGTCCAACAGGACACAGGAAGCAGGACCTTACAACCTGAGGACTAGTGATTGCAAATGGGGAGAGATGGGACTGAGGCTTAATCACGCAGGGAACAGTACTGAAATAAGGTCGGGGCACCGAATTATCAAGGAAGACGTTCACTAGGTTTTCCACGGTGTAGCACGTATTCCATGACATGGACACTGACGCAGCAGTTTTTCCTTTACCGTGACAAATAATTCAAAAATAGGAAGTAAAAATGGGGAAGAAAAGCAAGATGAGGGAGGGGATATCTGTTCTATCTGTTCTCCGCTTCTCACCATCCATGTCTAAAGAATTCCCCATTTTCCTCGCTATCAACACAAATCTAAAACCATTCGGTAAATGTTAAAACAAACATTCAACCCAGAGGGACTAAGACATGAAGAAAAAAATAAATAAGGACGAGAAGAAATTGAGGAGCAAGGGACTGACAACACAAATCCATACAGAACTCCACGGTTATAGGCAAGCATTAGTCCGTAAAATACAGAGTTTCACAGTTAGTTGATAACTGTGACACTTGCAAAATATTAATGGATTTCTTGAAAACATCTGCAAGCTCTTAGAGGTTTTGAACCCAAGGCTGAACTAGGCAGTAAAATAGAAAAAATAAAGATGTTAAAATATAACCATGTATTACTTATATAATAAATAACATTTATATTAAAGTACCTTAACTTATGAAAATCCAAAGCCAAGGGTTAGAGTTATAACTTTCAACATGACCTGAAACGCAAACCACACAGGCTAAAACTATGAATTAATGTGACTACAGCCAGAAGTCAGAGGAAATATGAAGTGATATGAAATCAAACTATTTCTTCTAATATAGTCTTCATTGAACACTGCTGAAGAGCAAGACCACGCAATCCAAAAATCAAATGTTACACAAAGAAATGGTACATGTTGGAAAGCAAATGGTCTTCAAAGGGGGAAAAAGAGATAACAGCATTTATCATTTTTA
Organism: Trichechus manatus latirostris; assembly: GCF_000243295.1. NCBI lineage: Eukaryota > Metazoa > Chordata > Mammalia > Sirenia > Trichechidae > Trichechus > Trichechus manatus. The sequence goes on along the minus strand of NW_004443960.1, from coordinate 20,351,313 downwards.
GAATCTGGGACAAGAGATGTAAAATGCAAGAGAAAACAGCTATGACACTGAGCAAGTATATACGAGCAGATTAAAAGGCATCATTTCTTGCCTGACTTAGCTTCCAAGCTAATAAATAAATGGTTCAAGCTCTTTTTGAAATCAGAGAATACAGACTCATTTTAGGCTTTCAATGTCAAGCAGGAAGCCTCAGCTGAGTATTAATTTTTACCACTGCCAGAGGAGTACTAGAGTTCTATAAAATCCACATTAAAATGAACATTAACCTAGGTCATATTTTACAAGAGCCAACTGTATTATTTTTAATTCCAGGCTATTCTAAGAAATTTCAGAAAATGTTTAATTGTGCTCAGCATAAAATCATAAATACCAACAAACATCTATCCAGGGTAATAGTCTGCTGGCCACGCTTACCGTTTTCCACATAGGGATGGAAGGGCAGGACCAGGGCAAGGATGACCCTGCCTCTAGTTGGCTCCAAGACGCTTCTGATATCTTTTAACAAAGTCAGGGGCTGATCACAGCGGTCCAGCAAATTCAAGCAGCTGATGACATCATACTGGAACCCTGTATTCTGCCATTCATTTATACCAAGCACTCTGGAAAAATCAGGAAGAACTGATTAATACAATCCCCCTTAAAGACACCTTTTAATAGAATTGAGACACCATTTAAGGCTCTCATTTTGCCTCCTAAAGCAAAGCAAATGCAAATTTTCATTTATTATTTATATTTGCAGTAATAAAATGGTCAGGCAACAGATCATATTAACAACGATATTTCTTCTGAAATTTAGCATTTCACCTATTTCCAAACCTTAAAGCATATAAAATTTCCCTTCTAAAAACTAACTGCCATATTTTTAATAAATATAAAGACACAAGGTGATAAAAATGGTTATGAAAGCAGGGCATCAAATTCTTGAACACGAGTTAATGAACAGCAAAGAGTCCTACTTTTCAACATTCACTGAAATTTATTAATAAAATACATCATATATTCATGTTTTCTACTCCTGTTGTTCTGTGCCACTGAGTCGGTTCCAACTCACAGCGACCCTATATGACAGAGTAGAACTGCCCCAAAGGGTTTCCTAGGCTGAAATCTTTACAGGAACAGACTGCCAGGTCTTTTCTCCTGTGGAGCGACTGGTGGGTTTGAACCATTGGCCTTTCGGTTTTCAGCCTAGCACTTTAACCACTGCACCACCAGGGTTCCTTTTCTAGTCCTACCCAAAAAAACCCAAACCCATTGCGATCAAGTCATTCTGACTTATAGCGACCCTACAGGACAGAACAGAACTGCCCCCATAGGGTTTCCAAGCCTGTAATCTTTACTGAAGCAGACTGCCACATCTTTCTCCAGCGGAGCAGCTGGTGGGTTTGTACCACCCACCTTTTGGTTAGCAGCCGAGCACTTAAGCACTGTACCACTACAGCTCCTTTTCTAGTCCTAGGCCCTTACTATTCTAAAGAATAGCTGACAGTGATATAATTTCCATTTAAACCTATGGTCTTCTGAATATACCTCTGCTCCCTAGAGACAGATACCATTTCATACTCTGCAATCTCAATCTCTAAAGAACTACCTAGGAAAAGATAAAACACAGAAAAGCCTATTAAACTGTAGGTGAAGGGCATGGTTAAAACACCACCCTCAGCTCTCAATCACATAAAAGAAGAAAAAAAGAACATTTCTAGTCCTTACAATGTTTTTCGGCAGAAAGGGGGGGTTCTTATAACAGAGTCTTTGTTAACTACACCACCAAGGCAATTCTATAAATTACTTACTCCTGGTTTGGTTACACATCAGAATGTGGTAGGTGAGACATGTTATGATACGTACAGACGAAAACCGATCTTCGGTAAACAAGTCTTAGATAATGCTGAGCACATACAATGGAGGTATCTTAGAAAATTCTAAAAGTACATAATGAGGGCTGTTTTGAAAACTCATTTGCATAACGATATAGCATTTCTGAACAGTAGAATAAAAGGGAAAACCACTCTTCTTTTCAATCTAGATTTTTTTTTAAACTAACTCCTACAAAACACTGTAACAAACTTCAGGGGACTAGTCAGATGTCTTTGCTGTACAGGAGTTTTATGGCACTAAATAATTGCTTGAAATAAGCAGGACATTGTTGGTGTTGGTGTTGGTGTTGGTGTTGGTGTTGTTGTTGTGTGCCACCAAGTCGACTGTGACTCATAGCGACCCTACAGGACAGAGCAGGACTGCCCCATATGGTTTCCAAGGCTAAAATCTTTACGGGAGCAAAACGCCAGGTCTTTTCTCCCACAGGGTGGTGGAGTGGCTGGGGGGTTCGAATCACCGACCTTTCGGTTGGCAGCTGAGCACTTTAACCAGGGTTCCTGAAACGGCCAATTTAAAATCACAAATTGGGAGGAAAATGTGTTCTGGACTAAAAAACAAAACCAAAAAAAAACTTAGGTCTATCTGCAATGAAGCAGCAGCCAAACATGTCAGCATCTGATTTAACAGAGGATAATCTCAGTAAATCCACCTCGGAATTAGTTGAAGACAGGTAGTTTCCATGTTGGTAATTTTAAAGGATAAAAATATATGCTCATATCAGAAAATTATGGCTTTAGCACTAGGACAGTTAAACCTGTACCTATAGAAGCCCAACTTCATCTTTACTTCTGTTTTGTGATTTCTATGTATAAGCTCAGTTCCACTGAAGAAGACAAATTTATTAGCCCCACTTCAACAACCTATTAGCCCAGGAATTCTAACAAGTTGTTAGAACTGTCCTTTTCTTACGAGAAAAATAAGTGACTTGTCCAAGGTCACACTGCAAATCACTGGCAAAGTAAAAACTATAACTTGGAAATTCTCCAACTATGTTATTCAGGTAAATCTCTCCAAATAAGATGAGAAAGAATATGACAATCATTCTTTGAAATAAATGCTTCTAACAAGGTAGCTTAAGAGTGAATGGCAATTTGCCCTTCAGTCTCCAACATCTTTTCATTAAAAAAAGGAAACAAAACTGGATGGTGCCTGGCTACCGTTACTGAACATTTTGATCAGATTCTACAGAAGAACCCTGATCAAAAGGGAGAAAAGACAGAACAGAATTTCAAATTTTCATGGAATCTAGATATTCTGAAGCAATGGAGGATAATCTGAGATAATCTTTAAATCTTAAACCAAAAATATCACCTGAAGTCTTAAAACCAGACCGGGGGGGGGGGGGGGGGGAGTTTAGCTTAACTAGTAAAGAATGTCTGCCTTGAGCATTGTGTTCTTTTAAGAACTATCTATATGGGATCAAACTGACAACAGCAACTTGAAAGATTAGATAGGAAACTTAGAGGGTAGTGAGTTTATGTTAATAAGGGAAGAATATTTCAGCAAAGGAAGGTGAGAATGGTTGCACAACTTGAAGAATGTAATCGATATCACTGAACTGTATATGTAGAAATTTTATTTTTTTAAAAAGACAAAAAAAAAAATGAAAAGGATATTAACATGAGAAATAGAATTCTTAACTATAATATTTTATTTTCTTTAAAGAAAAATCCCAGACTTATGTTGCTGTTGTTGTTAGGTGCTGTCAAGTTGATTCCTACTTACAGCGACCTTACAGGACAGAACAGAATTGCCCCACGGGGTTTCCAAGGAACAGCTGGTAGATTCAAACTGCCGACCTTTTGGTTAGCAGCCAAGCTCTTAAGCACTATGCCATCAGGGCTCCTCAAATCTATATAGGTAATGGATAAGGTTCTTTCAAAAGTACATTAAAGATTTTTATTCTCTGGTATCAAAATATATACACACTATTCTTTTTGATTATTTGTATGTAATCTGTCTGTGGGAATTTAATTCCAAACTCATTCCCACTTACATTCAGCATCATGCCAGCACTTTTGTTTCTTCCACCATTACCAATCACCACTTAGATAATGTAAACAAATTCTAACATTAAAATTAACAGTAAGCAGACTAAGGATGGCAAACGTGCTGCCGAATTTTTTTCTGCCCAAAACAGAGTGTTTTTTTTTTTTAATTATATTGGCATTTGAATTGTGGAATTGTTCATTAGTACAAAAATCTTGAATTGTATAACCCCTTCCTGTATCTATGGCTTTTCCAAAAACAGTATTTCTAACCCAAAAAGCAGGGGTATTCAAGAAAATATATTAAGTAGTAGCCTCCTTCCCAGTAGAATTTAAAACATATTTTTCTTAGAGAAATGACAAAGCGATCATTATTTTCCTAAATCCTGAATAAAAAACAAAGTGTCAAAAATATGAAGAAAAGTTACTGTGTTGTTTTAAAAATCAAAGCCATATACTTAAATTTTACAATAGGGTTTTCTGGCGTCAATGATGTCTTCACAATACAGAAGAAAAATCTGGTCATTTTCTGTTCAGTCAACTACTTATGACATCGAGAGCCAGTTTCTCACAGATCCAGATATTGAGAAGAAACACAAAACAGCTACCTCCAAAAAAGAAGCAAAAAAAAAGTGGAATTAAGCTGACAGTGTACCCGGCTGCCAACCCTGAATCTCAACAATAAAGAAGTTGTGTACTGTTAAAAGTGGTTTTCAACTCGTGGCAACAGCATGTGACAGAGCAGAAATGCGCCATAGGGTTTTCCAGGCTGTAATCTTTACGGAAGCAAATCAGTGGTCTTTCTTCCACGGAGCCACCACTGCACCACTAGGGTTCATTAATAAGATACTTCCTTATTAAAATCTCAAACCATACCAACAGTAACAAAATTTGCCACTTTTGTGAATAAGTTTTTACTTCATGCTAATGGAAGAAGTGTCACCAGTATAAATTTTCCATCTAAGTCAAATCGCAAAAAAAAATGTGGTATATATCCTATCTGTGCTAAATATTAGAAAAAAATGAAACTACACATTTTCATATGGTAGATAAATTTACTAGGTTACTTATTATGTAAACTCTAGATATATTTAAATTACAAATTCAAACATCTGGAGTGTCACTGAGAATTCCATTTAGGCATAGTCTCAAGAAGGGCTATACTAGCAAACAATGAAAGGAGGGGGGTGTGGAGGGAGTCATTTGAAGACATGGCCCCAATACCTTCCTCCCCAGACCCATTTCAAAAGAGTCAGAGTTTAGAATTGCATGGTTTAGAGACACTGTTATAACAAAAGTCAAAGCATTCCAAGTTTTCAAATGGTGAATTAATTTCTAATCAAAGGAATACATTTACTCACCAAGATCTAATCTGAGACAGAGTACTGGAGCTAAGTGGGACCTTATGAATCATGCAGTTCAACCTCACACCAATATAAGTTTAAGTCTTCTCCTGCAACATCCTTAACAGCTGCTTAAACACAGACAGTGACAAGGAGCTGGATGGCTCAAGCTGTGAGGAGGACCAACCTCCCTTACCTGTAACTCAGCTTCTGGGACCTACCTGTGCTTGATTATACCAGAGACTACACCTATTCCTTCCTTCCATATAAAATCCCATCAAATATCTGTTTACAGTAATCTTTCCTTCCACCCACCTCCCACCTCCCACTTGGTCTTCCCTTCTCCAGGCTAAAAATTTCCATGTTTTGTCAACGCTTAATCCAGTTCTGCTCCAAAGGGTTAGTCTGTATAAGGTGAAATGTCTGTGGATAGAAAAGTTGAGTGACTGTATAATTTTTTCTCCCTTCTCTCTAAGGCTAGGCTGGGCTTCCAAATTATAGAGGAGGAGGCAGACTCCAGCCCCGCTTCCGCAGTCTATACTCAGCACCTTCTTCTCCCATTCAGTAGAATCCATACTGAATAAAGAAGTCTTTTTCCTAAGTCTCTCAAGCACCATAGGGTCTTAAAACCAAGACTGAAGAATGCCAGATTGTGATTAGGGACCGAGTCTCCCTGATCTCCCTTTGCCAAGCTCTCTCACTAGTCCTTTTCCTCCTGACAGTGTCAACACCTCTACTCCAGAAAAATCTTGCCAAGGAAAGATTATTTCCCTCTAAATTTCCACTTAAATTTGATATGGAAAGATTTTCTTTAATTCCTAATCATGGAAGTGATTCACATACTTTAAAGAAGAAACACATCTAAAACCAAGAAACGTACCCCAAACCATGTCTAAAAATTCTACCTGTATTTTTTTTTCTGAAGCTGCCAGATCATAGTTTCAGATAGCTCAGTGGCATAAATTTCTTCAAAATGAGGGCTCATGATTTTCGTGACTTCTCCATCTCCAGCACCTAAATCAAGAAGTCTATGGGTTTTCCAGTCTGGATTAATTTTAAGCAGTCTCTGAAATTGATCTGGTGAAAACACAAACATTGATCCTCTTCCTAGCAACCTAGGAAACAAAAAAAAGATAAAAATGGAAGAGTCTATATAAATTAACCTACACACACACACAAACACAAAGTGTATAGTGACTCGGCACCAACAGCCTTTTGAATTGACAACATTTTTACTGATGATGAAAAAGCAAAATTAGTAATATAGGAAAATACTTCCAGATATCATTGTCTTTGGGGTGGCAAATAACAAACAAAAAGGGGTGGTGGAAGGAGGGGAATAAAAGATGTAAAGAGAAAAAGGATGAGAGGAGAAGGGAAGGGAAAGGAGGACAAAATGGCTAAGAAATTAAAAGATGAATGTGAAGGTGAAGACTTTAAGTCAAAATAGAAAGGAAAGGTGGAAGGAGTAATAGAAAACATGCATCAGTAAAAAAAGATGACAGACTGGCTGACAGAAGCAGGCCACAACACTAGGCAGAAAACGACACAGGAAAAACAATCCATTTGGAATATAAAGCTAAACAATGGGTGAGAAAAATAGTATTCGATTTTTAAGAGAAACCAGAAAAAAGAGGCACAGTGGTCCTTGTGGCATCAACTAATTTACACTGAAGAAGCAGATTCATACTTGTATAATTCATACTTAGCATAATTTGTCATAGTCTATATGTTATACATTTGGCTGGGTCCTATTAGTTCTAAAGATCCTAAAAAACTATCAAAACCATAGTAACACCTTTGAAAAAAGAGATGGAGGGGAATTAAAATGGAGATGAAAAGAACCCTCAGGAAAGCACCTATCACTCAGACCAAGTCTCATGGAAGCATCATCTGGGGAAATAAAATACACTTCCTATTTAGGATTTGCTTTCTAGCTCGCAAAACCTAATTTGTTTAGGGCGGGGATTCTCAAACTCCTTTTAGGCAGCAGAGCCCTTCTTTAAATGCAATGATAAAAAGGGAGCTGGTCTTCTGAAGGAAACCCTGGAGGCACAGTGGTTAAGTGCTATGGCTGCTAACCAAAAGGTCAGCAGTTCAAATCCACCAGGCGCTCCTTGGAAACCCTATGGGGCAGTTCTGCTTTGTCAAATAGGGTCGCTGTGAGTTGGAATCAACTCGACAACAATGGGTTTGGTTTTTTTTTTTTCATCTTTTGAAATGTGGTTGAGGGCCCTGCAGCCTCTGCCAGCCCACGTCTAGGCCTTTCTTTGCAGCCGAAGCAACTTCTAAGGCACTGACTTAGACTATGGAAGACAGTTTGAAAACCACCGTCCTAGGAAGCAGGAGGGAAATACATACTGTATTGTTATTTTCTGGAAAGAACCATAAGGTACAACAGGTTTGCTACATAGTGACTAGGAAGATACAGGCAACATGGTACTCTCAGTAAAAGCAGACTGGGGGAGTGATAATGGAGTTCATGAGGAGCTCTGATTGTTTTAACAACCTCTCCCTGCCCTTTTCCTATGAAGGCCATAGGAGAGTTTAACGAAGTCTAATAACACATTTATAGTAAATCTTCCATCTCCAGAAATGCTGAAAACTGAGGAGGAGGGTGGTAGGGGAGAAGAATCCAGAGACTGATAAACATGATGCTATCCTCTCCAACTGCTTACGAGAGAAAACCACAGCTCATAAAAGAAAAGTTGTTTCTAATCTTCAAGTGTTCATTCCATCTACAGGCAAAATAACCCAAAGAAAGCAAATCTGAGGAAAAAAAGGACAACTTACTGAAATAGCTACACGGGAGTAAGAGTTGGAAGAGGTTAGAGGCAGCATGGTTTGTGGGATGCATGTTTCCAACATGGATGCTGGCTGGCCACAGGACCAAGAGTAAGCTACGAAACTGTTATTTTGCTCACACTTTCTCAGCTATGAAATAATATGCTTCCTTAGCCGTCTTTTGGGATGTGAGGAACCTTGACGTGGTCATCAGAAAATTCAAGGGCTGGAGGTCATCTAAGGCTAGTGCTTATGAGGCCATCTAACTGGTCAACATTTAAAGGCAGCCGAGAGAAGCACTGTCCTATATTCAAAGATCACAAGCAACAGAGGCTCAACAGAAAGATTAAAACCATCAAAAAATAAATCAAAATTCATCAAGCCCAGTGTTTCTCAGCCAGGTCCAGTTTTGCCCTCTAGAGGGCATTAGGAGTGGATGGAAGAGTTTTGGACAGTCACAATGACAAGGGAGTTGCTACTGGCATCTAGTTAGCAAGGCCAAAAAATTAAACTTCCTGCAATGTCTGGGGCAGCCCCACATAATGAAGAATTGCCCACCCAACATACCAAGACATGGACTTATTCCAAGACAAGGTTTCAAGTAAACAAATACAATGGAGAGGTATGGCTCTATCACTTGTCGTCAGCCCTCGAAGTTTGTGATGTCTGTATGTTTTTTTCAGTGCTGAACAACCACCCTAGGTTTTCTGGCCACAATCTAAGTTCTCTATAGATCTAGAGTTTATAGGGGGCAGACTAGAGAGGGGGCCTGCCTCTTCCTTATAAAATAAACTCCAAAAACAGCTATCAAATCTCTCCTTACTTGGCCTTCCCCTTTGCAATATAAAGGAAGTATGGTAAGTATCTTAATTCAAAAAGGTCCCATAGTAATTATCTCTCTAAGAGACAACCAGTCCTGGTAATCTACCATTGCCATCGATGGGTAAGTATTCAAAACTAAGTTTTCAGCTGAGAAAAAGGACTCGGCAAAAAGTGGGTTTTGGGGAGGGGCCTACAACTCCACAGCAGTGGGTTTTGTTTTTGTTTATTTGTTTAGGGGGCTTAAAAAGAAAAAAAAAGCAGCAGAGCTGTAGATAAGGGAAGTCAAAAAGCAATTGCACTGCCTGTCTTTCACTGAACTATGAAATCCCAGGGCAGGAAATTTTAACCAGGTCCAACGGGATAGAGGTGGAGGAAAGCAGGTCATAGACTGAAAGCCCCAAAATTATATGTGAAATGTTGAATGTTAAGTACTCTTTGAAGAGAGGATTCCTATTTTTTATCACTTCCGAATAGATAACAATACCAGTTGCCACTGAATTGATTCCGACTCATGGCGATCCCAAGTGTGTCAGAGTAGAACTGTGCTCCTTAAGGTTTTCAATGACTGATTTTTTTTCAGAAGGAGATCACCAGGTCTTTCTTCCAAGATGCCTCTGGGTGGCTTCAAACTGCCAACCTTCTGGTTAGCAGCCCAGCACATTAACCGTTTGCACCACCTAGGGACTCCTCAAATAGGTACAGGATCCCAAAAAGGTTAAGAATAATAACTATGGTGACTCATCTGCTTTCCAAAGAAAGCATAAACAGTAAAGAACAGAAATTCAGTGTAGCCCATTTTAGAAACAAAATGGCAGACCAAGTTGTATAAACACAACTACCAATACAAAAACAACAACTGTCTGATGAAGTGAACTTAACGCAATTTCATATCAATAATGAAGAAAAGCAAGTAAGAAATCTTGAGGAATGGCTCGTGGTACCTGAAAACATATTTAAGGACCAGATGATATACTGGGAATCCAGACATTCAATAGAAGCTGGCTCCAAACCTTAAGGGGAAAAAAAAAGTGGAAAAGTAGGTCCAACCAGTGGCTTTAAGTGGTCTAACAAGGACTCTTAGGCACTGGGTGTTACTGCTTTTTAATCCAGCTTTCTGGATTCTAAGACTTGGGGGTGTTTGAAAATTTAGCCAAGAAGGATAGAAAATACTCCTAAAGCTTTTCTTACAGATTCACGTGGGGAAACTACTCTAGGGACAGAGATTCCGCAATAATAAATTTACAAAATTCTGGTGAGTCTAGATTTATGTAAAAATGGATGCAGGACCCTTCACTCCAAACAAGCCATCACCCACTGTTGGGCTGATTAATTAGATCCCCTCACCCCCCCAAAAAAAAAAAAAAACTTGCTCCTGGGAAGTATGCTTAAGGCAAAGGAGACCTTAGTCTTCAGCCTAACTATGCTGAGAGCTTGGTTCCAAGCATCTTGCTTCTCAGTGGGGTCAGGGACCAGCAGCTTTAGCATCACTAAGGAGTGTGCTGGAAACACAGACTCTGTCTGGGTCACCCCCTACCCCACCAAATCAGAACCTGCATTTTAACAACATCCCCAGGTGATTTCTTGTGCGCATCAAAGTCTGGGAAGCACTGCCCTAAGTGACTACTGCCACGGAAATACAGACTAATGAGGCTGTTTTTCAATTTATTGTGATGTAAAAAGTCTAAAGGCAGGTCACCGGCTGCCATCACCAGCCTAGGATTCTGTTGTAGCTGAGGTGGTCAATATCTTGAACAAGATAACTTTTCTTTTTCATTTCTCATTTTTTTTAATCTAAGGAGAAAGAAAAAACAATATCCGAGATTCACTTACCCATTGATAGATGTTCTAGACATAAACAGGCTAAAAACAGATGACACAAAGGAATGATATAACTGGATAAATAGCCAGCCCGATTTCTCAATGCTGTTGTTTAAGAAGATCTGTGTTCCGTGATTGAGGTAACTCTGGACAAAGACAGCCTGGAGTGATTCACATAATTTCTCTCTGTTGCACGCATACCACTAAAAAAAGAAAACAAGAAAAATGAAAACACACAACTGAAGTGTCATCTAAGAAAGCCAAAAACAAGCAAGCAAAAAACCAAACGGAAGACTAAATCAAATCTAAGATTTCCAAATATTATAATCACATGGCACTTTGTTCTGTATATAATCATCTCTTATACTCACACATCTTCGTAGATGATTTTTCCTCTAATTCTCCTAACAACCCTCAGGGTAGGTGAGTCAAGTATCCTCGGGAAGGAGAGGGAAGAGGACTGAGAACTGCAGGATCACGAGGCTTAGTATTGCTGGGCCATTAACCCATGTGCTCTGACTCCGGGCCCCACCTCACTCTAAGATACAGAAAAATTCTGTTGGCCTCTGAGATTCAACATCAGAAAGCAAGTAGCTAGTATTATTTATTAGCCTTGTTTTTAAATAAGAGAATAGCCACATAATCCAATGATTTAACTGAAAACCACCAAACAGTGGCAGGGTAAGCAGCAAAATTTAACTCCACTGACCAGATTGAGCTGCCTTTCTTTGTACAAACTATATAAAGACCTCTCGAAACCTCAAAGTATGCTTCACAAACAGGTTATATGACATTGTTACCAAACCCATTGCCGTCAGTGGATTCCGACTCATAGCGACCCTATAAGACAGAGCAGAACTGCCCCACAGGTTTTCCAAAGGCTGTAAATCTTTACGGAAGCACATTACCCCATCTATCTCCTGTGGTATGGCTGGCAGGTTCAAACCGACAACCTTTCAGTTAGCAGCTGAGAGCTTAACCGCTGAGCCACCAGGGCTCCTTATGACATTGCTACAGGTGGGCAAAATGTGCTCGAGACAGATTAAGACGTTCCTTAAAGGCACACAGCAACTAATGAAAAGCCAAGTAATAACATGCTAAGAACCAGTAACGGGCTCTAACCAGAACACACTTTTTATAACAAAATTCAAGAATTTTAACTGCAGACGGAATTTAATCTTCCCTAATACAACGTTTTCCATGTTCCTTTAGAGTCAGAATACCAGAGAAGGGAGAAGTAGATTGCAATGGTGCATCAGCCAGCCCTGGGAACAAGTCTTGGCTCTGCCATCCCTGTTGACCCTGGACAAGTCAGTTAATCTCTGAGCCTCTCTTCATTGATTTGTAGACTACACATGTCACCAGTGTCTATCTCCTTTGGTAGGGTATTGTGAGGATTAAACAAGATAATGTGGCTAAGTCCTCAATATGGTGTCAGGCACCCAGTGAGAATCCTATGATTATTTTATAATAATAATTGCAATGAGATTCCCCTAACATGGCCTGATAAATAACAGAGTAAGTCTATCAAGTACAGTGATGAAACTGCAGACTAATTACCGTAGAGCAGATCCATTATCTCCTAAGACAAAACTAATTTTTCCCAATAAGGAGTTTACTGGGCAAAAGCAAATTACTTCCTCTGACAAATATGACTTTTTATCAGCAGTAAAGTGTCCCGTAACTGCTTGCACAATTGGTGGACCAATTTTACCGTCACTCTACACTTGCTAAACTTGTTAAATGAAATATTGGGTAACATTCCTGACACCAACATTAAAAGGAACCAGTGATAAACCAATACAAACAGGCATATTCAAATTTCAAATTAACTACTCTTTTTACAAACCTTGCACCTTAAACTGGATAAACCAAACATTTTCAGTTGTTGACTGATTTGTACTAATTTACCATTTAAACACTGTTACCAAACTATCTGGACTTACATAAAACTATTTTTATTTTTCCCACCCCATGTGTCAAACTGTGAAGTTTCTTGCATTCTCTGCCTATATTTTCTTCCTTGGTCTGAAAATGTTCTTGCTTAATCATTCACTGATTCTTAATACTTACTGTGCCTGAAGTTACACCCCAGTGCAGGTCATAAACCAATTTTTATTAGACTTGTGACCTACCAGTACACATTCTGAACTGCAATACTGAGGCCACTCTTTTACTTATTTTTTATTCTCTGATGTGACCACTCAAGATGAAAGCCACCACCTTAGTAACAGACGACCAGGTACATTCTATTAATGTGGACAAGAAGCCAGTCAAGTGCAAAGGAGCAGCTAAGAATTCCACGGCATCCACTTGCAAATGTACAACTAGAACAACAATGGACTCTGACATCCAGAACTAAGCAAGAATTGGCACCATTAAGTACAAATATTGCTTTCAAGTACCAAGAGGAAGACTCAAGTTTTTAACAGCATTTCTCTCAATTCATCAGCATTAACACACGCGGTTGAACCTTTACTGCCACACGAAAGTCTTTTAGAAAAGAAACTGCTTACTGAATAGAATGTGCTACAGAATAAAAAGGAGCAAAGCCCTTTTCTTTAAAGATAAAGGTTGAAATTCATGGCCTTCCTGACCATTTGCATGATACAATGTCAACTGCACAGTAGCATTATTCATAATCACCAAAAAGTAGAAACAACCCAAGTGTCCATCAACTGATGAATGGCTAAACAAAACGTGCTATATCCATGCAACAGAATATTATTCAGCCATAAAAAGGAAAAGCACAGATATATGCTGTAACATGGATGAACCTTGAAAACATAATGCTAAGTCATTCACAACAGGGCACATACTGTATGACTCCATTTATACGAAATATCAAGAACAGACAAATCCAGAGAGACAGAAAAGCAGATTAGTGGTTGCCAGGGGAAGAGAGAATAGGGAGTGACTGCTAATGGGAATGGGGTTTCTTTTTGGGGTGATGAAATGTTCTGAAAGTAAAAAGTGGTGATGGCTGTACAACTCTGCAAATATACGAAAAACAACTGAATTGTACACTTTAAAAAAAAACTGAACTTCATGTTATGTGACTTATATCGCAATAAAGCTGTTATTAAAAACACACAGAGAAAAATCTACATGTGTCAGTTTGATCTTGCAAAAATTAAAAATGCTTTGAAAATTTAAGTGACCTAGCAACCTTCTTTAAAAACGTATTTTTTACTTTTTTTAAGTACCATTTATTTTATTCCTTAAAATAAAGTACAGAAAATTTACTTATAAAATATGAATGGTTTAGGATAGCATAATTATAATACGTAACTAAAAATATAATATCAAAAGTTAACATTAATTCAGCACTATAGATCATGCACTACACAAAGAATTTTCCACGGATCATCTCATTTATCAACTGCATTTTACTGACAGAAAAACTAGGGCTTACTGAGATTAAAATAATTAAAGGTCACACCATGAATAATTTTAAAAATAGAATTTGTATGCCATGTACTTTGCTTTTAGAGCCTTAACTTTATTTTTTTAATATTTAAAATTTTTTTTAATATTTAAAATATTTTTTAAATATTTTGTTGTTGTTATACAAAATATACACAGCAAAAACATACAGCAATTCAAGTTTCTACATGTACAATTGACAATGACTACATTCTTCCAGTTGTGCAATCATTTCTCACCCTCCTTTGCTGTAATGTTCCTCCTCCATTAACATCTCCTATCTAAACTTTCGAGCTGTTGTTGTCAATTTGATCCCATACAGGTAGATCTTAAAAGATCATAATGCTCACAGCCCCATAAAACAAACATGGGACTAATGAGGCACAGCAGTCCAGGGACAAGGACTAGAAGGCAGGAGGGGACAAAGAAAGCTGGTGATAGGCAACCAAGGTTGAGAAGGGACAGTGTTGACATGTCATGGGGTTGTTAACGATTTTCATAGGGCAATATGTGTACTAACTGGTTAATGAGAAACTATTTGTTCTGCAAACCTTCATCTAAGGTCCAAAAAAAAAACAATTATCTATATGAGATCAAATTGATAACACCAACTCAAAAGGTTTGATAGGAAGCCTGGGGGCAGTGAGCTGAAGATAATGGTGATGGAATAATTTGGAAAAGGACAGTAAGAATAGCAGCACAACTGGAAGAATGTAACCGATGTCAATGAATTGTACATGTAGAAACTTTTGAAATGGTGTAACTTTGGCTATGTATATTTTCACCAAAAAAAAAAAAAGGTGGAGAAAGGAGAGTGTTGACATGTCGTGGGGTTGTTAACCAATGTCATAAAACAATATGTGTACTGAATGTTTAATGAGAAATTATTTGTTCCGTAAACTTTCATCTAAAGTACAATAAAATAAAATAGAAGTTCAAACTCCTAGGGAAAAAAAAAAAGATCATAATGCTCAAGGCAGACATTCTTTACTAGATAAGCTAAACTACTGTTTGGTTTTAAGAAAACTTCAGGGGATATTTCTGGTTTAAGGTTTAAAGGTTATCTTAGGGCAACAGTTTTAGGAGTTCATCCAGCCTCCATGACTCCAGAAAGTCTAGAATCCATGAGAATTTGAAATTCTGTTCTGTATTTTCTCCCTTTTGATCAGGATTGTTTTATAGAATCTTTAATCAAAATGTTCAGTAATGGTAGCCGGGTACCATCCAGTTCTGGTCTCATGGCAAAAGAGACAGTCATTCATTGAGGCAATGAGCCACACATTCCATTTCTTCCTCTTATTCCTGACTCTCCTTCCTCTGTTGCTCCAGGAAAACAAAGACCAATTGTTGTGCCTTGGGAAAAAACATCATTTTAAAAATGTAAATCTGATCATGTCACTACCCTCCTTCACAAGAGTCTTAGGATAGTATCAAAAATGCTTAGTATTGACAAAAGAAAAACAGAAGAGGACACAAATAACCCAGATAAGAAATGAAATGGGGGACATTACAAAAGACCCAAATGAAATAAAAAGGATTATAACAGAATATTATGAAAAACTATACTCCAACAAATTTGAAAACCTAGAGGAAATGGATAAATTTCTAGAAACAC